>NW_017728931.1:49233382-49279544 GCF_001723895.1 Crocodylus porosus | reverse complement strand
GGTGCTCTTTCCTGCCAAGGCAGGGGGTCGGACTAGATGATCTACCTAGGTCCCTTCCGACTCTAGCTACTATGAAACTATGAAACTATAATGGGGAAGCTCGAAACAGTCTATCTTATCTGGCAAGCAAATGGGGGCCCACAACCCCAGGAGGGCTGTGGGAGCTGTGCCCATCCTCCTGGGGCTGCGGGACCCCAATCTGCCTGCCAGATGACAGAGAGAAGTTGGAGAGATTGGGATCAGCAGCCCCCTTAACAGAGCTAAGTGGGATACTACTATCTCCCAGATCTTGGTCCTCAAGCTCTTCCTCGAGGTCACTGAGACCCTCAGTGCTGGCGATGTCCTCCATAGCCAGGTAATACCAGTATTGAAGGAACTTCAGAGCCAAGTGGAGAGCTTCTAGGGGATCAGTGTTCCTGGCTGGGGAAGCCACTGTCACCACATGTACAAGCACTGGTGAGGCAGCTGAAGGAGGGCACTAGAAAATGGCTTGATCCCTTGAAGTCCATTACGGTCTACATGCTGGCTGCCATATGTGACCCAAGGGTGAAGGGAAGTGTATGCAGCAGCCAAAGCCTCAATCAGTGGATGGAGGTGCTCATAAAGAGAGTCATGGAGGCAGAACAGCAGAGGTGGGGGAATGTGGAAGAGGGGGATCCACTGTCCCATGATAGCATGCCATCCACCAGCCAGTCTCCTCTTCCACCACAGGTGCTGTCAATGTGGGCCAAAGTCATGGCTTTCATGGTGGGATCCAGGGGCACCAGAGGCAGGTAGCACTCAGGCCTTGGTAGCTGCCTATCTCACCAAGGACTTGGAGCTGCTGCTTTGAGACCCCTTAGCCTATTGGGCAAGCTGTAGCCAGATCTGGCAGGATATGGCCACAGTCGCTCACAGACACCTGGTCTTATCCACTGACCAGTTTGCCAAGCAAGAGGGTGTTCAGCATGGCTGGTGATGTTGTGACACCCCACCACCCCTCCTTGGATCCTGGTTTGGTGGAGCAGCTGGTGTTCTTCAAAGCGAACCTGCCACTGCTGGGGTTTCCCAAGCTCCAAGTGCAAATGGAGTGAGTGCCACCCTCCTCACTCCGTCTGCACCTATTTTCTTTTGCTTTGTGTTTTCTGACCTGTTTAATGCCCTGCTGTCAGAGCTGGAGGCAGCACTAATTGTATCACCAGCCAGCAGGGAGAGAACATGTCCCTGCTGAGCTCCTGTGTCAGGATGAACTTGGAGGTATGAGGTGGGGCAATGGGGAAGGAGGGCCTCAGGTCCTGGGCATGACTTAAAACTGCACCCTACCAGGGTTGGGAGGCCTGGTGGGACTGCAGCCCCCAGGAAATGCCAGGACTGAGGACCTCCCTGGTCAAAGGTCAGTAGGAGGCGTCTTATAACCTCCAGCCACTGCACACATGTACAGCCCTGGCTGGGGAAATCCCCGACCCCAAGATCTTTGAGAGGCCT
The DNA here is from genome assembly GCF_001723895.1 of Crocodylus porosus. Classification (NCBI taxonomy): domain Eukaryota; kingdom Metazoa; phylum Chordata; order Crocodylia; family Crocodylidae; genus Crocodylus; species Crocodylus porosus. The sequence continues at coordinate 49,278,080 of NW_017728931.1, read as the reverse complement.
GAGGCTTGCTGGTTGCATTAGAGTTGTGAGGCTCCAGGTGAGCTCAGCTTAGCTGCCTGGGATGGCATCTATGAGGCATGGGCCATAGTGTAGGGAAGGAATGGAGCTGCAGAATCACACACCAGGCAGAAAAGGTTCTTTGGGGCAATCCAATATCTTTTAGTAGACCACCCGAATAGTTGGAGAAATATATCTTAACAATCTTTTGGTTTGAAAAACCTTCATCAGGGCTGAGGAAGCATCTGCAGTTGGTGTGTGTGCTCTTCCTGGATGAAAGGAATAGTAAAGAAGCTAGAGGCTGGCATGCAATGCAGGCAGGAAAGCTAGTCAGTGAAAATGGAAATAGCAGGGTCAGGGGGTGAAGGACAGGCTGGGACTGGGGGGGAAGGGGGATGTAGCAGGTAAAAGTGGAGAGGTACCTGGGAGTCAGATGTCCAGCAAGTTGTAGTGTATCAGAATTCCAACGTCTATATTGAGTCCATGAGTTTCTGTACCTAGGAGGTTGATGAAGTGAAGTTCATCTGTGAAAACTGGTTTGTAAGAATCACAAAAAGTAGTTCTATAAGTATGTTGGCCAGGAAAGAAGTACCAAGGAAGCTGTGAGTCCTCTGTTAACAAGCCAGTAGGAACTTCTAAATGAATATGCAAAGAAAACAGAGCTACTCAATACCTACTTTGCCTCAGTCTTCACAAAAAAAAATAACCTGCAGCCTAATAGGGATAATCTGGATAAGGAAGGGGACAAACTGAGGGAGGAGATAACAAAATAGAGGGTCAGAGAGGTTTTCTTTAGGGCTGTGCGAAATTTTGCTGGCCATTTCATTCTGACACTGTTTCAACTAATTTTGAGGTCAAAACAGCAAAATCAAAACAAAACAAAGCCAGTTGAAAAAGCTTCAAAATAAAACAAGCCTGGTCGAAATGTAGAACATACCTGATCAACTGGTTGGTCAACCAAGTACCAGAGAACTGGAAAAGGGGCAATGTAATGCCTTTCTTTAAAAAGGGCAAAAACAGGACCCAGGGAACTCCAGATCAGTTCGCCTCACCTCAATACCTGGGAAGTTACTGGGGCATATTAGGAAGACCATTTGCAAGCATCTGGAGGAGGAAAGGCTGATCACAAGCAGCCAGCATGGATTTATGAAAAATAAATCATGTCAAACAAACTTCTTTGAAAAAGTAACTACCTGGGTAAATGAAAGGAATGCTATGGATATAGCGTATCTGGACTTCAGTAAGGTTTTTGACTAAGTCCTGCATGACTTCTCCTAAAAAAACTGGAGAAAGGTGGGTTAGATAAAACTAATACAGGGTGGATAGATAACTGGCTCAATAGCCACAAGCAAAGGGTAATTATTAATGGGTCCATATCAGGGTGACAGGAAGTTTCAAGTGCAGTCTCACAGGGTTCTGTGCTGGGCCCGGTTGCTGTTCAACATGGTTATTAATGATCTGAATATTAGCATGGAAAGCTTCTTGAACAAGTTTGCAGACGACATGAAACTGGGAAGGATTGCAAACACATTGGAAGATGAAAGTGCAATTCAGAAGGATCTTGACAGATTGGAAATTTGAGCTAGAGCTAACAGGATAAAGTTCAACTGTAGACAAATGCAAGGTGCTACACCTTGGGAGGAATAATCAGAAACACAAATATAAAACAGGTTACACCTGATTGCATGGCAGCACTATGGAAAAGGACTTGGGAGTCTTGGTAGACCACAGACTCAATATGAGTCTGCAGTGTAATACAGCCACAAAGCAGGCAAATGTAGTTTTGGGATGTGTCGATAGAAGCACTGGGTCTGAGACATGGGAGGTGATAGTGCCTCTCTACTCAGCACTGGTTAGGCCTCATTTTGAGTACCGTGTGGAGTTCTGGGGTCCACATTTTAAAAAGCACCTGGAAAAGTTAGAGAAGGTCCAGAATGTGACAACAAAAATGATGAAGGGCTTGGAAGTCAAATCATACGAGGAGAGGCTGAAGGAGCTAGGCATGTTCAGCTTGCAGAAAAGGAGCTCAAGATAGGGCATGATAGCAATCTTCAAATATTTGAAGGGCTGCCATAAAGAAGAGGGAAAGCACCTTTTCTCTTGTGTTACAAAGAGAAGGGCACAGACTAATGGCTTGAAGTTATAGCACAGTAAGTTTAGATTGGATATCTAGAAAAACTTTTTCACTGTGAGAATAGTGAAGCAGTGGAATAGACTGCCTTGGGAAATTGTGGAGCCATTCAAGAAGAGGCTGGACAGCCCCTGATCAGGTAAGTTCTAGACATAGCTGTGCCTAAATTCTGCGATGGGTATTTCCCATACTCTGGGCTTTGCTCATTTTCCCCCCACCCTCCTCCACCCTTTCTGCTACATGTCTCAAGGTGTTGTTAAGCCTTCCTCAGAGGCAATGGGTGTTGGCTACAGCCTAAGCTGGGGACTATGCCTGGGCTGTGCCAAAGTTCCTACTGGAACCAAAGTTGGAGGTTCCTAGCTAGAGGGTCTTGCCTCTCTGCTTAGGGTCAGAGCAATTGCCATATTTGGGGTCAAGAAGGAATTTTACCCCAGGGTCACATTGGTATAGACTGTGCGGTTTTTTACTTCCTCTGTAGCAAGGAGTGTGGCCCTCTACCCAGGACCTCTTGAGCATATATTGACACCACTTCATAGAAGCAGGGCAGTGGCTGCCTTGGTTTCCCTGCTTTATCCGTGGCAGGCTGGGGTGTTAGGTCTGTGTTGTGTCAGGGTGGACAGTAGTCTCATGTAGAGTTTAGGTTATAGATTTATATAGGATGATTTGGATAGAGATAATCCTGCCTCAGGCAGAGGGGTTGCCCTAATTGACCTCTGGAGGTCCCTTCTTGTCCTATTTCTCTATGATTCTATGACCCAGGCCCCTTCTTATATGTAGGTGGGTGTCTTGATCTTCAGCCTGGGCCATACCAGTCAACCACCTTCTTGGCCTAAATATGGTTCCAAAACCATCTCAACTATTGTAAAATTACACCCAAAAATTGCCTTTTCCAACTTACATGTTACCATTGTCCCTCTAGGCTAACCTTCTTCATTCCATTCTTCCAGTCTCTTTCCCTTCTGCTGCCTCACTCCTGCAACTTCTTTGGTTGTTTTCTCTAGCCATCACTCTGCCCTTTCATTCCAGCAGCCAGTAGCTCTACTGTGCTCTTCAGCCTGACTCCAGCAGACTCTCTAGCTCTTCACTAGGAACTGTGCACAGTGCTCCTTAGTTGGACATTCTAGCTCTTTTTTGAGACCAGACAGAAACCATCACTTCTTTCTGGTTCTCAGACATATAGCTCTTGGTAGAGTTATGGAGCCAGAAGCGGGTGTTGTCTTAGCTTTAATGGGTCATTCACTCCCTGCTTCTACCCTACCACCCAAGTCATGGGAGTGCGGCTCCACTACGCTATGGCTACCAGCAGAATGCTGATATCCAAGGGAAATCTTATTACATAGGAAGAAGCTTCTGAGCTTTTTCTTGTATTGACCTGCTTCTCTTCCAGCTGAACAAACAAGCTGAAATACCTTTAATCCACCACCATTTAAGGCAAGTATTCAAACCTTGCTGAACACTCTGAAGCACTATAATTGCCTGCTACCAGAGGAAAACCCTGACATTTGCATTCCTAAGAATGAAGAAGATATGGAAGGGACCTTTTCTGTGACACATACCTCTTTAATAGCCAATCAAAATATTAAAGGTATGAGAATAAACAAGTGGACTATAAAGGAAGAACAGTAGTTTCTTAGTAGAAAGAAATCTGTGGATATTTCAGAATGTTTTTTCCTATTTAAAGAGAAACAAAAAAAGAAAGCCAACAACACCACCACCAAACCAAAGGAAGAATAAAGATTACATTAAAGTGTTCTGCATCTGTCCATCTCTTTAAGAAATAATCTCCTTGTTCACTCCAGATGGAATGGGCTTCATGTGCCATTGAATGTCAATCCTTCCTTCTGTCAGAAGACAAGGCTTCCAGATCATTTTTCCCCATCCAAACTCCCAATGAACTGGCAGATCATAAGTCACTGACAATTGTATTAGAAAGCTAGATAAATGGAAGATCGCCCTCCATCTGTTCCCTTCCTCTTCTACCTGCATATGAACAAGGTGACAAATGACCTCTCTGCAAGTTATTCACAATTTCCATATGAACAAAGGGGACTTGTCCTTTCATAAAAGATGGGATTGCATCATACTTTTCCATTATACTGTGATGTTGGCTTAGGCAAGATTAGTGGCTTTGGAAACAAGCTGTGGAGATTTTTCTGAACCATTTTACCACTTCATAGCAAGAATGTCTGTCCTGTTGTTTGCAAAGCAAGGCCCTACCATCTCTCTTCACTTGGTAGCCACTGTTTATCATACAGTCCTATACCACTGCCATCAACCTTTCATGTTAGAGAGAGTTTCCCTCTAGGGACCAATAGTACTGAGTTATCATTCAGGTGGCAACAGACACCATCTTTGTGCTGCCACAGAAGTTTAAATTGTGGAACAAAGGCCAAGAAAACAGATGTCTCTACCCCTTGTCACACCACAAGCACCCCACATTTCTGGCTGTGACAAAGGTGGTAATACGTTTATTGTGGCAAACAGCTGGGTTTTTTTGTGGCATGAGAACATGGGCAGCCTGGAGCTTGCCACACCATGTAGTTGGTCTGGACAGGCACGTCCACAGCTTGAGGGTCCCAATCCTGCACACCCCAGGAATTTCGGCACAGGATTGGGCCTCTCAGTATCTGGGAGTGCCTGCCCAGTTTTCCCCTCCTACAGAGACACCCTGCAGAGATTCCCCTGAGTGCATCTCTATACGTAGGGAAAGCTGAGGTTCTGTACTTAGAGATGTGTCTCAGGGACTCTCTGAAGTGCATCTCTCTAAGTGGGGAAGGCTGGGGTTCCCCACTTAGAGACACATCCAGGAGAATCTCTGAGGTGCAGCATCACTGCAAGCAGGAAACCCCAGCTTTCCCCTCTTACAGGGCACGTCTATATGAGATGCTACATCAACGTAGCAATGAGCAACAGCGACATAGCTTTTCATTGCAGTGATGTAGCATTGGCGGGCACCAACCATGATGTTACTGTGCAGTAGCTTGTTGCTACTGTGCAGTAGGGTCGGAAATGACCTGGGTGGTGCTGGGACTATGGCACTGGGACTGCTAAAGCAAGTACTAAATGACTGCACGGTAACAACTGCACAGTTGGGCGTACATGTAGATGCTCCCACAGTGACATACCCCTCAGAATCTCCAAGGTGCCTAAATGAGGAAAGCCAGGTTTCCCCAGTTTCAGAGAAATACCCCATAAATTGCCTGGGCCACATCTCTGAAAGTGAGAAACCTTGGCTATCCACCACCAGGGAAATTTCTGTGGTGCATCTCTGTAAGCAGCGAACATGTTACCCATGCTCCCACATGAGGCAGGGACAACAGGAACATGTGTTTCACCCTATGAAGCAGATCAGCTACGGCTGGACACATGCTGTCACAGATGATCAACTCCCTTTGGTGACATTTGTTTATACCATTAGTCACCAAGTGTTTTCTCTAGTCAGAATGAGTTTGGAAATGTGTTGTGGTCACAAACTTCACTTCCAGTTTTGGTTTCAGTGTTTGTCCCTTTCCACAATTTCCTAAAGCTCTAATTTGGCTCTAAAGCTACAAATGAGTAAAAGGACAAAAAAAAATTGAAATTTAAAAAGAGAGAAATGCAATTTGACTGAAATCCCATTTAGGCTTCAGACTGAGTGGAAATGAGTGCCCCTCAGATCATGTCCACCCAACCTCTGAATCACCCTAGGATGCTCCACAATAAAACATATCACGTTCATTCCATACATGCTACAGCTTGGAAAAACATCATGTAGTTAGAGCAGTGCTGGATAAGTACCATAAGCTTTCTGTTTAGTATGTGGCTGTTGGTTCCTACCCAGTGCATCTGCATGGGACTTACTGTGCAGTAAAGTAGGTTAATGCACAGTTTGCTAGTACTGTACCAAGAAATACGGTACTAGATTAACTGTTCATTAGCTACTGTGCAGTGGCACATGTATAGACATGACTAGGAACAATTTCCTCCCAGTCAGCCTAGGCAGCAGGGTGCCACAAGGGGCAGTGAAGCGGGGGGAAGGGGGAGGGAGAAGTTGCCCCCAGCTCCAGCACAGAACTCAGGAGTGCAGCCCGGCTTAGCAGTGCTTGCTTGAAGCAATGCCCCATGGCAGAGCAGCAGCGATGCCCTGAGCTCTCCCCTTATTTTGCTGGTTGAGGGGATGGGGGAGCTCTCTGTCTCTGCAGCACTGGGTCAGGGACTGAGAGTTTCCCCATCCACTTACTTATGCCACTGCCTATGCAGCATGTGTCCCAGTTGGCTCCCACTCTCTGGCTGTGCCTGGGGGGAGCCAGGAACTGAGTGGCACTGGTACGGGGGGAAGCCATCAGGAGAGAAGAAGTGCCAGGACTGGGGGGATTCGTGCGGGGGTAAGGAGTGCCAGGACTGGAGGAAGACATGCGGGGGGTAAGCAGCACCAAGATCAGAGAGAGACGTGTCTCTCCTGAGTCCCAGTGCTGCTCACCCCCTCATCCTTGCAACTCTCCTCAATCCTGGCACTGCTTACTCTACCATGCATCTCCCCCTGGTCCCAGTGCTGCTCAGCTCCTAGCCGCCCCCAGGCATGGGTGGAACAGGAGCCAACTGTAGCATGTGCTGCACAGGCAGCAGCAGCGTGAAGTGATGGAGAAACTCTCTGTCCCTGGCCCTGCATTGCTCCCCTGTCCCAGTACTGCTCAGCTCCCAGCTCCTGTCCCAACTCCAGGGACAGATTGCTCCCCCATCCGCTCACCAAGCAAAGCAAGGTGAAGACTCGGGGTGCTGCTGCTGGACCATCATCCCAAGCCAGCACCACCAGGCTGGGCTGTGATCCCGAGCTCCACATGGCTGGGAGCTGTCCCCTGCTCCAGGACAACTCCCCACCTCTCCCAAGAGCCAAACCTGACCCCCATCCCCTGCCAGCCTGAGGCTGATACTGGGGAAGTCTTGAGCTCCCCCTGCCTGTTGCACGAGGGCAGAGCACAGCAGGGGGCAGAAGCAGCCCTGAACTCAACTGCTCCCATTGGGAGAAAATTTTCTCTCAACACAGGGGCTCATGTAGAAGTGTTTCCAGGCAGTTTACTGTGCCTTATTTTAATGTGCAGTAACCATAAGGCTCATTATTTACCCATGTAGACATTCCCACCTAGTATTTCTTTAAAAGTTTCTACATTACAGCTCTTTGGAGCATTGCATAGTACAGGTGTGTCATACTTTTCTAAAGAGCTACCTTGAATGGTCCAGAAACAGTACAGACATGCTTTCTATGAATCAATCATCTTGCAGTTTTCTAGCTTTTATCGGTGTGTGAGACAGTTGGAATATTATTCAAATACAGCAGTTTTGTTTCTGAATTAAGAATGAATTTTTATACTGGAGAAATGCAAAATTACTGAATTTATGTCCTATAACCTACTTCCTATTTGTAAGTTTTTACTGATTCCCCTGAAATTGAGTTTGATTGCTATTTCTCAAAATTCAGCTTCTTTTTCTTCTTGATCTTCTGATGCAATTATAATCATGTTCTTGGAAACAATTTGTTGATATAGAAATATTATTACTTATTATGGTACTGCAATACCACCCTGAGAGCCCAATCAAGTTTAGAATGAAGCAGTAAGACCAAGAACTGTGATACCACCAGCAAAGGATTATTATTGCATGCAAAACCAAATAGCTCAATGTCATACAGACACCCCCTGGAAACAGACATCTTACTATTTCCCAGAAAAATAAATCTTATTTAAGCCCTTTTTTTCTCTGAGAAGGAATCTGGGGCTGATACCTCTCACCAGCCCTTTCTAGAAGGTGAACAGCGATTGAGAGAAAAAGAAAATCTGGTTTAAATTCTTTACTACCGTTCATCTACTTTCCAGAACTGTGCTGCCTGCTTCATCATACTGAAGCTTAACTACAATCAGAAGGAAAGGTCATCATGACATAACTAGAACATCCAGCAACAATGGAACCGTTTTTGTTCTGTATGTCTGGCATATTAAGCAGCAGTGCTGGCAAATAAATGCTAATATTTTTGTGAAATATCTCGGTCCATGAAAGGTAAATATCTTCATTTTTAGGTAGAATAAAAGATCAAAAAAGATAGATTAGAAAAGTGCAATTTTCAGAAACATAACTGTTTCTGCTGAAGTCAATAGTAAAGCTTCAGTTACTTTCAATGGGAGTGAATTTAGGCCATCTACACGTGCTATAAATAAATGTGCAGCAATAACCTCCAGTGCACATCGCAACAGAGTTTATTGCTCTTAGGCGCCACATTTACAGATGGACCCAAGACTGCAGAATGTTAACCTGGGTTGAAACCGCCCCCGGTGGCAGGGGGCCCTGGGGGTCAGTCTGCCAGCCCAGGACTGCTCCGACCCAGCTCAACATGCTGCAGAGGGGCTGGCTGGGGCACAGCCTCTATAGACATCCCTAATACAGAATGGACATGGAGGAAAAATTCAGAAGATTTATAATTTCTTTGAAATTTGGGGAATGTCTTATTGAAATCAACAACTGTTTAAACAAAAATGTATCATTTTTCAGGAAAATGTATATTTAGTTGAAAAAGTCATTTTCCATTGAAGAGAAACAATTGAGGGACTGTATGACCAATTCTTGTTCTCTATTGTAAAAAAAAATAAATATACACCCAAAATTTAGAGAGTGTACCTTCCTAATTCGGACAGATAGAGAGAGAGAGAGGCTGTACTTTTCTAAAGGTTTTGTGTATTACTGATGAGTCAGGTGATGGATACATTTAGATGGTGAGCAGAAAGGATCATTCACTATAAATATATAAAGGGATATTATAAAGAGGACAAGAACCAATTATTCTAATTAGTCAGCAAAGACAGAACAAGCTGTAATGGGCTTAAAGGGACATTATCTAACTGAATTTTTTTAACTAACTAAAAAAATTCCAGTTTATGAAACAGCACCCTTTAAGTAGCATGTCCTTAATTTTTTTAAAAAATTCTTTAAACTTTTTTACAAGGCATTTTCCACTTCCCTTTTTTAGTTTTATAAAAGTCTTTTAAGCATGGGAGAAACTAAGTACAAGGATACATTTCAAACGGCTACATTCAAAGTGCAGTAATATGCTCAGTTAAAATAAACCAAAATAAATGAGAAAACAACTTTTCCTAATCTTTCTGAGCTGCACCTAATCTTACATATGACATCTAAACAATGTGGATACAGACAGAAATGAGGTTCTCAAAGAAGCTATTTTTATATTCTAGGTTACAACTGCAATACTGTATCTGCTTTATCATTGTGTATGCCCCAGCAACATGATCTGAGACACTTTAAAGTCCTCCTTACAGATTGTGGGTACTCAGCACATTGAGAATATCAGATCTCTTTGAGATGTCTGTAGTTGTTAAAAAGAAACTTGAGAGGCAATATTACTTGTCATAATATAACGTTTTTGTATAATGGTACAAAAGAGTGAGTTTCTTTGATTCTTAACTATTGTCACATAGCAAATGTTTTGTAGAAAACAATCCTTCAGTAGTGGATTGAACTAGATTGTATGATAGATCTTTCCCATCTCTAATTTTTATATGAGCACAAACACATACGTACAACTAGGAACATTAATCACAGTTGGGTACTGACTTAAATTGAAAACCCCAAAATAATGTTTGGTGCATGCTCAGCACACAATGTTCTAATGTTCATAACTGTGTAATTTCCAAACCACATTTCTTCAAACAAAGCAATGCATCATGCAAGAAGTATGTCTGTTCCCAAAGATGAAATTTCAAAATAAAGTTGGTTTGTGTTGGAGATAAAAAGCATATGAAAAATATCTTAAGTGGTAAAAATCACTTTTTTTCATTCTGATTGGATAATGTCATAAACAGCTGGATTGATTTTCACAAAACTTTCCAAAACCAATTCACTTTTGGATTGAAACCAAGCATGAAAAATTTCAGCCCCAAAGGTAATATTTTTTGAGAAAGTTATAAATGGCTATGATTTAGAATCAAAGCTCCATTTCAACCTTTGCATTACCATCACAACCACAATGCTACAGTAACTTATGTTGAGTGAAGCAGTGATGATATATAAAGCCAAATCCTCTTGATTTCAGCTGAACCATACAAATTTATATTATCAAAGAATTCGTCCCATGGTATCAACATGGGGTATAAAACAGAGAGGAGCAAAAATAGAACTGGAAACAAGAGGAAGCAAACAAAATTAAGGAAAGTGTGTTAAGGGGAAAAAGTAAAACACTGAAAATCAAGAATCACACAAACAATGCAATCTTTATTAGGGCTGTGTGAGGCTTTGGACCATGCTTCCGATCCGGAGAAGCTTCAGACGCTTCGGCATCCAAAGCAGCATGTCTCGATCGAAGTACTTTCCAAAGCACTTCGGAAAAGCTTTGGAGCTGCTTTGGAGATCCAGCCATAGGGTATAATGGGGAATCAATGAAATATCTATACCTTTGTTGGTTTTTGTCTGATTTGGATGAAATTTGTAGGGGTGGTAGCCTCTGTTGAGAGCATGAAGCCTGCCCTTGCAGAGGATACCACCCCTGCAAGGTTCATCCAAATCAGACAAAAACCAACCAAGTTATAGATATTGCATTGATTCCCCATTATACCCTATGGCTGGATCTCCGAGGTAGCTCCAAAGCTTCGGAGTCACTTCAGCCAGGTCAAAGCAGGAACCTGGTCTAGAACTTTGGATCAGATCGTTGGCATCTGAAGTGGCTGGATCCGAAGCTGGATCAAATAGCTACCTACTTGCACAGGCCTAATCTTTACCTTCAAATGCTATATTCTCTAGGCAGAAGATATGGTTAAATCCCACAAATTTCAATGCTTCTTCCATACCCTTTGGTGAGTAGAACAGGCCATCCATAAGGCACATAAAGGAATAAATGTAAGAAACAGAAATAAATAGGAGGATTAAAAGAAGGAAATTAATCATACTATCTCTGTACACCCTGGAACAGGTATTCAGTAGGGCTGTTTAAAGCTTTGATAGCTGATTTGATTCGGAGGAGATTTGGTCCGATTCGCGGATTGAATCTCCAAATCCAAATCAAACTGGGAGACCAATTAAAAATCTCTAAATCAATTCAAAGCATCTAAATCAATTTGGAAAAGCTTCAGAAAAGATTTGACCACTTCAGAGATTTGGCCATAGACTAAACAGGCAGCTGCCAGCTGCCTCCAGTTGGTAAGTCTGTTGGGGTTGGGGAAGTGGCATGGGGGAGGGAGGAATTGGGACTGGCGCTGGGACAAGCTGCCCAGTTGGGGCGAGAGGGTGCATTACTCAGGGAGGGGGGGTGAGGGTGCAGGATTCAGGATGCAGGCACAGCAGCGATGGGAGCGGGGGCTCTCTCCTGCTGCCACTTGCCCAGCTGGGGCAGGGGAGGTGGGCAAGATGCAGGCACAGCTCAGTCCAGGCAGAAGGGGACAAGCAGCAGCAGGGCATAGCCCCCACTCCCAGTGCTGCCACACCAGCTGGCAAGTGGCAGCAGTGTAGAGTGCCCACTTCCAGTGCTGATGTGGGTGCAGCAGCACTGGGAAGGGGGATATGCCCTGTGCCACCTGGAGCAACCTGCACCTGCATTGTGTCCCCCTGCCCCCCCCTCCACACTGGCTGGGCAAGCTGCAGCAGGGCAGAGCCCCCATAGCTCCCCCCACTGGAGCAGAGGCAGGCACAGCTGGAGGAGCTGCAGGAGAAACCCCCATGGCTGCCCTACCCAACCCAATCCCTCACCCAGCTCAGCCTCCCAGCATTAAAAAAAATTTTTTTTAAGCCCCTTACTCAATGGCCTTGGCAGCAGTGATTGGGACCTCTGAGGTCTTGTGGCAGAGCCCCCACACACAGCATGGGGCAATGGGAGGCAGTGGCAATTGCTCCCCATTCCGCTTGGCACCCATGTGGCAGCTGTCCCATGGCATAGGTGCAGCACGGACACTGCACACTGTCTGAGAGCGGGGATGGCTCCAGCAGTCACTCAGAACCTGGCTTCACTCCCACACAGCATGCAGCACCCTGCCAAGCCATGCTGCACCCGCACAACATGACAGCTGCTGTGTGGGTGCCAAGCAGGGAGGGCAATACCCACTGCCCCCCACTGCCCCATGCTACAGGGGGGTCTGCCATGAGTGCCCAGAGGCCCCAATCATCACTGCTGCAGCCGGTGAGTGCGGGGCTTTATTTCTATTTTTTTGTTAAGTGCTGGGATTAGGCTGGGGCCAGGCAGCGGATGGGGTCAGGCATGGCAGCCATGGGGGCTTCTCTCATGGCTCCCCCCCCCGGAGAGAGGCAAGCACAGCCGGAGGAGCAGCAGCAGAACCTGCAGCCACCTGGCTGTGCCTGCCCCTCTCCGGCCAATCCAAATCACTGAATCTCTCTGAAACAGAGCCAAATCTTCCAAAGCCTATTCAGCCAAATCAAATCAGGACAGTGATCCGAATCTCCAAATTGAATCACTATCCTCTGAATTGGCCAGATCTGAATCTGAATCAAATACTTCCCTATTCACACAGGCTTAGTATTCGATTAGTCTAAATATTTATGGCAATTTTAATTTCAGTGAACCTATACCAATACCATAACTACCTATCTAGAGAACTACAATTCCTAGAATGCCTTGTACTCTGCCCACCTCTCTTCTCTTGTTTCTGCTGCTAGAGATGATAGGAGAGGGGAAGAGTGAAAGGAGACTGCCCAGGGTACATTTTTCCATGCTACACCTCTTTATAAATTTATACCACCCAAGGATATGCTCCTTAATTTTTACAAATTTCTAAAAAAGGTTTCTAAGAAGATAGTAGCAACCTAGTAGAGTCCAGAGGAGAGCCACGCACATGATCTGAGGGCAAGAGAACAAGCCTTTTGAAAAGAGGCTGAGAGCCATGGGACTCTTCAGCCTGGAGAAGTGCAGGATCAGGGGTCACTTGGCAGCCTGTGTAGCATGAACTAAACTAATGTAGCTGATGTTAACATAGAGTGTAATAATAGTGAAATGTAAACATGTTAGTCTTGTCCTGTAAGCAACTTGAAAACTCCATTTTGTATCCTCCTTCTGCTTGACATAAGTGAATGAACTCTGCATAGCTTTTATGTATGACTGTATGTAAACGGGTGAATGGTGAGAGGATGGCATAGAGATGGGAGAAGAAGATTCAACTGTTTATGTAAGCAACAAGGCGCCAAATGTAAGTTACCAACCAGTAACTAACTAACAAACGGCTGAAGAATCCCTTTGAAGCTTGAAGGCGCAAAGGAGATAACAAAAGAAGAAATTCTGCCAGAAGGGCAACAAAAACACTCCAAGGCTAAGATAAGCTGAAGACAGAAGAACAACCGCAAAAACAGAAGCTGGGTATGGAAAAGACCCAAAGCACTGAAACAAAGGATGCCAATCCCTATAAAAGAACACTTTGAAAATACCAAGTTGGGTGAATCTCGTTCTCTACTGCTGTTTCATTGGAGCAAAGACGCATCTGTTCACCCCACTCCAGCTGTTAACTTTAAATCTGCTATCTTCAGATCATCATCATCTACTCAATAAGCCCAGATTGGCTACCCTGGGCTGATATTGAGCAACTATTGCTGGTAACTATATCTGGTGTATGTGTGGATGAAATGGTTGTTTTGTGTATATGTATGCCTGTGTGTAATGATGTGTACAATGATTTTTGTGTGTTTGTGTCAATGGTGTGCCTGAACCTCTATGTCTAACTCATGTAAACAATAAACACGGCACCTTGCCTTATCTCCCTTTATAAAGTCTTACTCATGATTTAAGCAATTGGCAATTTGTGTAACACATGTAAGTACATAAGGGGTGTACATCAGGATCTGGGAGAGTGCCTGTTCACCAGGGCACCCCAAGAAATAACAAGATCAAATGGTCACAAACTCCTGCAAGACTGTTTTAGGCTGGACATAAGGAAAAACTTCTTTACTGTCCAAGCCCCCAAGGCCTGGAATAGACTCCTCACAGAAGTGGTGCTAGCACCTACTCTAGACACTTTTAAGAAACAGTTGGATGCCTGTCTTGCTGGGATCCTTTGACCCTAGCTAACTTCCTGCACCTTGGGCAGGGGGCTGGACCCAATGATTTTACGAGGTGGCCTTCCGACCCTAATGCCTATGAAATGTATCAAATCTATGTTAAGGATTTATGTGGGAGGGAGGGGGAAGGAGCTATCCTAAAGAAAAACAGAAATTGGGAGCTAGGATCCTGACTAGACGGCGGGATGGGGAAGTGACTCCTGGTGTTAAAAATACTGAGACGAGTTTTGTCACATATTAGCTCATTAATATTATATGATGCTGCATTTTATTTTACTTTATATTTTCAGGAAAGGAAGCTATTTTGTGGCTTCACCAGGATGAGAGATGTTAAAGGCCAGGCTGGACATACATCTGATAGGGATGGTTTAAACATAATTAAATCAACTCTGACATAATTTAGGTAAGATGGCCTCACAGAGCAATTAGAAATGTATTACATTCTCAATATTCCTCTGAAAATATATATCCAAAGGCTAGAGATATCTCATAGTTGGAGTTTTCCATTCTAAGGAGCTAAAGGCTGCAAGGTATTAAGTTATGTGTCCAAAATGTTCACAGAGATAACGGCATTTCTGACAGGAATCCTGGAAGAATATTCATTATATTAAGAGAAAAAAATAACCCTTGCATTGCAGGCTGGATAGATGTATTCTTGCTGCTGCAATCTGACTGAAACAATAACTCAAATTTAAAAGATTTAAATGAACACTCAAAAGTTGGGGCATTTATCTACACCTTTTGAAACTACTGAACCAAGCAAGAAATTTCTTGGAGACAGACTCTCTCTTAACATTTGATAATTGCAGGTCCAGCAAGGCCAAAAATATCACAAATGCAGCTTTATTTATAGGATTTGGCACTCTTGCTTCTGGTCACAAACAGAAACAAGAAAACAATCAGATATAGCTATATATCTGATATATATATATATATATATCTAGCTAGTGATAAGCAAGCTTGTGCAAAATTCAAATCAAGTTGGGTTTGAATTGTGGGCCAAATTATGGATTCCTTGCTAGCGATGACTTTTATATTATAGTATTTTTAGATCTATACACAGTATTCTTTTCTAGAACAGTCCAAACAATGTAGAGGAAACCCTTTAGTTACCTGAACCTGGCATCTGATGGGTTTATGTGGAAAAAGCACTTTCCGTGAATTAGAGAAAACTTAAAATAGTCTTCACTATTCTGGAAATATTTACAATGCTGCTTAAATATTTCATTACCAATTTCCAAGATTGTACAAAGCATGCACCTTCTCAGGACAAATGGGTAAACTTTTAAAAAGCTGTTCAGTTTTGTATGTTATTTGATTTTAGCACCAGGGCTACGGACAGACATTACACATAAACTGGTTTAAGTGATCAGAAACTGGTTTAAAACTGTAACAGAACAGATGTTCAATGCACATAAACTAGTTTGAAAATTGCTGAAACCAGTTTGAGATAAACATGGTTCGATGTAGTATCAGACTTAACTAATTTGGCTCAAACTGGTTTATGCAATGTCTGTCCCAGACCCTGTGCTGCTTTAAGATAAATCAGACACCCCCAGCATCCCAGCATGCTCTCTGGGCTGGGCTGGGTGGGGCTCTCTGCTCCACAGAAGGGCTGGCCCCTCCCTTCTGCCCTACCTGCAGTTCGGCACAGACTTGCAGGCACAAAGCATATGCCTGGCTCCTTCCTGTTAAGCGGGGATTATTCCCCCCTCCCCTCTGCCTTATGCAGACACCTCAGCATTAGCTAGCAGACCACATGCTGGCTACAGTCTGTGCTGTAGGAGATGACCAAGGCAGACAGGCTTTTTGGAGCTAATCAACAGGTAGCTTAATGTCCTTCCTTTGAAATGCTGTTTAAGAAGAGCTGTTTGCTCTCCCACTCCCCCTCACAACTCCATGCTAATCAGAAATTCCCCCCTCCCCTCTGCCTTGCCAAGAGGTGTCTGTGTATTAGCTAGCAGAACACATGCTGGCTACAGTCCGTGCTGAATCAACAAGTAGAATGAACAGGCAGAATCAACAGGTAGCTGGTAATGTCCCTCTGTTGTTTTCTTAATGGGGTGATAAACACCAAGTTAGGAGGTGATGAACACTGTTATCGATTCCCTGCTGAGCTAATCAGTGTCCTGCTAGGGCCTGGCCATGCCCTTGCTCAACTCAGTTCTGTGCAAGTGAAGGGAGGGCTGCTCTAGCGCCCTCCAGCTTCTAGCCTGAGCCACTGCAGGCATGTGCCTGCCTGTCTGGGATGTCTGTGCAGTTACAAAGTGATTTAACCTAGCCAGGTTAGACTAGCCTGCAAAGATTGAATCAATTCAGGCTCAGGCTTTTTGAATGTCTGTCCCTAGTCCAAAAGTGTGGAGCAAAAGTGTGAAGTACCATTTCCACTCTCATTTTGTTTAGCTAGACCAGGGGTGTCTAACTGGTAGCCTCCAGTCTGCATGCCACCAGGCTCTCAGTCTGCATGCCACCTGTTGCTGCCACAAGGATCTCCAGGCTCCCCCTCTCTCCTTCAGTTTCTGCTTCCCCTGGGGATGAGCCAGAGTATCACTGGGCCCAGGGAGGTTTCAAGTTGAGAGGCTCTGGGGCTACCTTTGCACAGTCAGGGCGTGGTGTGGTCTGCTCATAAACTGTATAGCACTGAGGTAGACAATAGCATTTCCAAATAGATTATCAAAGCCCACCCTCATATAACTCCTCCTTGGGATTAGGGATTACTGACCTGGTTAAGCCCATGAAAATCCGTAATATAGTACTTGCATACTACTGATGATCACTAAATCCAAGCACTGAAATACTGAATAAAGATTCTTGGAACTCCTACTGTTTTGGGGATTGATCCAACTTCTCTTTAAGTTAATGACAAGCTTGCTTTCATCTGCTACATAACAGCTCCAATTCTAAAAAAGGTTCAGAGTTTGGAGCCTCAAACCTGTGCTTTGTAAAACAAAATAAATATAAAATTAGATAATCAGAAAAATCCTTAAAAATTCTGAAAAAATCTGTTTTGGGGAGTTTTCGGTGGCAAAAGATGGGATCCTGCTTCTCCCACTATATATTTGTAAATCCCATCAATGAGAATCACATTCAGTTAGAATAAGATGAAAACACCTCTCATTAGGAAATCTAAAATCAAGATCAAACTGAATATTTTTTCTGGACTAATTTAACCTTTAAACAAGTGATTCTCAACCTTTTTCAAGTACCCTTTGTTAGATTTAAGGAACCCCTCAAAATGCCAGCTCTTAGTTTTCTCTCATTTTTTGACTGCAGAAAAATAATGAGCAATTTTCTTCTGCAAAACCCCCACAAAGAACATAACAGGTCAGAACTTTTTTAACACAGAGATTCCTATTTGAAATCTCCATGTTTATCTTGTGAACCATGTTTGGACACCTAGAAGTGCAAATACAGTGTAGCAAGCACACTGTGGCACCCTTGAAAGTATCTCAAGGCACCCCAGAATACCACAGCACAGTAGTTGGGACTCACTGGGTATATTAAATTACTGGTACTGAGTCTAAACTGGAAGTTCTTGTTCAGGTAAGCATCTTGTTGAAGCCAGTGTTTGTGCACCCTATGAGTTTGCTTATATGAGGAAAAAAGTTGTGCTTTATTAGTCATGACATCAATTGACTGTCTCTCCAATTTCATCCTGGCCCTGTCTCTTGAAATCAGCCCTGGGAAATAACAGTTTTAGCCAACATCCCAGCCACTGCTGGAGCTTTAAGAAAAACCGTTGGCTTCCCACCATTAGGAGATACTTCACTGATTGGGCAGGATGTTGGAGGTTGATGTCCTTGCCTCAGCTGCTCTCCTCCTCTCCTGCTGGTGTCTGATTGCAGAGAAGAATAGAGAGCGGCTGTGACTAAGAGAAGAGCCATGGAACTGTCAGATACCACCTGCCTTTCCAGTGTCAGTGTCAGAGGAACAGGGCAAGGCAAAAAGCAGAGAAATGACAAAGGTCGATGATTAGACCCATCTCTGTCATCTTCTACCTCGGCACTCTCCTGAGCAAAGAGGAAAGAGAGATAAAGGGAGTAAAAGACTGAAATGTAGGAAGTGGAGGATGAGAGAGGGACCTCACAGCTGTAGGGGAAAGACAGGAACCTAAGAAGGAATAATCAACCATTCTTTTAAGAAAAGACAGAGGTTTCATTGTACCCAAGTGAATGGAAAAGAGGAGAAAGTCCATAACCCTGGGTACATACACACATACTAACTTTCTGACAGTTAAGTGGACTTAACTTTTTACAGTCGATTTAACTATCAGAGCATACACATGTATATGGAGCAGAGTTGTCTCAAATGCCACACAAGATAATATACCTCCAAGGTATATTATCTTGAGTCACATTGGTTAAGTTGACTTACCTCACAAGATGGCTGCCACCATGTCAAGGAGCTGTACATGTGCACTCTCTAACATGGCTTACCTTAAGTTGCCTTAGTTAAGTCACCTTATTTTAAGTCAACTTAGTACATGTGTTTGTACTCCCTGAAGAACAATGGAAATTATCACTGACAGTTGCATTATGGTTGCAACTTAGAAGTTCCATTTCGGGACTCAGGCCTCATTGTACCAGGCAAGGTACACCCTTAACAAAAACATGGCCTCTTCTCCAAAGAGTTTGTGAGAAGCAGGTCCTGAAAGAGTGAGGAGCTACATCAGACTTGTCTTCAGCCTTCCAAAAACATTGGCAGGGGTACTGCAGGCCTTTAGGACACCCAAATTTGAGGAGGGTTACATATCATAATAGCAGATTGTGCATCTTCCTGGGGGTATCTACCAAAGTTTCAGGAAGCATCTGGAGTTTCTAGATGTTGATATAAACTCAGTTAAGCCCCCTGAAAGCTATGTTAGTTAAAATAGCCACATTATAAGTAACCTCAAGTGTGCCAGACTGCACATAAAACTTTCTGGCAGCTAGTAGGCCAAAACCTCAGTTGTATACATGGCCCTTGAAAAAATATTATTAAATGTTGGCAACTATGTGAAAGGGAGGGGGAAACTGTCAATATAGGAGACAGAGAAAAAGTGTTGGCCTTCACAGAAGTATACCATCATGGCAGTCAAGGCCACCTGACTCCCTCAGAATGATCAGAATGCAAAGGATTCTCAGATGCATGTTCATTCCTCAGCCTTTGTCTCCACCTCTTTGGCATATTCCCTTCCATTTTGGCTTTTCTCCATGTCTTTCTCCATAGAGAATATGTGCACAGCTGCTTGGGAAAGGACTCTGTCAGCTGGATGCCAACTTTAGGGGTTGAAGGTAGGAGGCAGGAGACTGAGTGATTGCCTGCAGCAATACAAGGGTCACATCACAGGCAATGCTTAGTGCTTTTTCCAAACAGCCAGTCAGTCTTTGTGCTGATGCTCTAAAAAACGAATGCTATGCTTGCTCACTGGAATTTTTAAGTGTCTTTCTAGGAACACCTGCCCCTCATATGAAAACACATTGATCTGGCAAGCTTCAGGAATCTTCTGACTTGCAATATGTTGGATACAGTAGACATGCTTAATTGTGGATTCATTAACTAATTTGTTAACTGATCTTGTAGGTAAGAGACCCAATAAAAAGCAGAAAAACAGCAAACTCTAATGTAAAGAATTAACCCATCACAGGGAAAAATACACTGGCCAGAATGGGATATATATATATATATGTACTAAGGCACTCATAGCAACATTATTATTGACCTTATTAGGAAAAGGAGGTACAATTCCTGTAGTTAAAAGTTTGTCATCATTTTCTGTTGCAAGCCTTATTTTCAATGACTTATATCATTTTACCAAAAACTTAGACTGAAATTTTCTGTGGCAGGTGCCTGCTTTTGGCTGAATATTTTGAAGTTTCAGCAAAACACTCAGCTATTTCAGAGAACTAGGTCTGGAAAAAAAGAATGGTTTGTTTTTCTTTATTTATTTTTGTTTGGCTGTTTGAAACCGTGATGTGACATTTGACAGGTGATGTGACATTTGACAGGGAGACAGTCTTGGATCAGACATTTTTTTTTTGCTGCCCCCAGGAAAATCAACTCTGGTTCAGCTGAGGCATGAACTTCTGAGAATTAGAATTTGCACATTATTGTTAAAACTTTTTAGAGGCTGTCTGCTAAAAATCTCAATACTTGCCATTTGTGCTGACCATGCTGCCCACTCCACTGAACCGCCTACGTGGTAGGCACCGAGATATTGTGGACAGGACACAAAGCAACAGCAAAATTTGCTTTGGTGTAAGAAGAGCAGGGCAGAGAGCCAGGAGGAGAGCTTGAGTTCTAGTCTCAGCCCTTCCACTAACCATTTAAATAATTCTGTGCACTTCAAAGCCATGCTTATTGAGGAAGATCTCCTGCTCCTACCTTCTGATCAGAAAGAATCTTCCAAATCTATATGCTTAGCTGTGTGCCATTAGATAGCATCCCCTAACATAATACCCATGAGTACTAATTCCCAAGAACTCTCCCATGTCTAGCAAATAGCTATGTATGTCACTAGAAAAATGTGCGCCACATCCCCTGCTATTGATAAGTACTTTCACTCAAATGGTAGAGTTTTGTGCTGGATTCCAGTTATCCTGAGGACAAATATTGATGGAGGGTCAATATTGATCCATCTGGCAGCATTTCTTTATTTTCCCCAAGTTTCAGTTTTTGGAAAAGCTCAGGCAGTTACTGCAACAACAAAAAATAGGGCAGTAACAATTATACTTCTGTTCTTTCCACAGGATCCTCGTCTTATTCAGAGCACAAAGTAAATAACAAAGGAAGCAGAGGCATAGCAAACTCTTTCAGCCCCTGGGGCAGAGATGTGCGTTGGGAAGGAGGGGCTGAATTATGCTGACCACTGGAGAGTGGGGGACAGAGGAGGGAGGAGAGGACCCATACTGTTGCCCCCACTAAGTCAGTGCCTGAGGCTGGTACCCCATTCCCTCCCCTAATTTCACTACTGGAAGAAAGTAAAGGCTTGCCAAAATAGAAAGGATATTTCTTTGATTTGGTTTGGTTTGTTGAACTGGAACGCAGGCTGGCTGAGTTCTAATCCTGCCTTTAAGACTCACTTTCTATCTGAGACCGGAGAAAACTTAATCATAATGCATACATCTGAAAGAGGTGAATTAGGTTGTATAAGCAACCTTAATCCTGACATTTTCTAACAGTTGAGTAGTTTGTTTCTGCAACCACAACATTCTTTTAATGTAGCTTTAAAAAATAATTGAGACACATAAAATTTAGATGCATTTTCATGTAACTGTATGTATCCCTTAATAGAGTATTCTACCTGCCCTCATCTGCACTCACAATGCCCAGCTCTCCATCCTGCTGTAGCCACTTCCCCAGGAATCCCCAGATGGCACTGAGCACTGTGCCGGCACTGAGCACTGTGCCACTCATGTTCATAGCCCTTGCAGGAAAGGAGGAGAGCACAGCCAGAGTGCTGCTAAGCTCCCGGTACTTCTGACTGCTAAAATGGCCACTTTGAGCTGTGTGCAAACAGGCATCAATTAGAACAGATTTTGACTCTCTCTAATTCATGCCAGTGGTTGAATCTGCTTGTGACTGGTCCCAGAATTGAATCACAGTGGTGCTGTAAAGATGCCTTTGCCCTCCATTTAGGATCTGTGCCAACCACGCTCGGGCCAGACTGGAGAACTGGGATCAAGATACGCAGTTTTATACGTAAGTGCTCATACCATGCACATACATCATTTAAGAACTATAAGAAACATTTTATCACATACATCATTTAAGAAATATATGCCTTTTCCCTTTGAAATTGACTTCATCTTGATATTTAATTATTTAACTCACATTAAAACTGCCCCTTTAGGATCCTTCACTGAACTCTGGGAACCACTACCTGCAAAGCTACTGCTGAAGTGAATGACCTTTGCCAGTACCAAGTGCCTGTTGCAGAAGCCAATGGACAGAGAAAGAGCAAGCGAGGGAGAGACAGTTCCGACAGTAATGGGCTGTAATTGAGTTCTCAGCCTTGCTTTAACTGCCTCAGTGCGATTGCCTGTGAAAATTGCTCTGTTTTATGCTCTTTGTTAGGTTCTGTCAAGCCCCATTTAAAATAATGAGGCCCCTTCACTCACTTTCTCTCTACAGAGTGTGGAACAGTCAAGAGAACTTTCAAAGGAAGAACAAAAACTCATCTGTGGGGAAGAGGGGGCTATTGTAAATTACCAATACCCCGAATCCTTAAAGCGGCTGTTAGTCAGACATGACCTTGGAGAAGGACAAATCAAACAGACATTATCCAGCTCTTTCCGCCAATCAGCTTCTGTTCCCAGGAGGTACAAACTCATGCTGGATGCCCATTCTCTAGCAGTTGATCCATCTTTTTCATCAAATGCCCTAAGCCATGACACTCACTATGGTTGCAGGACAGATATAGGGCTAAAATATCTCAGGTCTCCTGTCAAAGTGAAATCTAAATTAACCATGACCCTATTCAGAGGAGCGATGAGTACTTGAAACATTGACTGTCTCCCATAGGAGTTGGAAATGTTCTCTGTTCCGCTCACATGTGGGAAAGCTCTATCCCTAAATCATGGATGTTAACATCTGGTATGTACTGCGCCTCTCATCATCTGGTTAGAAGATGCAATGCACACCATGTCAAGCAGTAAAAGGCAGTAGAACAACAGAAGCTAGAGATAAGTACTTTGCTCTTAGATGGCACCTTCAGTTAAACATGTTTTCAAATTTAAAATACTGCAGAAGTGACTGAAATTTTCTATTTACTAGAAACAGGATTCTTTTAACAAACTTTTGTAGTCAACCCTTTACCTTTTGATGTTTTGAAGACAATGTTTCACACAAAAATATTGTCAAATCCCTGCACCACTCATCTGGAGAAAACTGTGAAAGATACAGACACTTTTGCGCAAAAAAAAAAAAGTTCCTTTTAAAAAGGCATTTTTGATGACATACTTTTTGTTTAAAAATTTCAGTCAGTTAAACTCTTCATTAAGGCCTGAGGTATTCAGTGAAAGGGAAAAGTTATTTGACCATACGCCATAGTCCTTCTACAGTCCTACAAATGGCCAAATGCTGGGTACAAAAATCACACAATTAGCAATAAATGAAAATACTCATCCAAGTTACCAGGTGGGGGAAACCAACCTTCTATCAAATCAGTTTTTGACCATTGTGGCATGCCTACATTTTGAAGCTTTTGCTGGATTTGGAACCTGTCCTGAGATCCTGGTCACAAAGGAGGTTGAAAT
Source organism: Crocodylus porosus (assembly GCF_001723895.1). NCBI lineage: Eukaryota > Metazoa > Chordata > Crocodylia > Crocodylidae > Crocodylus > Crocodylus porosus. Next base: position 49,254,686 of record NW_017728931.1, on the reverse strand, counting down.
ATGTTCCGTGATTCTCCTCAAAATACATTGTGGATTGGTGGAAATTCATCCTTAGGAACTGGATCAGCAAAAAAAGACCTAAAGTATAAGTCCAAAAAAACTTCATTCCTTTGAATACCTGAAAGAAGGAAATGATCCTTTCCATTCACAGGGGTTGTTTTTGAAGCAGGTAGACTCTAGAAGTCTAAGCCCAGACCCAAGAGCCAGGTAACTCTTAAAGTCTTATGACAAAGACCTGCTCTTCAGCCTTGGACATTTTTTCATAGCCCTTCCTTGTGTGAGAAATCTCTGGTACCACCACCATATGCTTTCAGAATTAGCTAGCAATTATTTATTTATTAGAAGGACTCTTTCTTGTGGCATGACATAATACACGCCAACTGTTGAGAGTAGTAATAACATCTTGTTAACAAGCTTGTTTTATTTCCCTGGCAGGTGTCTTCCTGGAGTCCAGTACCAGAGTTTGGAAACAAAGGTGGATCAGAGCTCTCATTTTCCCTCTTCGCCTTTGTTAGAAGGTTAAATGATTCATAGTGTTAGGGAGATAACCCGGCAGAGGATCCCATTAGGAGTTAATGACTTGTAGAACAGAATGGACTAGAAATTCAGGCTGTGGTTAGATGGCAAGTCACTGAAGGTTTGCCTGAAATACTCAGATATTAGAAAGGAAGACAGGAGAGGTGTGACTTTCTCTGACTTTATAAAGCCTCTGAGAATGCTGGAGAAAGGAGAAGTATCTTGGACCACTAAAGACAGATTCACCTGTGTCCTGGGGATGAATAAGAAGGACAGCAGAGGTCAAGCATGTGTCTGACTGACAGAAAAATGAGTCAGGAGAACTAAAGAAAGAGCAAATACAAGCCCTTTCAGGTTCATCACTCTGGTAACAGCTCTGAGCTTCCGACTGTAGCACCATGTTTTCTTGCAACATATTATTCTGCTGTTGGATGCCGTGCTGTGCCACAAAAATCTCCAGGTAACATATGGTCCCTGGAAAACAAGCAAGACGGACTGAAACTCAACCTGTATGAGACAGTCTTTGTCTGGCTGTCTAGTTGCGGGTCTATTTTTTAATAAGTTCCCTCTGTCTAATAATGGTTTTGAATCTACAGATCATGACATCAACAAATTGCTACAATGGGGCAAGAGAGGGAGAACACGTCGTCTGTGTTATGGGTATATCGTTTGGGTATATGTTTCACAAAGAAGAAGTCCAACCCCCTGCCTGAAAAAGGATTGTCACTATTCAACCCGTCCCAAACATATCCTTGTCTGACCCATTACTAAAACTACACAGGCAGTTCTGCCACAACCGCAAAGCATAGTGCCGTAACCTGCCACAGGTAAAGCAGGGGGTACAATGGTGGCCAATGTCTTGCTTCTGCAAGCGTTGGTAAAATACGCTTGAGAGGTCCCAGGAAGAGGGTCATGCTTCCTGCTACAAAGGAAGGCAAAACCCCACACTTTTTACCAATCTGACCATGGAATAGAATTCCTTCCTCACATTAAATGTGATCAGTGTGAGCCTGAGTAGGGCAGGCAAGAGCCTCTAGGTTTTAGTCCCAGCAGGGGCATTGCCACGCTCCAGTCAAAATCCCCAGCCTTGTTTGCAAGCAATGCTCAATGCTTTCCACTGTTTCACTTCACTTTTTGAAGCTCTTGGTATGTGTTATTAATCAATCGGTTTTGTGGTGCTCTAATAAACTGTGTTTTTAAAATAGGAAACCCTATCTCACGGATGGCCTTTATTTTACCCTCATTAGTGAGGCGTGGCATCTGGATAGTGCTGTTTTTGGATTCCCAGTAGTCGTTATTCAGAAGTGAGTTAAGAGGAGGCTATCTACTGGCATTGCAAGCAGAAGGAAGGGTCCTCTGTAAGGTAGTAAACATCCCTTCTTCCCTATACTAGAGGCTCAAGGGGTGAGAAACCGAGTCCTCAGCAGTCTGGATGTTTGCTTCTCTTGTGTAATCAGTAATTTACCCCATTCAGCTATTCCCCCAGGCAGCGGTAGGAAATGCAGTTTATTATTTAGTCATAAGTGTAGTTTTATGATGCCTTAATTGGTGAGGAGACAAGAAATGTTTTACATTCCAGATCTGACCTCATGCAGAGCTGCAGAAAGAGACACAGATCTGAGTCTATGAGAAGGTTTACAATAACTGTTTGCTAATAATCCCCAGAGCTGCCACTTCTTTTCCAACCCTTCCCTTTTCCATAGTCTTTATACCCTTCTCCCTTCTTTCCTTTGGACACTTTCCTCTTTTCCATTTCATCACAGTTATTCCTACTTCTTCCTCTTTGCTCTTCAGAATCTAGTTGTATATTTTTTATTTGCCCTCTATCTGTTGTCCGTAACTGTTCTTCTGCTTCTGGTTGGTAAAAAGGAGACACAAGAAAACCAGCGCTTTTAGTGTGGTGTTTATTTGCCTTTTGAATGGCTTTATCCTTGTGGCTGTTTATTATTAGTTGTGTTCCTTCCTTGGCTTTTCTCACTGCTGGCATTTATGTACCAGTCTGTGAAATTTATTCTTGCTGCACTCTCATCATAATAATAAAAGGGAGGGGGGGGTGTCTTATTAAGCTGTTTGTCTTGGGCATTTATTAGCAGCTTGGAAGGTTTGCTTGGCAGTGGTGCTGCTGATAGAGTCCTGCAGTTATCAGATGTGAGACAGCAAATAGTACTTGCTCTGCAACGACAAAGATTTTTTACATTCCTCATCTAACTGGCTAGCTTACTGCCAACTGCTTGGTTGCTTTATATTAACACAATGTTTTGTGCTGTGTTTTTTTTTTTTATTGCCCTTATATACCACGTGTACAACAGCACAATGGGTTCTGTGCATTTAGGACTGCTGTTTGTCTTGCTACTTTAGACTTCTTAATAATCTAAGACATCTAAAAGCTCTGACTTTAAAAGGATGCCTTACAGAAGAATGGAATAGTTGGAAGTTAGCACTTAGTGTAACAGTGGCCCATTATTTTCTACTGTGTTCAGCTCATGAGAGGGTCTAAGTTGATGGTCTTAATTAAGTTCCATGCAGATATTTGTCCAGAGCACACATCACTATAACTGGGAGAAGATGGCCAAGCAGGCCTGGAACTGAAAAACCAAATAAAATACCAAGTTACACCTAAAGTGTATTGCTGAAGGAGACACGACTACACTTCAAAGAGCACAAGGAGCCCTTTAAAACTTCTTCAAGGACATCAGTGAAGGATCATACGTTCCTCTCCAGTGTGATGTTTGACACACACGGGGAACAATGAGAACTCATGTAAAGCTGTTAGTCTATGACCGTGGATATCTGCTCTTCTAATCTTTTTTCAAAATATGCCTCTCTCGTTTTAACTCTTTACTTTAGATGAATTCTTCTCAACCAGGGTGCCATGCACCCTGGGGTGCCCTGAGATCCTTTTAAGGGTGCCCTGGGGTGCTATGCAATGTTAGATGTGTAAATATGATTCACAAAATAAACCCAGAGATTTCAAGTAGGAATCTGTCACGTTAAATATATTCTGCCCCGTTGTGGTTTTTTCTGAATTCTTTGCACAGAAAAACTGCTCTTATTATTTTTTTCCATAGTCAAAAACATGACTGGAAACTAAGAGCTAGCATTTTCTGAGGGATGCCTCAAGTCTAAAAAGGTTGAGAGCCACTGCTTTAGTCTCAGGCAAAATATGCTGCCATGACAACTGGAATATCTATCATGAGGGCCAGCAAGCTTGCCCACAAAAAGAAAATGTGTTTGATTCCTGTATAACCAGTAATTAAGGAACAAAATGGAGTCTGTGGAGTTACTGAAACAGGCGCACACCAAATTTGTGAGAGCTTGCAAACGGTCCAGGTAGTAATCAGGGTGTAATGAACCGAGGCCGAACTGGGACAGAGCCAGTCCCAGGCCCCAGCTGGAAGTAATCAGAGAATCAGGCTGAAGCGTCCCTTAGAAAGAGGCCCCTAGCCACAGTGGCTTATATAAGCTTACAACAGGCAGCAGACTCCTAATGTAGAACCAATGCTTGCCCTAACCTTGCCCTTGTCTCGACCCCTGGCTTTGCTATCCTGGACTAGGACTACACCTAGCTTTGATCTTGGCTTCCACTCTTATAAACACCTGATCCAGCATGATCTACTCAGACTCATTGCCTACGAACCCATCAGTCCTTACAACAGCACAGCATTTCAATCCCTATAATTCCCTGTGGGTATGTATATCACCAAAAACACCACGATTTTCTGCATTTTCCACTGATACAACCCTTGAGAGACTGTAGGTATATCTGACAATTTGGGGAAATATTTCTGTCAACCTTTTGCATTCTGCTTGATAATATAATCTCCTGGCCCATATCTATATCAAACTATAAAATGCATTTCAATTGTAAAGCAGCTCTGAATTTTCTCTGCTATCTTTTTACCTTCATCAGAATTCTAAGTGTTGTTCACACCAGCTACAAGGGAAGGGTAGTAAAACCATGAAGGCTGCCTCTTGAAATGGAGGCACCCTAGTTTGATGACAGGACTACTACCCAAAAGAACCAGTCAAAGCAAATAATTTAGAAGTTAAGTAACTGATCCCCTGATGGGCTGTTGAAGCTGCGCAAGGGCTCATTTGACAAAGTGGAACAGAAATCTATAACAGGGAAGATCCTTCCACTTGTCATTTTAGTGAGGAAGAAGAACCCAGCACCAGAAGTCAAGACTGGGCAGGGAGGGAAAGGCACAGGAGGTGCATCAAAATCCTGGACTTCCTGAATAAACCCTAACCAAAGGCAAAAAATGTACTGGAATAGTGAGGAAACCGAGGCAGAGATGTACAAATCCTATTGTGCTCTCATTGATCTGCGTGTCTCCCATTTTGCTTATGGGTGTAGAGCAATTGATTTAGGATTCCTCTTGCTAGTCTGTCATGTTGCTGCTTCAATCATGATGTGTCTGGTAAGGGTTACAATGTAAACTAGAGTTGTCCAACATGTTGGCAGTCTATAAAAGGAGGCTAAAGTTAGTGGTGAGTCTGGGGTGCCAGGTTTGTTTCTAGGGGCGCAGGGCATTTGGGCCAAGGCATTTCTCTTCTGTAGAGATACTCCTGTGAAGAGGTATCAGTCAGAGAGCAAGGCAAGGAAGTGTGCCACAGAGCCCCAAGAAAAGGGATGGTGACTGTCACCTCCCAAGTCAAAGGGCAGCCCAAAAGCATGTGGGCCCAGGTTATTCCTTCTTACACCTGCTTATTTCTCTTTGGCATACAGTACATAATGCCCAGCATGCTCAGCAGTTACAGTGTCCAGATGGCAGCTTAGATGATACTAGCAATCCAGTGGTTAAACCCTCAGAAAATAAACAGACCTCCACAGGAAGATCACAACAGTTTCACCATGTGCATAGAAACACAAATAGGCATTTTTTTTTCAGCACAGCCTCCCTACTATCCTCCTTTCAGCACAGCCCACGGCTAGTGCAGCTGGGAGAGTGTGTACCATACATTGTGTTAGTCATATTGCAGAGTGATTAACGTGGCTAAGAACTCACTGGCACGGTGTCCTGAGAGATTTTAAGTGCCAGGGAGTCTAATACCTGCAAATATATTTATCTTCCTTTGAATATTTCATCAAGTTAGAATTCATGAACTGGATCTCTTACACAGAAGTTTTATGAATTATGCACCAGAATCGATGAGCTGTTACTTTCCCCATATTTTACTTTGTCTCAAAGCCACAGTAGGGATCAAGGCCCATCAAAGGTACTGCAGCAATTAGAGACTGAGTGGTACCAAAGAAAGCCGACTTGTAAGGTCTACAGTAATCTAGTTAGTCAAGGTCCAAAGAAAACTCTACTTAACTGTATATTTAAACATCTCTTTCCATTTTGTTACTTTTAAGGCTTGCCTTTGTGTGCGTGTCTCACTCTCATCTAAAACACTGGATTCTTGGGAACATTTCCATCATTGCCATGCTGCTTATCAAATATACATGCTTAGCCTTTACCTCTCACTTTATTATACAGACATTGCTGCCAGCTCCTCAGATGATGTTATCAAGAAGCAGCTTTTGCATCTTCCCTGCAGTCAAAAACTACACTGGTAGCTTTCACCATTTTTTATGAAGAACTAACAGTTACATGAGAAGATGTTTTACATTTATCCATTAACTTCCAGCCCAGCCACAAGGAACCTACCACATTCCATCCCAGGCACCTTTCCTTTGCTATATAAAATTAAAGCACAATGTAGATAAAATGTATTCAGTTAAAAACAAAATCTGAACTCAACGTTCCCCTTATGGAGAAGGAAGGAAAGGAGAATGAAACACAAAGAGAGGATGCTACTTATGTTGTTCATAGCCTGACTGAAAAGCTCAGTTGCAGTGTTGTTGAGGGTGGTATAAGAATGTGAAGAAAAGAGGCACTCCGCCACCCCGCCATTTATATTCATCAGCTGCCATTCCTTTTTCAAGGACATGTTGGATTTCTGAGTTTAGAGGAATTTAATGGAAAAGTTGATCCAAGGCATGGGAGATAGGGTGCTGCAGGCTGAAATCCTGTTTGCAGGGTGAAAGCCTCAGATGATCTAGTCACCGCAGTGCTCAGAAGTGCAAAACACCTTTTCCTAAGTCTTTTTCTGCCTCCCAAATATTGCTCATGGGGACTCAAATTCTCTTCAGGATTTAAAGCCCAAAATATATAAAATAAAATTCCTGGATTAAAGTTAAAAAAACAAATCAACTGGGCTTTCTATAAAAGTTTTTTCCCTCAAGATGTTATTCCTGGGCAATGGAGTTCTCCCCAGAAGACTTGTAAATAAAACTCAAAAAACCCCACAGCCAAACAGATATTCAAAGAAACCAATATTATTTATCTTCCATAATATTCAAAGGAAAATAACTTCCTAACTCTGGAAGAACCTGACAACAACTCCCTCTATAATCTCCTCTGCAATCTCCTCTATAATCTCCTTTGCAATGAAGAAGAAACCTCCTTACATCCTATCCTCTTCCCACTGGGCCCTACTGTAAAGGCCTATAAGCTCCAGTAGCCCTGAACTGTTTCTCAGGGCACGTCTACACATGCATTTCCACGCTTTAACATACTAAATCTAGTACCTCCATCGTGAGGTAGTAGAAAAATGCACATTAGCCTACCTTAATCCATATTAACTAAAGAGCACAGGGTGCCTACACACAAGTGTGGAGGCTGCTCCAATGCACTGGAATTCCAGTGCGTTGGACCAGACTGGATTAATCGAGTCACGGAGTGGCAATTACTGTGCTCCAGCAGCCTCCTGCATCTTGTGTATCAGCATCCCTGCACTTTAAAGTGGTGGCAAGGGTGCTTGAACAAAAGCTCGTCAAACAAACTTTTATTCAAGCACCCCCACCACCATTTTTAAGCACAGGAACACTGATAAAGGAGACGCAGCAGCATTTTAATTAGAGCAGGTCTCAGAGCTGCTCTAATTAAAGAGCCAACCTCCCCCCACCTCCACCCTGGAGCACATGTAAAAGTGCCCATGGTTTTTAGTGATACTTTAATGTGCATTAGCCTATTTTAATGCATATTAGCAAAAGCACACAGTTTTTTAATGACACTTTAATGTACATTAAAATAGGCTAATGCATATTAAAGCACATGTGTAGACATGCCACCAGAATTGGAGTTTTCATCTACTAGTACCTGAAGGATCTGTTCCTGGGCCCAAAGACACATTCAGTAACCTCAGCTCTGTCTGAAACCACAAGTCCCCAGCCTAGCTGATTTATTTTCTCTCAGTGGGGTTTTTTGGCCTATAATCTTGTTTTTGCAGCTCCATGGCTGGAATAGAGTAGTAGACTTTCCCCCATAGCCCTAAAGGATCACTACACTCCTCCACAAAAGACATTGAACTCTGACTGTGAGGGTGAATTCTATCCTTCTTCAAATTCTGTGTCAACATAGTACTTAGCACTGGCCCTGCCGGCTTGTTTAATTACAGTTTGTATAGCTACCGATTTGACTGGTAACACATACTTCCAAATAAATAAATACATAAGAAATAAAGAAAGTAAAAAGACTCAAACAACCAGAACTTGAAAGAAGGAGCAGCTAAAGTCCAATATGTCTGCAGCTAAAGTGCTAATGAGTTTTACACAGTTTGGTCTCTTACATGGTCAAAGACAAGCCACCTCTGGGAAATAATTGACCGAAAAGAACAAAGTGCCTTTTAAGTTGAGTCCAATAGTAGTAAAATTGCATTAGATCTCACCCTTAGGAAATGATACAGCAAACAAATATGTCATATCCTGCATTTCCAGAACTGGCCTGGTGTATATTTCTTGGCAGCACAGAAAGAACTTTACAAGTCTTTAGAATAAGTCAAGAATGAGAACATGATTCAGATCAGAAGTGAAATGCATTCAGTTGGCCTTATCCTGGTACCTGGAAAGTCTTTTATAAAAATGGTTCTCATATTACTGATGTGGTAGTGACTGTGTTGAAGGGATGATGCAATGCTACCTGTATGGGAATGTTTGTGTTATTACTTGTATTAATACAATGAGCATACTCAGTGTGAAGTGGATATTTCCAGAAGTCTGAACCGAGTTATTGTTTTCTTTCCAAGCAACTTGCTTCCTACGTACCAAATAAGCATGACTCCCTTCTCTACATCCCCAAAATCATCACAAAGGACACTATCGATATAAATATCCTTTCAAGTCAAAGGGAATTCAATGGGCTTTGGATCAGACCCCAACCTAGGCACAACTCTATCTGACTTGTGTCTTTTTTGGAGAACCATGGGTGCAGAAGAGCAAGCGAGGATGCAGACTGAAGACTGAGCTGTAATGGAAGAGACCTGTGAGTGCAGGTGTCTAATACTAAACTAAGAAGTACTGTACTCTAAGCTCAGTTTGTAACATAAGCACCTGTGGGGTAAGCCTACTCTGTGTGATTTGATAACTAAACGTGATATAACTTCAATGTAAACCTGCTGAGCTCTGAGTACTGTTTCATTGCTAGAATGCACAATTAGATATTGTGTATGACCGCCCTCACCCTGGACTACACTGTGCCTTAGTTTTATATGTTGAGCTGGGAAATAAGACCTCCCCTGTTCCCTCTGCTATGTAAAACCTATCCTGACCATATGTGGCACAGGCCCTGCTTTCTAACTACTTAACCCTTTAAGTAATTGTGCATGAAGGAAGAAAAGAGAGATTTATTTCTTCTACTTACTAGATAAGGTAGAAGCAAGTTGTACCTTTTAAGAGCTGCAGTAATATCTTTTCTGTAGAGCAATGGAGATGCATAGAAGAAATCGTGCCTAAGAGGGGTGTCTAAGGGCCCAAACCTCAGGGTTACACATGGAGCAGTGCAGCTTATGTACCTTTCTTGCTCAGAGCTGTGCTTGAAGGCACAATTTGGCTCCAAATGTACTGGAAAGAAACAGTACGATGTCCAAAGATTTTTTTTAAACCTTGTAGCTCAGCTTCTCAAGATTTTGTATAGCTCTCTACAAGTATTCTTCTTAGAGGAGAACCCTGAAGGTCTGAAGGACACATGCGTAAAGAGAAAGCATCCTCACAAAAGTACCTTGATGACTGCCATTGACAAAAATAATAGAGGGAAGTGATGCCAAAATTCAAGGACTGGACCGTGGAGTGATAAATGTAGACTTCTTACTCAGGATATGAGGTTATTATCACTGCTAAGATGAAGGATAACACCCTTCTCAAGAGTTAGGCAGATGATCACAAAAAACAAGGTTCATATAAAGAAACCTAAGAGGACTTAGTATCCTGGGGGGGACAGCATAAGGTGCTTAGCCTGGAAACCATTTTTTTTCCCCCAGACTTCTTCCTTGGTCCTATTTAATTATCCTGTGCTTCTAATGAGTCTTTTCCCCAGAATATCAAAGGGAAGGTACCACTTCACAGATCTCCTATGAATTCCTGGTGGTCCTGCTGTAGGAAGAGCACCCTAGAAGCCAAATCAGGGTTGGTGCGACAGACATAGGTGCTTACCTTACTTTTGTTCCTTGGTAGACTATCTGGAACTGATAATGTCTAGCTTGGAAAAGGGGGCAAGATTTACATCAAACAAACATCAATAACTCAAAGAGATGGGAGTCAGCTCAGTAGCTCTTTCTCAGAGAAATATATGCTGATTTGGAACGCTCTCTTTAGATTAAAAACAGTAAACATTCTCAAGAACATTTACAGATATTTGGGGAAAAAAATCATTCAACTGTATATCTAATCAACACCTTGAAGAAACTGTAGTCAAGATTTTTTTTAAATATTTTTCAGTTCAGAATTTTATTTCGAAATTAAAAAAAAAAATTCAGCCTGCTCTAATCTTCATATTCCAGTCCCCAGGAGATGAAAAAAGCTTTTATAAAAGACAAGAATAAGATGAAGCAGTCCTGTGATTGATGTCTTCAGGAAACAGACAGAGAATGACTAACTTGCTCTTCTCTTTTCTTATTTCATTATTAATGCAGCTGATGGACAAAGGACAAAGACAATAAAAAGTAGAACACACTGCTGAAAAACATCTTAAAGGTTTTTTTATTTGGAGCATGAAAAGTTATTACATTTTCTGGAGAGTGTAGAAGAGTTCATATATCTCTTTGGTAGTTTTGCGAGTTGGTTTCATACAGTACCATGTTTTTCACATTATTAGAGTAGTGCCTCGAAGATTCACCTGAGACTCCATTGTGCAAAGCAATGTACAAGCACATGGTAAGGGAAGAGAGAACTTGCAGGTTAAATAGACCTGACAGGCAAAGGGAGATAGATAAACTTGCTCGGTGTCAAACAGCAGGTTTCCTGCATCCCAGTCCAATGTGTTATGCAGTAGACAAGACTAGTTCTTTTGATATTGGAAGCTCTTTACTTTGATGGGTCTGTGGATAGAGGAACTTGTCAAAGCTCAAGGCCACTGTTAGATCTGACAGCAAGAGATCCAGAAGTCTTCTGAGCCATGACCTTGAAGTTCCATGTGTAAAACTTGGCACCCTGCAATCATTCTTAGTGGTATGGTTAGTGTTACTTTATAAATGAAGGCTCTGAAGCCTCAAACATTCAGGGAGTGCACTACCGGAGCTCTGAGTAAATTGGACCTGAACACTAAATAATAATAGCAGAGACTCCTGCAGTTGAGAAGGAGGTATTTTAGCAGAGCTGTGGGACAGGGCCCTCGGTATTGGAATAGAAGATAAACTATAGCTCATTGCAAGTATAATTGGATAATTCTAAGGGGCAAGTATACATGAGGCCTCCTTACACTGTGCCTAACATTCACCCTTCATTTCCTTAGCATTTATTTGGTGCTTAGTAAAGAATGAAACATATAAATGTTTAATCAAATATTCAAAGTAGCGTTGTTGCTAATCTTAATTATTCTTGGAAAGCTCTGAACAGTCACTTTAAATTGCAAGGAAGAGGTAACATTCTGCTCTAAAAGAAATTGATTTGGGATGCTCTAGCCTTAAGGTAAAACTTCTTCTCAGCACATATTGCAGCTCCTTATTGATCAGGAAAATGTTGTACATGGATATGATGTAAAAAATTCTGCTGGTGAGACAATATTTTCTCCCACAAAGGTGAAATTTGATAGAACAGATTAATCTACAGAAGACTCCAGCAAGCAAAATCTCTTCCTTCTGAGTCAAGGAGGTCCACACAAGAAACTTTTATAAAATGAATCTAGCACCCATGCAATTGATAGACATGAACTAGAATCAGTATTTACAGAGGCTGTACAGTGTTTAACCTACCCACATACAAATAAGCTAAGGAAATTTGCATGTGATCTGCAGCACCTCCCGCTGTTCAGGATCTAGCCCTTCCTGAATAGAGCAAGAACGTTACCCAAACTCTGTTCTGATTTTTGTGATGTGTGTAATTGGGAGTCCAGAACAAGCTCATTCACATTTGTTCCCCTTGTGGCCCGAAGAAAGATTTAAAGCCATGTATATAGAGAGAGAACACCACAGCATTAATTCACTCTCACAAAGGGGCCCCTTCAAAAGACTTTCTGAAGCGTAACTAAGTTTTGTAAAATATACTATCAATCAATTGCATATAAATAAACTGGATGTAATATATGAATAGAGCATCAAATATGATTTAAAGAAGGAGGTCTGAAAAGTAATGAAAAATTGGACAAGCTAATCAGCTACAGTATCTAAGGCCAGGTGTTTAGCTAGCATCAGTCACCTACTATTACTATATATTTGTATCGAAGTAGTGCTTATGAGTCCCCATCACAGAGTGGACTCCCATAGGTTAGGTGCTGTGCAGCCAGAGACACAAAAGAAGGTCCCTATCCCAAATAGCTTACAATCTAAGTATAGGACAAGATACATCACATGGGTAGAGACAGACAAATGGGACCACAAGAAAACCAAGCAATAATATTGCTTAGCATACTAGGCAGTAATCCCAGCACACTAACAGACTGACTGTTAGTGTCTGTGGACTGACTGTTAGTGACTCGTGGTCATTTTTAAGGCACCAAGACAAGGACAAATTTTAAGTGGGGATTTGAAAGAGACAACCAAGTAGTGTGGTGGATGATTCTGGACAGCACTTCCCCTGTGTGAGGGTTAAGAGGGGAGAAATCAGGAAGGTGTTTGCTTAAAAATGTAAGCAGGTAAGGTTGATACCCAGTGACCTCCATGTCCATGTCAGAATTCACAATCTATCTTTGTCACAGAGCTTTTAGTATCTGCAGGCTCAGCTTTAGAGGCATCTCAGTTCATTTCTACATCTAGAAAAGAGCAGGATGAGCTGCCAGCTTCCACAATTGAATATTGTGATCTAAAAACTACTGCAAGCAGCTTAAACTGAAATGCCAGCCACTGACAATTTGGGTCCTAATGCAGAAAAGCTTCCTTCTCCAGGTTTGACACTTAAGTATATGCATAAAGTTAAAGGCATGTTTGAGTGTTTAGCTGAACTAAGGCTTTGGTGTCTGTGAATAAGGCTGTGGATCTCTATTATTGTTGTTTATTTGCATTTAAATAGCCCGTAGAAGCGCCAGTGGAGTGAGTTTAGTCACTGTATGTAAACACGGTGGCTGACTGCCTATACATATGCTTGCTGGGGAATAGCGAAGGTGCCGATTTAATTAGAGCGGTCTCTGGACAACTGCTCTATTTAAAACAGCTCAGCATGACATGTATTAAGCTTCTGCAGGTTTCAAAATAGCTGCAGGATGCTTTATCTAAAGCTCATTCAATGAGGTCTAGATAAAATGGCCCAATTAATCGAATCTGCTCCGATGTGTTCTAATTAGAATGTGAGCGAGCGTACTTATAGGCACCCAGTAAGACATAATCCTTGCCCCACAGAGCTTACAATTCAGTTAGGCAAGCCAAATGGAGGGAGAAAGGGATTATCATCATTTACTGCAACTGTATGATTTTTCTCCTCCTGTTCCTAAGTGGCGAACACTGCATGCAAACTAGGTTCAAACCAGAGAAATGCAAGAGGAAATGAAATACTATTCGGAGTGGAGTTCTAAAGGAGCATGAACACCACACCATTAAAAGTAAGCAAGTACTGGCAGCATCTCATTTCTTTCTAGGAGGAGTCTACACGACTCCAGTGGCTAAAAAAAACCACACGTTATTTTGGTTTCCTACAAGAAATACCAAGACTCAGAAGGTCCATGGGTTTAAATTTTGCCAGAGCCGCTGACTCCCCAAGTGTCAGCTTCTGATAACCTTGCTCATGTTGAATAATTCTTTATTCTAAAAGTGGCCCCATTGGTTTCAATACTGGAAACCTGGGTGACTGGAGAGCTGGGGAGATGCAAAACAGGAACTGAAGGGGGTGGGAGGATGACAGGTTGTTTAATGCAGTTCAGGTTTAACCAAGTGAAATTCTGTTACTTGTATTTTACTGAGCAATCAGATATTCCAGGGATCCCTCCTGGCCTCAAAAATCTATGAATTTTTGAAAGGGGTAAAAAACTAGGAAAAAAGGACTTTGGTCACTTGTCTCGACAAGACCAATTCACTCTTATATATCAATAACAATACTCCCTGCATGGCAAGTGGGAGCACTAGCCATCAGGAAATCCTATTAATGTATTGCTTTTGAATGTTGCTCCAGTGAAGGTTGGATGCAATATATAAGTATCTCCTCTGAGGTTTGTCAGGAAAGCTATCAAGCCATCATATTTTTCAGTGCTTCTGATAGCTCATTTATAAAAGAGCAAACAATGATGAGGGTGACACTTCCACTTTCCTTCAGCTACAGAGGATCCAAATCTGTCACTAGTTTTTTCTGACACAGGGTATCGAGCCCTTAGAGAATCATCTTATTGTTTGGATTCAGAATGGAGAGCTCAGATGTAAGAGGCCAAGCACAGAAAATGGTAATAGCTGGTATAGCTAACTTGTAAAATCTTTATGTGGACACTTTTCTTCTGAAATAAGAGTGCCTTATTCCTATTCATCTAAATGTACCTTCAAAGCAGATTAAACTAAATCAAAAGAAAGAGCTCTTATTCCAGAATCAGTGTCCACACATTAAATTAGTCAGGAAAAGTGGGACAGCTATGCCTGAGTAATTCCATATTTAGACAAGCTCTACATCTGAAAATTATTCTCAATGAAATGTGGAAACATCCAAACACTAAGCCTAATGCTATTTTGCAAAAAGAATAAAGACACCTGTCAAACTTTGTGAAAAGCCCAATAAATAGTGCAGGTGGTTTTTTGCAAATATAAGAAAATTCATGAGTGAAAATATATCAGAATATCTGAAATGTTCACAGTTCAAATCTCAAAAGTTAAAACTTCCTTCAAAGTGAAGATCAATGTTTATACCAAAACATGAACATTTTATTATTTCATTGTGTCCCGGTAAAGCTGACTTCAGTAAATTTACCTCAGTAAAGCAACAACACTTGGTGTTTGCTGTGTTCATATGTTGTGATAGTTTGTGCATGCTAGATACCACCAGGTAGGAATTGCCTCTTTTTAGCAATGAAGAAGCAAGCCTCAGTTTAAAAGCCAGATCTTGCTTTCTGAGTGCTACAAAATGCTTAAAAAATTAAATAGCATTCATTACACCTGCAGCCAGTAATTGCCATATAAAAGGAGTAAAGTTCACAATACTTTGGCCATAAATATGCAAGATAAGAAAACAAATTTCTCTTTTTTATAAATAAGAAAATTCATATTGTGGGTTTACTAAGGAAGATTTGTCACACAGAATTAGGCACTGATACAAGTGGCTTCAATGGTGTGTTTTCTGGCCAGTCAAAAAACCAAAACCATCAGATAATAGATTTCCTCAGTTGTATTGTGCTGCACACAAAGGGAAAAAATACCCTTCTTCCTGACCCTATAGCAATCAGTTTAGTCCCTGAAGCATGAGATTCAATTTCCCCTTTCATAGTTTATATAACTATAAATGTTGTCAGTGGCCATAAAATTATTCATCCCTCTTTAAAACCCAGCCACAGTGTTTGGTTTGACAACCTCATCTGGCAATAAACTAACACTACAGATTATTAATTATTATTATGTAATATTTGTATATGGTGCCAGAGGTATGAATAATAGACTATAGATAGAAAAGAACATAAGGAGCGAGCTTCTAGTCCATGGTTCAGCCTCTGTCTTCTGACCCACTAGCAAAGGGCTCCCAGTATGAAGAATGCTTGACAAGTGAAGAGTCAGGATAAGCAGCCAGCTCTACCACTTAATTCCAGCAACTACTGTATATGGGGGAAGAAGTTCAGAGCACAGCTGAGGAAGAAGGCATGCTTGGAACACTGCAGTGATCCCTGGCTGATACCCACGTTCCTTGAGTACAGCACTGCCAGGGTAAGTTAGAGTAGCTTTGAGGCTGCTTTCATTTGCATCAGGGACTGGGCTGGTTCTTAGCAGCCTCTGGGGTGGTTCAGTGAAAATAAAAATAGACCTCAGTCAGGTTTGTTCCTTGTTCAGGTCTTTTACTGGGTGCATCTTAGATGGTTCTAAGCATCCAGTCCAGAAGCACTGTCCAGAGAGAACAGGATAAAATCTACTCGGTATGTCTACATGTGCGTTTTAATGCACATTAGCCTACTTTAATGCACATTAAAGCATCACTAATGCACATTAAAATAAGCTGATGAAACTTTTTCTAGTACTTCACAATGGAGGTACTAAATTTAATGCTCATTAGCAGAAGCATATTAATGAGCATGTTCATGCCTGCTGTTATGTACACAAAGATTGAACACGTGAGTTCCCTGTGCAGATAGAGTGAGGAGGCACTGGAGAGTTAAGTTCATACATTGCCACAGTCCAAGCCAGTCAATGAACCCTTTGTGTGCCCCATTCATTCTTTTGATATCTATTATTCTAGCTCCCAAGCTGGAATAGAAGCAGCTCTAAGAGCCAGCTGCAAGGGCAAAGATTGGGATTGAGTTCACAGGATCCCTGTTAAATACAAATCTTGTGCTCTCTGTTCTTGTCTACCTCCAAAAGATTACTGCTTTTGTGGTTTTCCCGCCCCTGACCTATGCTGGAGTGGTGGGGGAGGAGGATGGATTGGAGCCCTCTGCATGCTCCAATCCACCTATCCCACCCTCCAGCACTGGCTGGGCAACCCCCTGAATGAGTTTCCTCTGCTCCCTTCCCCCCTCCCACTCTGAAAACAGAGCCAGGAGCAGGGCTGGGCTGCATCAGCCCAGCTCTGCTCCTGGAGCATGCAGACAGAAGTTAATGAAGGCACTCCGCATTGCAGCACCTTCATCTGTACCCACATGTAATGAAGGTTCAGACTGTCACAGGACTGGGCTTTTTAAAGTACTCTCCAGCCATGTACGTGTGTTAGGTCATAGCTGTAGAGTGCTTTCAGGGGCCGGTTTAAGCCAAAATTGCCACTTTTGTCTGCACCCAGAAACAAAAGCTGAGAGCGAAATGATGTGGCTTATCCAGTCATGCAGGGAATCTGTGACAGAGGTAAAAACTGAACCTAGATTTCCCAAGTCCCAGTCCTAAATCCTACCTTCCTGGTGAGCACCTTGTAAACATAATAAACCTCTACAGAGCATTGCACTTTAGCCTATATCCAATTTATAAACCCTCTACCTGAGAAATGCGGTGGGAGGAGGGAGGAGAAAAGAAAATCAGTAATATATAAGAACTGAATTAAGACAAAATCAGTTCAGAACAGCAATTATCCCTTTCTCTCCTGTGAAATATCTCTATACTCCCCTGTGTCTTCCTTTCTCCATTTCATGCCACTTGTGGTAAGATTTATTTTCAAGCAAAAGTACTGAATTATGACCACATTGCTATGGACTCTCCGACCCTATATATCACAGAACCTGAACTGCTTCACTCTCTGGAAAGCTCTTTACAAGGGATGTATTACTAAGAGTATTTTTGAAAACACTTCAGCCATTCCATGGGGATTTATTTACCCTATCAAAATTCAGCAGAACAGCTTGTGGTTATTTATGGTTTCCTTTGTCTGCATATGTATCTCTTCTCTATGTGCATGCTCTGTGCACGGCACGGTTCTTCATGCAGGTGTGTATCTCCATGTTTGCACAGGCTTGACATCAGAGAACTGAATATTTCCTGATAGTTTCTCTTAATCACTGCCAAATAAAAGGCAAGGTAGAGATGCCAAAGGGCAATTCAAGATAGTTGGGCTGGGGAGAAGGCCTCTCAGCCATCGATGAAGGAATTTAGACCTAAGTCTCAAAGAAATGCAGACAATCACTCTTAGGCATGTCTACAGCCATCTTTAGTATAGCAAGCCAACCCCTTACAGAGTTCAATACACAGATCCTTACAACACTTCTTAGAGACAGGCAAGGGCCACTGTCCCCATTTTGCAGAGAGGAAAATAAAGCATAGACAAAGCAATTTGCACCAGGCCACACAGGCAGGCTGCAGCAGAGCAGAGAATTCAACCCAGATTTCTTAAACTATTGGCTAGGATCCTAAGAATCAATGGTGCTCTATCCTTGTGGTATCTGCCAAAACACTTGAAATACTGTTCCATGAGCTACATTCTTTCTTTTTTATTTTAAGAATAGAAAGGGGCAGGAGGAAATCAAGGGCTGGCAATGATCTACTGAGCCATTTGTTTCTGAGTCCCCAGTTTACATGCAACCAAAGCAGCAAGTGAGTGGGAGTCAATACCATGTTTTCACTGGTTGCTAGCAGATAAAAGTTTATATCACAACAGGCACTGTTGCAACTAACACTTTTGCTGGAGTCTCAGCAGAGTGACCAAGGAAATCATGCCCTATGAAGCACTTGGTTCTCTCTCATCCTTAGCAAAGTCCCAATGAATGGGGGTACCTGCACTCCCTATGAGCTACTATCCTGTGGGGAGCTCAGCAGAAGAACAGGATACATTTTGGCTGAAACCCCAACCAGCACTTGATTCCCTAGGGGCCAAATTTTCAAACAAGATTAACCCTCATTGTGCTGATCACTTCTGAAAACATGGCGATCTATTGTAGAGCCTAAATGAGAGGTGAGCTCCTTTTGAAGACCTGGCCCTAGGTAAATATTTCATCTCTGGAGCACTTGCTTCTGAATTTGAGTCAAACTAAGACAAAGAAGAAGAGAGAGAAAAGCCTAACTGACTAAACAGTGCTGTCTGTCGGCCTGTCTGGAGAATGCGCAGCAGAATGATCGAAATCAAGGTTTAAAAAATTATAACAGCCCAAAAAGAAAGGCATTCATAATTGCAACCCAACCCTGAAGAGCTGAATTGAAAAAATCAACCAAGTGCAAATCAATTACATATAAATGAATAAAGCAGAGAGCGAAAGATGCTGGTTGGCTGGCTGGTTTGTTTTGCTTTACTGTCTCCTGTAGCAGTGGATATGACACGCACATTAGTCCTGAGTGAATTCATAATGATCAAGAAAGTCATTACACGACACACCAAATGAATTATTAATGATGGCACAGAGAGAGGAAAGCATCCCCTAAGTCAGCCTAGTGGGCTGGGGGCTTGGCACCCTGCACTGCTAACCAAAAACATCAGCTTTAATTACTGGCCCCCCACCTCTCACTCCTCAGAAGGGCAAATCAACATTTACTTATTTACTCCCAGAGGAGAAGGCAGTTCGTCTCCCCATTCAGCTGTGGCCTTTCTGACTGAATGAGGCAGGTATTGAAAGTCACTGACTAGCAGTTGCATCTCTGTCATAGGAAAGAGGCTTGTTACATCCCCTTTTGGGAGGTCGGGTGTACACATGGGCTACAAACAGATGTCAATTTTGTGGTGAGGTCAGTTGCATCAGGATCTAGCCTGGCACAGCTGACCTGTTTGATGGCAGGTACAGATGTTTCCCATCATTGTTCCACAGGTTTTGGACCCCTACCACTCCCAGGGCTTCAGCGGCTCAATCCTGCAAGACAATGGTCTGAGGTGCCTGGCCCCCAACACAGGACATATGTCTGAAAGCTTGGGGAACCCTATATGGGGTCCCTGCTTCATACTTGCAAACATGCACCTGAAGTCAGGAGGATTCCTGGCATGCATAACATCATGCCATAAACAGACATTTGCTGTGATAAAGCAGCAGAAACCATTAATAGGAATTGTTGCAGAGCCCTTCTGGGGCATTTGTGGCATGACAAGAGGTAAGGATGCCTGTTTGCTTGCAATTTTGTCCCTCCATAAAAAATGATATGGCTGGACAAGGCAACGTCTGTTTGCAGACGCGGAGAAAAATGTAGAGGCAGCAGCTTGCAGATCTCTAGTAGAGATTCAAAAGATTCTCAATGCTGGGGAGAAAGAAAGTACTTTCTAGCTGTCTCATAGGTTCCTGCTGAGGCATCTCAGCTGTGTTCAGCCATGGGACAAATTTTAGGAGATGAGATTTCTTTATGGACTGAGCAGAACTCCCCCTCCATTTTTGCCAGCTTTACTGCATAGAGTTGTGTCAGGGAGCTAAGCTATCTGGGGTCACATAATTATTTGTGTCTAAACTCCTGATTCTCTGGAGGGTCACACTCCAGCCTAGACTTCCCTGCCAAATCCTCTGAGTGGAAGCAAGTGACAGCTTTGTTTATTCTTTTTTCATTTCTATTAGAAAAATAAATGAAAGGTAGCGTTCAGTAAATCTGGAGGGTTCTGTCGCCAGAGAGTTCAACAGGTAACAGAGACAGTTGGTTGATGCTCTCCCTTGATTTCATTCTTTGTCTGCTCACTTCCTCTGCCTGTCATTACAACAGACCTGTTTTTCCTGGGAGCTGATTGACACTGATGTTGACTGGGCTGATACTCAAAGGAAAATGACGCATCGGGAAATGTGTTGAAGAGCAGCTGCTTCTCACAGAGAAGCAATGGAGCGCGAGTGGCTGTGGACTGAGAGTGATGTGTACCTAACTAGAAAGATGCGATGTGTCTGGTGTCTAGTGAAAATAATCTGGACAGAGGTGGGCATGGGTGTCTACATCTGCTGAATGAGATTGAGCTGGGGTTTTGGGGGTGGGGAGAATGCAACCAGAAGGAAGAAATCGGAGTTTAGAAAAGAAAGTGGAGGATGTGGGGAGGAGAGGAGTAAGGCCTCCGCATGGAAATGCAAGAAGAAAGAGGTGAGGAGGCTGCCTGTTCTGAGTTAAAAGCAGGATTTGCTAAATTAAGGGAACTACAGATTTCATTTAAACTGGATAAGACAGCAGTTCAATTGCCAGTTAACTAAACACGGACTGGTCAAGGAGTATTTATGGTGGTTTGAAAGTTACAGTGGGAACAACTACATTTTAAACATGCCTCCCATCCACAGCAGTTAAGCCTCAACAAAGGTTTTGCTTCATTGTGTTCCCAGTAACTTGCATGCCATTTCCATAAAGCAGTTGTCTCATTGACCTCAAAAGTAAATCTGCAGCTGTGACAGATAATGTGCATTGGGAGTTATGCAGCCTTACTCTGTGATGGGAGAAATGCAATCAGGTTGAGAACCTATGAAATCTCTAGGCTCTTGTGCCTTACACAGCTTGCAGTCAACACCCTAACTACCACTGCTTGCTCCCTTCTCTTTATTGTTAGTGACATACATTTGGGCTGTGTGAAGCTTTGGTAGTGGATTCAATTTGAAGGAGATTTGGCCCGATTTGGGGACCGAATCTTCAAATTGAATCAGGAGACCAAGTAAAAGCTCCAAATCAATACAAAGCATCCAAATTGATTTGGAAAAGTTTTGGAAAACATTTGGCCAATTCAGAGACTTGGCCATAGACTAAACAGGCGGCTGACAGCTGCCTTCAGCTGGTAAGTCTGTTGGCATTGGGGGAGGGAAGGGGCATGCAGGAAGGAAGGATTGGGATTGGGGCTGGGGCTGGGGCT
>NW_017728931.1:49215040-49233282 GCF_001723895.1 Crocodylus porosus | reverse complement strand
GGGGGATGCAGATGCAGCTTGCTCCAGGCGGAATTTGAAAATTTGCCCCCCACCTTGTGTCAGCTGGGCAAGCAGCAGCAGGGCATAGCCCCCATGGCTCCTCCTGCTGGGACAGAGGAAGGCACAGCTGGGGGAGCCATGGGAGAAGCCCCCATGGCTGCCCTGCCTGGCCCCATCCCCTGCCCAGCCCTGCCTTTGGCACTTTAAAATAGAATAAAACAAAATAAAATAAAATAAACAGCCTCACCAGCTCTGGAAGTGAGGATCAGTGCCTCCAAGGGCTCATGGCAGAGCCCCCCCATGCAGCGCAGAGCAGTAGGGGAGCATGAAGATCAACCCCCCCCACCTAGCACCCATGCAGCAGCTGCCCCATGGGCGGGTGCAGCATGGTTCAACAGGGTGCCATGTTCTGCCTGAGAGTTGGGGCAGCTCCACGTGTCAGACACAGCCTGGCAGCTCTCAGCCCAGCAGCCCCAGCTCCCAGGCAGTGTGTGGCGCACTGCTGAACTGCGCTGCACCCATGCAACTGGGCAGCTGCCATGCAAGTGCCAGGTGGAGGGGCAATCTCTGCTCCCCCCCACTGCCCCACACTGCATGGGGGAGGGCTCTGGCACAAGCCCCCTAGAGGACCTGATCCCCATTGCCAGAGTCAGTGGTGTGGGACATTTTTTTTCTTTTTTTTAATTTCCAGACTGCTGGAGCCGGGCAGGGGCCATCAGGGCACGGCTAGGTGAGGGGGTGATCAGGGAGCAGGCGCTGCACAAGAGGGCTCTGTCAGGAGACCCCAGAGCCCCAGCTACAGCCAGTGAGCATGGTGCTTTTTTTTTTTTTTTTGAAGTGCCAGGGCTATGCTGGGGCTGGGCAGGGCAGCCATGGGGGCTTCTCCTGTGGCTCCCCCTGCCCTGGGAGAAGCAGGCACAGCCAGAGAAGCTGCCCAGCTGTGCCTGCCTCCCCCGGCTGATCCAAATCACTGAATGTCTCCAAATCAGTGCCAAATCTTCCAAAGCTGATTTGGCCAAATCAACTCAGGACAATGATCCTAATCTCTGAATCAAACCACTATCCTTCAAATCGACCGAATCCAAATCCAAATTGAATGCTTCCCTATTCGCACAGGCCTAATAGACATTACACATAAACTAGTTTAAGTGATCAGAAACTGGTTTAGACCTGTAACAGAACAGATGTTCAGTGCATATAAACCGGTTTGAAAGTGGCAGAGACCAGTTTGAGATAAACCTAGTTGAATGTAGTATCAGACTTAACTGATTTGGGTCAAACCGGTTTATGCAATGTCTGTCCCAGACCCCTTCCTGGTTGACGTTAAGTCAGCCCACAATCCCGGCATGCTCTCTGCTCCGGAGCTGGGCTGGCCCTTCCCCTCTGCTCCCTGGCTCCAGCTCCGACAAAGACTGCAGGTACAGGGTATCTTTCTAGTTTCCTCCTGCTTCCTCACCTCCCCCTCACCACTCCCTGCTGAAGCAGGGATTTCCCCCTCCCCTCTGCCTTACAAACACCTCTCAGCATTAGCTAGCATACCACATGCTGTTTATGGTTTGTGCTGACAGGACAAAGGCAGGCAGCATAGGAGCTTAGGGTTCTGTGGAGCTAATTAACAGGTAGCTGGTAATATCCTCCCATTCTTTCTTTGGAACAAGGTGTTTAAGAAGAGCTTTAACTAATGGGAGATCCTTTTGTTTTGCTTATGAGGTGATAAATACTATATAAATCCCTTACTGACTAGTTAAGGGGGGTGGGACCCCTCCCTAACCAGAGTGTCCTACCAGGGCCTGGCCCCCCCCCCCCCGCCACCCCCCCAGCTTAGCACTTTGGATGGGAAGAGAGGGCTGCTCTAGCGCCCCTTGGCTTCTAGCCTGAGCCAATGCAGGCATGTGCCTGCATTTTTTCAGTCCAGAAGGGATGTCTGTACAGTTCATCCTAGGCAGGTTAGACTAACCTGCAAAGATTGAATACATTCAGGTGCAGGCTTTTTGAATGTCTCTCTCTAGCCTGTGATGGCTATTATTAAGCTGTGGGGCAGTAGGCAGTAAACATGCACTCGTGTGCACATGCTACTCCTTTTAACCTTTTCCTGTCTGTGTTTACAGAGGGTTCCAGTTGTAAGAAATTGGGTAACTCAGGATACTGCTATACAGTTCTGCTTAACTAGGTGTCTAGCTCTGATCCAGCCTAAAATTTGTACGTGCTTTGGCTTTGTACAGCACCATGAATCCCTTTTATTAGCTTCATTATTATTAAAGGACTAGGGGGAACTCACAAGTCCCCCTTGACTATACACCCAGTGCAAGATGCAACCCTGTATGTGAGGGAGAGGGGAAGGGAAGGTGGGGAGAAACTCAGTGCTGGATGATGGTTAGCAAAATGGAGGGAAGGAATAGACTGGATGGAACGAGGTGGGACCAAGACAGACCTGGAACTCCATGCTTTTGCAACGGCCTACAGAGGTCAATAAGCAAGGAAGGTGAAGATAAGAGTTGGGACAAATGTATCCTGAGCAGTGGAGGTACAGGCCACTATGTGCTAACATTACTTTGGCTAAAGGTTTCTTGAAACCCTGCTCCCCACTTTGAAGTTTCCTTATCTGGACAAGAGTTAAATCCTGCAGGGCACATGGGGAAATCCCATGTTACTGAAGCAGTTAGGCAGTGCTTTCCAGTGTAATGCAAACTGAAAAGCTGCCAGTTCATTCAAGAGGCAACAAGCAATCTTTTACTACCTTTCTTCTAGAGCTGTGTGGATATTTGTATTTATTTATTTCCTTTGTTTATGCCTTTTCCTTTATAAAAATAAAATTTTTAAAAAAGATAAAAAGGAAGGCAGTCCTTGTGCTATATTAAATTGGAAGTTAGGGGACTCAGGAGGCAAATTAGCAATAACACATTAAAACAGAAATGATGATAGCATCTAGTTAAGGCTGTGAAATTGCTCCTTTGGCTCTATGGGTAAGAGCCAGTGTTTGGGAGCCTAGGAGTCTGTAAAGGAGCAAAGATTTGTATTTAACTTGCAAGTAAACAGCAGCAGACATAAATATTCAAGAGGTGCTTAACTGCACCAGCAGAGACAAATAAATTAGGAGCTGGAAATCAGTAGGTAATAAGAGGGGGTGACGGAAACCCAGACTGGACTTTAAGTGGATTCCTGCCTTTTTCCCTCTAAAAAGGAAACAGAGAAGTGAATGAGACTTTTCCTGTTCAAACTTTTCAGTAGGAAAGACTCATAAATCTTGCTTGGGTATTTCACTCTTGCCATGAATTCCAATTAAGGTGCCTGTCTCTCCATCATTTTGTTGTTCAGCCTACGCAGCATCCATTGATCTGGGCTTCAGGTATTGAGAAATTATCACCCTGCCATTCCCAGCTCTGGCCTAGCTGCCAGCTGCCAAAGTGAAAGCTGTCTTGTTATTGAATTCTCTTTCTTAGTACTCAGAGATGGTTGTGGTGCCCTAGCGCACCTGTATGAAAGCCACAGATCATGAAAAATAATTGTGTTGGGCTGATTATTTTCCTTTCAAGACCCACTTTTCTCTTTTACTTCCTTGCTGTCATTTACACTCAGCACACATGAAGGTGCCAGCCTATTGTCTCTTCCCCAACAGTGATTATCAGCATTCTTATGATGACAGCTGTTTCTTTACATTTCTCATTCATCATTGCACTTGCATTGCCAACAAGAAATAACCATTGTCCCTTGGGTGTAGGAAGTCCTAGATTCTCATCCAGGCCCTTCCATTTCACATTTTTACTTTCCTTCTCCACAGTCTCCCTCCACATTTTGCTTTCCCTCTTTCTCCTGATTGCCCCCTCCAATCCCTTAGGGCACTTTTGCACATGCTCTGGGAGTTGTGGGGGTGGCACTTTAATTACAGCAGCTCCAAGAGCTGCTCTAATTAAAGCACTGCATTGTCTCATGTATCCCCATGCTTCAAAACAGCTGTAGTCATTGGCCCTTCTGTTCTGACAGTGTGGAATAGACACTGGGCTCCAGTCAGGTTGGCCTTTCCATACCGCAGTGTCACAAATTGTATCACTACATTGTGACTCCTTTTGCTGCCAAAGCTCAGAAAAGCCAACGGTAATTAAAAGAAATCTTTCCATACCTTTCCCAATTCATCTAGGAGACAGATGCTTTTTTGCTTGTTTGTTTGTGTGCACCTTCTGATGGCTACATGAAGCAAAATGGTTTTCCTCTAGCTTTGGACAGCCATTCAACCACCTGAAGGTGGTTCCAAAGTGGATGTAGTTAGACTTGTTTTCATTGGTGGCAGATGAGAGAACAAGGAGCAATGGTCTCAACTGCAGAAAGGGAAGTTTAGGTTAGATATTAGCAAAAACTCTCTCATGAGGAGGGTGACAAAGCACTGGAACAGGTTACCCAGAGAGGCGGTTGACACTCCATCCTCAAAGGTTTTTAAGACCTGGCTAATCAAAGCCTTTGCTGGGATTATGTAGTTGATGATGGTTCTGCTTTGAGCAGGGGGTTGGACTAGATGACCTCCTGAGGTTCCTTCCAACCCTCATTTTCTATGATTCTAACTCCTTAGTTCAAAGTAATATAGTGCTGTCCTGGAAGTAAATAAATGCATTTAAAATGGAAGCATTCACTCCATATAGACAGGGAAATGAAATATACTCTGCAAGTGTGAGCAGATGCATTATCTGAGGATACAAGTCAGAATTACTGTGTACTTTGGAGGAAGATATGTTGACTGTATGAATAAGCTTAAGATAAATCCATTGTTCCCTGGCAAACTTCCAGAATTAGTGAAAAATTGTCCCAGTCTCTAAATAAAGAGTATCCATGTTTCCATAAAGTGAAGATTAAGATATTCTGCCAATGCCATTGGTCAGGAAATATGACAATGCCTCTGATCTCTCCCTACCTTTTCCTTCTCCTTCTTCCTACTATCATAATCTTCATACTGACCTGAAATCTTTTAAGTGGAACAACTGGGGAATAAGACTCCACAAGTGATTTCATAATCTTCAAAGAAAAAAGATCCCTGTGTTGCAGTGATGGCAGGTATAAGAACAACCAAAATTATTAGAGATCATAAAACATGATACACAAGGAATGGTTAGAACAACTGCAGTCTGGACAAGAGAAGACTGAGGAGGGATTTGATAGCTATTTTTAAATATAAAAAAGGGTATTATAAACAGGATTCCAAATAACTATTCTCTATATCCACAGGATAAGAAGAAATAGGCTTAAACTGCAACAAGAAAAATTTAGGTTGTATATCAGAAGGAACTTTCAAACTATGAGGGTGGCTAAGTACTGGAACAAATTATCAAGGACAGCCATGGAGTCTCCATCAGTAGAAGTTTGGCAGAGTGGATTAGACAAATATTTATTTGCAATCCAGTCCTCAGTTTGCACTCAGTAAAATAGCTTTCTCTTAAAAAAGAAAAAAAGAAAAGAAAAGAAAGACTTGGAAAAGGACCTTAAAAAGAAAGACCTAGGGACCGAAGTTACATGTAAACCGGTTTAAGTCTTCAGAAACTGATTCAAACCTGTAACAGAACAGAAACTCAGTGCACATAAACCAGTTTCAAAATGACTAAAACTGGTTTAAGATAAACCTGGTTAAATGTAGTATCAGACTTAACTGATTTAGGTCAACCTGGTTTATGAAACTGCCGTCCCAAACCCCTTCCTGGTTCAAGTTAAATCACAGTCCCCCAGAATCCCAGCACAGGCTGTGTATTCACTTCCTTATCCTGCTGCCCCTGAGGTCTCTGGGACCATTATAACTACAACATCATTCTAACTCTACCTTTCCCTTTTTTTAAAATCTAATTTCTTCATCCATTTAATATAGTGGTAATAGAATTTCACACGCATTGAAAGTTTCAAATCATTCATAGCCACCAGAATCAGAGGAAACAAACATTTTACCAGGTCATCATATTCCAGTCTGTTTTGAAGTTGTTAAAATTGGATGGTGGTGGTAAATGGCTATATGCATGTGTAAGGAATATCTGGGCTTTAGGTATCCTTAAATTAGGTGGGGAAAGTAACTGACTGAATTATCAATAAATAATTAAATAAACCCTCAGACATCCCAGCATAACCAGTTTTAATGTAGATGTAGCTAGCCATGTTAGTCTGAAGTCAGGCAGAAGGCAGGGCAGGATGACACCTTAGAGACAGACTGTTTCAGACAGGCATAAAGTTTCATAGGTGATTACCTATTACCATCTGTAGGCTGTCACCTACAGAGCTTATGACTGAACTTGTATTAATGAGAAGGAGATGCACTTACAGAAACAGTAATATCACCATCAGAAGGAATTTAAATTAATGCATAAACCCTTTCCCTAGCTTTTGATGCCATTGTTCATCACCAGGCCACATACTTAAAAAAATGATCAAAATAGAAATGCTGATGTCTGTTCAGTTCTATTGGCATAAATTCAGTGCAATGGGGTTACTCCGAAATTATTCTAGTACAAGAGAGCTGAATTTGCCTCTCGGAGCCACGTTAAATTCAAGATCAAGTAGTAACTCAAGAGATTAAGGTTAAACCAGTATGTGCAAGATGTACAGCTCCAAAGAAATCACACTGCATTTCTGGGGACCTATGATTATCATTGTGCCTCAGGTAGCACATGGGATGCCCTATTCTAGCATACCACTAGCCCCAGTTTTGTGCTAGAGCAGGGGTGGCCACCCTGTGGCTCCAGAGCCACATGCTCCGGAGCCACTCTTCAGAAGTGAATATGCATCTCCTTGAATCTTTGCACAAGCAGACAGTGACCAGCTTCCATTTGGAAGCCAGAGGTTGGTCACCCCTGTGCTAGAGTAACTCCTTTTAAGTTAACCGTAACACAAACACAGAATTAGGTCATTATACTGAGTGACAGGAGTGTGGCAGTATCAGAAGCTTACTAGGTCCTATCAGTAACCAGTGTGATTAGACTTGATTAGGAACAATACTGACTATGAAAATGACTGTAATACTCTGAGTGCAGTGGGTCAAAAAGGGTCAAGTTTCATTATCACTGGCTACTCAGAAGACCTGCTAAAGAATGCTCTCTCACATGCCACCCATGCCTCTTATGGACAATAAGACACTCTTCAATGTTTTTCTGAGGCCCGCTTCACAAACTATTGAGATACTGCATACAAATCAGCTTAGGCTCACCAGTGAACCAGCTCTATCCCTTGTTACATCTATTGGAACCACTTACGTAAAGAGTCAAGCTAAGTGAAGAATAATCCTGTTAGTATAATCAGCAGTTCCACAAAGGAATGTTTGCTGCTTCTGCTGTTGTTTAAGAGTGACCATTCATCAAAAGCAGTGTTTTATGAATCTAGACATACAAAAAACTAGAACTCTTGGTTCCAAAATGATACCTTTTATTAGACCAGCTGGAAAATGGCAAGAAAATTGTCCTTTTCTGCAAGCTTTCATCTTCATCTTCAGCTCCCTCTATGCAAAAATAAAGTTTATTTCCTACCTATGGGTACTTTTTACCATTTTGTACCATCTACACTTTTCCCAGAGCCTGACGAAGGGACTTTGATCCTGAAAGCTTGCAGTAAAGGACAATTTTCTTGCCATTTGCCAGTTGGTCTAATAAAAGGTATCATTTTGGAACCAAGAATTCTAGTTTTTTGTATGTCTTTTTGTCTCAGACCAACACGGCTACCGAGTACACCCCTGAATCATGAATCTAGTTTGCTTTCAATGAAGCTGCAATGGAACCACAGGCATATATTGAAAACTGCCTATAAACCTGCTTGTCTGTTTATCTGCTTGGCTTCTCAGTAGCCTTGGTGGTGGGTGGTGAAACACCCAAACTTGTAAACTACTAGGTCTTTGGTAGTCCATTTAGCTCCTTAGCAGGCTGATGGGGAGATTAATCCTTGGAAGACCCAGGAACCCAAGCTTGCCAGCTTATGATCTCCTTCATATTTTGCCCACCTGGTTGCTACAAATCATGGCTCCTTAGGCTTCAAGGCACTTGGCTGCTGCACAGTTCACCAGATGCTTGACAGGGGGGTTGAAGTCAGGAAGTCCTAAATGTCAGTTTCCAAGCTCTAAGACTCCCATACCTGCTGAAACTCATTTTCTATATGCCAAGCAAGTGCTTGGGAGCATTACATTCTCAGACAATTTTTTTTTTTTTTATGAAAAGAAGAGGTAACAAATTATTTCAGATCTTATAAATATTAACAGCTCACTCACAGTCCTTGCACTCTGCAATGGTTTTACTTTACATTCTCTTTTATCAGTGCACAATACTATTTGCTGCAAATTAAGGAAAGTGTTAGGGGCTGTATAGTTAGTTTTATTTTATTGTCACTATACTGATAGCAAAAATGTAGCATTATTACAGCTTAACCATGACTTCTCTCCTCAGGTTGAGTTAACACTAGCATACAGTTCCAGTGTGTCTAGAGAATAGTTTACACTAATTACTGAAAAGCTACTTTTGTATGAAAAACAGGAGGATCAAAACGAAATGTGTGCAACACAAGTAATCCATGGGGAGTCTCCATGTTTGAAAGATGTTACGGTATCAACTGCATTATGCAAAAATGTGTCTGTTTAGTAATATGAGTTCCATTTGCCAGTATGTAATGTATCCAGGAAAAATATCAATCCACATTACTGTAATCAAAACAATGCGCATCTACACCATCAATAAAATACATTTTAAATAAGGAGCACTCCATTATTTTTAACTCCAGCTTATGCCATCAGCCCTGATAAATCTGGTTCCACAGATAACAGAAGAATTTTAGCCGCATCAGAGTCACTACTTACATGAGGCTGATCACTCTGAATCCCCTCAGAGACAGCAGCCATGCATACCAATCGTTCTGCGACAGCCCAAGCTACATTTCTCACAATGAATTTTTCAGTAATACAGACAGAGACATAATGAAGTATTTGAGAAGACTGGGTTTTAACATAAGGTGGAAGGTAAAAGTCTATATGGAATTAAATAGCTAATAAGATTCAACACATTTAAAGTACCTGAGGACTGAGGAACGGAGAGCTTCAAAATTTCTGTCCTATGTTTGGCCAGCTTTATATTTGCTTTCTCTCCTTTCTGGAAAGGAGATGTCTCTGCCTTCAGATTTTGCAGCATGCGCATTCATTTCTTAATTCATTTTTCTTCCTACTTTTATATCATAATGGAGTTTTCTATGGCACCTATCATCCTATCTGGGAAACATCCTTTGAGAACATGTTTAAGTCCTATTTACTTCAGGAAGTCTTGTACATGCACTTAAAGTTAAGTTTAGGCTTAAAAGCCATTCTAAAGATTATGCATGAGGCCCATAGACTCTAGAAAGCGTTTTATTGTGCTCCTTTTCTTGGGTGAGGCATCAGCCAGGTATTTTTCATCCCAAGCTCATATCAGCCAACCAGTGAGCCATCTTGGTGGTAGTGATATGGTCTTAAGTGGTGAAGGGTAGATAGTGCTCTGCTTCCTCTGCATATTGCTGGCACTTGAGTCAGCACTGTCTATTTCACCTAGTATTTGCATGTTAATGTTGAAAAGGGCTGGGGAATTGATTGTTATAGGCCTCCACAAGTGAGGGGATCTTGTGGAAGTGGTCCAGTTCCTCATCAATGCACCCTTTGAGGGTGATCTTCTTGGAAAGACTCACAATGTTTTTGTCAGCAACATTTTCCTACATCATGCAAAGCCGTTTCAAAGAGATGAGAGGTGTGTCAACATGGCAATATGGCCAAGGATACTATCTCAAGCATCAAGGAAGGTGAACATTTAAAGCCAAGTGTCTCATAATAGTGAAGGCCACAAATGACCAAGAAATTAGGTTAGTTTCATAGGCAGGGCTCCTTGAGAATTTTTTGATGAAATATTTTTGTGAGAAAGTGCTGATTCATTTTGTCAGAAATATTTCATGAAAATGTAATCAGTTTCAATGACACTTTCATCAGGAAGATTTCTCAAATCCAGGGTAGAATTTCAGGTTAAAGCCAGAGAAAATAGCTCACTGGTTTGGACTTGAATCTGCATCTTTCGATGGGTGATCCAAATACCAGGCTACATAGTTATCATTCCACATGATGGATATTCAATTACTTATGCAAAGTGGAACAACTCCTGCAGAAGAGACACTGACTCCATATCTCAGTAGTTAAGCTAGCAACTTAGGTTGGGGGCTGTGGGTCCAGATTCCAGACCTTTCTGCAAATCAGACAGAAAAGAGACTTGAACCCATGGCCTTTTGTACTCCAGCTGTATGCTTTAACTCAACACTGTCCAACTTCTGAGTAGCTGGGAGTCACATGCAGCTTAGCCTACATGCTATGTGGGCCATATACCATGCCGCACTGGGCAGTGGGTGCCCCTCTTGCTGCCTCATGCCCCTCTTGCTGCATGCTGCACTGTGCTATATGCCTCCATCCTCTGCCATGCTGCATGGTGGGCACAACCCTGCTGCACTGTACCATCTCCACTGTGTGGGATCCCCAGCTTCCCTACTTGGCCTCCCTCAGCTTTTGGGTGGAGTTAGGGGCAAAGTCAGGCAGCAGAAGCCTGGAGATTTCAGTGGACATGGCAGCTGGATCAGTAGGGAGTAGTGTCTGAACTAGAAGCCTAGGTGCTGCAGTTTTACCCCATGGGAACCAGATGCAGCCTACAGGCCACCAACTGGACAGCCCTGCTTTAACCGATAGGCTACTAGTAATTCCACGGTCTCTTTCACATGCACAGTCTTTAGAGATGGACTGCAAAAATCCACTGCAAGTTCTCATTTTTGCTTCCCCACAAAACCAAACAAAATTTTTGTTTTCAGGTGGCCACCCCTAGTAGCAATGTACTGGTTGTGACATTTGTGTGTTCAGCAAAGAAGCCATAATCAGCTTTCAGGAACATGTTTGATTTATTAATAAACTAAAAGAGAGGGATAACTGGGAGACAATTCTGTTGTACTGCTTAGAGCCCTTGGTCCTGACCAACTGCCCGTGCCAGTTCTGTCCAGCCAACACTGTTACATTTGTACAAGCTTCTTAAAGAGCTGGCAGACTGACACTGGCTACATTTAACACTGCTTTTTATTGGATGAAATTGGAGCTTCACAAAGAGATCTCATAAATGTTATCTATAACTGCTAATTGAGTGCCTCCCCTGGCTGAAGTGCTGAGGTCCTTATACTTTTGGGAAGAGAAGAATCTGTTTCTATTCTCAGCTGCCAGAGGTAAGCTTCTAAGCATCTGGGATGCGTAACATAGTGATAACTCTTAATTCCTTAGTGGAAAGCCTGTCTTCCCTACAGTAAATATCAGCTAATAACTGAATGAAGTGCTATAAAACAATTCTTGTCTTGAGAAGACAATTATATTTGGTCTCTTCCTCCCCCTCTCCATCTAATGTAAACTCTGTTGCAGAGAGAGCGTGAGTGATAGTACTTCTCCTATGTGAATATCCTCATCAAGTATCAATCAGAAGATGCTTTGGCTTACCCCACACCTATGCCTCAACTTTTTTCACTTTCCTCAAACACAAAAAGACTCCAGACTAAAAATGGAGAAATTTTCTCCATGGTCCTGATTTGTAACACAAAGTCCAATTCCAGTAAAGGCCACGGCTGCGAGTAGGAAGGATAGTACTCCCATTCCTTGGCAACATGCACTGAGAGACACAAGTCAAGAATTTGCCCAGGTCCCTGGTGGCACTTGGCTCTGAGACTGTTTCCGTCCATGTCATGATACAGCTACATGCCAATTCTAACTTCCAATGAATGTTTGCTGAGGTCCAAGTGTCTGCTGTGCTGCTCCACTTCCATCTCCAGGTGGCTTTTTCTCAGACAAGAGATTTATGTCCTCATCTTCCCTTCACTAGATGAAATTCCTTTCCTCCCTGCCATCTCATCCACATTAGTCATTATTTCTGTTAACCTTAGATATATAAATTCGAGATGTTTATGACGAGGCTGCCCGAGTCTTTTATACTGAGGGAAAAGCTTGGACAAAACTTATCAGCTATTAATAAACGTTAAGACTTTCCCTTGCCACTTGCTGCTTTCCATGCATAAAATCCCTCCAGAGTTTGGCTCTAAAATTAGGACTGTAGCTACTTTGTATTGGCACCAGAGTGAACCTCTATAATCTCATATTCTCTGACTGCTGCCAAGAAGGCTTAATTCAGATTGGTATATTTCTTTCCTCTTTGATACCGATGGCTTGTGTCTTCATAAAATATGGAAGTAAAATGTGTCAGGCGGTCCAGAAAGAGTTTTAAATCAAGATTTACGAAGTATTACTTACAGGTTTATTTTCATCTATTGCACAAGAAAAGGTGGATTCTACTGCAGGTTTGTTATAGGAATGCCAGCTCTCCCTCTCCTTGTAACAGAACCCCACTATGTGCAGGTGCGTGTGGGTTCATCACCAGGATTCATCTCCGTCACCCCCATTTGACTTTCAACAGCTAGGGAGCAGTTGGACCTATCCGAGGGCTGCTACTTTCTCACCTAAAAACTAAGGACGCTGAGTTAACACACACTGCTCTCTCCTCTACATTTCCTCTGACAGAGCCACTTATGTTTATGGGCCTCTTGGCTGTTCAGCACTAAATCTGACTCCCTTGAAGCTTAAACTTGCACTTTTGTGGCACAGCAAGTGTTTCTGATGATGTTTACATTTAATGCCTAGTTAGGATAATGAATGGGGTAAACAGCAAGAGATAAATCAAGTGAGGGGGTGAGTTGTGGAAGAAAAGAAAAATCCCAAGGCACTGCCTTACAAGCTGACAGATCTTTTAGCCCTCTGTTATTATTTTTTAAATTTATATTATGAAATAGATTTTAAATTGCACACATAGTAGGTCATTTATAAATCTGCATCACTATATATACTATACAAACTTGGTAACATATAATTCTCAAGACATTCATATCCTATAAATGCTAATTATATGTAATCTATTCAGTTAGTGGCTGGGTGTTTACATACAGCCAAAGCCTGCCCTCTGAAACCTGTGTTGTAGTTTTCACTAATAAAAAGGTAAGCAATGCACATGCATTCAGGGCCTTCATTTGGCCCATGTTAAGTATTACATCATTTCACGGTAAATTATTTCTGTCTTCTTAGGCACTGTGCAAATTGCAGGTAAATTATTAATAATAATACTTGGATCTTATCTTCAAAGAACTATGCTAACATTAATTAATTCATACACCCCCTCTGATGTAGGTCACTGCATGATTATCTACATTCTTTACAAAAGGGGAAAAGAACACAAAGAAGTGATGCAACTTTCCTGAAGCTCTTGGCTATGAAAGGTTTAGTCTCACTAGCAAAGAGTGGGTGTAGAATGCAGGACTAGATTTGGGCAAAGCTTGAAATTTACCACAAAAAAAATCAGGCTTGGGAAGTGTTTGGTTTGAAATGTTATACGCAGTTTCAGATGATTCATAATTTTTATTTGAGATTTGCTTTTGTTTAAAGTTTTTAGTATTACTATATTATTGCATAGCAGTTCCATATGTTCTACTACTAGCAACACGATGATATGACATAATATAGCAGGTGAGTTTAAATAATCAGAGTGTTTAGCATTGCAAACACCTATCTGGAGAGTCCTTTATAACATAGGCAGGCATCTGTCTAGACAGTGTTTTTAACTATACATCCCCTATAGCTTAAAAATGCATGGAAGAGTCAGCCAGGTCTTGATCTGTTTCAAAGCGACAAAAGGCATACTTTTGGAAGTACTAAAGCATGGCACAGTAACTGCCTGTACTACGCTGTGTGCACAGCACATGGTTAGATTGCGCCGCTACTTCGATGTAGGAGTGTGCTAAACTGGGGAAGTGCACCACTATGGCAATGTAGCTGCCGATCACGCTGTATGGTGACGTGGTGCATCGTTATGTTGACGTACGGTAACATGTAGACGCTCCCAAAGTTCCTTTGACTTTAACAGAGCTACGTAGACTTGCAGTAGGTAAGGATTTGACTTAGTGTGCATTTTTTAACATGCAACCTACATGATTTGATAGTATTGGAGTGATGTTATAGCCACGATGGTTCAAGTACAAGAGACAAGGATTCTTGTGGGTGATATCTTTTATTAGACAAACTGCCTGGTTGGGCTAGGATTAGACAAGCTTTTGAATGAAATGCGTTCTTCTTCAGGTGTGAGGGAAAAGGAGGCACAGCAAAAGATTAAAAACAAGTTGAAGGGCTGTGAAACTGGAGAAGAGAGAAATTCCCAGGGATAGCAGACAAACAAAGCACAGAAGAAAGGATAAATTGATTAGTGAAAGATCAAGAATTTTCAAAAGGGCAGAGAGTCACCATCACTTAATTAGTGGATGATCAAGAGCTTTCAAAAGGGAAGAAGGTCATTGGCACTTGTAGTGTGAAAAAAGATTATCTGGAGTCAGGTAGATTGCATAAAGGTATATGCCACTAAGTCAAAATCAGTGTCCATTTCCTTGTTTCTTATTGTTCAGCCAGCTAATGAATTGTTGTTCCCAGACTTGCCTTTTGAAGGTGTTTTGTAAAAAAAATTCCCTTCAGCATGAAGATAGTGCGGTTAGAAAGTGAGCAGTAGTTCTGTGAAATGTAGTCTCCTACACATGTTCATGTGCCACTGTCTTTAATCTTTTTCCTATGATCTTTATTCCAGTATATAGTTTTAGTCTAGTTTCACCCACGTCATTTCCAAAAAGATATTTGTACTCTATGAGATATTACACATTTTGTAACAGACCTGTGTAATACCTATGGATTTTGATAGGTTTGTTGTGTTGATTGTTGCAGCAGCAGAGATGTGCTTACAGATTTTGCATTTATTGTAAGGCTGTGTTCCACTTGATGTCTGATGAGCTGGACAATGTTAGGGGGTTGCTTGAAAGCCAGAACAGGCCACACAGAATAGGCTGGGAATATTTCCTTGCCATAACCTATATGATGTCACTATATAGATTTTAAACTGAGGAGTGACTTACCATGGGTTCACAAAAGGACTTCTAGTTATTTATGTGAGTAAAGGCTGAACCTGACAGCCTTTATTCACGTAAGTAGTGCTATAAATTTAAGTGGGACTGCTCATATGACAAGTCCTCTAACCACTGGACTCTGGATAAAAGGGGGCAATGGCACCTGATTTGATGACTGTCTTTGGAAAAAAGAGGCTAACTCCAAAAGGAGTCACAGTTGTGAATTCCAGGAGAAACAAGGTGCTCTTTACAGTCTGGATATAGGCACCTAACTCTTTTTGAGAGATGGACATAATCCCCACTCTCCTCTTTGTCACCTCCTACTGCCTATCATAGAAAGTCCCCCACTCAATATGCTGGCTTTTGTGGATCCTACTTTTGGGTCCCTAACAATGAACTAAATTGCATATGGAATTGACTCTGTGGGTTCTTTTTGGCACTAGAAATGTTTTGTGTATATTGCCCTTTAGTCCTTTCCTCAACTCAATAAATTCCTGCGCACTCAACTGCTCTGAACATGATTAAACATCTAGTGGTCACTGTTACAAAATAACAGGTCAAACCATGTTAGTAACAGAGTCAGGACATTAGTATATGGCCTCTTCTTGTAGCCAATCCAGTTCACATTTCAGTTTTAAAAAAGGCTAGACTTGGGGCTAGAGCATAGCCACGGATTATGTGCTCCTTGGTTATATGCCATATGCCTTGGACTCTTATTTCTCTTTGCAATGCAATAGCAGGTCTCATGCTGAGTATCGAATGGAGATTATACTGATTCACATCTTAGCAATTTGTCTTTCACTAGCGTGTTTGAGACACAAAGCAGCAATTGAGTTTTTCATGCATCTGGTGTTATTAAATTGAAGATGACTCTGAGGAATGGCTACACAGATTTATATGGCTCTTACATAGTGTTGGTTCAAATACAGAAAGACAACTCTCTCTCTCTCTTCCATTCTCCCCATAAGAAACAACACTAATTAGAGACTAAATCAGACTTTTGGACTGAATTTGCTTAGGTTGTTAGGGCTCTTAAAATCAATCAATCAATCAATTAATCAATAACGCATGTCACCAAAAGTAAGCTGCTATTAATAATACTAAACAAGGAACTAAACAATATAACTATGAAATCAAGGTCAAATTCACAAATTAGCAATGTTGGACTGACATTAAATTATCAAATTGGTTATACATTGCATGTAGTCCAATCTTTTACATTTTAAAGAGGGACCTAATAAGATGGATATCCATTCAGTGTTAAACCCTAACTCTAAAGCATTTGATGCAAAAAAAAATTTAAAAAATCATACCTTGAGTTGGCTAAATATTTTGCGGCAAAAACCAAGTCATCTTCTAGTGTTTAAACCACAACCTTCAAGCCAATTTATAATGTTCCCTCCTTAGATTTAATTTCTTGTGTCACGGCTAATCTTTTCCTCCTCCTTCTCTCCAATAGCATTATTACAAGAGAGACCCAAAGAGAGCACTCTGGTAAGCAGAAGTTTGTCAGTTCTTGTTGGCTGGCTTCTGGCTGGCAGCTTTAAAGTTTCTTAGGATTCTCAAACACACAGTGCACTTTAAGGAGGGTCTTTATGAGACAATGTTTACAGCTGTTTCTTCCTAATATCCCCAAGCTAGGTGTTTTAGACATTCTGACACACAAGCATATTTTTACACCTTGATATTAGAGAATTAAAAAAGGTCAGGGATGTCTCTTAGCAAATAAAAACAAGAGACAGAAATAGAAGACAGACAGACAAGACATTGAAGGGGCCACAAACTCTTCAGCACCTGTAATCTTTTGGATTCTCTTGAAATAGGAGCTGGAATAACAGTCAAGTTAGAAGATGGAGATGACATTGGCACAGCAGGATTTTTTTCCCCAGCAGGCTTTTTTCAGGTGCCTGGGGACAAATCAGAAGTTGAATTAACCTGCTACCGGATGGCAGGACTTCTTTCCCCAGGGTAATCTGTCTTGGGTTCTAGAATACCAGTCCTCCTTCAGGTAATATGTTGGCCCAAGAGATTAACGGAAGCCTTCATTCTTAGAGTTTATGATTTTTGCTCATTCCACCTCACAGTGCCTCCCTCCAAAGCCTGGGAGGAATCAGGTATGCATTAGGTTTGCATTTGTTAGCATTAACTTGGAAATGACAACCTGATCCAGCTATTTGATCTTATTCAGTGTATATACATATCACAGTGACTGTAAGTCTGCCATCCTCCCAAATGTAGAACTAGGAAACACAAGGCCACTTTTGAGAAAACTGATCTGGTCCTGTCTTAGGATAAAAGTTCTTAGACATTCAGTGGCTTCCAAAAACCTTGGCAAAAGGCCTTATAACAGCATCCAAATAAAAAGGGTCAAACTCCATCCACCCACAAAATTAAAAATGCATTTGTACATCTTATGACCAAGCTCATAAACAGCACCATTCATCAGATCTC
This sequence comes from Crocodylus porosus, assembly GCF_001723895.1. NCBI lineage: Eukaryota > Metazoa > Chordata > Crocodylia > Crocodylidae > Crocodylus > Crocodylus porosus. The sequence continues at coordinate 49,215,873 of NW_017728931.1, read as the reverse complement.
CGAGTGCCGTTATTCCCATTTTATAGATGAGGAAACTGAGGAGCAGAGAGAAAGTTTCTTACCTGAGGTCTCCTTGCAGAAACAGCTACAGCAGCAAAGTAGTTATAGCTTCTCATTATGGCTTCACAGTTCAAGTCCTGCTCTAAACTGGGGTGAGCAAAATGACGAATGTAGCTGGTGGCCAGACTCCATTTTACAGCAGCCCTACCTGTGTGGTGGGGACATGACGGCACAGGGCCAGGGTCCCCGAGCAGCGCTGACAGGGCTCACGGCTGTGCCGAGGCCAGGGCTGGGATTTTGCAATGGTGATAGTGTAGGCTAGAACCAGGACAGAGCTGCAATCTGCTGCCTGCACACCCCTGTCCAGGCACAGGTTCTGCCTCGGCTCTGGTCCATCCACACTTTGCTTGCCCCTGCTCTAGAGATTCTTTCGAAAAGCTGCCCTCCACTGTAAATAGACTGTCGTTCAAGATGGGACATGAAAGGCAGGTGGCTATGATGCTGCTCACATCACTCCCTTATGTGTCCTAACTACACTACTCCAATGGGCTATTAGGCTTGGATGGACCTTTGTCTCTGCAGAGCCCCTCTTCACCCTCTTACCTTTCCTTCTCTCTCATACACCTTGGTTAGTTAACTCTTCACCTTAATACTCTTGCACATGTTACCCTGTTGCTACCGTATCTGTGTGACAACCTCTCTGTGGTGCCTGTTTGCATACTGATATTGGTATGCAAGGTCAGATTATGGAGGCTGGTGTCTTTTATCTGCCTATTTTCCATTGGTGTGCATGAGCAAATGAATGAAAAACTCTGTTGTGCTCGTTTTGAGCA
>NW_017728931.1:49198086-49215029 GCF_001723895.1 Crocodylus porosus | reverse complement strand
GGCTAATCTTTTCCTCCTCCTTCTCTCCAATAGCATTATTACAAGAGAGACCCAAAGAGAGCACTCTGGTAAGCAGAAGTTTGTCAGTTCTTGTTGGCTGGCTTCTGGCTGGCAGCTTTAAAGTTTCTTAGGATTCTCAAACACACAGTGCACTTTAAGGAGGGTCTTTATGAGACAATGTTTACAGCTGTTTCTTCCTAATATCCCCAAGCTAGGTGTTTTAGACATTCTGACACACAAGCATATTTTTACACCTTGATATTAGAGAATTAAAAAAGGTCAGGGATGTCTCTTAGCAAATAAAAACAAGAGACAGAAATAGAAGACAGACAGACAAGACATTGAAGGGGCCACAAACTCTTCAGCACCTGTAATCTTTTGGATTCTCTTGAAATAGGAGCTGGAATAACAGTCAAGTTAGAAGATGGAGATGACATTGGCACAGCAGGATTTTTTTCCCCAGCAGGCTTTTTTCAGGTGCCTGGGGACAAATCAGAAGTTGAATTAACCTGCTACCGGATGGCAGGACTTCTTTCCCCAGGGTAATCTGTCTTGGGTTCTAGAATACCAGTCCTCCTTCAGGTAATATGTTGGCCCAAGAGATTAACGGAAGCCTTCATTCTTAGAGTTTATGATTTTTGCTCATTCCACCTCACAGTGCCTCCCTCCAAAGCCTGGGAGGAATCAGGTATGCATTAGGTTTGCATTTGTTAGCATTAACTTGGAAATGACAACCTGATCCAGCTATTTGATCTTATTCAGTGTATATACATATCACAGTGACTGTAAGTCTGCCATCCTCCCAAATGTAGAACTAGGAAACACAAGGCCACTTTTGAGAAAACTGATCTGGTCCTGTCTTAGGATAAAAGTTCTTAGACATTCAGTGGCTTCCAAAAACCTTGGCAAAAGGCCTTATAACAGCATCCAAATAAAAAGGGTCAAACTCCATCCACCCACAAAATTAAAAATGCATTTGTACATCTTATGACCAAGCTCATAAACAGCACCATTCATCAGATCTCCGAGTGCCGTTATTCCCATTTTATAGATGAGGAAACTGAGGAGCAGAGAGAAAGTTTCTTACCTGAGGTCTCCTTGCAGAAACAGCTACAGCAGCAAAGTAGTTATAGCTTCTCATTATGGCTTCACAGTTCAAGTCCTGCTCTAAACTGGGGTGAGCAAAATGACGAATGTAGCTGGTGGCCAGACTCCATTTTACAGCAGCCCTACCTGTGTGGTGGGGACATGACGGCACAGGGCCAGGGTCCCCGAGCAGCGCTGACAGGGCTCACGGCTGTGCCGAGGCCAGGGCTGGGATTTTGCAATGGTGATAGTGTAGGCTAGAACCAGGACAGAGCTGCAATCTGCTGCCTGCACACCCCTGTCCAGGCACAGGTTCTGCCTCGGCTCTGGTCCATCCACACTTTGCTTGCCCCTGCTCTAGAGATTCTTTCGAAAAGCTGCCCTCCACTGTAAATAGACTGTCGTTCAAGATGGGACATGAAAGGCAGGTGGCTATGATGCTGCTCACATCACTCCCTTATGTGTCCTAACTACACTACTCCAATGGGCTATTAGGCTTGGATGGACCTTTGTCCCTGCAGAGCCCCTCTTCACCCTCTTACCTTTCCTTCTCTCTCATACACCTTGGTTAGTTAACTCTTCACCTTAATACTCTTGCACATGTTACCCTGTTGCTACCGTATCTGTGTGACAACCTCTCTGTGGTGCCTGTTTGCATACTGATATTGGTATGCAAGGTCAGATTATGGAGGCTGGTGTCTTTTATCTGCCTATTTTCCATTGGTGTGCATGAGCAAATGAATGAAAAACTCTGTTGTGCTCGTTTTGAGCATGGTAACATGTTTTAGCTGCTTTTAACATTTTGAATGCAAGAGGCTAGGGTAGTTTGATTTGTGTGCCCTAGCTCTGCCTCCTAACATTGTAATGTTATAAGAGAAAAGTTGAGTAAATGTAGCTAAGGGGTCAATCTTCATCATGACTTACTTGTGTGGAAGTCTAAGGTGACAGGACTCCCAGCTCAGAGATCACAAGATGGGGAGGATGGTATTGTACTTCACTTGCTCCTTTGGCCTTTAGGCTAAGGGCAAGCAAGACTTGGGGGCATCTGAACTCCAAGGTCTCTGGGCTTGGGCCTGCATGTAGGATGTCTGCCATGTATTTGGGAGTATCAGCTGAAGAGTTTGGAAGGAAGGATTCCTGCTGGTGGTAACACCACACAGATTTGAATGACTGAGCTCTGCTCAGTTGATATAATTCAGAACTGATTTGGCTAAGTTGGCCTGAGACACAACATTTAAATAAATAAATAAAGGGATGGATAGCTGCCCAGTGATAGAGCCATGCACACTTGAGCAACTGAGCTCTGCTCAGTCAAAATTTGTAACTTGACTATTGGGCTTTGCTCAGTAGAATTCAGAACCGAGTTGGCCTTGAACCAAAATTTAAAGTAAATAAAATAAAGGGATAAGTACTAATGATGTACAAATCCCTTTATATTGGATTCATTCTGAGCCCATTAGCCACTTGGTTCTAAAGAGCTGAAATCTTTAAGGTACTAGAAGGTAGAAGCCTGTACCTGCCAGATCCTGAAAGAGCTGAGATTGTGTTGAAAAGAGCTGGGTTGCTTCTGCAACCAGAAGAGGAATGACACCGTGGCTGCAGTGAGGAGCAGCGATGGGACTGGTGAGAAGCAACACCTCCCCAGCAGTGACGAGGAAGGGCAACAGCAGCAGTGGAGCAGCACCCTAGCAGTGGTGAAGCAAAGGAAACCTTGTGCTAAGAGCTACACTAGTACTACTGACTACACTATTCACTCTGTGCAGGACTGGGCAAGGACTCTGTGCTGAACTGTTAATAATGGGTTGAAGTGGGCTTCTGATTATTAAAGGGTTCTTAGAACTGTTTGTCATCCCATCTCCCTTCCTCCCATTAATAAACCCTATCGTACTTTGATATTGCTTGCAAAAGGGGAAGTCTATTCACACAGGAACACCCAAGCAGAAATTACTTTCCCAGTCCCAGGATTCTGGATAGGGGCTCAAGCCAAGATAATCAATTTGTGTAAAACTCCTAAAGTAAACTTGGCCCTTGCTACTGCCTTCTGGTGCCTGGCAGAAGGGTTACACATAACAATACTGTATTTCCTTTTCTTAGGCCTGTCCCTATTATCTTTAATTTTGGGGACATTAGTCATCAAACAACAGGCTTGATCAGAGGTATTAATAATGCACCATTCCTTTAATTTATTTGATTTTCTCTTCCGGCACAACAGGGTGCATTGAGCTATATAATCAACATTTATGGCCAACATTAGAAAACAAATGAGGATTGTAATAGAGTCTTGCTTGCTCTCTTTCACTTACTTATAAGGCTTTAAAAAAATCTGATACCAGCTAAAGGACAGAGAAAGCAAAGTACAACGAAGGAAATGTAATGGCTTGTGGCTACAGACAAAGAAGTAACATGGATAAGAGCTAAGACGCTGTATATATGGCGCCTACAGTTTGACAGAATTCATGTGCTTTAGCTCTCAAAACATAGTGATATCAGAACTGCCAGGCAATAAATGAACTGAAGAGAGATATCCTATCACCCTACTTCTTTGCCACATCTTTAACTTATCACATTAGCTTCTTCCCAATTATTTCCCCCATATTTCTAGTGCCTCTGAGGTAATGCTTCTCCAGTCCCTAAATTTTCCTCACCCCAGTTTTTATAGTAGCTTCCTGTGTAAAAAGGACCAAAAATACTCACATGAAATTTGCAAATTAGAATAAATTGAATTGTAAATATCAGAGAAAACCAGATACTGTTCAAGATGGGAATAATGGTAGGGCAGAGCCTTTAGCTGCAAGCAAGCCCAGCTTCCAAACTTGAAACATTTTGAAACATTTCAAGTGCCCTCGTTTCATTTCAAAGCTGTTTCGAAGCCTTTCATTGCCTTTCAATTTCTCAGTTTCAAGCTTGAAACAAGTCAAAACAGCATCAAAACGAAATACCTGTTGAAATTTCGCACAGCCCTAATAGAGACCTTCTCTGAGAAACATTAGGTAGAAACACGAACGGCTTCCCAAGAACTCAACACCCAGAACTGATTCTCACCTCTGCCTTTCTGAAAGTGTCCAGGGTCAGGCAATGAAGCAAAACCAGAAGCTAAAGGTCAGTCAGGAAAGGCAGGCATATTAGAAAAGCAGCTGCTCACTGGGAGTCGAATCGAGTGGAGGGGGATTTGAGAGATACAAGCTGACTAAACTGAGTGGGGCTATGATCAAGGGGGAATGCACATAGTGTCCTCCCTCCCAAACCTTGAGTGATGGGCTTTATTGACTACTGGTTTCTTTCTTACTATAAAACCAGATGCCACATTTGTAGCTTAAGGGAAGAGAAGCCTAGGCAGAAAATATCAAACTGAAAATTGACTTAGAAAATTCCAGGAGAAATCATTCAGAGTATAAATGACGGGGAAAAGTAGAGAAAGTGGCCTTGCTAAAAGAAACTTTCAACAGCCCTAATGGGCAAAGTATCAGATGAGTTTGCTGTGAGAGATGCAAGCTGATTAAGCAAAGACTGGGGGTCTGATCAAGGCGGAATTTAAAGAATATCAGCAGATACAGAGGATCTCATGTCATAGAGCCATTGAGGTACTGCTCCACACAGCTACCATATGATCTCACCTGATATAGTCATGTTTTTAGACTTCTTTACCCAACTGGTGGGAATTCAGAATGGGGGGTGAGGGAGGAAACCTATTTAGGGGCTTATTTGGAGACATGATCAGGAAAGAGCTCAATATATATAGTATGACTAAGGAAGGGTTAAAGTCTACAGGTGTAAATAATGAAGAGGGAAAGCTATTTATGATAACACATGAAGGGATATTTAATTATAACTAGGATTAACTAATGGATGCTGAAAAGAAATTATCTCTCTCTGCAGCGGGAGAGCTTTCTTACACAGAACTCTGTTCTCGAGAACAGGATGGAAACTGCTGTTGGAACCTCTAAAATTTGCTTAGACAATCTTGTACTAGCAGACAGATGTACTAGTCTACTACTACATCTTCTCTAGCTGTTTTCTATGATACGCTAAAACACCTGTGTTTTCCTTAACCCTCTTAGTTACGTGGATTCAGACCTTCAACTGTGAGTTAACTAGGGTACCACTATTGACTTCATTGATTCCCACCAACTGAAAAATGGTCCATGACTAGTTTTAAGGATAAAGCAGGAGAGTCCCAAGTCTCTACCATTCTAAACTGAGTGTTTGAAACCATATTATACCATAAGCTCATTAAATTCATACGCTGTTTTTAGTTCCTTTTTGTCTCATAATTGCTATTTACTGAGTTATTGCCCATACAGATAAACGATTTCTTTAATCATTGGCCAACTCCACCTCTAGAAATCCATTAATGTGGCAGTCACTGCATGTGACATCACAGTTGCTACTATGGTGATGTAGAACTGCGATGACAACAAAAGAGATGGGCATGGAACTATTTTGTAATAATTTATGAATGCTATATGCTGACCCAGTTACTGAGTTAATAGGGACCTGCTATGAAAAAACAAGCATTAAAAGGAAAGGATTGCTCAAGATAAGCCACTACTCTGCAAGCTCCTAAAGACAGTTAAAAGAAAAATAACAGGGCAGGAAAAGGTCTGGGAACACAAGAGATTAAAAGAACTATAGCAGAATTTAACAAGGGCTTCTCTTAAGAGACAGTGAAGCAGTTGTTTAGGGGAAACAGACTCTGGCACACAAATACCCCGCTGATTGTGACTGAAGAATAATAAATATTATTTATATATATAGACATATAAGTCATGCCTCTGCCCCAAGCAGGAATAAGAATATATAATTAAGCATGCCTAGGTTACACTGAGGTTACAGCTTTTGGTAAGATAAATATGCACGTAGACTGGTTGTGGGGGGTGGTGGGGGTGGAGAGTTTTATTTAATCCTCTTTTCTTTCCTAACTACTTTGTTCTAGCTAGTAAACAAATAGTTCTGTGTTTTAATGATCTCACTGAATATCAGTATTGCCTAAAAGGAAGGACAGCAGTGTTATACCCATCTATCAGATTTCCTCAAAACCCAATAGCACTGTGGGTCACATATCAGCCTTAATGCAGGGTTGTAGGGACCTCTACCACTGAGCAAGCAAGGACTGCTGCAAGTCAAGAAGCAGGGTTTGGCAGAGGTATATATAGAAGATGCTTGCAAAGTGACCTCCTATGCTAGAAAAGTGTCTAGGATCAGAAGTCCAGACCTTGTGAACACTAAATGTACATCATTTAGAAAAAACATACCTACATACACAGTCACAAAATCATTGTATAATTGAAGTAAGGAAAGGGGAAAAGCCTCTAAGTCAAACTTTTTAAAGACCTCAGGATTAAAATCCTTCAAAAAACAACACTTGAGGGTGTGATCTGCCATCTTCTTCAAAGTCTAGTCAGGTGCCTGTGGAAGACAAGCCCAACTTGAGTGACACAGCTTCTTACAAGTTTCACAGGTCCATGTCTTGTCTGAGTTGGAGTCCAAGTTAACAGCATGCTGCTTCCTTCTTTTTCCATGCTCTGGATCAAAGCCACTTCGTGCTGAGCTACACCCAGAGCCAGATGTTCCCTACAGACCGGACAGGATTCTATGCACTCCTCCCAGCTCTCTTCATTGATATTGAATGACCTTGTATCATTTTTGCATGTCATGGTACCGCCATAAAGGGCAATCCTGTTTTCTAGAGCCATCTAGACTGTGTTAGAGAATGTGGGCACTAGGGAATGAGGGGAACAAATCTGAAAGCTAATGCATGAGGATTTAAGAGCCCATGCTCAGTAGCAAAGTGACTCTGCCTAATGGATGCCTAAAAAACACTGACACAGCCAGCTCAGCCCGAAGGAAAAGGGAACTCAATATATCTTGATGCATCCAGCCCTGTTGGGCCAGCAGGAAGCATTCTGGTGATTTGGGAGCTTTTGGGAGAAGGCGAACAAAACAGGAATCCTCCAAGGGGTCACCTTGCCCCTCCAATACATGGTTATGAAGAAAAGAAAAGGAAATGTATGCATTATTTAAGGAGAGATTGCAGATCTAGCCTGCAGAGCACATGGCAACTTAAAATAGCATGGTTTTTTTTCACTTGCTACACCAGATCCCTTGGTCTGACACTTGCAGGAGAATCTCAGAGCTCCATCTTTCATACAGCTCATCATGCATATTTCTTTTGTGACTCTCTCTGCAGAAGTCCAGCAGTACAAACCTGTGCTTGGTGGAACTTGTTAGCTTAGGGATCTCTCACTATCTTTCAGTCACAATCTTTATTGTAAGCACACTTTCCTATTCTTCTTCTTCAACAGTCTAAATTAATGCACTATTTAAAGCATCTTGCTGGGCTCATGGCCAGACAGACAAACAATGGCTTCTTGAGAGGTGTGAATTTCTCCCTTTCATCCTAGGTTATTGTTAGCAGGGTATTGAGTTTGAAATACAATTGCAGTTACTGAAATGACTGTCTTGTTCACTTACTCCTTGCTGGATAATTTAAAACCCCAGTTGTGCACCAGAAATTCTGATGTAACCGAAACAATGTCTTGAAGATCATCTGGGGTTTTTTGTTTTGTTTTTAACTGTGCCCGGCAGTGATGAGGTTAAACCAGCAAGGAGTGAGCTGTTCAAATTTGAATGCATTTCTGACACCCCAAGGGGAAAAGGCACTGCCCAATAAGGAGTACAGGGACAGGGGACTGAAATGAAAATGAAATCTATTTTAAGCAGTCATTTTTAATCTCTCACCCTGTTACAATGGGCACATGGTTTGAACTGAAATTCAGGGTAACCAAGCTTCAGCCACTGAAGAACTCCTTACAAGGGGAGTGGGGGGGATTTATTTATTACTGTGGAAATGAGAGACAGAGATGTATTTGCAGATCTCCCCCTCCTGCATCTCCCCTGCCCTGTATTTTTGCCACTTGGGAATGTAAAATATAAATCCCCATGAAAAAAGGATTCTTAGAAGGGGATGCATTCCAGTTATCCCTGGATTCAGTCATAGCCTAGGGAAGATGCTCATCATACTTCAGGTTTGTGCAAGTATGTGCAGGGGAGAGGGTGTTGTCAAAGCTTCTTCTGATCTTTTTTTTCTATAATTTTAGTGTGCAACCTTCTGATTCAGTCACCAGTTAGGAAGGAACCTAGGATCTCTTATAACAGATGCACGAGCTTCTACCTCACTCGTGTCACTAGAGTGTTAACATCAATCTCTTATTTGGACCGGCCTCTAGAGGAGGACAAAGATCTGCGCTGTGTAACAAGGTGGTCTGTTTTAGTCCATTTGCCAGCTAACAGCCTGAGCCTGTAAGCTCTTACTCACACAGGTAGTCTAATGGATGTCAGCAGCACTACTTGCATAAGTGGCGCGTACCCACACAGGTAAAGATTTGCCAGATCGATTTCATTATTCCTAATGTATTGTTGGATTCAGTTCAGCAACCACATCTATGTTTCACTAGCGTGGCTTTCCCCTCCCCACTCTGTCAGAGTTCTTTAAAATGATCCTCTCTAATCAGGAAAAACAAAACCTCCCTGTGCCAAATGCTCAAGCACTGCACACGGCCTGGTGGAGCAGTTAACCAAGTCCGCCTATAATTAGGCAGCTTTCAAAGGCTCGTTGTTCCATTTTTTTCTAAATTCACTCTCTCCTCTCACAGCAAGGGAGATCCAGTCCTCCAGGCACACATTACTTCCCATTAGTGTCAGTGGGAGTCACAAGCACACACTGAGGGATGAACAGACCCTTAAAGAAGCAACTTGTTCTAGGCATACAGAGGCATACAGATGCCTCATATTAAGCATTTTCACAAATATGTGGCAGTCTGATCTAAAGGATGTGGGTGCTGTATCTGCCCAAGAACCAATCTGCAGAGGTGCAAGCCTGTCTCATTTTTACTTTGTGGGGTTTTCAGATGGGTGAAGAGCTAAGACACCAATTAGATTATAGAAGTGCTCAGCAAATTGGTGTCCTTACCCTGATTCAGCCACTAACTCTGCATACCATTAAGGCTAGGGACAAAAATTACACCTAAACAGGTATAAGTGATCAGAAACTGGTTCAGATCTGTAACACACCAGAAGTTCAGTGCACATAAAGCACTTTCAAAATGTCTGAAACTGGTTTAAGATTAACCTGGATGGATGTAGTATCAGACTTAACTGATTTAAGTTAAATCAGTTTATTGAACTTCTGTCCCAACTGCCCTCCAGATTCAAGTTAACTCAGTTCCCCAGCATGCCAGGATGCTTTGCACCTCTCCCACAACCCCTCTCTCCTCCTTGCAGGGTGGGCCGGCTAGTCTTGGCCCAAGCTATCTGTTCCCATCAAGCAGCGAGTTGTGCTGTAGCACTTTTCAGGTTCTGTCCTGGGCCACTGCAGGCATGTGGCTGCGCAAAGATTGAACTGATTCAGCCATGGGCTTTTTGACTGTTTGCACTTAGCCATAAGTTCTAACTGACCCAGGCCAACCTGATGGCCTTTTATGACCAGGTAACTAAATCTCTGGATGATGGTGTTGCCCTGGACATAATCTTTCTGGACTTTAAGGAGGCCTTTGACACTGTTTCTCACCCCATTCTCATTAATAAACTGAGCAACTGTGTCATTGATGCCTACACAGTCGGATGGGTTAAAAATGGGCTGATGGGGCGCACCCAGAGAGTGGTGGTGGACAGGTTGTACTCAACCTGGCAGGATGTGAACAGTGGGGTTCCCCAGAGCTCAGTCCTGGGGCCTACACTGTTCAACATCTTCATCAGTGACTTGGACAAGGGAGTGGAAAACATGTTGTCCAAGTTTGCTGATGACACCAAGATGTAGGGAGAGGTAGGCACACTCAAAGGGAAAGAGAGGCTGCAATTACACTAAGACAGACTACAGAAGTGGGTTGATAGCAATAGGATGGGCTTCAATGTTGATAAATGCAGGGTGCTGCACCTGGGGAGAAGGAATCCACAGCAAACATACAAGGAGAGGCTGAGAAACCTGAACCTGTTCAGCCTCAGCAAGCGGAGGCTGAGGGGGGATTTGGTGGCTGCCTACAAACTCATTAGGGGAGATCAGCAGCAAACAGGAAGGATCCTATTCCCCCCAGCAGCACCTGGGGTGACAAGGAACAATGGCCAGAAGCTGCTGGAGAATAGGTTCAGATTAGGAGGCACTACTGCACTGTTAGGGTGGCTAGGATCTGGAACCAACTTCCTAGGGAAGTGGTCCTTGCTCCTACCTTGGGTAAATTCAAAAAGAGGTTGGACGAACACCTGTCTGGGGTTGTGTGATCCTAGCGTGCGCTCCTACCAGTGGCAGGAGGTCAGACTAGATGATCTATTCAGGTCCCTTCTGACCCCTAACTACTGTGAAACTATGAAACCCCTTTCCTGGGCTTTACTTTAATTAACAAGACAAATAATAATAGTAAGAGTGTAAATTATGATCCAAGTGATCTTTCCAGTTTTGGCTGTTCTTAAAATTACTCTTGTAGGACCACTACACTCTAATTTCATCTGCCGAAAGAACTGTGGTTCCATCTTCTTTATGTATGTGGTGGAATCTATTAAGTCTATTGAGTCAGCAGGAGTTGATCAACAAATCTAACACCTGGAATTAAAGAAAACATTTGGAATCAAAGAAAAAAGAAAGTCACTGCAAATGAACAAAAGCTATAATGGAGCATCTGGAATGCTAGAGGAAAAGAAAATACAAGAATTACCAAGCTACTAGCAAACTTTCCAGAGGCTCTGTCTACTTCTGTCTTCTTCAATAAAATCAAGTTGTTCCTGGAACTGAGAGAAGAGGTATGATAGTTCAAACTAATGGGCTGACTATTAGAATTCATTATGATTAATAGACAGTATTACAAAAGGCCTTATGCAAGTGTGCAACTAGGAAAAAGGGAGAAGGAAGATGCTGAAGGCTCTTTGTAACAAAGCAAAGATAGCCCTGGGTCTTCCCTTTGAGAGAAGCTTAAGATATGCCACCCCCCAGGAAAGCTCTGCCAGGACATAAGTCGACTTGTGATCTCCAAAGCATGCAGGAGAACTATCGCAGGAAGGAGAGCAGATTGGGCAGCCTTCTATTCTCTGTGGGTCACGGTTATTTCTAAAAGTGAGAAATACAGCTTGTTATACTTCAGCAACCAGCTCTAATTTCTGTGCCTTTGCAAACAGGTTAAACGTAACCAGACCTGTCTGGCTGAACAGCAGCCTAATTAACAGCCTAATTTGCGCCTGAGTGAAATGTACACCAGAGTCTTTTCTATACATTACTAACAGAACAGAGAAGTGGCCTCATCCCATAATTATCTCTGGTTTCCAATTAACAGAAAGGTAACAACATCTGTATAGCATGACAAGGAAACAAAGGCCTCTCAAACTCCAGTGTGTAAAGGGAACAATGAAACAAATGAGGGAAACTCATTAGTTAAACTGTACATTAGTCAACCATCTACTGCACTCTCAGCAGGCGTTGAAGGGTATTGCCCTCCCGCACCTTTGTGTTCTTTCCCTCCCCCCCAGCCCCAGGGCCACAGACTTTCTTTCCCCAGTGTGCTCTTACCAGCTGTCATCAGTCATGCTGGCATAGATCAAGGATCTCTCTTGATTTTCAGAAGAGCTCCTTCAAACTTGCATGAGCGTGAGTCCCAATTTTTGCTCCCCAGGTCTCATTTTCTGGATTAAACGGAACAACACTCCTCATATTTGTTCTTTCCATTCATTAGACAGGGATAGCTTTGTTGTGCAATTAACATGCCAGTAATTAAGGATTCCAAGACGATGTACTAATTTCTCTCTCACACTCTTTCCAAATCTTATCAGCAGTAATTATATTAACAGCTTTTCTTTTCCCTCTTCCCCTTGGGAGTTTATTAGACTTTCGTTTGGCCCTCTTCTCTCCACATATGCTTTCCTTGCTCCTCTGAAAATTCACCACAGACCACAAGGAGTTCAAGCAGCTTGACTTCCTTGAGAACATAGGGAAAACTTTAGCACCTTTGAGTTTTTCAAACTTTTGTGACGGAGGAGGAAAAGTTTCCGGCGATGCTTAAAAAAGCTGCATTTAATTTTCTGATATGGCCACAGGTACTTCTTGTGATATGGAATCAACTGGCATGGTGTATTTTCAGGAATTAAATTGTACTCACTTTAAAACCTATAGAATTTCTTCCTTAGAATTTTGGAAAGGGTCAAAAGTCATGCTAAGGACTACATGGATAACGTGTGTGTTTTTCCAGGAAATAAAAATTCTAAAACAGAAAGTCTAGAAGAAGGGGCATCTCATGTGTGTCAGTTTTCTTTCTATCTATTCCTTTGCCCTTTTTCCTGTTCCAAGATACAAGTTTGCAATGAAATGAAAATTACAATAAACAATACCTAGCTTTCATGTAATAGGTTTATAATCTGAACCGTAAGGAAAGGTGTTCCTTGGTTTGACAAGGGGTTTTTTTGGAGGGGGGTTGGGGGGGTGTTTAGTGATGTCTTTCATTGGATCAACTATCACAGTTGGAAGAGATCACCAACTATATATAACCAATAAAAGATATTGTTAAAAGATAAAGCAATCCTTGTCCCATAAGTCCCCAGGCCCATCACAGCTATAACAGCATTGTTTCTTGAGTTAACATTTTTTAAATGCTTGCACTTCTACAGAGGATTAAAGTATTCAAGATCACCCAAGTGCCATTTTAAAGGCACCTAAAAACCTTTGTCTGAATGAAACTACAATGAAATGCAGGCTTCTAAATGTATGCGCTACTTATACAAATGGGAGCTTTTGAAAATATTACCTTGATTCTTTCCTTGCTGATATTTGCCACCTCCAGTTCCTGCCATCAGGAAAACCATGAAACCCATCACTCAGCTCAGCTGGTAATTCCCTAATTGCCAAAAGACCCTGGGAGGAAAAGAAACCATGCCACCCTCAAGCCTGGTCCCACTATTGGGAGCTCTCCTTGCCCCAACACTAGGTGGGGAGCTCTAGGGTCCATCTCACTTATTAGTAGCATGGACTGCCCTACCAACCTGTGTCCTTATTTTAAATCCATGAGTCCTTTCAGGCTCAAGCAGACAGCTCTAAACCTTTCCCATTCTCTAACCCTAACCTTAGCTTGAGCTGCCTGGAAACCTCAAGCAGCCTGATGATAGACCTAGCTTAGAAAGCCCCCAGGCAGGAGACCCCAAGCAGTCTTACTAAAGGAAGTGGCTTGGAAACCCATTACTTAGCACAACCAGAATATTCATAGCCATCAAAACACCCCCAGAGCAAGAAGAACCTTGTCATCCCCAAGCCTGACCCCATTGCTGGGAGCCATCCCAGCCCAAACCTTAGCTAGAGGGCCCAGGGTCCATCCTATTCATTATTAACACAGACCACACTATTTCACTGTATCCTATACAGAACTTCAAGAGTCCTACCAATTGCAAGCAAAAATATAGTTCTAAACCTTTCCCATCCTCCAGTGCTAACCATAACCCCAACGCTAGCAAGCTGCTCTAGAAGGCTGAGGCAGATGACTCCAAGCAGCATGATGACAGGAACCAACTTGGAAAGCCCCCAAAGGCTGTCCAAAAGCCCAGCCAGTGGGAGCCCCAGTGTCCATCCTCCATACTATTAGCATGGCCTACTGTACCCCCATGTCCTTGCTATAACTGGTAGTCCTTCCAGCTCTGTGGTCAGTCTTAGGGTTGGGAAGGCTCCTCTTGCTCCAGTGGGTGCTGTCGTAGCTAGGAACCCCTGAAAGGCTTAGAGATGGGATCTGGGGGCCTTCCAAACTTTTTCTTATAGGTAAGTGGAATTTCTTGCCAGAGACTCCTCTTACTTTAAGAAAAATGCAGCAGGCAAAGTCCATAATCAGGTGGAGGCAGCTATACATGGGCTAGCTGCAAGAGTCAGCAGCCAAAGGAAGCTGAAGATAGGGGCTCAAGGGCTGCAGGTAAACTACCTGGGGGCCAGCTGCATGGGAATAGGATAACATGGCAGAGCTGTGGGTGAATGGTGGGGGAAAAAACAGCTGCAGCTCAGCTAGGCAAATGAAAGCAGGCTGCTCCTTTAGCTGAAGAGACACTGGTACCTGTTCAGAACAGCACTTGACTGAAACAGGTGAAGCCAGGGAAGGTATAAACCTTGGTTTCTGAGCCAGAGCAAGCAGTCACTTTGTCTATAGTAACAGAAAGCAAGCTGGACCCTGAAGACCTCCACCTGGGGTTCAGGGTGGGAGGACAGCCATTGATGGGATCAGGCTTGGGGGTGGGAGGGTTCCTCTTGCTCCAGGGCGTGTTGTGGCTGCTAGCGATCTCCTTGCTAATGTTAGGCTTGGGGGCACACTCCAGTGTTGTTCTTAGGGACAGGTTGCTCATGTCTTCCATCTGAGACAGGAGTCAGGGCTGCTGAAGCAGCCCTGGCTGAGGTTAGAGTTAGAGAACAGACAAGGTTTGGAGCTGGTCTTTCTTTTTAGGGATAATAGGACTGTGAGATGTTTTGGGGGCACAGATAGGGAAATTCATATCATCAATAAGCACGGTGGATCCTGAAGTTCTCAACTTTCTGTTATATTCTTTGATCTGTATTTATCTGCCTGCCTCTTCTTTCGTGAAGGAAGAAACCCAACCTTGACAAGATTAAAAGCTCAGTGCTTAAGATGGCAATGCTTTATTATAAGCAAATTAATATTTGCATCCTTTAAAGAAATGGATTAGGAAAGAAACCATTCTCTTTGTAGCTTTAACATTTTCCTGCTTGCTAAAATTATTAAACAAGTTACCTGTGACTAGTAATTATTTAAGCCTTAGACTGTTAAAAAGGTCCCATTTTGGCAGTAGCTTGTGGGTGCAGTAAGTCGAATATCCAATAATTCATAAACTAAGATATCCCCAGGGATCATTCACACAGATTGAAGCCAGGAATTTGTTTCTAGCAGAAGACAACTTTGCTGTTTCTCTGAAAGGACAGGGTTCATAAATTTGGAGACAGCTGCAGACTCATAAAGTTTTCATGGGCACGTCCACATTGTACAATGCAGTGTAGCATGGAGATACATGGGATAACTTGGATATTGGAAGCAGAAAGATATTCTACATAGGTTAATCAACCCCATAAATTGTCTAACTTCTAGAAGGCAACAAAAACTTTTAGTATGATAACTTCAGTTACACAGAAGTTTACGTCACCCTTTTAAGTATTTACATGGCAATAAATTGCTAATTTTTTGGCAGAGGCATAGTAAGCACTTTCACAGTGCTGAGGGTGGGGCAGGGAGGAGGGAGGTTATGCTGATCACGGCAGGGGGCATCTACCCACTTACCACTGCGGGGCTGCGCCTCCCCAGCTCCTATGGCTAGGCACAGATGCCTCTTCTGCAGGAAAGATTCCCAGGTTGGGGAGCAATTCTGGCGTCTCCTCAATAGGTGATGCCCAAGGCTGGTGCCCTGCTTGGTTGCCCCTTCTCCTCCTCTCTCCCCCATGCCCCCTCCAGGTACTCTGCTATTGTTTTGCCTGTTTTCACTTTGTGGAGGTAGTGACGATTCACACGATAAAAACAAAGCAAGCGCTCTTTGACTGAACATCCACTGGTCACTTCATGAGACCAAGCAGTGTTCTGTCTGGTTCTCCTATTAGGCTGCATCACAGTGGAGGAAGGAATTGGACTCCAAAGTGATATAAAAAAAAAGGTAATTATAGTTTGCATTGACATCTGAAGGGGGAAGACAACTTAAATTGTGCTTCTCATTAACAAGAAATGTGGAATCCAAGTGGATATCCTGAGCTACCTGTTTAAATTGCCCACAGCTGAAGAGTGACTGTGGTTCCAGAAGAGAAACCTGGAAATTGATGTGTGAGAATTAGATGCATCAAAAGAATACAATATTAGGCCATTAGTCCTGCAATTTCCCATGGGCAGTACTTACACGAGATACTCCAGCTTTAGGTGAAATCCTCTATTGTCCATGGCAATTGGATAATGCTCTGAGTGGGGCAGAGTGATAACTTTCCGAGAAAGGAGAGATAGGATAGGGTGGAAGCAAAGAGGACTTTTAGGTCAGGATAGAAAAAGATAACCTGTTATCCTTGCAAGAGCCTTATTTGTTTTCCTTTTGTGCACAAGGCAATGTTCCCTCCATTAGTTCAATAGACATGGGAGATTTCCATGGAAACAGCAGGACTCCATTTCTTTTAAACTCTGCTGCCTGATTTACTTGTCAAGTGGAAATCAATGTGATGGCTACACAGAAACATTCAGATTATTGTTCAAAGGCATTATCGGAGCAGAGGCCTTTGGCAAGCACGCAGTGATCTGCTCCATTCCTTCACTCTTCACCTCAATGTATTGAAACTTCTCCACTCCATTCTGCTTTTATCTCCTTTCTTTCCTTCTCCCTCAGCTTTCCTCTCCTTGCCACAGATCATCTTCTCTGCTTAACTCCCTCCCAACTGTTTTATTTTAAAACAGAGAGAATTGTCAGACCTTTATAAGCATTCCAACATTTCCTCACAGGTTGGGGAATTCATACCACTTAGTGATGACAGCAATTTTCACACCTAAATAATTGCCTCTAGACCTATGTGGATGGGTGTCTTTTCACTGTTTGAGAGAGAGAGAGAGAGGGAGAGAGAGAGAGAGGCCACCCCATTGCTCCCCAGCTCACTCTCAAAAGTCCTACTATTCAGCAGCCTAATAACTTTAGGGCAGAACCCACTGAGCAGAGATGGTCTCATTTCTCACTGCACCCCTGTTATCCTAAGACTGACTGGTGATATTTAAAGGAGAAAAAAAAAGGTGGGGGGAGGGACAGAATAAGAAAAGCAAAAAAAAAAAAAAAAAAAAAACAAGACAATTATTTTGTTTCCAGATATAGAGGGGTCCTGAGAA
>NW_017728931.1:49195147-49197986 GCF_001723895.1 Crocodylus porosus | reverse complement strand
TAATAACTTTAGGGCAGAACCCACTGAGCAGAGATGGTCTCATTTCTCACTGCACCCCTGTTATCCTAAGACTGACTGGTGATATTTGAAGGAGGAAAAAAAAAAGGTGGGGGGAGGGACAGAATAAAAAAAAAAAAAAAAAAAAAAAAAAAAAATCAAGACATTTATTTTGTTTCCAGATATAGAGGGGTCCTGAGAAGAGAAACACAGCTTAGATTTCATAGACATTTGGGCTTGGAAGGGACCCTGGAGGATCATTGAGTCCAGCCCTCTGCCCCAGCGGCAGGAAGTCAGCAGGGATCATAGGATCCCAGCAAGATAAGCTTATCAGTGGCAAGTGGATGGATGGATTTATATATTAGGAGTCATATTGCTCCTCCCTGTAAAATCATTTGAGGAAGGCAGCCAAGTATGTGTGATGGCCAGGGGAAACACTTCACAAGATATACCTGACAGGTTTCTCTGAACCATTTCTCCTGACTGGGGGAGAGGTGTCATTGTTTCCCCTCCCAGCTCTGCAGATCTCAGGAATCTGTGGACACAAGAGCAGTCCTACAGAGAGACACTCAGCAGCTTCCTAGACTGAATGTTATCCCACCCCCACCCACAATGCACAGCTTGATCCTATATAGATCCTATATACAGAGGTCCATGAGTTGGTATCTGGCACTAAGGGTGGGTTAGAAGACTTGTGTTTATTGTAGTTTCATAGATTCATAGTTTCTAGGGTCAGAAGGGACCTGAGCAGATCATCCAGTCCGACCCCCTGCCATGGCAGGAAAAAGTACTGGGGTCAAGTCTGAAAAGAGAAGAACAAGAAGATGCATGACACTGGACTAAGCTAGAAATAGTGTATTCATCTGGAGCTTAACCTTAAAAAGACTATCTTCTTTCTGCTGCTATGGTCAAATGATGGCCTTTTTCTCACATGACAGCAACACAGCTATGCGCTCAGTTCCATCCAGAATCTTTCCATGGTTAAGACTGAGAGGTGGGTGTGTAGAAACTATTTCTCCAGAACAAGAACAAGGAACACAATACTTCGACCCTACGAAGACATAGAGGCCGAACACTGCTGTGTATATTCCTGATCAATTCTCATAGAGAGGAATTTGCTGTTATATGGAGAAATACATCTCTCCACACATGCTTCAGCCCAAGAATTCCCTGCTAACAAAATATTTTTAACAGCTGTGAGATGCTGCAGACGGAGGAAGAGAGAGATTCTACTTTAGATCAAAGGAGCATAGAACTGAATGGAGCTGGATTGGCGTAAGGCAGATGAATGTTGGTTTCAATCAGTCCAAAGTGGCAGCTTTTATTAGCATCAAAGAAAGAGAGAGAGAGAGAGGAGAAGAGAAGAGAAGAGAAGAGAGGGAGGAAGGAACAAGGGGTTACTGCAGATCAAATAAAGAGAGCTTCTACCAAATGATGGATATGGCTGCTGTTCAAAGGGTGAATAAGTCTGAGTCTCCAGATCTCCAAGGTTAAATACAGCAGTACATAGCCTAGCAGGGCTTCCAGACTGCTTCAAGGATTTGATATTCACAGTGTGAGCTGTTTTGATAATGCAGGTTTTCCAGACCATGAATCATTCTTGTAACTCTTTCTTTTTCCTGAACCCATTCCAATTTTTCAACATTCCTTTTGAAGTCAGAGTGGACACAGTATTGCAGTTACTGATGATAGGTGGCGAGTTACTTTACAGATAGGGTACAGACATTAAATGACTAGTCCTAAGTCAATGGCAAACCTGGGAATAGAATCCTGGGGTCCCAGTTTCTTCTCTAATTACCGGATAACTCTGCCTCTCTTGCCCTGGTGTTAAACTTGAATTTCCAACACTTTCTAGTCTCTGAGGTAGGGAGGTCTCTGAGGTAGGGAGGTTTGAAGGGAAAAGCTTCAAACTGAATTGTGACAATGCCAGCCAAAGAAAGCTGTAGATAGCATAAGCACACATACCCTAGTTTTGGAAAGACTCCTTTCAAGAGATATTTACTATTTATAGGCTTGATTTCTCATACACATTTGTATCTTATAGCTTTTAACCTGCCGGCTAGTGGGCACTTCATTCTGTTTGTTCCCACCACATGCTGTGGAATATACCAAACACCCATTCACCAAATCACGTAGCTAAGATGATGGAAAACCCAAGGCATTTGCCTTTTAACATAGTTACAAAGCTAAACAAATAATATCCATCAGTGAGGATATCCTCCTCAGGCTCCCTCAGTGTTACAAATTACACCCTCTGCTAAACCCGTCAATCAGGAGCTGTCCAGCATACAGAAAGGTGCCTTCTCTAACAGAAAAATATTTCCAAGGTGGAGGAAGGAGAGAGAACGTAACCACCTTCAGAATTGATCTTGAATGGTTTCATCTGACAAGAAATTCACCAACCTGGGATAATGATGCCCTTGGCAATGAAGTAAGAGAAAAACAAACTAGAGATCATGCTGACGAGAACCCCACATACAGCATTTCCAGGGCATAGCTGTGTTTTGTACAGCATAATGATACAACCAGACAGGCACTGTCTTTTGCTTACCTGAGTCCATTTTTATCACCAGTAAGACAAGTTCAAAGGTCAAGTCTGTGATCAACTCTTCCTCATACTTTCATAGTTAGTAGGGTCGGAAGGGACCTGAGCAGATCATCGAGTCTGACCCCCTGCCATGGCAGGAAAGAGTACTGGGGTCAAACGACCCAGCAAGATGATTGTCAAGCCTTGTCTTAAAGACCCCCAGGGTAGGAGCCAGCACCACTTCGCTTGGAAGTTGGTTCCAGACCCTAGCCGCCCTGACCGTGAAGTAGCGCCTCCTGATGTCTAACCTGAATC
>NW_017728931.1:49168946-49194982 GCF_001723895.1 Crocodylus porosus | reverse complement strand
AACTGGATGCAGTACTCCAGCTGTGGCCTGACCAGTGCCGCATAGAGGGGGAGGATCACCTCCTTGGACCTGCTCGAGATGCATCTGTGGATGTATGACAAGGTACATTTGGCTTTCCTGACTGCATCCCCACACTGCCTGCCCTTGTCCCGGTTCCATCTCTGCCTCGGCCTTCCTGACCGTCCCCCTGCATCCCTGGGCAACCATGGTATAGTCCTCCATGGTGATGACCCCTCCCTTCCATTGGGTGTCCTTTTAGCTAGGAGACATTCCCAGATGCTTTTGGTGAGCCATGGGGGCTTTTGCACCCTCCTGCTCCCTTTATCCATGTTGGGATTACCTCCCTTTGGGCTTGGAGGATCGTCTCCTTAAGGTGCGACCACTCTTCATCGACACCTCGCTCCCCTCCCCTGTGGGACCTCAGTGCTTCCCCAACTATTCTCCTTAGCTCATTGAAGTCTGCCCTCCTGAAATCTAGGGCTGCTGCCTTGCTGCAGGCCTTTGCCCCCTTGCACGGGATGGTAAATTCCAGCTTGCTCGGTCTCCACTGCCTACAGCAATGCCAGTCTGTGCCCTGCAGCAGGATGTTTTGTTATCAAAAACAATGCCTCTCCATATCTTTCTGCCTCTGGTTTTTGTCTCATATTGAGATACTCAAGCAAGGCACATTTCAGCCCTTCAACTGAATCCACCCAAGTCACATGCTGTTTTCTCTACTCTGTGCTACATGAAGAAGGGATGGGAAGAATTCAAAATGGTCAAGAACTGGTAATCTGTTCAGTTTGGTTTCAAAAAATGAAAGAAAGAAAACAGAAGCATTCCCCTTAAAAGCCAAGCCATACCAGTTACACAACTGTTATGATTAGTTATTATAAACATCAATTTTTAATAAATCTTTGTTGACTCCCCAGCCCCCTCCAGCAGGGAGCTCCCAGCACCAGCTCTGCACCATGGGTCCAGCTCTAGGAGACCCTTATCTCCCAGCACCAGCTCCATGGAGATAAAGATCTCCCAGTCCTCACTCCCTGACTGCAGTCTCAGAACAGGGGTTTGGAGCTCCCTGCTGCCCGGGCTAGGGGGAATTAGTCCCTGCCAGGCTCCAGTGGTGGAGTCCACCCCAGCAACAGGCACCTCCCAGGGGCAGGGAGTAATCTCCTGCTTCCTGGTGGACAGCTGACCAGGAACAGATTTGCTCCTGGTCAGGCATCTACACAAACACTACTGCACTGTTACTAAACTAAAGTAAATTTTGTACTTGCATGTTCAGGTACCAAATTTACTTGTGATTAGTGAGGTTTACTATGTACTAAGCATGTGCACGTGTAGACACACATGCTTACTGTGCAGTAAACTATGCAACTGCATAGTTAAACATCTTGTGTAGATGTGCCCACTGAGTATCAACATAGAACAAGTAAAACCACCTCCCTGTAGAAGTAGGAATCACTATCCCTGTATAAGCATGGTTGAATTAATTATGATTTCAGTTTCAGCTTTTCATTAGCTTGGCATTTCTTTTGATTATTTTGTATTTGGTACTTTTATAAGATGGTTTAGATAAAGGTTTTGGATTGCCTGATGGCTTTAACTGTCAAAATGCCTATGGACCTGTTGCCTGACAGACTGGCTATGTTTTGGGTCCTTGTACTTTGAGCTAGAAATGACTAGAATGGCATGGTCTTTATTTGTTTATGGGTTATGATATAAAATCCCACTGGGTGATGTTGGAACATTCAGAAGAGGAATGTCCTATTTTGGCTCGTCAAGAAATTCTTGAAGAGACGTTTCCAGGAAAAGGAACCAGCTATGCAATCATCCTCAGCAACTAAACATACAGGGGAGTTTATGTCTTCTGGCCATTGCTTTTGGCCATGCCTCTGTCATCAAAGGGACATGTAGTGCTACCATGCCTAATAAAAACATTCTCCCAGAAGGCCACCAAACAGTCTGCATTCATGTAATGTTGTACGATTTGACATCTAAGCAAACAATATCGAGGCAGCCAATAAGTCTTCCAACATTAAACAGCTGAGCGAAGTTCTAACATCAGCTAATCTTTTTAACAATGTAAAACCAAAATAAACTACAAGCAATATAGCCACTACTCAGCATAAGGATCAGTCTTTATTCATTATTTCTTTACAGTTTTTATTGTTAGAGGGATGCTTTCACCCTTAGCATTATTGCACATGACTTTGATACCCAGCAGGTGACTGAATCTGTGGAGGGAAGCCTCAGAAATGTTCTAATAAATGACATCTAGCTAATATTTTCCAGATACTCAACTTCCGATTAAACAACCTCGCTGTAGGATTATATACACCTAGAATTTCTGTGTTAGGAGTTGTATGTTTAATCCTGAAACTACTACTTTCATCTACATTGTTTTTCATTTTAGTGTAACAAGCTGAATCTTCTGAGTTCTACTGGAATGTTTCCAACTGAGGAACAAATATAAAATGATATAGCTAGCCAAAATTACTATGGACCCCCATTCCACATTCACATGGCCACAACATGTAAGGGCCAGATCCCCACAAACTGCGATTACTTTAGAAGGAAGGCAAGGAAGAGTGCTAGCCATGAAAAAAATAAGAGATCAGCCTATCTTTGATCTTTACTGGCTGGCAGCTTGTTTTATACTAAAAGAGAATAATGTCAGTGCAGCAACGATACACCTGCCCAAATAGTGTCGAGATTGGTTGGCTTTAGAAATCACATGTTTTTGTTATTGCTTGTCCTAAATGCCACTTAACCCTGGGGCTAGGAACTTATTTGCAACCAGCCTGAGAAAGTGCTCCAGATGCAATATGGGAATTCCAGCTTCCGCTGGGTTGAATGCTGGGCAGTAGTAAAGCAGGGACTGAGATTCAAAGCAGCCAAAATGGGCTTAATGGAAGGGAAACAAAGTTGCTAGTTTGATGGGAATGCATTGCACGCATTTTTCTCACAGAAATAATTAAGTGAATACACTGAAATTATATATGACCGAGAGGAAAATATGATACCTTCAGATACAAGCCAAAAAGAAAGAGAGAAGGGCAAGCTCATTATTCATCACAAAACATATACACCCCACTCCAGGATTTATGCAGAAGGTAGTTATTACCATGTACAAGAGGAATGGAGACTCAAAGGCTTATCATTGGAACGTAAGGCCCCTTTGTTGAGTCATCCTGATGACAAATGTTGGAAGCCGGCAGTGTAATTACTGCTGAGTAATGCTAGCAGGTGGATCTTTTCAATTCCAATGAGGTTATGAGAGTAGTTAGAGAACTGATTTGGGAAGAGGGGGAACCTTGGTTTGGGAAAGAGGTCATTCAAGAAAACTAAACAGACTTGAGGAAGGAGAGAAAGCTTAGGCTGAGGTTTATCTTTGATTGTTGCTGCTTTAATTCACAATGAATCTTGCCCCAAAAAGGGTGTAAACTTGAACTACAAACAGTACAGAGCAAAGTGGCAACTACACTGACTTTTAAAACCTGTGAGATATAATCTCCCCCTGGACAAAGGGGATAAATGAAAGGTCTTAAAACACACACCAGAATAGCACAGGCAGCTGCAGCAAACTCCAACCTGCAGACCTCTAACCACTGCAGCTGCAGGCCCTTTATGAAGATTGTTATTAGAGTTAACATCAATAAAGCCAAACCCCAGGAAGGGCGTAAGTTTGGATCTTGAGGAGAGTGTGTATGTTTCATTCAGAGCTGGATGGCAACTATACCTGCTTACACCATCTTTGTCCTTCTCTGCTGGAATATGCCATACCTCTCAATTACTCTAAAAGCATGCTAAAGTCTGAGGTTTAAGCTTTCATTCTTTGGGTCTTTGTGGTGTGCTTCCTAACGTGCCATTACATAACTGTGAACAGTGCAGAAATATCAAGAAAAGAGAAGACGGACAAACAGTGAGAATTATTTTTTCCAGGGATTTTGCAATTTTGTGTAACTGTCCCTGAGTCTGCTCAAGCCTTGCTTGGAACAGGATCTAAGGAGAAAGGGGGATGCAGGGAAGACTCTCAGCTAAAGACCTTCAGAGCTCAGTGCACTGAGGCTGTTCTTTTCACCTCCTTGAACCATATGTCCTATACCCCTAAAGAGTGGGGTTTGGAAGGAGAGGGATTATAGGACACAGGGTTGGCTGTACTGACTGTATCATCTGGGCTTCACCGTATCATGGCAGAATTTTCATTTGTCCTTTTTGCATAACTTTATGAGCATGTCTACACTGCTTACAGCATAAACCAAGGGGTGCCACAGTGAAGCAAAGCCTATTCATTCCATGTACCCTTCACCTTGAAAGGATGCCATGTATATGCGATGAGACTGGGCATATGCCCATATTTACCCAAGGCAGAAATCTTGGGGCAGGTACTCAGTGCCTCCCGTCCTTCCAGAGTCTAATGCCCACAAAGCAAACATATCATGTTTGACTTCTGCACTCCCCAGTGCAGTCAAGAAGCAGTGCAGACTCATCCTGTGTCTCTTTGTTGATGATGTAGCACAAAGGCACAACGTGCTGGGAGGAAAGGGACTTCTAAGGAAACAATGGAGGAGGCTGGAGGTAGAAAGTGAACTTCATAAAAGTCACTTGTTGAGCTAAAGGGAGCAAGCATATTGAGGGAGGGGAAGCAGATAGGGGAAAGAGAAGGAAGAAATTGCTTGCCTCCGGTTTTATCAGCCTTCTCCTTGAAAAGGAATTGTAGCACTTGTGAACATACATTCACAGTTGCGGTGTGTCACAGGGAATATTTTCCAGAATCTTGAAAGAAATTGGACAATTATATATTTAAAACAGATTCTATTTCTGGTCACCTCTGTTTTAGATGTCTGAGCAGCACATTTTTAGATGAGATTTCAGACAGGAACAGAGAATGGATTATTTATTTTCCTTCAGGGGAAGACTCAAGTCCTTGTAGTATCCAACAAAAAAGGGATTAGAGACTCAGCATACATGTGCCAGTTGAGGAAAGAAATCCCACTTGTTGCTTTATTCACCATCAGGCAGCTGGTAGGAGGAGGAGGAGGAAAATGATAAGGAGTTTACACCATCAGAGTGGAATTCAGAGGGCACATCTACATGAGATGCTTAATGCCCTTTGGACTAATTCTACTGTGTATTAGCACAGCTGGCAAAAACCATGGTAATGCACAGTAAATTAGTCCAATGAGCATTAAGCATCACAAAAAAAGCATTTGTTTGCGCTAATGTGCAGTAGCACCAATCATGGCACGTTAAGTTAGTACTTGTTATTACAGGTACCAACTTAATGTGCCATAATTACGGTGCATTAATGAACATGAAGATGTGCCCACTAAATCCATGCTATATTCCTGGCTATGCTACAGACTTTTTGTGTGACCTTGAGAAGGTCGCTTGACTGCTCTTGGATTCATTTTCTTAGCCTATAAAATAGGGAAAAATGACACCTAATTACCCAGGAAGGTGCCCTGAGTCTAAGCCATTTCATATTTGCAAACACCCACAGCCTTTAATGAATTTGTTGTAGGAATGCATATTGTCAGGTAATCGCAGCAGTCCCCTAGTCTCAGCAGGGAAAGTTATAACTGAATGCAGGAGTTTGCAGGCCAGGATCAGAGAAGTTAATGTTGTCCTAGATCTTTGGAGACACCACCGTGGTGTTGTTAGGATGATAAACCCGCTCTTTCTTCCCTTGCTTTTTTCCCACTCTTTTTTTCCGCCCTTTTCCCCTGCTGATTTATGGTGAGCCCGGACACTGAAAGAATTGGTCTTGCAGCTGATACACTGCTTCCCTATGCCCAAGTTAGAGATTTAATTGGGCATAAGGCTTAAGATGCTAAAGTCAGCAGAAGTGTAATGCTTATGACGTTTGTTTAACAAAACTGCGGGACTTAATGGGATGTAGGGCTTTAATGGGATGTAGGGCTTTAAATGGTTAATCGTTTGTCTAACCATTTGATCGTTTGTTTAGTTGTAGAATAGAGGAACTCAAACCAGACAGGGGAAGAAAACCAGTGGTATATCAAGAGGGAAAATGCAAAAGTAGGCTTTTAAGGTGTTTAACCACAAGTAACCGAAGGTAGCAGCGGTGATGACTGCACACAGGTGCAGAATGAAATTTATCATGGTAATGGACTAATACATAGTCAATTCCATGGGAATACAGGGGCAGAGCCATGAGCGTAAAGGGAGGAGGTTGGGGGAGGAGACTGGGCATGGTTTAGTGCCAATGAGTGTAGACTAGAAGGTATAAATGGATGAATGCAATGATGTTCTAGGCCACTCCCCAGTTAGGTGGGAACCCGCCCAAAGTTGTTTCTGCTTCAATAAAGCTGTTGAACGCAGTGTGTGCTTATGTTTGCTCCATGAGTGGCCGTGCTCGTGATCCCATGGGCAATGGGTTCGTCACTCCCTCGTCGTTGGGCCTCACAAGGAGTCGAGGTTTAACAGGTATCCTGAGATGTAAATATATTATCTCATTCTTTGAAACTTTTTTCTCCATTGGAGGTAAGAGAAAAAAAAATATAAAAAGAATTCTGGGCAAATTCTCTTTTTGCTGCCCTCTCTACATCACAAAAAAGTGAACATGTCTACTTGACTGCATGTATTCTACACATGGGAAGATGCACCAGAATGGTACGGGAGATGGGAGCTCTATAAAGCAGTCATAGCTAAGAGGTAGAGGGTAAGAAGGTCCTGAAGGGGAGCCAAAAGCATACCCTGGGGTTGGTACATATTCATAGATTCATAGATTGTAAGGTGGGAAGGGACCTTGGAAGACCATTGGGTCCAGTCCCCTGCACCAAGCAGCAAAGATAACTGGGGGTCAGGTGACCCCAGCAAGGTGACTGTCTAATCTCCTCTTGAAGATTTCCAGGGTAGGTGATTGCACCACCTCTGGAGGGAGCTTATTCCACAGTCTGGACACCCTGACTGTGAAGAAGTTTTTCATAATGTTGAGCCTGAATCAATCTTCCAGGAGTTTGTAGCCATTACTCTTGGTTTTCCCCTTAGGTGCCCTTGATGTACTCCCCTACTGTAGCAGTAAGCTGCTACCAGATCCCCTCTCAGCCTTCTTTTCTTCAGGCTGAAGAGTCCTAGATCCCTCAGCCTTTCCTCATATGGCTTGCCATTGCAGGGCACTAAGGTGGTTGCTCCTTTAAGGGTAGAAACTGCCTAGAGAAAGGGCTCTTCACCCCCACATCCAAATTGTTGATAAAGATGTTGAACAGTACTAGACCAAGCACCAACCCCTGAGGGACACTGCTGCCCACTTCTCACCAGGATGACACAGATCCATTCACTACGACTCTCTGGGTTCTATGCTGCAGCCAGTTTCTCACCCACCTGACTGTCTTGGAGCTAAGCCCACAATCTTCCAATTTTCTTATGAGGATATTGTGGGATACTAGATCAAAAACCTTTTGGAAGTCAAGGTATAAAATGTCAACCTGCTCTCTCGTCCCCCGGTGGCAAGTTACCTGGTCATAGAAGGAGATGAGGTTGGTAAGGAAGAACTGCTCATGACTAAGTCATGCTGACTGTCATTCAGAATCTTACCTTCTGCAAGCTTATTGCAGATAGACTCCTTGATTAACTTTTCTAGGATTTTCCCTAGGATGAAAGTTAGGCTGCTTGACCCTCCTGCCCTTCCCTCCCCGCTGCCCTTCTTGTGGATGGGCACATTGGCCCACTTCCAGTCCTCAGGGACTTCTCCAGAGTGCCATGAGTTGTGGAAGAGTTTCACCAGGGGTTCCGCAAGGACTTTGGCCAGCTCCTTCAGTTCTCTCAGATGAAGATCATCCTGTCCCGCTAACTTGCATATACCTAATTTTTTTAATTGGTCATACACTAATTCTACAGCAATAGTAGAAAAGTGATTATTCCTACCATGTTCATGCTCTACTCTATCTGGAGTGGTTTTCCCTTTGGCCCAGTGAAAGACCAAGACAAAGTAATCACTCAGGAGTTCAGCTTTCTCCTGGGTACAGGTAACCAGCTCTCCTGAGCTGTTGAGCAACTGACTCCAGTCATGTGACATGAGCCTTCTATTATGGTTCAGTCTTTTTACTAGCATTTTCACAAGCCTGGTTCTTAAGGTAGAGGGGACAGCTCTTAAAACTGGACTAGACACAGCAGATGGGCAAACTGGCACAGCCCTGGCTCACAGCATGCATGTCTGGCTGACAGTAATGTTCCTTAATCCTTTTTGCTGGCACTGAAACGCATCCAAAGGGAAAATGGAAATTTCTGTACTAACAAAGCACATTGAAAATATGCTAAGTCATCGCCAATGCTGGGTTTGAATTGCCCAGCCTAGCTCCATAGAATCTCACCTCTCCCCTACCCCTCCCATTTAAAAAAACAAAAAGAAAAATGGACCTAAATCATAAATTCTCTGCCCTTAGCTTCTCCGGTATATGAAAAAATCACTCTGAACTTTGGGCTGGTTGCAGCTAGGGTGAACTTGGGAGGTTTGTGTTTTCAGTGGGAACTTGACAACTGTGCAGTCTTGCATTCATTTGGAACTTGACATTTTGAGTTTCCCTTGACTACTATCTTCCTGGGAACAAAGACCAAAAGGACTCAGATCTTCTCTGCTCTCCTTGATGTGAAGTGAAATAAAAGGAAGAATAAAAAGTCCTTTGCAGGGTGCTCTGTGCATGTGTATGTGTGTGTGTTTTCTTCCTACATTAATGCCTATTGTGGGAATGGATAGAAGAGGATTAAGAGTGGCTCTGATGAGCCAGCACTTCATTTAAATCCCCTCTCCGATCTAATCTCCTATTGACTGAGAAACAACACATAGGGACGTCTTGGAGGAATTAACACAAATCCCTTTAAAACTCTTCAGTGACTTCCCCCATCCCTTTCTCCCCCTGCCCATTGATGCTCCATTTGGAGGAGAGGACTTGGCCAGGGAGGATCATGGGTAATCAATTAAGATGCAAACTTTTGCCATTTGAGATGTATTATCATGGTCCCACTGACACATCCAGAAAGACAAACTAGATCTATCACATTGTAAATAAATTCAAAAAGGAAAACTGAAGAGGCAGAGATTCATATAGTCTCAACAAAGAATTCAATAAGAGAAAGGAAAAGCAAAGCAATGAAGAACTAAGAAAGAAAAGGCTAACTCATATAATTAAGGTTTTTATTTTTGGTGTAATTCTTCCCAGGAAGCTTTTTTTTTGGAAATTTTTTGCTACTGTGAGTCATGGCATAACCTGAAATCAGTGATCTCGCACCTATAGCTTGCTAGCAACATGTTGCACATAAATCCTGCCAAATTTTGCTTGCAGCCACATAACATTAAATGGTTAAAATAAGAGTGACAGGGATAGCAAAGGCACAGTGTTGCTTGCAGCATGAATTTTGTTCAGTATTGTTGTCCATGAGGCAGAAAAGATTGCTTACCACTGCTTTAAGTGAAAAAGATGTCAACATCTTGGGATGGAGAGAAAGCATTAAGACATACACACATAAACAGCTCTCTGCTTCCCCATTACCTTAATGTATCTTACCTTCCTTATTACCTTAAAAAGGAAATATCCCAGGGCAGAATTAACTCCACTGTTTCATTTCTTTGGCAGCTGCCATTTAACTGGGGTCTTAAAGTACTTCTTATGTATTTACACAACTAATTTGAGGGGTAACCACTAAAATACAGCCCCTCCAGGGTGAATCCTATTGCCACTCTCAATAAGCCAACATACCTCACAGCCAGAACACAGTGGAATGGATAGTATGAAACAAGCTACATGAGCTAACACCCATAATCTCTCATAGGCTTCAAAGCAGATGGAAATAAAGTACTGATAGCAATAGGTGCAGCTCCAATAATTCATGGATTTTCTCCAATTGCCACACAGTTTTTTCCCCTTTCTCATTGCTTTTATTCTCGGTGCATCCTTGCCTTCCTACGGAGTAGAAGAGAAGACCCCTACCTCCCCCAATCCCCCAGGCACTCCTGAAGAAGTCTTCAGGAATGGAGGAACGAATAAAACAGGAACATGTTTTAAATTATTCACATTCTTCTATTGTATCCTCTCTACAAATTTTCCTTTAATCACTGGTTTCCAGGTTTTTGTATTTTTGATGTCAGTAAGTTGGAGGCATAAAAATTCTGGATGAAAGATGCATTTGGCTCTCAAATGAGTGACAAAGCTCAGCTGAGGTACAGTGTATGGCTAGCCCATGAACAAGAGACCATCCATCAAATTCAAGTCTTCCACATGCCCGTAGAGAGTAATAAATGCCTGTGGTGGCCTAACCAAGTTCAGGAGATGGGTATCAAGGGCCAGCCCTAAGGCATATCCAACCTCAGGGGGCAAGGAATAAAACACATGTCCTTCCCAGCAATACATGGAGTTGACCTCCGTGGTATTCTCAGCCATCACCAACCCAGCTGAGACTCTGACTCTCTTGATATACCTAAAGTTGCTTTCTGCCAAATAGCTCTATTGTTTCTAACTTCCTTCATAAAGTGCAAGCAACAACGGCTGTCCTGCTGAGAAACTGTGTTAATTACATAGCTGCCAGAAACATACATGTCGTCTTTCCTTAAAATTGAATTGTCATGTAAACCCTACCATAGAGATCCTCTATGTGTCAGCCTAAAGCAGTCAAGGCACCAGAGGGAAAAAAGATCACTAGATGCAGTCACTTTCCATCTGTTCACACATAGAGAGCTGGGTAAGGAGCGTTTCCAGTGCAGACAGGAAACAGATGCATGTACAGGGGAGCAAGAGCATGATTTGGATTCTTTAGCAGCTACAGTTCAATTTCGGGGGGGGGTCAATTCTGGGATTAACTTAATGCTCGTTAAAGGGCTGGAATGTCATCACAAACAAGAGCCTGACAGAGTGCAGGGAAGCACCAGGCAATCTTTCCTTACACAGGATTGCCAAAGCCCCACACTCCTGACCTACTGCACCCCCTGCTATTCTGTTGTCTCAGCAGTCATGTGACTTTGCTAATGCCTGCCCTGCAAAGAGAGCAAAACAATGGACATTTTGCTGAACAGCACAGTCTCTAGGTGACCAAAGCTGTGAATTTTCAGTCAAATATGACAAATAGTCCTCCATGGACAGAGGAGGGGGGGAGTTCTAGAAATGTCAAAATGCTTCTTTTCAACATTTTCAAAACAAAATGCTTCAGCAAAACAACATTTTTGTTTTGCGATTGACTTAAACATATAATATATTTTTTCAAAGCCCAATAACCTGTGGCCAAAGCTGAATTGAACATTTCAGTGAATTCCAGGTGTGATTTTGGGGTAGTTTGTTTTTTTCTTGCTAAAAGAAGCTAATTTCATTTTGGGTTGAAATGTTTGTGGTTTGATAGCTGAACCACTACTCTCCATTACTTATCAAGCCCCACTAGCAACCTTCCTGTTTCTCCAGGCTAAAAGGCCCATACAACCCAGCCAGTGAGTCTCAAAATACAGTCCTGACCTGGAATTCCAGTTCTGTCTCATTGTGTAGCTCTGAGAAATGCACTTCTATGCGAATCTGCAGCAGCGCCTTTTTGTCGTTCTGAATCCAACTCCAGGTTGGCCATTGCACTTCATGTGCAACCTAAACTTAAAGTAATTTACAAATGTCAGAGAAAAAAAAGGGACCATTCTGAAACACTAGTTGGACCACGAAGGGAGAGAGGGGAAATGGCTGTACAGACATGAAAGTTAATGACAGAGGCAGTGTAGTGATAAAAGTTATAATTTAGAGATGCTCCCTTACTTAAAAGACTACAGAAGTTGGGACTTGGGAGATGGTCCATCAGTAAGAGTGGTTAGAGACAAGAGGTCTGGAGAGGTTAGCCTACTGCTGCACAATTAAAGTTTGTTGTTTAGTTCTTATTTGTGTATACCTATGTTTATTAAACCCAATGAGCACTACATGGCATTGGAAGTGGCAAATGAGAAATAACTTGGAAAAATTTGAGATTGAAGTGGAAGAAGTTGGAAACTAAAAGCAAGTGGAAAATCACAGCCAGGTGAAAGGACAGAGTCATGTCTACGTCATCTGCTTGTACAGTCATTAAGTAAAAGGAGGGTAGTCGTGGAAGCTGTGCAACTTCCATCTGCCCTTCTGTTATTGGGAAATATAGCAGGGACCTGTAGGGTGTTCAGGCAAAGGTCTGAATGGTACCTAGAATCCACAGAGATATAAGAGAAAAAATGTTTAAATCAAATCCTCAGTCTTTTTGTATGTTGTAAGGGATGAAACCCTAGCTGTTTATAATACCTTTACCTTTGCAGAATGCCAACATATGCAATTAAGTGTAATATTTGTCCAATCTGAGGAGTACCATATGCCAAAAAAAAAAAAAAGAAAAAGAATGAAACCCTTGAATGACATTTTTTATGTGCAAACAATCCACAAGAGAAGGTATAGATCAATATGTTACTGAACTAAAGAGACTGAAGAAGAACTGTACTCTTGGGAACTTTACAGAATCCCTGATTAGAGACAATTATTTGAGGCATGGCAGACACTATATTGCAAGAAAAGCTACTGCGCAAGGGAGAGGTTTCCCTAGAAAAGACTAGCCAAAATTTGCCTAGCTGCAGAGATGAATGCACCAAAAGGGGTTGTCCATGTATTGAAAGAATGTGGCCAGAAGAAGCTGTCTCACAAGGTACAATTCTCCACTGCAAAAACCCTCCTCACAGCTTGGAATTTTCCATTGATAAAGTATCCTCTAAGGGGAAAAGAGCTTACCAGCAGGCACGCAGAGAGTGCAGAAGGCAACATGGATACAAACATTGTGCTGTATTTGGAAAGCTGTGTTTTAACTGTAACAAGAGGAATCATTTTGCCAGATGCTGCAGATCCCAAACACAAAAATCTCAAGTACATACAGTTGAGCATGGTTGAGTCCAACAAAATCAATGAGAGGGACTGGATTTTGCTAGTGTAAGTGCAAGGAACAATAGTTTCATTTCATGGTGTATACATCGGGTTTTGAAGTGCAATTTTGGGGGCTTAAAAATCCAACATGACTTATACACCATGCCACATCAAAAAATTGGGCACAGGGCTGGGCTCGGCACTTGGCTAGTGCAGCCTCATCCCCTGCAAGCAGCTCTGCCTGGACTGCCCCAGCATCACTTGCAGGGGAAAGGGCCGCACCAACTTAGTGCAGAGCCTAGCCCCATCCTTTGCAAGCGGCACCAGGTTCAGCACTCAACAGTGGCGCTCACAGCAGACAGGGCCAGGCTTGGCACTTGGCTTGTGCTGCCGTTGGCTGCTGCAGCTGAGCTTTTGTATATGTTCAGAAGCTATTCAGTTTACTGAAAGCTAAGTTCTCTTGTGATCTAGTTTGGTGTTGGGGTGGATCCTAATTCCCTGATGCATTAAGCCTGTTTGAAGCATATGTGACTCATACCAACAGCTCAAAAGCAGCAGTGGCGGTGCTTTTTCTGGTAACCTGGTCATAAAAGCATTCATGCAGGAAGTGAGAGGCCTGAGTTATAGGCCCTCTTTACCCTTGGGAATTTGAACCCAAAGTCCTGACTTCATAGAAAAGCATCCTAAGCATAAAGCTATAGAATAGGTGTTGGGCAGTCGGGGGCATTCTCTAGCCCTCTTGTGAAGTTGACCAACTGGGTATCTGGCAAAGTGAGTTGGCTCTCTCTGGACTTTCTGTATCACACTTTGGAGGACACTTTGGATCTCTCCTTGACTTGACAGCATCCTAGGTATCTAGTCAAACTGTATCATTCTCCTGGCCAACATCCCTAGATTTTAGGCTTAAATGTAGTTGCCAAACTACGTAGAGGCCAACCTGCATGTGCCCTACATCAACTACTGTGAAAGCCACATCCTCAGAAAACTTCTTAGAGCAGGATTTGAAATCAGGTTACATAGGTAGAGCTCAGGTTTATCAACATTGAAACATGGCCTTAAGTCACAAAGTTAAGAGTTGACTGGTTTATCAGGGAGTCTATAACAATGAATGTAACAGAACAGCAACACATTTTCACGTTGCATACACTCCTGCTGGAAAGCTGGGAAGGTACAAAGAAGAAATGTATATAATCACAACTACTGTAGATTGAGCTTTTGAGATATAAACTTCAAGAACATTGAGAACAATCATTTAAATGTAGGAGCTTTGAGATGTGAAATTGCTTTCATTTTCCCCTTCATGCTATTAGTATACATCTCTATATTGCAATTCTTTAAAAAAACAAAAGACAAATTGTACTGAGTCCTTAGCAATTTCTCCTGCAATCTTTTGTACAAATCCTAAAATGCTTCATCAAATTGCCACAGCTTAAACATTTTGAAAAACATTTTAATAGTGTGCAAATTTCCAAACTAAACAAAATTATCAAAACAGACCTGAAATATTGTACTCCATCTAATCCACTTTGGAAAACTCAGTCATTATTACAAGGAGCAGCAGATTAATGCTGCCTCTGGGGGCACATTCAACATGTCAAATATTGCATATAAAATAATGATATAATATTCATTCAAAGTCCCATCCAAACCTCAGCCCTTATTCCCCATAACTGTCCCATACATGACAATGAGGCCTGATGTTGCCACCTCCATTAGTGATGAAAACAAGGATACTATACTGATCAATGGTCCAAATGAAGCCAGAAACTACTTATGACCTAGGGTTCAAAGAGGCATTGACAGCAATTATTTCTGTATTTTTTAGATAGTGTTTTAAAATTGTGGGGAAATAGCCATTTGTTTCTTCGCTGTTAACTCCACTCCCATCGCACCATCACACATCCAACTGAAAACAAGGTAACAAACTTGCACATACACAAGACGGTTGTTTCAAAATCTGGAACCAAACAACTTTCAGAAATACTGACACAAGATTCTTCACAATTTTTTTTTTGCCCCCAAAACCAAAACATTACAAACTTTTTTTTCAAATTGTGTTTTCATCCCATTTTCAGTAGAGGAGGGAAAACCTTCATCATTTATAAAGTATCAACTGGCTTCATTAAGTGCCTGCTTAGGTTCATTCAAGGATGTGGGTTCTTAAATGTATATTTAGGGGAAGGCACGGTTCTTTGAGTAGATGTGATATCTTTTATTAGACCAACTGAATAGTTGGAAAAAAGTTCTTAGCAAGCTTTTGGGAGTAATCACCCTTCTTTAGGCATAGGCAGTCTCTGTGGGAAATGTTTATTCAGGGGAAATTTTTCAAAAGCAGGTAAGGGGCTGATTTAGGAGCACAAGTCCAATGATTTTCAGGACAATTTTCTGTTCCTAAATCCCTTAAACCAGGGATTCTCAACCTGGGTGCCAAGGCACCCAAAGATTTCAAATATAAATCTATAGCTGTTGTCTTTCTGAGTTCTTTGCAATATTATTTCTGTAGTCAAAAAAGAGTGAAAACTAAGAGCTGGCATTTTCCAAGAGATGCCTTTACTGCCTCAAGTCTAAAAAGGTTGAGAATCAGTGCCTTAAGCACTTGAAACCCTCAAGCATAATGCAACTGTTCTCACCTGGAATGGTGTTGGCAAAGTAGCTGGAGAAGAATGGGAAGAAAACCATGACTAACTCCAACTAGAATGGAAACAATACGTAGGCCCTCAACCAAGAATCAACCCCAGGAAAACACAAGGGAAAAGCATAAAAAAACTGCATTGAAGTAAAATGACAAGCCTGAAATGCACCAACCCCCTACCTGCTAGCTCACAAGTGCATCCTGTCTCCAGAGCTGTTTTCTATGACAGAAACTGAAGAGCACAAGAATTCAGTTTCTACCTGCTGTTGGGTTTATTTCCATTTCAGAAACAACACCTTGGCATTTTTGTTTTGTTTCGCTGTTTTTCAGAGAAGTCCTTTCCTTCCTCAAACCTTTCCATCACCACAGAAAACTGGAAAGACAGAAAATCATTGCAAGATACCCTTTGGTGTCAATCTGAGTCTGAGCATGTAGCTTGATAGTTCTGAAGTCACATGAATGCTTGATACATAAGGCAGAAAACACACGTGCTGAGAAACATGGATGGATCTGTTTTGTTCCCTTCCCCTTTTTAAGTATATGTCTCTCATTAGTCACCTACCACTTTCTGAAGAAAGCATGTGTTTAAGTAGTATTTGAATGCCATTGAGGCTTTTATTATGTTAAAGCAGTCTTTGGTTTAAAAAATGGCATTCTGTATTGGTTCAGCTCTATCATTCACCTCAGCATGCAGGATTTTTCTTGAGTCCTGGCTCAGTG
Organism: Crocodylus porosus; assembly: GCF_001723895.1. Lineage (NCBI taxonomy): Eukaryota > Metazoa > Chordata > Crocodylia > Crocodylidae > Crocodylus > Crocodylus porosus. The sequence continues at coordinate 49,178,791 of NW_017728931.1, read as the reverse complement.
TGTAAATTAGAGACTGATCTTGGAATACTACCCTCAAAAATAAAAACATTGATAAGATAGATAGATAGACAGATAGATAGATAGACAGATGTGCCCCTGGTTTCACAGAGATTGGAAATAATTCCAGCCCCCTACAACAAATATCCACACATGTGTGCAGCTATCAAGCTGAGCTGTTCAGTCAATCAGCTGTCTTGATAGGCTTGTTCCTAACTCAATTTTGAACAGAAAGTGCCTCACGCAGAATGGCTTCTATAACAGTTTGAGTTCCTGTTCCTGGATAATTACTTTTCTTTCCAAAATATTAAGAGGTCTTTGTAATGCAGAGAACAACAGATGGTCTGCAGTGAGGCACACGTAAATAATTCCTTGAAGAGCCACCCGCCTTCTCTCCTATCCTCCTCCACCTTACCATGTCAGCTCCTGCTCCTTACTCTGTCTTCCCCTCCCCCTGTCCTCCTTCTGTGGCTAAGAACAGACATTGCATTTGACCCTGGATAGGTTATACCTGTATTTGTCCCAGGATAAAAATATCCCAGGATTGGCATGGCTACACATAACACTTCTAAACAGGGTTTAGTGAGCAGCTGAATTCATTGCTGCTTTTCTGCTATTGATTCAGTGATGCAATCCCAGGATAACTTTACAGAAGTACTTTGCAGTATCCCAGGATAAACTGTTGCCTCTTACCCAGGAAGCTTTCTCGGGACTTGTCCAACCAAGGTGGGCTTCTGTGGATTTGCACTGTGTCCCAGGACAACCGACATAGCCACCAGTCTGCAGCTTGAATATCTAACTAGGACCCTAACAGACTTGCCTCTGGCTGCTGCTTGTGCTCCTACCCCTCCTCTCTCCATGCTGCCCAGAGCACAGCCAGAGCACGGGGCCAGCCACAGCAGCAGAAGGGTGCCATCCGTGACAACACAGGGTGTGGAGAGCTCAGGAGCAGGTGGAGAGCGCACCCTCAGTTGTCACCACTGCTGCTCCCAAGCCCCAGCTGTGCTCCAGGTGGCATGGAGAAAGGAGAGAGAAGAACATGAGTGATGCCACTGGTGACAGCCAGAGGCAAGTCTGGGGAGTGAGGGGTGGTGTGTATGTGCATTAGGGCTGTACAAAGCTTCAGTTCCTGATTCTATTCGGAGGAGATTCGGCCCAGTTCGGAGGCCAAATCTCCAAATCCAGATCAAATCAGGAGACCCATTAATCTCTCCAAATTGAACTGGAAGCCTCCAAATCAATTCAGATAGATTTGGAGAGATTCAATTATTTGGCCATAGACACAGCTTGTGGGGTCCCCCACGTGCTTGGCAGCAGACCCAGAAATAGACCAGAAGTACTTCTGGTTCACTTCTGGGTCCGCTGTAGAGCATGTGGGAACCTCTCCCCCCACCCTCCACGTTGGCAACTGGTGCCTCCTGGGTCTGGGGGGCACCCAGGGTCCCCCTGTGGCCGATTGCTGAGCCTGGGGGGGCGTGGGATGAGGGGGAATACTTCTGGTCCACTTCCAGGTCTGCCACAGAGCACATGGGCCCCACCCCCCGCACTCCTACGGGATGCTCCATCCGCCCCACCACTGCAGTGTTCACGAGCTGCTCCTGGCACCTCAAGGTCCGTAGAAAAAACATATAAAGCTGTGTTTATAGACGAAGCACTAATTCTCTGAATCAGAATTGAATATTCAGATTCAGATTTGGCCTAATCAAATTGGGACAGTGATCTGAATCAGCGAATCGAATCACTGTCCCCCAAATTGGGCCAAATCCAAATCAAATACTGCCTGCTTCGTACACCCCTAATGTGCATGCATCCCTGGCTGCCACTACCACTTGTGCTCTTTCTCCTCCTCTCTCCACACCTCCTGGAGCAGCACAGCCAGGGCATGGGGGCAGCAGTGGCGAAGACAGCAGGAGTGGGGGTCCCTTGCCTACTCCTGGATTCCTACAGCCCACACCACTGCTGTGCCATCATGGAAAGCATCTCTCTGCTGGCATTCTCAACCCCAAGCCTTGGCTATGCTGCCATGGGTGGCACAGAGAAAGGAGGGGAAGGAGCATGAGCAGCAGAAAACTGCACTCCCCTCCTCACCCAGATTCAGCCACACTCTAGCACCCCTCCCCCCACCAGGGATCACGGGATCACAGCATTTGAGAACCCCTAATGTAGGCCTTCAAGATTTAAGTGCTCTTAACATGGTCTAATCGTAACATGTAACCTCACTCAGCAGCAGGTCTGTACAAAATGCCCAAGGTTCTGTCTAAACTGTCATAATGTGCTTTAAAATTCATATGTTACACGTTAGCAAAGACATTTTTAAACAGCAATGGGCATGTCTACATGTGCCCCATGGCACAGTTGCTACTGCGTCATCATTTAGTATTTCCTATAGTGGAAGAGTGCATTGCTACAGCAACATAGTGTCTCATGTAGACATGCCCAGTGTTAAAACCCTTACAGCTGGAGCTGGTCTTTTTTAAACCAACACTGTTTGCTAGCCATGACCAGTTAATAAATTTTTAAGCACAATCTATAGGAAAGACTAGACATAGCCTAGAAGTCATATAAGGCAGCTTTCTGAGGTACAGTGAAGAATTAGCTGCCCAGAATTAAGTCTTGCAGCACAGACTCCCGTTTGTTAAGAGATAGATATAGCAATTCTCTCCTTTTCATGAGTTTTAGTAGAAGCTAAGCTCACAGACTCACAGGAGAAAAGAGACTGGGTATGAAAAAAACACAAGCTCACAGTTTAAAAAGAGGTAGGGAAAAGCTCAACTATGGAATTTTATGCTCTTACATGTAAAGGCTAAACTGTCCCTTAGTTTAGTTTTCACTTATTGTGTTGTAAAAGTGTGCAAATAGGCAGTTACCATAAAACAGCTAATAGCATGGTAAATCCCCTCCCTACTTAACTTGCTGTAATTTGTGTGTTTATCCATACCCTAAGGGATGTTAACTTTTTGACCTAAAAAGCTAGCCAAAGTTTGGACCCTTGAAGATTTTTCAAATTAGAGGCAGAGAATGATCATCAGTCAGGTCCCTTTGATGCAATTCTGTTTATGTACAAGAATATATTACGCCCTGCTTCCTTGAACAGAGGAGAAATCAGCCAAGCAGAGAGAATTTCCCTTAGTTATAATACGCTGTTAGCCAGCCAACCTGCCTAAAGGCTTCTCTCCAGGCCCTTCCTCCATACTGTGCTATCATGCTTATTTAGGCTCTGCTGGAGCTTCTTTTTCTGCCTCTTTGGGCTCTGAATCCTTCTCTGTGTGAGCTGTCTCTTCCCACATGCCCACACCTCTATCAAAACAAGGCTCAGCTAGGTCCCCGTGCTCAGATAGTTCAACATTCCTAAGAAGCCATTCATTTCCCTTGTTCCTGCAGAGACACCTTGCATGTGTGTTAGAGTTGGGGACTAATATTGTTTCTCTTAGACCCTTCCATAAAGGAACTTAACAACTACTCCCAACTATTTCAAATGTTGGGTAACCATTCATACGCATTGCAAGCAGGTTTAACCTAGCTTAAAAATGTATTATTAGATTTATATTACAAAGGGATTTTAGGTAAAAGTGAATTGAAACAAGTTTCTGTTTCATGTGTCTTTTATGACACCAGAAAACAAAATGCAGGACTTTATCATGCCACTATACAAATCCATGGTATGCCCACATCTTGAATACTGTGTGCAGGTCTAGTTCCCATATGGCTAAAATGATGTAGAAGAATTAGAGAAGCACAACCAAAATGACCAGAGGCATGGAGCACATGCCGTACCAAGAAAAACTAAAAAGGCTCAGACGCTTCAGTTTGGAAAGGAAAAGCTTGAGGGAAGATATGATAGAAATCTATAAACTCATGAAAGGTATAGACCAAGTGAACAGGAAATTGTTGTTCACCAAGTCCCAGAGTACGAGAATTAGGGGGCACTGAATTGAATAGTTTACAGATTTAAAACTAACAAGAAAATGTACTTTTTTAAGCAACATGTAGTTAACTTATGAAATTCATTTCTACTGGAGGTGGGGGAGTCAGGGAGCATTGCTGGGTCCAGGAAGGGACTGGATATATTCAGGGATGGTAGCTCTATTAATGACTAAATGTTCAAACTGAATGGTTGCAAATGTCTTCAGCATCTTTAAACCGGTAATGGTGGATGACAGGGAGGGTACTGAATAGGGGATAAATCACTCCAGAGAGATTCGGTTCAATGCTCTCCCTTTATAGAATCCATTTCTGCCACTGGGAAAAACAGGAACTGGACTAAATGTATTATTGGTGTAATCCAATACAGCACTTCTATGTTCTTGTGTTCTTATGTTTTTAACTGAATAGAGTGTATATTTATGACATGGGTCTGGTTACTAGCCATGTCATTATTGCAGTTCCACGCTTTATTCAGTGCTTTGAATGTTTCAGATTGGAGCTGGTTGAAAAATACCAGTTTATCACAGAGAGTTTGAAAAAGTTGCATTAAAATGTTGAACTATAAAGGGAAAACAAACAGGCAAGGAGCTTGAAAAAAAGCATTTGATAAAACTGTTCTTTTTTTTTTTTTAATGTCTTGAATAAGATTTCAAAAAAACCTTGGAATTTTACTTTAAAACTTGGTTAGCTTTTGATGATATTTTGTTGCAAGAGAATTATTTAGGTATGTGGACCCTTACTGAAGGCCTCATTAAACCTATTTGCATCCTTTTCATTCAACAACCATCACAATGCCCCAACAAATATAAGTTGGCATGTACCCTCATTATTCGACACTTCAGACTATGGAGAGATGCAGGTGATTGAAGTCCCCCATGAGATCTAGGCTTGTGATTGGGAAACTATTGCTAGCTGTTTAAAGACAACCTCATCCACCACATCCTTCTGGTGTGATGGTCTACAGAAGACACCCACCATGACATCACCCTTGCCTCTCTTTCTTCTGAGCCTAACCCAGAGACTTTCAGCAGGTCTATCTCCAGTTTCATACTGGAGCTCTGAGCAATCATAAGGCTCTTTTACATAAAGTGCAACTCCACCTCCTCTTCTCCCCTGCCCGTCTTTCCTGAACAGTTTATACCCATCCATGACACTGCTCCAGTCATGTGAGCTAACCCACCAAGTCTCTGTTACTCCAGTCACATCATAGTGTTGTGACTGGGAGAACTTCCAATTCTTCCTGCTTGTTTCCCAGGCTCCATGCATTTGTATACAGGTATTTGAGGTGACTAGACAATTGCCCTACTTTCTCAGGAAGAATGAGAACGCCTCCACTTTTCCCCCTCTTGCTTGCTCTTTCTCCAGGTCACTCACTTCCCCACTTACCTCAGGGCTTTCGTCTCCATCCCCCAACAGAACTGGTTTAAAGCTGTCCTCACTAAGTAAGCATGCCTCTCTTCATCAGGTGGATCCTGTCTCTTCCTAGCAATCCTTCTCCTTGGAACAACATCTTGTGGTCAAAGCAGTCAAAGCCCTGCTCATGACACTATCTTCTCAACCATGCATTGATCTGCAGGATGTGTCCACTCCTGCCTGGGCCCTTTCCCTTAACTAGGATTGAAGAGAATACCACCTGATCCCCTGTCCCATTCGTTCTTGCACCCAAAGTCCTGTAGTCACTTTTGATCCATTCAGAGTCTCCCCAACAGTAACATTGGTGCGCGTATGGATGTGCAGCAGGGGGTAGTAATCAGAGGGCCATATGAGTCTCAGTAATCCCTCTATGGCATCTTGAATCCAGGCTCCAGGGAAGCAGACCTCCTGAGAGAACAGGTCAGACTGACAGGTGGATGTCTCTATCTGTCTTAAAAGGGAGTCTCTAAACCACCAACACTCATTGCTTCCTAGTGACAGTGGTCTCAGTTCTTCCAGCCTTGGGTAGGTCTGACCTGTCTTCCTCTACCAATGGAACATGCTCCTCCTTCTTTGTTCCTCCTTCGTCCATATCTGTTCTGCAAGTAGAGATGAAGATTTCTGCTTGCGGCCACCTTCCTGGAAAACCACGTCCTCTCCTTCTCTTGTATTGCCTTTGGCAGTCCTCCCTCCACAGTCCTAGAGGTCTCCTCCAGCACTGAATCAATGAAGTCCTTATTAGAGAGGATGTTTGGAGCCTTGCAACCTTCTCCTATAGCTCCCTTGCCTGCTTCCTGAGGAACGCTAACAGGAGGCACCGCGCACTTGCAGGCACTCCCTCACCTGGCCATCACTGGAAAGAACCTGCAAGCTGCCATCCCCACAGCACCAAACCCAGACTTGGGTGGAAGTCTTGATGGTGAGCAGTCCTTCCTGGACAGACATCTCTCATGTGCAAGTAGAGGCAATGGCAGTGGCTCTGGCATTGTAACATCCTCCAGCCATTTCTCTGGGTCTCTTAATCTCCTGCCTCTCTCTTGCTGCCCTTATTCCAAGCACATCTTCCCTAACAAACTTGCCTCTAAGTGGGCCTGTTTACTGATCCTTGGTCCTGAAAGGTTCCTTTTTCCCTGCTTCCCCTCACCAAGCCTAAAGACTCCCCTTCAAAGAGGGAGTAGGCAAACTGACTTGCAAACTGATTCCCTGTTTGCTGCCCTTGGTCACTCAGGGAGTTTCCTTTTATACCCTACTGAACCAGGACTGGCTTCACCCCATTGTTAGGGCTTTTGTCAGATACAGCCAGCAATCACTCAGCAAGCTGAGCAATCACTCAAACCCCTGTGCAGAGTACATGCCAAAAACACACACAGCCCACCAAACAAACACTCAACAAACTAGACATACAGGCTCATTTACCTTCCCAGAACAGGATCTGATGCCTAGTGCAACACCTGCAGCAAATGCAGAACACCTGCAGCAAAACTGACAAAGTATTATTTGTTTTAGCTATAACACCTGCTTATTCAGTTCACACAGCGAGAAACATTCAAGTCAACTTTTTTTAAAGAAAAATTGGAAAAATAATTCTGTATCAAGCGACTGTAAGGATACTCTGTATGAACCTTCAGAAAAGTTAAAACCAGGTCCTTCAGGTTCCCCTTGAGATTTCTACCACTTGAGAGGTCAGAAAATTTGTAATCTTTGTTAAGAGGCACCAAGGGGGTTATTTGCCTTGCATTTGAGAAAATGTGTGTGCCAACCACTATCAAACACCAATAGGATTTTGGAGATCAGAAGTCTGGCCTCTTGTCTCTGGTTCTAGGAAGGGAGCCAGGGAATAGTGGTTGGAAATAGGGCAAACTGCATCATAAATAGTGTAAAAGGCAGGCCTCTTTGCTTAGACATGAGTCAAACATGTTAAGGTCTGCATTTAATTCCCAGATCAACCTGTAATGATCTTGTATAGTTTGTCTGTTAAATTATTTGTAAAATGAGCATGCAAAGGGAAGAGGCTAATAGTATCTGACTTTTGCTGGGTGGGGATGTGAAACCCTGGTCAATAATAAGAGCTGTGAAGTGCCTGGAAAGAAGAACAGCTGTCAGTAGAAGTGAGCTTTCAAGTCTTGGTTTCCCAACTCAATGCACATTAGCTACAGCACATTACACGGGGATTGCTCTCTCTTGTCAGAGGATCATCACCTACCCCTGTGGTGCAGTATAACAAGAGGTGACACACAGTGCAAAATTCAGTATACTTGTGGGCTTTGATCATTAGAACAAATCTGCAGTGTAGAAAAAGGCTCAGTCAGACTTATGGGTAGAGTGCATTACATATACACACAGAGATAAAAATCGCAACACACACTTGATTTTGTCATAACCCCTTCTGAAGTATAGAAGAATTGAGTGGTGTCCCTTCAAATAGTATCTGAGCCTTCTACAGGCTTGCACTGTCACCTCTGTTTCAGAAGCCCATTATATCTGTAATGTATACATGTACCTATATATATGTTATATATAATTAATAAGTATATAAGTCAGTCAATATGGGTGTTTAGATCGCTCTGTGCCTGTAAGCTTACTTACATCAGGTTTGTCTAAAGAACAGAAGAAACTATACCCCACACAGCTTACTTATAAAAATGAAGGGTTTTGAATAAGCATACCAAGAAACTGAGGCAGGCCCTTTTTTCTGAGAGTGTTTCACTTTTTGTGTCAGTGACAACCCCCCCCCCCCACACACACACACACACACACACGAAGTACTAACATGCCTTGTTAGAAAGAAAAGCCCTTTGAAGGCAGTTTATAAATAAATCTATTCTGTCACTAAAATAGGTAGCATACCCTGAAATATAGTGTAGGGGAACTCTGATAGAGCCATCACATCAGATGCAATCTCAAGTGCTACTTGATGAAACAGCTTCAACAACAGCAGAAAGCACTTGGGCAGAAAACTGTCTTCAGGAATGACTGGAAAGGAAGTGGAGACACATGCAATCTAAGAAAAAGAATTGCTCCCTGCTTGGAGAACAAGGGTCCACCTATTTTATAGGAGGTTGAGGAGGACCTGCCAAAACACAGGTGAGTTTTGACCAGTCTTTTCTGAAAGAGACACTCGTTTCGAGAGCCTTAGATACTGTATAAAGTCACTGCACGTAGCAGAATACAGGCCTGGTTCTGGGAAATGGCAGTAGGAACTTTAGGGGCTTGCTTAATGTTCTTAAATGTTTTAAAAATACCAGTGCATGTTCGTAGAGTTTCACTACACAAATGTGAGTCACAGCATTTAATTTTAGGCCTCACAAAGAATTACAATTTGAAGCTTGTTCATTTAGTTAGATTTTCAGGATTTGCATATTGCCTCTCTTCCTCCCACTCCCCTTGGGAAAACTCTTCAGATGAGCTGTTGCTCAGCCAAAGTTCGGAGCATTGAGGGATTCAAGCTGCAGGATTGCTCAGCTTAGTACAATGGAATTGAAACCAGAGCTGCAGCAGCCAATTTCACAACCATGCAAGCAGCAGGCAAAATCTAACATAATGCATTATTTCAAAATATAACAAAAGTGAAACAATTGCAACCTTCTTTTCAGGTTCAGTTCCCAGTCCTAATCTGGAGATCAAAATAAACCAAACTAGAATTTGAGGAAGGCATTTTAGAACTGAGTTTAAACTATTTTTCAACACAAGGTTCTTCAGTAGATGCTGAAGGCCACATCCTCAGATGCAGTATAAAGTAAAGCCCTTCTTGATTTCAGTGGAGCTACATGTGTTTGTGTGTCAGGTCAGGCCTCTCTTGATCTGTCTGGTACCATGTAAACCAGTACAGCCTGTTCCATGGTCAGGTTGTCAGTAACTAAACCAGTGCCCCTACCTGGGTTAGCCTGGGTGAGGAGGGTGTGTGGACAGCCAACAGGACTAAAAACAAGACCCGTCAAAGGGTGGATGAGCTCCCTGTGAGCCAAGGGCCGTCCATACCTGGAGAGGAGATGGCTACCTCCAGGTCACTCTGCCCATAAGAATCACCAGTGATGCAAAGCAACTCAACTAACCTTATCAGAGTGGAAGAGGGTTGTTACAGCATGTGAGGTGCCCCAATGGTCACACTGGCCTTGGGACTGACTTTACTTGATAACTGTTTATATGTGAGCTAAGGACTTGGCCCAGCAACATTACTTTGATGCTACTGTATTACTAAAAAGGACAGTGTCATGGTGAACTGTTTCCAGACTGGACTCGTGTTTAATAATAATAAGAAGCCAAAGATAATCTCACAGAATTACATCCCTAGGCTGCCCCCCTCTCAAGATAAGGAAAGAAATTCTATGATTTCACATAATTTTGAGCACTTGGTGGTCTCAGAGTTGGATTTATCAAAAAGCTACTTTCTAACCATTCCGTTAGCTATCAATTAAGACTGAAAGAAGGCCAATGTGGTGCCGATCTTCAAGAAAGGGAGGAGAGTGGATCCGGCTAACTACAGGCCCATTAGCCTGACTTCTATCCTGGGG
>NW_017728931.1:49166798-49167851 GCF_001723895.1 Crocodylus porosus | reverse complement strand
AGCTGGCGTCCTGCCCTTTGGGCAGGGGGCTGGACTCGATGATCTCCCGAGGTCCCTTCCAGCCCTAATGTCTATGAAATCTATGAAATTAGTGCTGGTTACTGTGGATTAGAAAAAAGTTACCTGAACTTCTGTGAACCTTGAACAAATATCCAATTTTAGTAAAATGGTCAGGTTTTTTTAGATGAAAATAGTCCATCCGTCCCCCACAGGGTCCTTTCTAAAAACAACTTTCACAAAACAGTTACTATAGAAATCTAGAAAATGGCAATCAAAACTGTTTACCTACCATTGGGACTTTTCAGTAAAGAAACATTTCCAATTATTTAAAATAAAAAGATAAATTTAGTTCTTGAACCTTTGAAATATTAAAGAAAAAATGTGGTATATTTCAGAAGTAGTGAAAAATGGCCTTCATTTGAACCTGGGGAAAAAAATGCACTTCACGTGGGTTTTTTAGATACCTTTCATTTTTTAACCTCTTTTAGATATATAGAAAACGAAACTATATGAGGAGGAGGTGAAAAAGAGGACTTTTTAAAATCCAAATCAATCCATGAATTCCTAATATAAACATAAGAAGAGTTCTTAAGAGGATCTTAGTATAAGCAAAAGACAGGCTCCTCAACCATACTGCCCCCTTTAAGTCAAGATCGTTATTTTCAAATGCTGAGCACCATTTCTCTAATTACAGTCAGACACCAAAGGCTAAATCCTGCTTCCATAACTTATTTTTTTTCCATTGATTTAAATGGGACTAAAATTAAGTCTTGACCATTTAGCCTAACTACTGCTTCCTCAGCTGGTAGATTGTCTTGTGTCTCCTTACTCTTGATCACCTTGAAGTCCTGATCACTGATGTAACTCGTGGCACAACTAGGGTAGGGTGATCAGGGCAGCTGCCCCAAGTGCAGACTTGAAGGGGAGGGGGAAAATGACCACTACAGCCTTCATAGAGTCATAGAAGTCGGGTCGGAAGGGACCTTGTAGATCTTCAAGCCCGACCCCCCACCTGGGCGGGAGAAAAAGACTGGACTCAAATGAGTCCAGCCA
>NW_017728931.1:49126019-49166698 GCF_001723895.1 Crocodylus porosus | reverse complement strand
AGCCTTCTCTTGTGAAGGCTGAACAGGTTTAGGTCCCGCAGTCTTTCAATGTAGGGTCTGCCCTGTAGTCCCCGGATCATGCGTGTGGCCCTCCGCTGGACCCTTTCAATGTTGTCCACATCCCTCCTGAAATGGGGCGCACAGAACTGGACGCAGTACTCCAGCCTTATGTGCTGCAGCCTCATGATAGTACTACCAGCAGGCAGAAGCCACTGCTGCCCCCGGTGCTCAACTGCTTTGTTAGACCACTGGTCATGATGAGAGAGAAAAGAGTGGTTCATTGAAAATATTTGAAGGCTATCTTCATTTAGTAGATTAATGCAACAGCTTTTCACTTTGCGGATATTTAACCTACATCTCCCAAAGAGGAAAGAGTAAAATGAGGTTGGCAACCTCAGTGTAAACACCTGTGAGTTACCCTAGTCAGGTGTCTACATCTTGGGGTATGATTTTCAGCATGCCCACCTTTAAAACCTGATAGTTTGACCTTAGATGCAAACTGATCACGGCGCAAACCCTCATCTCACCTGCCAAGCCTTGATGTCACACATTAAAAAAGAGGGAGGTGTCCTGTTCTGCTGTACTGTTAACTGTTTGGTCAAGTGGTGTTCCTCAGGGTTCCGCCTCCCCTGCATCCCTTCCTAGCACCAACCTGATGTCGGTCTTAATCAGGTTGTTAGTGTCGCAAATATACCATTACTGTCTCCAAGTACTTGGTGCGTACTTAGTACAAGCCTTAAGCCCAGTTTGAACCCAGTCCTCCAGGCTCTCAGGCTACCTCTATTCAAAATTCTGTGCCCCCGGATGGGGTTTCACTCATCATTAAATCCATGGTAGGTCTACAAACTACACATTCTTTGAGGGTTATTGGAGAATCTTTAACTGGGAGCCAGCTTTTTCCCAGCCATACTCCTTCCTCTGTAAGTTCCTCCCGCTGAGGCTGGGTGTGCCTTTATGATGAGGTCCAGCATGTGGCCCACCAGCTAGAGCCAGCACATGCCAGTAAAGCACAGAAGCAGCAGTGCCAGGGTTTCCCCAGACTGTACTGACAATATGCCTACCAGTAAGTTTTGGGGGTGTAGTGGAGCTTCCCTACATGCCCCCAAGCATGTGTCTCCTGGCTCTTCTAGGCCGCTCTTTGCCTTGGCAGCTCGCATCTGGCTGCCACACATGCCCCCAATTAAGTTGTCTTGTGACCTCTTTATTCTTCCATCATAACTGGTACATCTCTCCATATTCCCCTGGTGTCTCGCATTCGGCTTCTCCTCTTGGGTTGATGTTTCATCGCACCTGAACAGGAAATCCACCACTATATTAGCTGCACTGGGCCCAACTGAAAATTTGAATGGCCGTAGCACCAATTCCCACCTTGTGATTCAGGCATTGTCCATTTTAGTTCTACCCAGCCACTGCAAGGGGGCATGATCAGTAATTAGGTTAAATTCTCTCCCCAACAGGTAATACCTGAAATATTCTATCGTCTATTTGATTGCCAGACGCTCTCTTTCAATAGTAGCGTACCTCTTCTCAGCTGCAATTCATTTCTGCCTCGCATAAGCAATGGGTCTTTCAATCCCTTTGTGCTCCAGGGTAAGTACCGCACCTAAAGTAGTGTCTGAGGCATTGGTCTGTAGGATAAAAGGCTTTGTGAAGTCTGATGGTACCACCATTACATCCTGGCATAGGGCCTTCTTAATCTTGTTAAATGCATCGTCCATATGCGTTGTCCACCTGACTGGCCCACGTAATCTTCTGCGTATAGCATTCGTTAAAGGTGTGGCCAGTTCTGCAAAGTGGAGGACAAAAGGATGCTAATAATTAACTATTCCTAGGAATGACCTCATTTGCTGATTTGTCTGAGGAGTTTTATATTTTCTACTGAAGCTACTTAATCAGCTAAGGGCTTAATTAACCCCTTGCCCCAGCAAAAAACCTAAGTACTTAGCCTCGGCCTTTCCTAAAGTGCATTTATTGGGTTGGCTATCATCCTTATACTCCTTAGTTCTTTCACTATAGCTTCTATTATTCGAAGATGTACTCAGATTCTGGAATATATTACAATGTAGTCAATGTATATGGCAGCGTACAACATGTATATTGGGGCAAGTATTTGATCCATGAGCCGTTGGAAGGTTGCTGCTGTACCATGCAGGCCAAATGGCATCTGTGTAAATTCATATAGCCCCCAAGGGCTATAGAGCAATTCCCTCTTTATTTCATAATGAGGGTCACTTACACTCAACTCAGGGCATACCTCACTCCCTTCTATCCAGGACACTTCTTGTTCCCGGATCCGAACGAATTCCTCCTCCTCATCCTGTGCCATCTTAAATTGCAGGCTACTGGCAATACCCTCTAAGTCCAGCAGCTGTTCTTTATCTGTAGGTAGAGCTATATCTTCCTTGCCTATCCATCCCTCCATAATGGGCCACCCTTTCTGCTCTTCTTCTGACCTTTTCACTTGATCCAATACTTCATATAAAGGAAGCCAGTCTAATCCGATTATCATTTCACAATTCAGGTTGGGTGCTAACCCCACTCACATGCGTCCCTGATGGTTAGCCACCTTCATTTGAAGGAAAACGCATTCGTACTGGTTGGACCCTCCATGGATACATGCCATACAGACTGGCTCGCTCCACTGGATACTTTCTCTGGGCACCAAATCAGCCCTGATCAAAGTCTGGGAATAGCCAGTGTCCAGTATCACTTGTATGGGCTTTCCAGATATCCATGCCTTCACTACTGGCTGATCCCACACTGGAACTTCATCCCCACAGCCAAAACTACAGGCCATGACCTCCACCACCTCTATCTCAGGTGGTCATTCCCTAGGAACATGTGGGGTACCACTGTTTCCAGTGTTCACTAAAATTTTGTTGGCACTCTCAGGATATATGACCTGGCCACTTACATCCATAACAGATGGCCCCTCTCACTCCAGATTTACTGGTTTCTTTTCTATGTTCTTCACCCCAGTGTATATTAACCTCAGTGCCTTTATTATTTCTGTCCCTAGCATATTCCCTTTCTGAGACTGCAAAAGCTTCTGCCAAGCTATCACATTTAGAGAGTTTTAGTTCAGGGGAAGCTTTGAACAGTTTAATTTTCCAGGTAAGGACTTTTCTTTTTTAGTACCATGTGTTGATCAGAAACGACTCAGAAACAAGTAGGGGTCTGCAGCATTCAATGCCTGGGCATTGAACTAATCAATCAGTATTGATTGGCATGAATCACACACAACATAACATCCAATTCCAGCTGGTTGTTGTAAAAGCCTCTTAAGGTGAACTGACCCATACAAGCACCCCCTCTGCTGTTGCCCCTACCAATGAGCCTCTTTGCATGTAGCAGTCTTTCTTGCAACTTAGTCCTCCAGCCATCCGGGTTATTCAGTTTCATTAATTCCAGAGCAGGAAAAAGTCCTACAAAGAAGAACCCAGTGACCTCACATCAAGGCTTCAGCTCCCAACTTGGGACCTAGTGCCTCTTCTCCCTGTGCCTTTCCCAAACTATTATCCTGCAGGTATATCTTCCTGGCAATTTGCCCATTCTGCAGGGTTCAGCTCATTTCTTTCCCAAAGGAAAAACAACTAAGCAGAGTTCCTCTTATAGTACCCACCAATTTCTGAAAGCTTGGAATTCCCCTCTGGTACAACTGAATGACCTAACTGGACCTTCAAACTTCTGTAGTCCTCTTGGTTACCTGTGTAAAGTTCAGACCCCATCATGCCTCAATTCTAGCCAGCAAGATGTACTCTGCATTTTTATGAGCACTTAGCTGTTCAAAACCCACCATATTTTACTGACATTCTCAGCTGCAGGATACCGCATAAGACACCCCCACAGCTGTGGGCATTTGCAAATAAGTTCTTGTCCTCTCCCATGGAAGTGACAGAGCATCCTCCTGCCATTAATAACACTGAGTAGTGAGGGTGCACCCAGTTAACCACTCAGAAACTAATATTGGGTTTGTGAAAACAGCTTCTTAATGATCTTTAGCAGCCCACCAGAAAATTTCATTAGCAGCAACAGAAACACTGGAGGCTCTGCAGAGCAAGTCCTGCATGCATCGAAGGAGGCCATTAGTTTGCCTTCCTCATTAGAGAGGCCCATGAGTCACTTGGACACCAGCATAGGTTTGTGAAATAGTGAGAATGGACATTTAAGTGAAACCCTAAATCAATGGGAAAGCCACAGAAGTTATTATTCAGAGCCGTTCTCAGCTGAAAATAAAAAGCAAATGCCCAATTTAATATTTTTTAGTTTTCAAGGCAGGATGCCAGGTTAAGCCAATTGGGGAGGCAGGGCAGTTATCAGTATGCAGTACAAAATTGTCTCTCCTTAGATAATATTTCAGAACTAAAAAAGTTCAGCGCCCTCTATATGAATGTGGCCAGGGCTCATTCAGAGACATTTTCTTTTCCTTAATGAAGGCAATGATGTTACTTAACTAATGAACAAAGTTGAAAAGGGGTTTCTTTTTTCTATTAATTCTTTTCAATAGAAAATTAATATGTACAGAGGAACTGACTTTTTTCCCTCAACATTTTCTAATTGTTTTTAAAAGGTTTGGTCTCCTTGGCGAATGCCAAACAAGGCAAGCTAGAGCTGTGTATTGGGAAGCTTGCTTAGTTCTGCAAAATCACTTCAGCTTTGACCTGCATTACCTCCTGATATTACAAGCCTGAGGCACCCTAACAGTTTTTCTTAATGATGCTCAGTTCTGCTTAAGTAACTCAGTTGCTCAAATCCAGCCCTAGACTTCTCTAGGGATCCAATACTGAAAAATGCTGAGCACCATCAGCTGATATTTAACAGAGGCTGTTCAGTGTCTATTGGTTAATGCCACCACCTGTTAGGGCTTGTGAGCTATACTGATTTTGTGATGCAGACTAACTGAGACTGGGCTAAATCCACCATATTCCTCCCACTTGACCCAATTTGGAAATTGAAACCAAGCTCTCCAGAAATGAACAGCCATTATGCTGACCCACAGCTTTGCTAGTTCCCTCATGTCTAATTGCTCACTGTCTGAGATAATGTTTCTCCTTGTGTCTTGCCAAAGTCTTTGGAGACAAATACATCACTGTTTCATACTGTACATGGTTGAAAGATTATAATTAAGGCTGAATACTGCAGTGTTGCCAACTGTTACAATTTTATCATGAATCATGCAGTATTTGATGCTTTTCTTAAAGCCTTGACTTTTAAAGTCCTGTAATTGCAGTTTTCACTAAAAAGCACGTTTTTAGTCCTAATGTTCATGGAGCAAAAATATGATTCCTGGATAACCTTAAAGGCTCAAAGCCAGAAGGAAAATTAAAGGAACCAACACTATTATTACAAGACAACCTCATGATTTTCATACCACGGTTGAGGTTGCTCATGCAGATTCTCCATCTTCCTAAGCCAAACCCCTGCATAGTCCATGTGAAGGCTACGAACAATTAGACCATAAGGTCCAAATTTGTATTCAGCCACCTCTGAAATGGCTTCCTCATTTTAGACCTTTCCATTTTATGTATGCCCAATGAAGAGAAGGTGAGTATATATGACAACAGCAAGATGTCAAATAAACTACCAAGGCTGAACTATAGGTGGTTTGTGCCCTCCTTTCCTCCTCAGTGAGGGACTGGAACACAACTTGGACTCGTTGATCTATTTTTCTGACAGGTCTCTGAAAGCATTAGTAGGAGTCTTGGACACACCACAAGAAACTAAAAACTCCATGTTCAAACATATGATATGGCTTAGTCCTGGTGAGCAATATTCTTTACCCTGTGATAAATTTTCAAGTTGCTGGGCTGAACAAACTAGTATAGAGCTCTTCCCTTCATTTGGCAGCTGAGCCCATGGCCCCATTTTGTTCTGTTACATCCTTAGCATCAGCAGATCATATCCCATGGATCCCCCATCTATTTATACACCTGCCAAGCTGTCATGCAAACAAAGGGAAAACGGAGCAGTTATTATCTTAGCTGTTGCCACGGCTCCCTGCATGTGTGAATGGAAGGCACTTTATGCCTTGTTCAAGCATGGCTGACATGGCTTTCATGTACTGGCAGAGGCTGAGAGGCTGCACAACGGAACGTTGTATAAACCATGCACTGTGGGCACGCTAATGCCAAGCAGAATAAGGACTCCATTATTAAACTCTGCATGATTATTTGTGCTTCCCCCATGCACTCTCTCCTAGTCATCGAAGCAGGATTTTCAGGGCAGAGCTGCTGGCAGGATCACTCTACCCGACTTACCAACATTTGTCCATCAAAACCAAAAAGCAAAGAAAGAGAGATAGAGTAGCTAGAACTAGATTAAGGTCCTTTCCAACTCTTACTCCTCACACCATTCAGAGCGCATGCGTCTGGGTGAGAATGAGGGATGCAGCAGATAAGGTTCTTTTAAAGGATTTCCATTTCTTCAAATTTAAAAACTTAAAAAGGAAAAGTGGTTTGGTTTCAAAAGTACATGTCCAGCGTGCCAAAGGCTGGCTGTATAGGCTGATATTTGGATTCAGATAATAGTCAGATTCCAGGTTCTTATTAATCAAATCTCCACATGAGAATAGCAGTGTTGATACCCCCTTTACCTTATCTCTTTTACCTCCTTTTCTAAACCATTGTCAGGCAAAAAGGTAGGGAACCTCTTGACCTGAGAGTGGCAATCTGGTCCTCTTGCCCTTCCCTGATGGTTGCCTATCACTCTGCACTCTAAGGTGAGGGGCAAAAATTAGACATAAACTGGTAAAAGTGATTGGAAACTGGTTCAAGTCTGTAACACAACAGAAGTTCAGTGCACATAAAATGGCTGAAACCAGTTTAAAATAATATCAGACTAAACTGATTTAGGTTAAATCAGTTTATTGAACTTCTGTCCCAAATCCCCCCAGATTCAAGTTAACTCACAGTCACCCAGCATCCCAGGAAGTTTTGTACCTCCCCCTCAACCCTTCCCCATCCTTGCAGGGTGGGCAGGCTAGCTTTGGCCCAAGCTGTCTGCTTCCACCAAGCAAGCAGGTGTGCTCTAGCACCTTCCAGCTTCTAGCCTGGGCCACTGCAGGCATGTGGTTGCATTTCTGGAATCAAAAGTGAATGTATGTTCCCACACTTATCGATTCAATCTATGCAGTTTAAAGTAATCTGCAAAAATTGAATTGATTCAGCCTTCGACTGTTTGGCAGTCTGAACTTAACCTAAAGGTTTACTTGATAGAACCATCGTGCTTCAAGTTCGTAGTAAATTTCTTTAAGGGGTGAGGGTAACTAGCTGCCCAGCACCTCCTGCATTTTCCTATTATAAGTCTTGCTGCTATACAACATGTCTTCAAACTGTGATGCTCCAAAGGAATGTCCTTAGCTACTGGAAATCTCCAGGGCATCTGAACCTGATATGTTAAAGTGACAGTGCAGTGACAGCAGTACTACATAGGATGCAAAGTTGTTTGGGAGCTGCATGTTGTCCAGATACATTACTCATCCATGAGCTTCCTACAGGCAAGCATGAATAATAAGGAAATAATACCCTTTTTTGAAAGCTATTGAATCATAACAGAGCTTTTTATGTCTGCAGTGTTCTGTCATCTGTGATGCTATATTTCTCATGTGCATAATGGTTTGCAGATCAAAGCTTCTTCCTCAAGTAAATTTCTCCAACAAAAGTCCAGGTGGATTTAAGGATGATCTGGGAGATTTTGCACTTTCTCAGTACCTTAGTGATAAGCTATAGCAGCAGGTCTTTATTCATCTGCTAAAAAATTAACAGAAGTCCACTTATCAATCAATATTCAGTGTCTGCCATGAGCAGCCCAGGGTCTGTGCTTGTCTCTGCCACCCGCCATGGAGCCCTGACTGTTTGCAGCAGGCAACTGGACCAGGGTCCACAGAGCCTAGCTATTAGGTACTAGACCCCGCTTCCCCACCCCCTTACTCTATTCAGTGGGGCAGGAAGTACATTGCCTGCTTCCTCCCTCCCACTCTGGAGCTATTGCCCTTTCTGTGGGGCAGGGAGGCATAGGGGGTGGTTTTGCTCACTCCCCACATTGCTGCCCCCTGGTTCTCTGGGAACTCCCTGAGGGGCAAGCAGGATGGGGAGGGTTAGGGCCCCCCAGCCCAGGGAGGTAGCTGCAGTTGCAGCTAGGTATAGGTAGCTGGGACTCCACAGCCCTGTCACCAAGCCCTGACACTTGGGCTGGCCTGAGCAGGTGCTGCCCTGCCTGCCATGGCATTTTGGCTCCCTGCTGCCCTGCCCTGGCCAGGGGAGCTGGGGTGTTTTCCAGCCGACAATCACTGAACCAGCTTTGCACCTTAACCCTGTGTGGAGTGGCACGGTGGGCAGCATGGGGGCCAGGCTGGGGAGAGTGATGGCAGGGATTTGTGTCAGCTGACCCCTTGGTCTGGCTGTGACAGACATGGGAGCAGGGAGCCCAAGCATGGGCGGGTGGACAAAGGTGGATGGAGAAGACCCTGCCAGCTGCAAGCCAACCCTCACTGGGGCACCGAAGGACAGGGCTTGTCCTCCCTCTGTGGAGCCACACCCAGCACGGTGGCCAGCAGGGAGTCTGCCCTGAGCCTGTGTGCTCTGTAATGGTGGGTGAAGGCCCTGCTGCCATCACCTGCGACTCACCCTGACATATGTACACACACACATGCACACAATCCCCCCCACACACACATACACACACACACACACACACACACACACACAGTGCCTGTGTTATCAATTAAACAGTTAACTGATACAATTATCAGAGTTTAAACAGCTATTTTTACATCCCTACTGCAAGCATATGAGCAGATCCACAACTAAGGGGCTGATTCAAAGTCCATTTAAATCAATGGGTTCTCAGAATATCCCTGACTTTCAGTGTGCTTTGGAGGAGACCCACAGTATATTCCAACCAAAATCATGGAGAAAGGGGAAAAAAGTAGGTACTCCTTAAGGTACACAGGAGTGATCCTGTAGCAAATGATTGGATTGCCGAGTCAGGTGGGAAATACATCAAGGTGCTCTGGGGAAGGAAAAGACAAAATAAATGTTGTGCTGCCACATACCGCTCTGCAGGTGCTAGTTCTTAATGTAATATATTTTTTCAATTGCCCTATAGCAATCAGCAGCTGGACAACGAAACAACTCCAATTACCAACAGAATCCAAATGAATATAACAATGCATACGCTCTGGATAACACAACTAATTAATTTAGCTTAAGCCCCAAGCAGACAGTGTCCAAAGAACCACAGCAAATTGAAGTCATCACTTTTCTTAGTCTGTTTTCTGAATGCTTTGTAAGGAGGAATCACTAGCTGAATATTGACATCTTCACTGTCTGGGGCTGGTAACAAGATTCTCTTTCCTGATTTCCTGCTGTGGAAAGCAAAATTATTTAATGCTTAAAAGGTACGGGACTGTGAGTTAGTAGAACTGGATCCAATTTCAAGATCTGCATGGACATTCCACTGTGACCTTAAGCAAATTGTATGTGCTAACACTTTTAGAAATTCCCACTGTGAGGGCTTTCACATTGAGTGGTCCATAATTAGTGGGCAGTTTTGGAAGTATTGGTCTTAATTTCCCAATCTCCCTGTTTTAGGTTCTATGTAATTTGTGTAGGTATGTGCACGCTCTCTCACACACACATGCACACACACTTTTCACCATTGCTGTTGGGTTTAATGCGGTAATATTTGAAGGACTACCAGTACCAAAAGTTTAAAAATCATAAGTCAGCCCCCAAAATGTATGTAATTTTTTAAAATAAATATTAGACTCTGTGCTTTGGCATCTGAGAACTAAGATGCACTTAAAACAGATTTTCCAGCTTCTTTGCTCAACTGCAAGACTTAGCAGCATGTGTCATAGCACCTTCATAGCATCTGACAAGGTAGGATGTTGCCTATGAAAGCTTAGGCCTTTCTGAATAAGCTAGTTTCTAAGGTACCACCCTGCCCTGTCTTCTAACAAAAATTAAAGTTGAGATTATCATATAATCACATGACTCCACAAACTGGGGCTTTAAGAAAAGACACTAAATATTTTCAGACCTGCAGATACCCTGCACTGAGTAGCATTTGGATAACCTAGAGGGATGGTACTATATGTATACATTATTGTTAAATTTGCAGCCATCCCTCCTCCCATTTTAATTCCTCAGTTCTAACCTTTCTTCTCCCTAAATTCAGTCCTGTAGGCACTATTCTTCTTTGCAAAACAACAATGAATTTTAATCAATGTAATGTCTAAGTGCATCCTCTCATTAGTAACAAGTGAGTTTTTTCCACTTCTTCCTCAGCCTTCTCCCAAGTTCAATAAGTTTTGGAAGTTCCCTGTTCCTCATGATCTGCACAATCCACTTTGGAAGCATTGCAATTTCTTGTATGGCTGTTTTTTCTGATCTTGCCCATATTTGAAAGACAGGGTCTGAATGAAAAATGTTACAAGTCAGATTTTCAAAACTCAGGCTCTTGCTGGTTTTTTATAGGTTATGATTGATGTGTCATAGGTAAGAGGATGTATATACACACCCAGTAGCAAGGGCAAACTGACCAAATGGGGTGTGTGTATGATATCATTTGAACATGCACAAGATGAGACAAAAATTTATGCACTTGAGAGACTCCATGCTAACCAACAGGTCAGCATCAGGCTGCTTTGAAACTGTAGAAATACAGGTTTGAAACTTTGGTGGGCTGATATTTAACAGTAGAAGGAGCCCTGGGAGGAATTTGGTAGGCAGTTTTAGAGTTGTCCAAGGGTACTTGTGATAGGAAGGAGAAGGGCCATTAAGAGGAATGGCTTGACATTAGGGACAGAAAATGGTTATGGCTCAGAACAAAAAACCCAGCCTATGGCGGGAAGACAAGTGTTTTGCGTTGTAGAAAGTTGAGTCAGAGCACTTTACACTGTGAGGAGGTTTCCAGCAGCTGAAGAGTGACAGACTCAAACCCCACTGTCTTCCAAGCTGACAACCCTTGAGTGACACGAGCTCTATTTGATTGCTATTGCTCATTCTGTCTGTGGGAGGAGACTAGAGATTCACGGCTCTCTCCAGAGACAGCACTGTCTGCAATACTGATCTTCAGAAAGGGGCCTTATTTTTGTAAATGAGCAAATTAGTTAGGAGGTGCCTGAAGGGAAAAGTTGGGAAATTAAAATTCAGAGAAGCAGCATGAAGGCCATTTAAGAATAACTTATTAGAATCACAGAATATCTGTGACGTACCTTCAAGCAAGAGAAGGATGGGAGGAAGACGGGGGGTGGAGGGGGAGAGATGCAAAGTGGTAAAATATCCGAATTTATTTTTGCCACAGAAATCCCTTTTCGAAAACAGGAGGCTAAAAGAATTAATGATAAATCCTAAGAAGTGTAAAACAGAGAAAATAGACTGCACTCAAGGGTATAACCAGGCCCCCACATACCCTCCTGTAATTGAAGCTGTCTTGGGTTAGTAGATACTATTATACCACTATATGGCTGCTTAGGGGTGGATTTAGATAGATTAAGCTGTACACTAGTGTCACACTTATGCTGGTAGAGATATATCTCTGATTCTTTCAGGGGTAGTTCCCCACCAGATCAGAAGTTACCACAATTTAGAGGTTATCTGCCCACACTTTTTAAAGTCAGCACACACACTTCATCTTTCCAAACCTTAAATTATGCGTGTGTTTAGGTGGTGCCCTGAATAGGCAAACTCAGGATGAAGCACTTGTTTGAATCAAGACCTAAAGGGTCCTTCTTGTTCATATGCACACAGGAAGACCACAGCAGACCTGAGATACGAGCTGGGGGGCATTAACCACAAAGACACCCTTCCTTTCTTCCTTGCTATTGGTGTTCTTGAGAAATTACTCTTAAAAATGGCTCAAATCTACCTGCTACGGGCAGCCTAATCTTCATGCAGAAAGAGTATCATATCCTCCTTAGATGTTGAAATAATTCCACCACTCAAGTGAGCAGCCTGAGTTGTAGTCTGACATAAGGGATGCAGTGTGTCTGACACCCATTAAAGTGAAGATTTGTAA
This sequence comes from Crocodylus porosus, assembly GCF_001723895.1. Taxonomy (NCBI): domain Eukaryota; kingdom Metazoa; phylum Chordata; order Crocodylia; family Crocodylidae; genus Crocodylus; species Crocodylus porosus. The sequence goes on along the minus strand of NW_017728931.1, from coordinate 49,154,677 downwards.
CACCTGATGTTTACAGAATATCCTGCATGCTAAAACAAGCTGGAATTTCTTTACTCCATTTGGCTGTGGGCAGTGCTAATGTAAATTGAGTAATATAATTTGGTGTTTATTCAAAATGTGTGTACAAACTTACACACATTTACAACAGTGGCCCAATGCTTGGGATGCCAAATTGCAGCCTGGAAGACCAGTTTCCTGATCTTCCTTCCTTGCCCTGCAGATTTTCCCTGTGGCTTTGGAAAAGTCCAGCAGGATATGTCTACACCAAGTCCCTGAGATTCCCAGGGAGGGATGTTCCTGAGCATACCCCTTCTATCCACTCTCATTTACACACACCAAGCCCAGAAATGCAGTGGTAAAGTCACTCCAAGGTGCAGTAGTATAGCAAACAAAAAGTGACTAGGCATTAGCCATAGGTGCCCATTTAAATGGGCACATGAATGGCAGATGCTCCCACTGCTGCCCAGCTGTCACAACAGCCCCTGCCACCACCACTGGAGTGCAGACCCTGGATGTTAACACTCCCTGATGGGGTGGGAGAAGCTGAGTGAAGTGGTTTTGGAAGTGTCCTTCCCCGAGGACCCTGGGAACACAGTGTAGAAATTCCCTCAGTCTCTCTGTCACAGCTCTCACATGTGAAATGGGAATAAAAGTACTACATTACCTCACAGGAGTGTTTTGGGGAGGACACATAGAGCAAGTATTGTCAAGTCATTAGACTGTGCAGTAATGGGATCTATGCCACTGCTTCTAATGCAGACACACAGTAAGTTCAAAATGTTCATGGCAGGAAGAAGAGAAGACATCCCATAAAAAATAGAAAATAAAATAAAGGATTTCTCACTATTCAAATGTCAACAATGAAGCCCAGGCAAAAATTGGTCTAGTGAAGTACTGCAGTGAAAGAAAACATGTCCCTTCCTTCCCCTTCAGTACTACATTGTGTGCATGTAGATGAGATTTGGAGGATTTGGAGGATTTTGCATGCATAGACAAACTTTTAACCAAAGTGAGTACACATATGCCATGGCTTGGGACTAGTTTATAAAGAAAGCAGCCTCCAGGATAAGTTCCTGAATAGGGGAAAGCAAGGAAATGGGAAAGAAATGAAGAAAATTTAGACATGAACTAACTCAAGAGCCAAAGAGGGGTCAAATCAAGTACACAGTAACAGCTGCAGAAGGGAAAGGAATAAATACATTTGTGTAGTAATACTTTCTAACTTATATATAGTACTTCTCATGGGTCCATTTCAAAGTGCTTCACAATGGCAATAAATATCATTGTCCTCATCTTACTGATTGGAAAATGGAGGTGCAGAGAAAAGAGGTAATTTGCCCAAGGTCACCCCAAAGGCTGGTGGCAGAACTGAAAATACAACATAGCTCCTCTGAGTCCCAGTACTCTACCGTGATCTTTTAACCCAGTCCTATTGCATTCAGTATTAGCTATTTTATAAACCAGAGAATCAATCCCAGCTGTTCCTGAATTAATTTCAGAACATCTGAGCCGGGAGAAGTTGCAATGCCCCATCTTTCTGCCCTCTGCAATGCTGCATCCTGCTTTGGAACCAGTACAGTCCCTGGCATAAGTATTCATATTCTCAGGGGTCTGTAATATATGCAGACATTGATAGCTCCCTAAGAGCTGTTCTGCCTCCCCCCACCCTCCCTTCCCCTTGACAGGCTTCCATACCAATGTGTGGGCAGCAGGTGATATAAAGTGCTTTATATCCGCTTAGCATTTCCCCACACCTTTAAGGGGACCTCCCAGTGACCTGAGAATAAACTTAATAACTGGCAGAGATGTAATAAGGCAGCTCTGTACCCTGGGCAACAGTGGCGCATATGGGAGCACTGGCTGCCATGCTGCTGGCATTAGCAGGACAGCCAGCCACAAACTCCATCAGTGGCCCATAAAGGCAGTGCCCTGGGCTGCTGCCCCAGTTGCCCCCCTTCCCCTCCCAGCCCCTCTCAGTTATGTTACTATCTGTAGTATTGCCAACTGTCTTGATTATTATTGCAAGCCTTGTGAAATGTGATGTTTTGTGCACAGCTCCACATCCTGGAGCCATGTGATTATTTTGGGAGAACCTCAGCTTGCATTTAACATTTTTTCTAGTCCTCATGGTTGTGGAGAAAAAGCTGTGATCCCAATTGAGCCTTAAAGGCTCAAAAATGTGACCCTGATTGAACCTTAAAAGCTCAAGAACAAAGAAGAAAAGCAAAAGACCTCGACTGTAATTAGTAATAGTAGCTGTAGTAGCAGTAATATGAGCCTGCCATCAAAGCACTCTACTTAGTATTATGAGAGGGACCATGTTGTTATTAATAAGAATTTTAAACTATTACTTATTATTAATGCCAACAATGATGATGATGATGACAGCAATAACAGTCCAAACCTACAACAACAACCATGTCTCATACTGTTTAAGTTACTCCCATGGTTTGGAGGTAGAGGGGCAGTGGAGTCCTCCTGACTCATGCATTTTGAATGTATGTGGCTGGTACTCTGCTTGCTACACATACTTGACAATGTTTTTTAAGTATTTGTGTTTGTTGGCTCAATTGGGCTATATCATTAGCTGATTCAAATCTGCATTGGTGATGCCTTGATTAACCACAGCTGAGAGTCTGGCCTATTCACACTCTTAATTTTAAGCTATTGTCCTAAACTCAGGAGAAAGCACCTTTTTCATTTTTAAACTAATACACAATCAGTATGTGATGGCTACTAGTCCCTAACTGCTAAGCCAGCTGTGCAATGCAATTTTATTCCTCTCGATAAAGGGTAAAATAAATTAGGTTTTTGTTACCATCAAATTACCCTTATTTTAAGGGTTTCAGTTTTCCAGGGCTAAAGGTTGTCTCCCTATGCCCCTCTAATAATATTGAGTAGAGTGCTTTGATGGCAGTCGCATTTGGCTCAATTCCCCCAATTATTCATTAGTGCTGATATTTTAAATAATGCGGGTAGTTCAAAGCTTCCCATAAGCTTCCCTGAAGAGGCAGCTGTGGCTTTCCTCCCATACAGCCAGTACCATAGTTCATAGGAAGGACATGTCAAGAGGGGGGAAACTGGTGTAAGAGAAGATACGACAGAAACTCATAATGTCCTTCAGGCTGTCAGGCAATTGTGACCCAGAATCAGGAGAATGTGAGAAAGTGGCTTAGGGTCACCTCTGTCCTCATCCTCATCAGCTGTATAGCTTAAAAATGAGCCCTAGGATTTTGCTTTCATTGCAAGCAAAGCTGCCCCTCGCATTGCTTAAACAGACGTCTCTTTTCCCTGAGGAAACCGTCTAGGATGTGTATTGTATGAGATGCCTGGCGGCTGGCATGCAGCCAGCGTGACATTCCCTGGCACATGCCCATTACGCTTCACCCTGTGTGTGAACCCACAAGATTATACATAAGTGCCTATTTTAACTTTCCCCTACTGAGGAAGCAGCCTGTGCTTAAAGGGACAGTGACAACTTGAAAACATAACCAAAAAAAGAAAGCGACTTTTAAAATCCTGTGGTCCCCAAGCTGATGTATTGTAGTTTATGCCATCAGATTTTTATTTTATTTTTTTGCTTGTTAAGTAAGTTGTTTTTTATTCTCCTTTTAATATGTGAGAGATAAGGGAAACTGGAGGCTGTGATTTTTGCATCAGGGTCTGCTAGCACAAACCCTGTGCCCAAACAACACTAGTGCAGTGGATGAGTCTCTGCAAAGGTGGACAGTTTCATCCAAAAATAGCTGATGCCAGACCCAGAAGTAACCAACTATCCTGGGAAGAAATAAAACTGCTTATACACAAATGAGTGTCAAATGGACAAAGTAAACAACTTAGACATATAGGAAAAATGTATCTTTCTGATTTCCATCGATAGCGCTCTCCAGTGAAGTATTGACAGGCTTGTGAATTAAAAAATCACATATCAAAACTACCACAAATCATAAAATTGGCTCAACAGTCAATTTTTGTTTCTCTAGGGAGAAGGATTTCTTTTTATTTGCCAGCTGGGATGTTGAGCCTGAGTGATACACAAGGTCAGGTATTCAAGATTTTCTCCACACTTGCAAGCCAGAAAGTCATTTTTTTTCTAAACATGAGAGTTGAGATTGTCAAATAATTGCAGCACACTAGGAGCTGGGGCTTAAGAAAAACAACAAGTATGAAATCACAAGACCTGCCAACCCAAAGCACTTTGTAACCATAACAGGTGAAATCATTTCAATGATTTTAAATTGTGAATGCCCCTTTAACTTTGGCATCCTTTAAACATGTGTTCACACTTTCTTGCCTTCCTCTCTACAATCAGAACACCCTTCAGCCTGTAATCAAGATGGAACTATTCAGCTAAAAGTATGTTTGAAGTTTTGCACAATGTAAAGACACACTGAAGATTCACCATATGATGTCTACGCAGATGCTTTTATCATTTGTTTTGACCTGTGCATGTTACATGTCTGCCTCGAAAAACTAATAAAGAGATTTGCTCTTATATATAACAAGAAAAGAACATCAGAAATAAGAAGCCTGTGGGAGAGAGTCAGTGACTTTGCTAAACCATCACAGCATAAAGAGAGGCAAATCAAAGAGGAACCGAATCTTGTCGAAAAGCTAAATGATTTTGTATAATGGACATGTTACTGCTTGATTTCAGTCTCCCACTCTGTGTCACGATGTGCTGCTCGCTACCTTCAGAAGAGACATGTTTCTTCTGTTATGAATATAGGATTTACATGATATTGAAAACCAAAACAGCAGGATGACTTGTCAGTTATACTTAAGATCTTGGTGTGGCGGCAGATGGGTTAAGGTTTTTTGCTACTAATACTAAGAGAGTCATAAATTCAAGCCTCATTCTGGATTTGGGCTATAGGTCAGCCCTGGTCAGCCCAGCTGGCAATGGATACCTGTCATTTTGAGCTTGAAAGTCAGAGGTTGGACAGATGAGGAACCTCTGTCAGTGGAAGTTTTTAAGTGCAAATGAATCTGTGATGGTTTAGACAGAAATAATCCTGCCTTGAATAGATCTCTTGAAGGCCATTCCAGCCTTATTTTTCTATGAATCTGATGTATGCTAGCCACATCACCCCCTTGTGTGAGGTCGGGTATGGATGCCAGTGGGCCTTCTTGGTTCAGGTGGGCCATGACTGACTGAGTTGTCCTATTGGAATCAGGACCGCCTTTTAAAAAAAAACCCTCATAACTAATTGTTTGTATTAATCAGTTTGGGGATGACCAGTTTGAGATGCCTCAGATGGACTTTATTTTATTTTATTTTATTTTTTTGCTGCAGTGGCCCAGCTCATTGTGCAAAAATAAGCATTAACACAAATCTTTCTAGGACTGGGACCTCAATATGTAATACTGTAAAGAAATAGGTTTTTTTAGTGATTTAGACGTGTTTTATATTATGCGATTAGAAGCTATTTTATATTCCACTGCAGTTTTCTTGCCACTGCTACCAGAGTCCTTTGAACACAACAGGGCATTAGATAATAGACAATAAAATACTTCAGCCTGGGAAATGGAAATAAAACCCAAATGTGCTAATGTAATCCACCTGAGTCAAAAGAGCCAAAAGTCTTCTCTGATGACAAGTCAGTACAAGAAAAATCACATGCAGAGGAAATGCAGCACTTTACCACAGGGCACAGCTATTAGCAGAATTGCAGCTGTCCTACACATGCTCAAAGGAATCAATGAAGTGATAGCTTCCAATATTTGTCCAAACATGCTCAGATGAAATAAAGCACATGAAGCTGTGATCAAAATTCAGCAAGGAGAATTTCCCTGATGAAGGTCAAAGACTGCATTGTCATCCCTGAGAGCCTGACAGATGAAGATCATTTTATTTTGTACGTGATTGAAAAAAGGAATGAATGTTACTATTGTTGTGGGAGAGAGTTCTGTGTACCATGGTATTGATCTAATTGCCCATTGAAGCCACTGGGCATTGGATCAGGCCCTAAGCCAAGGACTGCTATTATAATAAAGGGGCCAGCTTCAATTCTTGTTAAATAGAGCTGAGTGAATACTCCAAAAACTGTTTTGGGAAAACTCTTGCCCAGTCCCACCCCCCAAAAATTGAATTGGATTTGGTTTTGTTCATGCCCTTCTTTAGTGCCTTGCTAAAAATATTCTAGCAAGCAGCTTCACCAGCAGAAATGTTTGTAAAGACAGTGAATGTTACGTGGCTTTTAGCAAATTTTTTGGAATGCAGATCTCAAACTTATCCACCTCAGAAATTAGAGCCTGATTTTTAAAAAGCAAGTGCGGATTTTGTAGGCCCACCTTCAACAGCTTAAAGGAGCCTAATTTTCACAGGGCAGGTGCTCAACTTTTTTTTCTGAAAAACAAGGCCACTTCAGGAAATCTTAAGGGCCTTGTTACATGTGGCACTTCGACCTGCTCCAGTGTTGATCGGTTTTAGTGCTAGCTTGAGTTTGGACTGGTCACACATTCAAGCCAGTAGGAGCCTCGAAGACTGAAGGGCCACTCCACCCCCATCCTGGGCTTCTCCCCTGCCACCTGCCCCCTGAGGCTCCCCCTGTTTTCCCCTCCCTGGGGTTGTGAACAGGTTTGAATTTTCCTGTTCTGCAAGCCTCCGGGTCTACCACAACACACAACCTTTTACCTTTCAGGATTTCCCATTAGTTACAAAACTGCTGGACGGTTTCAGAAATAATGATGGCAAAAACAAGTGGCAGAATATCAAGACCCCAAGGAATTTCTTAATGAATGGAACTTGAAACAGTATTTTGTCAGGCTAATTGCATGCTGAAAAAAAAGCTTTCAGTTATATTTTGAAAATATATTCAGTTTGACGTTGAAGTGTTATGGATTAAGCTGCAGTGAATTCTGTGCCTCATTTTTACCTGACTTATGTCTTTGTGCAAATAATAATACTCCAAATTTTGCCCTCAAGATATATCCAAGCAAGTCCCACAGAAGATAACTAGAGTTTTGCATGCATATCCCAGGGCAGAATTTTGCTCTATATGTTCAACAATAGTGCTTTAAACTCTTCCTAATTACTAGCTCACCAGAAGTGTTTTTCTTTCTCATTCTTTTGGATTTAACTATGAACTTTTAACTGTTTTTTTTTCCTATGCAAAGAATGTACAGTTCATAGAAACAAGGAATTGCAAAGACCTTTTGGGTTATTCACTCTATTGTCTGGCGGCTACACATGGCTCTTCCCTGAAGTGCTTTTTCCAATGATTTGTCCAGCTTGATTTAATTTTTTCCAAGTGATGGGACTGCCATCAGTTCCCATGGACACTGAGATGAGAATAAGAAATCTCACTGTCAAGAAGTTTCTCTGGTATTGAGTCTAAATTCCCCCTTCTTTAATTGAATTCATTATACCTAGATTGAAGCCTGTGTGCCTCAGCTAATACTTCCTTCCTATTCTTTTGTGTACAGAATTAGGATATACCATTACTGTTACCAGCACTAAAACACTGAGTTCTTTAACACATTCTGGTGGCTAGACCATGTAAGAGAGGTTTATAAATCAGTTACTGTCTATGAGTTGATGCATCTGGTAACTTAGATTGATAAGTAAAAGGTTTAGATTCATGCACCTTGGTTTCAGTCTCCACTGATGAGCTTTCAGGCGCATTATTATAGTATCATGTATTCTCCCCTTATGTATCTTTTAGCTGGATATAATAATCTGGGGAATATCTATGCACTGCTTATTAACTTAGCTTTGATACTGGGGATGTTCTGTGCATAGCTATATAAGACAGCAGACTGTTTTGAATGTGGAACTTATCTGCTGCCTTTAGCCATTTTAACCTCATTGCAGAACTAAAATGCAGAAGGATTATGATAGAGGACTTGCAATTGAAGACTGTTCAACTTGAGACCATTGCTCCTTGTTCTGTTATCTGCCACCACTGAATAAGCTCAGTTCCCTCAGCTTCTCCTCAGAAGCCATGTGCCCCAGACATCTAACTTTTTTCGTTGCTGTCTGCTGGACTATCCAATTTGTCCACATCTGCTCTGTAGTGGGAGGCCCAAAACTGGACACGGTACTCTAGATGTGGCCTCACCAATGCTGAATAGAAGGGAATAATCACTTCCCTCGATCTGCTGGCAATGCTCCTACTTATGCAGCTCAGTATGCTGTTAGCCTTCTTGGGAACAAGAAAATACAATTGACTTATATTCAGCTTCTTGTCCACTGTAAATCCCAGGTCCGTTCTGCAGAGCTGCTGCTTAGCCACTCGGTCCCCAGCACATACCAGTGCATGGAATTGTTCTGTTCTAAGTGGAGGACTTTACACTTGTCTTTATTGAACCTTATGAGATTTCCTTTAGTCAAATTCTCCAATTCGTCTAGGCCTCTCTGAATCCTGCCCCTCCTTTCCAGCACATCTACTAGTTCCCCCAGCTTGGTGTCACCTGCAAGCTTGCTGAGGATGCACTCCCTCCCATCTTCCAGGGCATTGATTAAGACAGCGAACAAAACTGGCCCCAGGACCAACCCCTGGGGCACTCCACTTGATACCAGCTGCCAACTAAATATTGAGCCATTGATTAGTACCCTTTGACCCCACCCATCCAGCAGTTTTCTATCTACCTTATAGTCCATTCATCCAACCCAGACTTCCTTAGCTTGCTTGTGTGAATATTGTGGGAGATCATATCAAAAGCCTTGCTAAAGTTAATGTATATCACATCCACTGTTTTCTGCATCCACAGAGCCAATCGTCTCATCATAGAAGGCAATCGAGTTGGTCAGGCATAACTTGCCTTTGGTGAATCCATGCTGACTGTTCATAATCACCGTCTTCTCCTCCAAGTGCTTAGAAATGTATTCCTTGAAAACCTGCTCCATGATTCTTCCAGGGACTGATGTGAGGCTGACCAGTCTGTAGTTTCCTGGATCCTCCTTCTTTCCTTTCTTCAAGATGCGCACTATATTTGCCCTTTTCCAATTTTCCAGAACCTCTCCTGATTGCCATGAGCTTTCACAGATGATGGCCAGTGGCTCTGCAATCACATCTGCCCACACTTTATTGTGTTTCACCCCATGGACTTGTACACTCCCATCTTTTCTAAATAGTCCCTAACCTGTTCTTTTGCCACTATTGGCTGCTCACCTCCTCCCCAAACTATGCTGCTAGGTGCAGTAGTTTGAGAGCTGACCTTGCCTGTGAAAACTGAGGTGAAAAAGGCATTAAGTGCTTCAGCCTTTTCCCCATCATCTGTCACTAAGTTGCCTCTACCATTCGGTAAAGGACCCACACTTACTATGATCTTCCTCTTCTTACTGACATACTTATAGAAACTGTTTTTGTTACCCTTCATGTCCCTTGCTAGCTGCAACTCCAGTTGAACTTTGGCCTTCCTGGTTTTATCCCTGCATGCCCAAGCAGTGATCTTTTACTCCTCCCTAGTAGCATAAGAGTAGTACCCTAAGACAAACAATCAACTCTTGCCCCAGGGAACATAGTTTTCCAAGTCTCATTCCTGGTTTGGAGGTAACTAAGCAAGAAAACCCCTGATGGATTTTGATAACCTAATATGGCTGATTAGGAGGGTCACCTGACAAAGGAACTAGAGGGTATAAAAGACATTAGTAGAAACAGTTTGTCAAGAGAGCAGAAGGGAACTGATGGCAACAGAAGGGGAGAAGGAAAAAAAGTTCCCCAATTTCTAGAAGCAGCCAAGTGCAGGGGAGGATGAGCATCTCTACCCTCTGTTTTGTGCTACTGTGGTGTTACAAACCTCTGATGAACCAGAAGCTGATTATATGGCCAAATTTGGCAAAGCATTGGCCATCTACCAAGCAAGGTCCTTTCAGCACCTCAAGCAGCCAAGGCTAGTCTATCTCTGTGTTTGAATGTGTTTAATACATCTCTATAAGCCAACCTTTTATAAACCACAGACCAGTGGGAGTGGGATGGGGCACACACACAAAGCCAGTTGCCTCCTGCGGCTGCCCCACTGCCCAGCTTTAACCCCAGAAGCTGCTCACCTGGGCGGACAGACAGGGGTCCGAGCGGAGGCTCGTGCCACAACTCAGCAGCCCGATGGTTGGGAACCTCTGCTATAAGGTATCTGCATAAATTATAGTAATGGAGGCTAAGCTTCCATAAGTATCAGGTTTACTTTTCTAGCTTATTAGAATGTTTTAATCTTTTTATGAATTTACAATAGGAGAAATAGGTTGTTGCAGTGTGGAGTACAATCCTGTCGTGAGTTAAAGACTATAGAAAGGAAAAATAGGCATTGTAGGCCACAATCTTTTTCACCTATGGGGCACTTAAATGCAATTCTGTCAGAGCTGTAGTGAGCTCAGTCAGTGCTGGGGATGGGGATGGGGAGGAAGGAAAGTTTTACTTGATCAATCCCTCTATGCAATAGCAGTAGCCGTAGTAGCTGTCTTCCCTGTGCAGAGTCAGGGCAGTAGCAGCAGAAAAACAGTCCAGCTCTCTGGGTGCTGCTCCTGGGGCCCCCATTTGCTTGCCTCATCCCAGGTATGCTACTGGGCACAAACCTGTGCCTACTGTAAGAAAAACTCCCCGAGGCTGAGGGAAAGGTGGGAGAGTGCAGTACTGCTCCTGTCATGGTAAAGATTTTTTGCAGGGAGGGAGTTTCATGCCCCATTATATTTGGCACCTGGAGCTGTTGACCCACTTGCCCCCCTAGATACATTTCTGAATTCAGTTCTGTCTTGTTCAAGTCCCTGAAAATCCATGAATGTATATTTTTTGTAATACACTGTCATTTTATCCTTAAGATGATAGGATCATAGAAAAGGAGGGCTGGAATGGACCTTGCAAGGTCATCTAGGATCAAGGCAGGATCAACCCTAACTAAACCATCCCAGTCTGTCCAACCTGCTCTTCAATTTTTTCATTTCCAGGGACAGATATTCCACAGTTTCTCTAGGTGCCTGTTCCAATACTTGAACAACCCTCAGAGTCAAATAGTTCCTCCTAATCTCCAATCTGCTGAAGCCTGAGGTCAGTGATCCTAGTGCTGTGCCCTACAGCCACAGAGAAAAGCCCGTCGCTATTCTCTCTATATTCACCCTTCAGCTATTTAAAGACTGTTATCAAATTTCCTCCCTCCCTTTAGCAGTTTTCTCTTCTCCAAACTAAATAGCCCTAGTTCTTTCAGCCTTTTCTTATAGGCCTCCAAGGCCACTTATAATTTTTGTTTCTCTGCACTGGACTCTTTCCAATCTGTCCACATCCTTCTTGAAGTGTATAGCCTAAAAGTGGACACTGTGCTTCAGGCAAGGCCTTATCAGTACTAAAAAGAGCAGAAGAGTAGCTTCCCTTGATTTGCAAGTGACACTCTTGTTAATACAATCCAGTACGCTGTTGGCCTTTTTGGCAATGAGAGCACACTATTGACTTATATTCAGCTTAAGAGCTACTGTAACCCCCAGGTCCTTCTCTGCAATACTGCAGCCTAGCCAGTCACTCCCCAGTCTGTATTTGTGCATGCATGCAATTATTCTGTCCCAAGTGCAGGACTTTGTATTTATCCTTGTTGAACTTTATCCGATTGATCACAGTCAATTTCTGCAGTCCATTCAGATCATTCTGGATTCTGGCCCTGCCATCCAGAGTGTCTACAACTCCACCCAACTCAGTATCATCCAATGTACTAAGCATGTACTCAGTCCCATTGTCCACATCATTAATGAAGATGTTGAGCATTACTGTACCCAGGGCAGGCCCCAGAAACCGCACTTGATACCTCCTCCCAGCTAGACTTTAAGCCATTGATGGCTATGCACTGAGCATGATGATCCAACCAGTTATGTATCCACCTTAGAGTACTTTCACCTGGTCTGTATTTCCTTAGTTTGTTAATGAGAATGCCATGGGAAGCAATGCCAAAAGCCTTGTTAAAGTCAAGGTACATCACATCCACTGCACTCCTCCCACTCACAGAGTCTGTCACCTTATCAAAGAAGAAAATCAACTTGGTCAGGCATGACTTGCTCTTGGTGATTTCTTTTTAGTACTGCATCACAAAAAATGCAGCAAGGAGGAGGAAGATCCACTCAACTTTTGTATTATCAGTGTTTCAAAGACTCAAGCAGGATGGAATCAGATGGCCCGGGGGTGCATAACTTTACTTATATGCCTAATAGTTGAAATAGAATCTGGTCCCCTATTCTCAGTGTGGGAAGAAACTATGCAGATATCAGTATTCCTAGAATTGTTCAACCTGATGCATCAGATTCACTCTGGGTGTGGTTTCACTGGAAGAGGGTTTCAGACCTGAGGGAAAGTGGTAGTGCCACCTTCCAAGGCAGAACTGCTGTAAATTCCAAGCTGAACTTCATCAGGACACCACTGACACAAACTCTTTTGAAGATGCCATGAATTAGCATGTTGCTTAGCAGGGCTGACCTACCTTTCCCAGGCCAGTTATGCTCACTTTGTGGATTGCTCCAGCTGTTTGTACACTCCCCAGCAGAACAGACTTTGCAGATGATTTATTCTGTTATAGCACTTCCATTTGAGGTATTTTTCCCACTTCAGGGGGACCTCATATTAGTCTTTATCATAGGGACCTGACTTCTACCTGCTGTATGTAGATGAACCACCAAGTAGAGGGTGTGACTGAAGAAGCAGCAATATTTGCTGATCTCAACATTATTTAGTGAAGATGAGAGAGAAATGAGGATTGTTAAGTCCAGAAAGCCCTATCAAAACTAGGCAATTGGGCAGCAAAATGGCAGATTAAATTATTTGTAGACAAGTGCAAGGTAATGCACATTGGAAGGAGCAATTTAAACTACATGCTGATGGATTCTGAATTAGCTCTAACTTCTCAGGAAAAAAAGATCCTGGGCATCATTACAGATGGCTTGATGAAGGCATCTTCTCTATGTGCAGAAGCAGTTTCAGAAAGGCAAATAAGATATTTGGCCGCACTGAGAAGTAGCTGGTGAATAGCATGGACATAATTATATAGTGCCATTATATGAAACCACAGTACTCTCTGTCCTCACCTTGAATACTGAATCCATTTTTGGTCATCTCACCCTGGAAAGGCAGCAAGAGAAATAGGAAAGGTCCACAGAAGGGCAAACAAAATGATTACACAGAAGCACTGGGAGATGTTTTATACTGGGAGAAAATGTAAAAGATGGGTGTCCCTTAATTTAAAAGAGAGAAAAATAAGACAAGATAAGAGAAGGTTCTATAAAATACGAAGTAGTATGCTGAGAAAGGCAGTCATATTCTTCTGTTTTTAAACTTTCCTATAATGCAAGCATGTACAAGAAAAGCCCTGAAATACCAGTTTATAGAACAGAGTATTAACCTGGGAAACCCAGTGACAGGATAAAATCATAACAAAGGGAGTCAAGCTCTGATTTAGACATTTCTGGGGTGATTCTCATTTGCACCAACACCCAGATCCTCACTGCCCAAGAGGAGTAAAGGCATCTTAGCATTAATGAGAATCAGTCCTTTATATGCCTCAGTTGTTACCCTAGCTACAGTAAATGTCTTCTTCTTCAGCAATCCCTCGCAGTCAAGGATGATGGTCTTCCATGATTATCTTATCTGTGTGGCCAAAGATGGCTGATGAGGCCTGTCCAGGATCAACAGACTTTACTGCAGCTCAGAGACGTGTTTCCATGTAAAATAGGTTGCACTGGATTCTAGATTTGGTCCATAATATGCTGTTTCTACCACTCCCACTTTTCCACCTCCTGTTGTTGTGAGGTTTCAAAGTACTGAGATCTCTGCAGCAGACTCTTCCTCCATTTGGGGCAGTCCTGGACAATAGTCTCCATGAGCTGCTATCAATGTTGCATTTTTTTTAAGTTGACCTTGAAGATGTACCTGAAGCACTTCCTCTGCCATCCACTTGAGCATATGGGGGTTATAATGCCCCAAACTTCAGAGCCCTTAAACTAATCATTAGCTGCTATATTAAGAGGGCGAAATTTACCCCTTCAGTGTATAGGACTTTAATGTATCATTACTTATAACTTTTTATTCAAGCATCCAACACTGGTCTCCCTATACAATGACTACAAGGGATCAGCAGAGTCCCAAAAAATACCCTAGCACTTCTACATATATGCCAACTTGATCACTGGTTCACTACTGTATAAAAAAGAGCCTAGATGGGATCCCTACTCTTTGTAGTGAAAAGCAGTTTTATGTGACATTTTTACAGGCTATGGCTGGATTTAACTCACTGAAGAAAGATCTTCCATCCTCCAAAAACTGGAATTGGGTGCAGATATTGAGGCTTGAAGGTGCAGGAAGGGAAATGGCTAGAAACTTGGATGAATGTTAAAGGAAGAAGTGATGAGTGTTGGGAAAATGTGAAGAGATGAGAAGTAAGCTATAAGAAGGGGGAAACAAAAGGAAAGATGGTGAGGATTGAGGGGCTAGAGAACAAGAAACAAAAGAAGAGGGAGAAGAATGAGAAAGGGAATAATAATAGATTGCAAAATCTATGGAGAGAAAGACTGAATACTGCACAGGGGAAAATAAGGAGGGGTGAGAGTAAGCTAAAGGGAGAGAAACAAAATAGATGGAAAATTGTGAAATCAAAGGAGAGAAAAAAGAAGAAAGTCAGGAAAAGGACATGATGGAAAAGAAACAAGGGGTCCCAAGTCATCTGTCCAATATTTTAATTGAAAAATGAATGTCAACAATTATATTAAATGCATGAAAATAGTAACTTCATAGGCACAGAGAGAATACAGAATGGCGCAAGAATGCAGGGTGATATATGAGACATAGTATGATACAGGACTGGATTTAAAAATCCGTAAACATTAATACTGTTCCTAGCTCTGCCCTGAAACTGTTACATGACTTTGAACAAGTCACAAGTAAATTACTTGCAAGGAAAGGCTCGTGGGCAAGCATCTACACATGCAGGGAAGTGGGAGAAGACATGCTGCTCATGGCAGCGAACTGCTCCTGCTTTCTGGGGCCCTGCAATGGGCCTCTGCCACCACCAGAGAGAACTGGAGGCTCCAGCCATAGTTGCCTGCAGCTAGAGACCATTTTGAAAAGACAGCTCCACTCCCTGCTCCCTGACCAGCTGCATTTCTGGCCAGAAACAGTGTGCAGAGCATGAGTGCAACATATTGTTACACAGCACATGGTAGCTGTCTCACTGCAGCCTCTGCTCCCCACCCGCCATGCCATGGCTGCGCCAGTCCCTGCCCCAGGCAGTGATGCCCAGTGGCCCGGGCTCCTGTTCACCACGGCACTGGCCCTGCTGGTCCTCTGCACTCACCACTGGCTGGGCCACAGCCATCTGGGCCCTGCCAGCTCCCCCACATGCAGTGACCGCCTGCCTGGCTGCATCTCACCATCCCAGCACTGCTGCTGCTGTGAAGCTGCCATCTGGACCCCGTCCTGCTGGCTGGACTCCAGCAAGGAAGATGATGACAGGCTCCTGGACCCCACCACCAGAGCCATCCATGACCTTCTGGGCCTCCAGCTCTGCCGCCTCTGGGCCTGCTGGGCCAGCCAGGACTAGTGGCTGCACATTGTCCAGGATACCTGGGACAACAAGCAGTGGCTGGAGGTGTTCTGCGTGACCCAACCCACCTTCCTGGACCTCCTGGAGCAGCTCCACCTGCACCTGAAGTAACAGGACACCACCATGTGGCAGCCCCTGCACACAGACACCTGGCTGGCCATTGCCCTGCTGAAGCTGGCCACACCTGCCAGCCTCTGCTATGTGGGCCACTTCTGGCATGGGCGAGGCAACCACCAGGGAGGCTATCCTGGAAGTGTCCGGCACCCTCCAGGATGTGCTGGGGCACATCATGCTCCATGTGCATGACCCCCTGGAGGTGGTAGCGGGGTTCTGTGCCCTGGGATTCTCCCAGTGCATCAGGATCCTTGATGGGACCTACATCCCCATCACCTGCCTACCTCACAGCAACTGTCCCTAGTATAGCCAGAGGTGCCCCATTGTGTTATGTATGGTCTAAACCAAGGGGCCATGTCACATGACACTTAAGACATATTAACTGCACTTGGAACATGAATGGTCGCATATTCAAGCAGTAAAACACATGCTAAGTGCAATCATATCATAGTAAAGTTAGGACTTTTCATTGGAGGAGTATCTCCAGGTCGTATTAAGTAACACCTGTTCAATTATGATCAAACTGCATTGTGAGATGATATGAGTTCAAGATTCCAGTGTGGGGCAGGGGATGGGACTGACAATCAGCTGATTGCACTGTACCTCACCAGAGCCAGTTCAAGCCTGCCAGTGGCAGAGACCCAGCTTGATGCAAGGATCTAACACCAGGAGTGGCAACTTCTCAGGGGCTCAGCTCTCTGCGGCTCCTTTTGGCTGCTACCAGTAATGGAGATTTGGCTTGTCTTGCCTAGTGTGCAAGGGGCAGGGACTCCTGGGCTGGGTAGTGCTGGGCATGTGGTGGAGAGGGTGCAGGCTCCAAATATGGAGGTTGCATGTCCTCATGAGCAGATGTGTGAGATGCAGTGCCCAGTGCTGGAGCCAGTGGCTAGGGTGGGGCAGGGGGTGGAACTACAGCTAGCTCCTTCCCTGTCCAGAGCGGGCTGAGAGGGTAGTAAGAATCGCCATGCAACTGTTCAGACACATTCTAAGTTTTAATATGACACAGTAATGCTTACTACAGTGTCAAAACACGTCAAGTGTCCCATGTGACAAGACCCCAAGAATACAGTGTTATCCCATTGCCTGAATTAGCTTTTATAACCCCTGTGTCCCTCAGTGGATTAACTGCTTTGTTCTTCTCTCTTCTACCAACCTTTGCTCTCTCAGCAGTTCCCCCTCCCTTTTCCCCTTTCCTGTCCTTTGTATCCTAATCACTGCTTTCTATTCATAAGTTCTGCTTCCTAACGTCTCTTCAGAGCATCTGACAAAGTAAGCTGCTGCATACAAAAGCTTATGCAGGTCTGCTTGAGTTAGTCTGTAGGGTGCAACTCTACCCTACCTTCTGCCAAAAAAGCTAAAAACCATGGACAGGTATTCAGTTTGAGCTCCATGAATCTCCAGCACCATGAAAAACATGGAGAGAAGGGGCCTGTCCAGGTATTCCAGTCCCTTGGTTGGAGAGCTACACTTTCACCTCAGAGGCAAGCTTTCCAACCAGGGGGCAATAGACAGCTGCTCCTTGGTTCTCCCAGCCTCCAAGACAGCCCAGTCATTGACAGGCTGCCCTCTCTCTGTCAGGTGCCCCTGCTTGAATAGTTCCAAAAACAGGAGAAACTGCAAAAGCAGCTGCAGCAGAAGGGTATCAGGGAGACTTCTGGGGATCTCACCAGTGGTGGTTATCAGGGAACCAGCTGCTCTCCATCCCTTCCTTGGAGTGCGGTGGGGTAACAGAGGACGGTGGGATTCCAGTTATATCCAGCTGTATAAAACTGTACAGGTGCTACACATGTTGTCACTCTCCAGCAAAGTTGCTGGTTGAAACAACCAACAAGTAGTGGTGGAATCACTGTGTTTCTCCTGCCATAAACTGCTTGAATGCCAGTACGGTCACTTTCTGTGCTGGGAAAAGGGTATATTTCCTTTTGCAAAGGGTATATTTCCAGATGCAACACTTGTCCAGGGCCTTAAGAAGAGTGAATTTAGCATGACCATGTTAGTCACAGACAGGGAATCCAGGAGTGATTTCTGCAGACAGAGGCACAACTGGGCAGTTCAGCACCTGGGTGATAGTCATGAACTGGGCAGCAGCTGTAGCAGGGCTGGTGGTGGCAGCTGGGCCAGCAGCACTGCAGCTTTTATTTTTGCCCCTTCCTCCCCAAGTCAGCAACCAAGGCTGGTGCCAGTCACCCCCACCCCTCAACTACACTACTGTCTGCCAGCTACCCCAGAAAGTCTTTTACTGTCATGTTCACTAGGGCACCCCTGGGGAAGACCAGGACCAATGGATGCCAGTGGACTCCTGGAAGGCCACTTCAGGCTTAATACCAAGAAAAAATCCTTCAGTCAGGGTGTCCAGATTGTGAAATAAAGTCCCTCCAGAGGTGGTGCAATCACTTACTCTGGAGGTTTTCAAGAGGAGACTAGACAGTCACCTCACTGGGGTCACCTAACCCCGGTCGTCTTCCTGCCTAGAGCAGTAGGGCTGGACCCGATGATCTGCAAAGTCTCTTCCAGCCTCGTACAATCTAGGAATCAATGTATTTTGTGTATGGCATTTTAAGTAAAGAACAAGCTTGTTTGGAAAGTTTAGACGTCATTAAAAAATATATTACTGCTATTGCGTTTGCATCCCTCTGCCTGGAAAGCCAGCTTCCTCGGTGACACGAGTTCAACACTGCTGGACAAAAGGAAAATTATCTCCTATATATTTAGAAACTTCTAAAACATCTTGAAAGTAACTTTATCTGTATATAATTCAATCAAATGAGTGAGACAGCATGCAGTCTTGCAGGGCCTGTGAGCAAATGCTGCAATGTCATTGGAAAGCAGGGATTTCCACCTTCTTCTCCAGGAGTAAAACAATTCGTCCCAGTTTTTTAGCTTTTTATCACTTGATATTCACCTAATCTCTGCAGCTGCCAGAGGCTGACTCTGGCCCATGGCCATCTACAACAACATATTGGAGTATCCAGGATTACTGGAGGGCAGCGTGCCCTAGCTATAGTCTTTTGCCTACAGTACTTCCTAAAGCTGCATCGGTAAGGGGATGTTCTAGGCCTGGGGAAATCCCTTAACTCATCATGTAGGGCCTCTAGGTGTCTTTGTGGATCTGGGCCTGAAGCCAGCTTTCCGGCTTCTTCACACTGCCAGAGTTGCACAAAGAGTACTGACAGGAGCCAGGGATCTGTGCGTCTGTTTTTAGCCTCAATAGTTTGGTTTTGTATGTTTGTTTTATTTTATTTTTTTAAAAAGACCCTTCCCATG
Source organism: Crocodylus porosus (assembly GCF_001723895.1). Taxonomy (NCBI): domain Eukaryota; kingdom Metazoa; phylum Chordata; order Crocodylia; family Crocodylidae; genus Crocodylus; species Crocodylus porosus. Next base: position 49,135,792 of record NW_017728931.1, on the reverse strand, counting down.
TTTCATCATTCGGGGTCTTAGTGCTGTCTATTGTTTCCCTCATATCCATGTATTCAGGTTGTGAGGGAGAATCCATCCGTATGGGGAAATGGTAATTTTGTGGAAGGTAAGTTTGTTTTTGTTTTGTTTTGGTGTGTTTGCAGGGACCCTCCAATTTGGAATATGAGAAATTTAGAACCTAATGCAATAGTGACAAGGTAAATGTCTAAGTGCAGTTTATTGCATCTCCACAATTTAACATGTTGATAGCACCATCAAAGATATGGTATGGGGGCATGCATATACATAGGTGTACAAAGCTGTTCCACAGGGCATGTGAGCAGTGGGGCTGCATAGGGTACAAGGCCAGTAGAGGCACAAACCCGTTATCTTGTGAAGTGAGAGCAGTATATAGTTGCTGTGCCACAGTAGAGAGTTTCTGTAAAGCTAGCTAGGAGCTCCTAGGCACAATGTGGATGTGCATATTTTTGCCTGGTGCCTTATAGATATGCCCTGCCTGATACAGTTCTGTATGTGTACATCCACTTGTGTACACACATGCAATATGCACGCAGACATATATATGGCTGTATGTGTGTGCACAAAATAAAATGAAGTTCCTTACACTTTATTTAGATTGCCCCCCATTTGCTCCGAACACCCCTAACATAACTTACAATGCACATTTCAAGCCTTCCCTCCTTATGATTAAATTGCAGAAATTTCATCCTGTGCCACCCGTATCCACCAAGCCAAGTGAACTGAAAGCTGACTCAATTCTGTCTTCCTGGCTCCTAACCAGCCTCATAATTCTTTCCTCTTTTCAAACATTTGTAAAAATACAAGTTTGTTTTACACTCTAAAGCCAACTGCTCTGGGAAACTGCAGACCAAATCAGGGGTGAATTCCAAAAACAAAGAGCCTTTATAGTTGGCCAGCCTACAAAATACAGTACATCTATATCTAGTCTAATAGGCAAGGCTGTATGGTTTAATAGGTAGGGGTCTGTCTTGTGAGTCTGGGGACCTGCCCAGATTCTGTATCTGGTTTTGTTACTGACCTGCTGCATGGTCCTAATTCCTGTGACTGTGTTTCCTCACCTAACCTTTAGAAGTCCATTTTGACTGTAAACTGTTTGAGGCAAGGGCTGTCTTCCTTTGTGCCTGCACAACATGTAGTCTTGAGATGTTTTTAGGCACTACTGTAATACAAATGATAAGATCATGGAAAAGATACAGTGTCTGGAGAAGAACATTATACAGCATATTACAGATTATCATAAATACTAGTACTGGAAATAACCCTATGTGTTATTAGCACTCTGTTAGTCTGTCATAGCCCTGGCTATATAGCCTAGTCCCATGCAAATGTTAATAGATATTTGATTTAGACAGTTGTGTTCTTTTGGTGTGTTTAAATCTAAAAGATTAATTACTGTTTTTTTTTCTTTCCCCATAAGCCTTTGAAAGAGACTAATATTATAAATAGGGTCTAATTAGCAACTTGCCATAAGTCTTAAGATCTTTTTATTTTCTTGCAGGTTCAGCCACTGTCGGTATCTCAATCTCTATGGATTATTCTGCAGCTCCCTGAAGAGACTTCAACTTCAGTTACGTCTTCAATCTTTTTAAATTTTGCCTCATTTAAATATTGCAGCTAATTTTCAGAACTTGAACGATGAATAAGATTAAAATTAGTGCTTTTTAATAAGGGTTAAGAGGATCTCTCATTTCCATCAGGTCTTCTTCCCATCTGATATTCATCCTCTAAAGAAGTGGTAACCCCTATCTAAGTTTATAGCTTTGATGTAGGGAGAAGAAAGAGAGAGCAAGAGAAGGAATGGGAAGTTACTTAAATACCAATTAAAAATAAAAGATACTATCAGAAGTTTAAAGGCATTGCACCCTTCTGTTCATTCATTTAAGAGAGCAATTAAGCTGGAGCAGTCATTTCTAAGTATGCCCCAGTAACGTCAGAATTGGGTCTTTTGTTCTGTATGGCCTTGTCACACATGGCTGACCTGTAGTCACTGTACAGTGATCATAAAGAGTCCTGGTCCTCCACACAGAGGACTAGGGGGCCATATTTCAACCTCTTCAGGAAGCCAGAATACAACACACATTGTAGCTATCTATGTCTCTCTCCCCCTCATGCTATACTTACCATTACCTTTTTATCCAGAAACATAACCAGCCAACCAAGTCCTTTTGTCCTCCCACCCGGAAGGTGCAAACTCAAGCATAAATTAAGGTGAATTAAGGTTAGTCTACCACAATACAACAGTGATAGCGGTGGCCATGATGATGGTGGTAATATACTCATCTTCTCAGGCTCGCAGCCACTTATATCCAGCCCCTCTTTAGCAATAGAAGTTATAATTTAGAGACAACCCCTTACTTAGAAGACTACAGAAACTGGAAATTGGGACATGGTCCCTCATCTAGGAGCCAGTTAGCGAGAGCAGCACAAAGTGAAAACAAAGGCCAAAATTTGCAGCTGTGCCCGAAGGTAGTACTAATTTGTGCCACTTTATTGCAGTGGACGCCTATTTGCTTTATGGCAGGAGAATGTGGGCAGCCTGGACCAGCTCGTGCTCTCCAGCCATCCTGGGCAGGGGCTCAAGGGCTTGAGGGGACTGATCCTGTGCATCCCAGGAATTCCTGTTCAGCAGCAGGATTCTTAAGCCCTAGGAGTGCCTGCTTGGCTTTACCCACTTACTGAGATGCATCCCCATGCTCGCTTGGACACATCTGGGTAATTCAGGAGAATTAGAATTTCCTAGCTTACCCAGATACACCCTGGGTATCCCAGGAGTGCATTTTGGTAAGTAGGAAAACCCTGACTTTCTCTGTTTACTGACTGTCCCCTGGAGATCCTGAGGACATATCTATTTCAGAAGGGAAAGCCAAGCAGGTGCTCCCAGGGCTTGAGGGCCCTAATCCTGAGCAGAAATCCCAGGATCCTCAAGACTAGCCCCACCCCCCAGCCCTGGGAGAACACATTGCCTGTTATCTCACCAAATCAACAGGAGGGCCAATGAGCAGTATGTATTTCACCTGATGAAGCAGATCAGCTGTGCCAGAGTACATCCCAGCACAGCTGATCCACTTCATTTAGCAATGGCTATTTCTATTCAGAAAGACCAAGGGTCTGCAGAGGTTGTTTACTGCTCCCCAGTAATGTTCACTGCTGTTAATTCTTCTCATTCATTGTATGCCTATGTTTATTGAACCCAGTGATCACTACCTCCTCTGGATATGTTCTTATCATCCACCCAAATGAGGGAAACCTAGCAACAAGCAGCCATATTCTTCACTGCTGTCAGCTGCTCCAGTTTCATTTAATCTAGTAATGCATTTATATTATGCTCAGCACTAGCATGTCTGAGTCCCTCAGTTTATGTCTACATAGCGCATTGCAGTACCATGCAGAGATATCTTGAGTTAACAGAGGCAATGCATGGTGCAAGGCCATGTATAATTGCTCTGAGCTAGCGGTGTCATATGCTAGCTCCAGCAGTGGAAACAGTACAACTGCATTAGTACAGCATTGTACCTGGGCTAAAAATCTTCTCTGTAGACACAACCTCAGGGTCTGTCTGAGCAACTGACCACTCCAACTATATAGCCAAGGTCCCAAATACCTATGCAGATTCTCAGCTGGAATAAACCAACAGGTATCCATTGAAGTTAATGGAGTTATGCCAATTAACATTCGCTATAGGTTTGGCTCCTTTCTTTTATCTGCCTTGTGCCCCCAGTGCAATCATGATTGCTTTTGTGGCTCAATTTATGTATGTTTGTTTTAGAATTCTCTGCAATGGTTTGGCTTTCCCTTTTGAGGCCAATCTCCCCTGGCATTTTCCCATTCAGATTAGCCATTAGTACTTATGGCTCCATTTCAGCAAAGTACTTAAGCACATGCTGAAGCTAATGCAATGTAAGCATGTGATAAAGTATCTTCCTGAATTTTTATTACTGTTTGTATTACAGTAGTGCCTGGGAGTCTCAGTCATGGACTACAGCTTCATTGTGCTAGTTGCTACCCAAACAGAACAAAAAGGCGGCCCCAAAAAGCTTGTAATCGAAGTAGTTGGGTTTGTATGTTCTATATATATGCAGTGCTTTCCAAGTATTAGTCAGTTCATCTCAAAAAATCCAGGGAAACAGTTAAATGTAGTTACTCCCTCATTTTACAGATGAGGAAAATGAGAGACATTGGTCAGAAACTAGAATCATAGAGAAGCAGTGCTGGAAGGGACTTCCAGACCCCCTGACTGTGGCAGGATCATCCCCTATTCAAACCATCCCATACAAACCATAATCTAAACTCTGCGTATGACTACCATCAATAACTACTGGTCTCCTCCTCTCTCCTTTTTCTTGGAATGGTAACCTATTCCTGTTCCTGTGACCAAGACTTTTTTCCAAAGCTAGGTGTTTAGCCCAAGAGCTCAACTCTCCCCCAGCATTATCTGTGCTTGGGATTCATAATTTCAGCAAGGCAGAGAGCGTGGGATAAGGCACTAAGATTAAATGGCTGGTGAACAGAAATCAATCTGACTTTCTCCATAGGAGGTTAGTTGGAACAAAGCACGGTGTACCTATTCTCATGCAGAGTGTTTGGGATGATATATCAGAAAAATGGCCAATTCATATTATATTTAGACTACATCTTACACCACAACATAATCTTGTTTATTATAAGACAGATTTGACATATTTCACTTGGTCGATAAATCTTCTATGGGTCAACTGATATCTTTGTGCAACTTTGGTTTAGTGCTACCTTAAGAGAGGCTACAAAGAACTTGCTTTAGTCCTGCAAAATAAAACTGGTCACTGTTCCCAGGGTTACTGCTTAATGTTTAACCAATAACTATCATTTGTAAAAGGCATGATCAGTTTTGGAAAAATAGATTGAAACACTGGCTTCTCTCAGAGGAGTGCCCTCTTTACTAAGCTACAGAATTTGGTTCCCTTTTGCTTTTGTTCTCCCTCTGGCCCTGTGAATCTTGCCCTCTTGGCTGCCCAAGAGCCCAGGTTCACCAACAGTTGTGGGCGGGGAGAGGGGTGCTCTTGCACAACCCAACTATAGACAGATGCTTAAAGCATTTTTCTGGGAAGTGGAAGATATGGGTTTGATTCCTTTCAAGTTAAGACGGGTCTAGAAACCAGGTCTCACTTCTTGAGTAAGTGCCCTAGCTACTAGTTCATCTCACAAAAGATGGGCACTACAAGCAGTCCCACCTCATTGAGTCAGGCCTGTAAATCCTGAGGAAAAGTTGGGTGTTAAGGTATATGCCAGCACCTGTCATTTCCTAATGGCTTACTGTATGTGCCTCTGTGCTCAGCATCCCCCCTGTCCCACTGCCTAGTCTTTCCTCCTCCCTTTACTGTCTCCCACAGGCCTTGATTTTCCTATCAAAGCTGTAAACTCTTAAGTGATCTTCAGTCTGCTTTTAGTTTATGCCTCTGAGGTTAAAGAAGCCAAAGCAGAGCAAATGGATTTCAAGTAAAAAAGTAATTTACAGTCTACTTAGCTGTTTCTCATAACACCAGGGTTTTGTTTCTCTTTAATTGAGGCTCTAGGCTTTTGTTTTAGTTTTTTTTTATTTTATTCTATTATGTTTTTTAATATTAACTCCAACAGGAAGCCACTGATAGGTTACAAAAACAGAAGCACCATGGAGCCCTGCTTCCTTCGGACACAGCCTTGTCTTGAACATAAGGGGAATGAGTCAGAAACTACCCCATTCTGCTTGAAGTTCAACCACAGAAAGGTACACCAAGGGGACTCACCCCATGGGACAGCATTCCCTCTATGCTGTGTGTGTGCACAGTTATGCACAATAAGAAATCATGCCGCGCAGAAACTTCTTAATGCCGCACTCACAGTGGCATACCAATGAGAGGGTGATAAAGGGCCATGGCCCATGGTTGCTGGCGGTGGGGGACACCAAGTGCCATAGCAAGGAGGCACCGATGCTCCCACTGCCGCCGACTTTTCATCTGGCCACTCACCACCCACCCCAACCCAGCCACAGGCTGCTGCAGGAGGGGAAGGGGTGGGCACACTGAGATACCCAAGCGCTCCCAGCCACGATTGCTCACAGATCGCTAAACCTTAGCGGGAACATTGCTATAGAATCTTTCTTTTTTCAAACTGAAGCCATGGCAAAGTGGCATAGTGGGAAAATGGAAGTGAAATGACTTTAGAGGGCTAGAGTCCTGAAATTAGATCCCATTTCAGAAATAAAGATAGATTTGGTGTTCTTGCCCTGCCCATCTCCCCTCCCATTTGTGCAAATCAGAGCTGGGCAAAGTGTGTGGATGAATGATTTATTCACTGAAAAATGCACTTTCAGGGTGATCAAAACTGTTTGCAAAGGCAGGTCCAATTTGGCAAAAGAAAATGGAATAGTTGAAATGGGTCACATCAACATGATTTTAAAGCCAGTACAGTAGTTTGCTTTTTCATTTGGAAACAAGATTTTGACTTCAAATGTGTTTGAATTACCGTTTTTTCCTTAAAGCAAAGCAAACAAAGCACATTTCAAATTCCCACAGAATTTTGAGGGGAGGTTCCATTTTGCTGAAAATATCAAATTATTTTTAAGAACCTTTTTCCCCCAGATTTTTCACTACACCAAAACAAGTTATTTCATACAGCTTTAGTACGAGCCATAAAATAATCTAGAATTTTTAGGGCTCATCTACACAAGATGCCATAATTTGCAGTAGACTGTTCTACTGCACATCAGTGCATCATGGCAAAAACCGTGCTAATGCGCTAATGTGCAATAGCATTAGTCTACTGCACTTTAAGCATCATAAGAAAAACCTTTACCCTTATTGCTGCACATCAGCACAGCTACTGTGCCTCTATCTAGTACCTCGTATTAGAAGTACTAAACTTAATGCACAGTAGCAAAGGCGCATTAATGAACATGTAGATGTACCACATTGTCCCTGCTTTGGAGATTCTGAAATACCACAAATGCAAAAAAAGGCATTGAAGGGGGCCAGGACTTAAAAAGAGGGAGTTTTGTAAGCGGGGTAGATGTGGAAAGGGGATAGACAGCCCTGGAATATCTGGGAATGCTTACTATCAGAAGGAAATTGTTTTGGTGATGTGGTGTTTGAGAGCCCAGGGTTGCAATACCAACAGATCATATAGGTCTGTGTTGAGATGATCTGGCTAAATTCTTCTGATCCATCACAAGTGATGTAAATGCAAAATAAGAGGGGGCAAAAGCTCCTGAAAAAAAATACTCCAACTATCTGAGGGGGGAAAAAAAGACAATGGATTTTTGAAAGGGACGCAATAAGCTGCTATGGAAGCCCAAGTCAAATGATCATGCAGACCATGCCCTGTAGGAAATAGGTGCCACCCTATTCCCTACTTCACCGATAGCTGAGCTAAGCAAGCTTACCTGGTTCCTAAAGTCCTGTAAGCAAAGAGCTGTTCAGCCTGCTAAAATATCCTCACTCCCTATCATGCAGTTTCAATTACAGTTCTAAGAGCATTAGCTGTCAGTGTCATCAAACAACAATAAAGCCTAAGCTTGAGGGTTGTTTTCCAATAGCTACTTTGAGCTGTGATGGGGAAGGTTCAGACTCTAGGTTTTGGTATATTTTATTTCTTGACTCTTGATCCTTTCTTCCCCACCTGCTGGTACATGTTTTCAAAGTCCTTGTGCCCTCTTCTGGGCTTAAGAGGGAGGAGATGGAAGTGACAGAGGCAGCAACAGCAGCTAGAAGAGAGTAAAAAAAATGAAATTCTGCAGGATCGTATTACAATGATCACTGAAAGTGCATATTTCTTTGCTCCTAGCCTTTATGTGGCACAACAGAGAACAGCCAGATTCCTTGAATGCAGCAATTAGACCAATAATACTGCAAAGACTGGATGGATAATTGCAGTTTTATAAAGACTATTTCCTTGCACATCCCTTGTATAAGCCCCTGCATTCAAGGTTAATGTTTATAAGAGTCTGAGATTCTCTTTAAAATTCTTAGAGTCAATATATCATATGTCTACAAACGCTTCATTTGTAAAACGCAGTTCTGTCTTTGAACTAGTAGCAATATGTGGGGATAGAATTGTCCAAGGAAAGGTTCTTCATATGGCAATATAATAGTGGACCCTGCCTCTTACTTCAAATGAGTTTCACACCCTTGTTTGACACCAGTGGTAGCTCTCCCAATGGGGCTAGAGGGTAAAAAGGATCCCTAGCTCTTTGCATATACTGTGCTCACCCATTCAAACAATACAGTATAATGATGTAGTTCAACTGTAAATGACTGTTGCTTAATGTTTATTTCTCAGCTATGGAACACACAGTGGACAGATGTAACACCCTTGCACAAGCATACAGAGCCCTCTGAAACATCCAAGACTGGCCCAAACCCTCCAAAATAGTGCCTTTATAAATGTCTGCCAGCTGTCCACTTACTAGTCCTAGTGGTCCTAAGGCAATGCTGGGGCCCCACTGGGACCCCTACAACACAGTGAAGATCTAGTCAGGGAACTTCTGGAGGGACTGGATGTATTTAAATCAGCTGGTCCAGATGATCTCCACCCCAGAGTGCTGAGGGAATTAGCTGAGGTCATTGCGGGACCCCTGGTACAGCTGTACAAGTACTCATGGTGCTCTGGTGTGGTGCCAGAGGACTGAAAGAGGGCCAACGTGTTTCCTATCTTCAAAAAAGGAAGGAAGGAGGACCCAGGAAACTATAGGCCAGTTAGTCTTACCTCGATTCTGAGTAAGCTTCTAGAGAGAATTATCCTGGCACATGTCCACGAGGGGCCAGCGTGGGAGGTTATGTTTAGGGGCAACCAACATGGGTTCATTAGAGGCAGGTCCTGTCAGACCAACCTGGTGGCCTTCTATGACCAGGTCACCAAATCTGTAGATGCAGGGGTAGCAGTGGACGTAGTCTTTCTGAACTTTCGGAAGGCCTTTGACACTGTCTCTCACCCCATTCTCATTAAAAAACTGGGGGACTGTGGTGTTGACACTACACAGCCAAATGGGTTGCTAACCGGGTGGAGGGCCACACCCAGAGCGTGGTGGTGGACAGGTCATTTTCAACATGGAGGGATGTAGGCAGTGGGGTTCCCCAGGGCTCGGTCTTCGGGCCCACACTGTTCAACATCGTCATCAGTGACTTGGATGAGGGGGTAAAAAGCACCCTGTTCAAATTTGCTGATGACACTAAGATGTGATGGGATGTGGGCACGCTAGAAGGGAGGAATAGGCTACAATTGGACCTAGACAGGTTACAGGAGTGGGTAGATGAGAATAGGATGGGATCCAACACTGACAAGTGCAAGGTGCTGCACCTGGGCAGCAAGAACCGGCACCATACCTACAAACTGGGGAACTCCCTTCTCATCAGTACAGAGGCAGAAAAGGATCTTGGAGTCATCATTGATGCCAAGATGAATATGGGCCGGCAGTGTGGGGACGCAGTCAGGAAGGCCAACCGAACCTTGTCATGCATCCACAGATGCATCTAAGCAGGTCCAAGGAGGTGATACTCCCCCTCTATGCGGCACTGGTCAGGCCGCAGCTGGAGTACTGCATCCAGTTCTGGGTGCCGCACTTCAAGAGGGATGTGGCCAATATGGAAAGGGTCCAGAGGAGGGCCACTCGCACAATCAAGGGGCAGCAGAGCAGGCCGTACAAGGACAGGCTACGGGACCTGAACCTATTCAGCCTCCACAAGAGAAGGCTGAGGGGGGATCTAGTGGCCTGTTACAAACTAGTCAGAGGGGACCAGCAGGCA
>NW_017728931.1:49122846-49125918 GCF_001723895.1 Crocodylus porosus | reverse complement strand
CCTTGCTGAGGTTGTTTGACTCCAGTACTCTTTCCTGCCATGGCAGGGGGTCGGACTTGATGATCTGCTCAGGTCCCTTCCAACCCTACAAACTATGAAACTATGAACACTGGCTGGGTCACCTCCCCAACCAGACCTGAAGCCGGGCTAACCCCTGACATGCACTATCCCACTACTCAATTTCTTGGGCTTCTGTCACCAGTGGAGTCAGGTCCTGTAGCTCCAGTCCCCTCTACCTCCTGTTTGGCTGAGAGGGAGAGAGGAGAGGTAGAAAGGAGTGGAGCTGGCATGTCAGCTTACCGCTCCAGCTCTCTGCTCTCCCCTGCTTTCTACCTCTGTAATGATTTGGGAGAGCTGTACCACACAGTAATTCTATGGGAAGGCATAAATTCTTTCTGTATGTGACTTTACCAAGCTGCCAAATCCATTTTAGCTATGCAACCTTTGGCTTCCTCGGTTTTGTTACCTCCGTGTCTAATACAAAAGTTGAATGGGTTTTCCTCCTCCTTATTGCATTTTTTGTGATTCAGTACTAAGAAGTCACCAAGAGCAAGTCATGCCTGACAATAGGGGTGTGCAAAGCAGGCCCTATTCAATTCAGAATCGGCCCGAATCAGAGACAGTGATTCAGTTCGTTGATTTGGATCACTGTCCCTGATTCAATTCAGCCAAATCCAAATCTGAAGATTTGATAATGATGCAGAGAATCAGCGATTCAGACATAGACACAGCTATCAATGTTTCTTCTACATACCTCGAGGTACCAGCATGGCTTGTGAATGCTGCGATGCTGGGGCAGATGGAGCATCCCACAGGAGTGCAGGGGGCCCTCCACATGCTCGGCAGCGAACATGGAAATCGACTGGAACTACTTCTGGTCCACCTCCAGGTCCACCAGGAAGCACATCGGGGGGGGGGGGCCTGCACCCCACCCTGGCTTGGCAATCAGCCACCCCAGCATCACAGCATTCACAAGCTGCCTGCTACCTAGAGGTATGTAGAAAAAACATTTAAAGCTGGGTCTATATCCAAATCGCCAAATCTTTCAGAATCTCTCTGAATGAATTCAGAGGATTCCAGTTCAATTTGGAGAGATTAAAGGGTCCTCTGATTCAGTTCAGATTTGGAGATTCGGCCATCGAATCAAGCCGAATCTTCGCTAAATCAAACCAAGGAACGAAGCTGCACACAGCCCTACTGACCAATCTGATTTCCTTCTAGGACAAGGGGATAGGTTCTGTGGAAGTACGGAGAGCAATGGATGTGATATACCTTGACTTTAGCAAGGTTTTTGAGCCTGTCTCCCAGAGCATTCTCATAACAAGCTGAGTAAATACAGACCAGCTAAAAGTATTGTAGGGTGAATACATAACTGTTTGGATCATCATGCTCAATGTGTAGTCATCAATGGCTCAATGTCTAGTTGGGAGGAGGTATCAAGTGGGGTTTCCCAGGGGTCTCTTTTGGGTTTGGTATTGTTTAACATCTTTATTAATGATTTGGATGATGGGATTGAGTACACATTTAATAAATTTGTAGATGACATCAAGTTGGATGGAGTTGAAGATACTCCAGAGATTGACCTAGGATTCAGAATGACCTGAATAAACTGGAGAAATAATCCACAGGCAATCAGATGAGGTTGAACAAGAACATGTACAAAGTCCTGCACTTGGGACAGAATAATTGCATGAATAAATACAGATTGGAGAATGACTAGCTCAACTGCAGTACTGCAGAGAAAGACCGGGGGGTTACAGTAGACCATAAGCTGAATACGAACCAACAGTGTGCTTTTGTTGCCAAAAAGGCCAACAGAATACCAGTTTGTATTAGCAGAAGTGTCATTTGCAAATCAAGGAAAGTGATTTTTCTGATCTGTTAAGCATTGGTACAGCCTCACTTGGAGTACAGTGTTCCGTTTTGGACCCTGCACCTCAAGAAGGATACATACTGTTTAGAAATGGTTCAGCAGAGCCCTGGGAGGAAAAGACTTAGGAGAAAAGGCTGGAAGAATTAGGGTTATTTAGTCTGGAGAAGAGAAGAAGGGCAGATTTGATAACAGTCTTCAAATACCTGAAAGAATACAGTAAAACTAAAGAAGGCTGTTACCCATCGCTGGAAACTAAGAATGGATTGCACTTGGAGGAGTTAGGACAGGACTCAAAGGACAGGTAGCTGGACTGTCAATTCCAGCTTTCAGGAGATAATGCTGGGCAGGAAGGTCTATACCCCCAACAGTGAATCTGGAGCCCATGAGATTGAATGGCAATCCCTAGGCAACCTGTTTAGGTTTAAGAGGCTTAAAACACCTGGAGATCCAGTGGCTTGGTCCCATGAATAATCTGGTGAGTAACAAACAGTAGCAGTCGGCCAGATGTCACAGTGCAACACTTAAACAGAGGTTAATAAATGATGTAAAAGTAATCTCCTGCTCACAGTCCTACTCCTCTGGATAAATTTGATCAATGCAAGTGTTCTAATAATGCAAGTATTCCTGCTTGCAGTTCATTGGCTGTGTGAACTGCCATTCTTTAGATGGGTGGGAGAGTTATATGGATGGATTCTGTGAGCCAGATTCTCATCTCAGTAGTGGATATCAAGAATATTACCATTGAAATGAATAGTGTAATACTAGAGTTAATCTGGCAGGAGAGGAGAATCCAATCGTACATCATCAGTTCTGTAGAGTCACCAGCTTGCCTCTGTCAGTGAATTATACTCTGACTAAAAACTGTTGTCAAGTTTTGACTTCCCTTATAGATTCTCTAATACTACAGTGCCAAATGCATTCTACCACTGGTGTTTACTGACTTGTCATTTCACTGATTGGCCTGGTCTTCATTTGTATCTTATGGAGGAAAAACATCTTATCTTGAGGAACAACAAACTAAGGAAAGCTAGAAATTTATTTTTAATTCAAAATGTGATAAAAAATTGCTACACAAATATTCATAGATTCATAGATTCATAGATGCTAGGGTCGGAAGGGACCTCAATGGATCATCGAGTCCGACCCCCTGCATAAGCAGGAAAGAGTGCTGGGCCTACATTACCCCAGCTAGATACACA
>NW_017728931.1:49079588-49122835 GCF_001723895.1 Crocodylus porosus | reverse complement strand
TCCTTTCTGTACAATCTATAGCCCTCAATATGTACCGCCCAGTCGTGGGATGGATCCCACCAGGTTTCCGTCAGCCCCACTAAGTCGTAGTCGTTTAGTGCAACCAGGAGCGCTAGTTCATCCTGCTTGTTCCCCATGCTCCTAGTATTAGTATATATTGTGTGTGGTCTTCTGTTTTCTCTAGGGTAAGGGCTTTGGAGATCTAAGGGTTTTGTTATATATTAATTTTAGGCGGCTTCTGGACCTCTTAACCCTTGGATTTTCCACGCATTAACACCTGAAACTGGTTTTAAGCACACTGTAGATGTCTTAAAGTTATGCCACTCCTTGACAGTTTCTCTCTGATCTGTGTACCCAGCTTATGTTCCATTAATGTGTGGCCATTCCCCACAGATGAGCCAATCAAGTTGCAGTCCTCCTGCATGCCAGGATTCAGTGTCCCCTATGCCACCCTCCTGTTCTGTGTGGATAAGCTTTCCACCCCTGAACTCTTCCCAAGGGGCAGTTCTGACACCAACCCAAATCCTACTCCAACCCCTGGGGGTGTGACCTTCCCACACCCAGGGGTCTAACCCCATGCAAGCAATCTGCAGAGCACATGCCCACTATCCAGGTCACAGGACATGGATGGGTCCAGGAGTGGTGTCTAGGGAGGATGGTGGGGAACAAGATAGGGGGCCAGATTGGGTCCCCTGACCTGGGGCTTCCTTCCCAGGGCAGAGGCAGTAGCACCTCCAAAACCACCCTTCCACACCACCCCCATCTCCCAGCCACCCAGGGAAGCATGACCAGCACCCCCCACAGCTCAATCCCATTTGACCTTCTTTAATTTACCACCTCTTGATTTCTTTTTAATTTTCTTTTTTTACTTACTTTTATTTTGAGGAAGTTGGGTGAGGCTGAGGGACAGGAAAGACTCGGGGAACTAGACTTATTTAGTCCTGACAAGAGAAGACTGAGGGGGGATTTAATAGTAACCTTCAACTACCTGAAGGGTGCTTCCAAAGAGGATGAAGCTAGACTGTTCTCAGTGGTGGCAGATAACAGAACATGAAGCAATGGTCTCACATTGCAGCAAGGGAAGTTTAGGTTGGATATTAAGAAAAACTCTCACCAGGAGGGCAGTAAAGCACTGGAGCAGGTTACCCAGAGAGGTTGTGGAATCTCCATCTTTGGAGGTTTTTAAGACCTGACTAGACAAAGCCTTGACTGGGTTGATATAGTTGGGATTGATCCTACTTCGAGCTAGGGGTTGGACTAGATGACCCCAAGGTCCCTTCCAACCCTAATTTTCCATGAATCTATGATTCTGTTATTTAATCCTTTATTTCAGTACTGTTCCCTCACCCACATTTCCTTTCCATCTCCCATTTCATTACCCACTCCCATCCCCTTAAGTCTCTGCCTCCCAGCTCTATGTTCCTGCCCTCGTCCCCAACCCATCTCTCACACCCTCCATCTAGGGCAGGGATAGAAGCCTGTCCTGACTCACCAGGCCTACAGTGCCAACTCACAGTTGTAGCTCCTAGTCAGGCCCCTGACCTCCAGCCATCTAGTGCCAAATCACAACTGTGCAGGTGGGGGGACAGTCAGAGCAGATTTTTAGCCTTAAGGTGTGACTGCTCCATACTGGAGCTAGCATTAATACAGATCAACATTTGAGCAGCATAAAGTGCAATGTACAACAAGGCCCTAATTGTATAGGTGTACAAGGGACTAAAGTGTTCCAGAATGAATAGAAAGAGAGAACCTGTTTATAGCCCAAAATTAATTATTACACCCTTCTACTCAGTGGGTGCATCTACACATCATGCTACATCACCATAGTGACATAGTACAACATAGCGACCATGTGTATCTACACATCACTGGCAGCTACTTTGTCCTAGCGGCACACTCCCCTGTTTTAGCGCACTGCTATGGTGAAGTAGCAGCTAAAAATAAACATGCGCTGCATGTACAGTGCAGTATGGGCGGTTACTGCACCATGCTTTTGTACTTCCAGAAGAAAGTAATAAAGCAAAGTGCAGTAACAACATCACCATAGGGTGATGTGTAGATGCGCCCAGCATAGTGTTCTGCTCCTTCTAGTGGTGCCTGGGGTGCTACACATAGAGAGTTGATGTACCTGTTCCAGCCTTTGTTCCCAGTAGTCTTTTAGGTCAGGCAATAGAGGCCAGTGTTTTAGAACCAGAAGTTCCAGGTTTAATTCCTTCTGCTGTTTGTCACAAATTTCCAGATTCACAATATTAAAAATGGTGGCTGTAGCAGCGTCCATCTTCTCCTTGCTCCAGGTGTAACACTGTCTGGACTCTCCACTCCATTCTAACCTTCCTTTCTCCACAAGTCTCCACACTTATTTTGCCTGCCACTTCTAGAAAGTCTAATTGACAGAGTATAAGGTCTTACTGGGTCTCTTGGTATGCTATTTCCTTTGTTTGGCCTTTCTGCTTAGCGTGTCTTTTTCATCTTGTTGCCTATCTCTGTTGGATTTCTACCCACCTGGTAAGTCCTCCAGTCTCTTTCCCAATCCTAGTCTAATCCCCTACTCTTCACACTTCTTATTCCTTCTGGATAGACCCAGCACCAGGCTGGACCTCCTTGCAGCCTGCTAGGTCTTACTCTGTTTTCCTCAGGCTTATCCCTAGTTAATTCCCCTTGGTCCAGCAGGAGCTCTCTCCTTCTCCATGCTCAGTACCCTTCTGTCCTTGATAAGTCTCTTCCTTGAAGGGCTCCACCCTTTGTCCCCCAAAATGGGAAATAAAAGGGTCCCATTAAAGTGGCCATCTATAGAATTTAGTTTGTTGAAACTGTAAAGCTTGGGATAACTTTCCTTGGGTAGAGATAGTATATACTTCACACTACTAGAGGGAGACAGTGTCACATTGAGTGGGTGGGAGAGTCACAGTCAACATTTTCTTTAAATGAAAAGCCAGGTTATTGGCTACATTTATGTTGTTTTCCTAATTGGCCTCTAGCGTCACATTTTCAAAATCCAAATAATAGTAAATGGGCATATCCTTGTAGTCCTTTTTCCCTGCTTATAACTATAATATTTTAAAATTCAGAGAATTGTCCCTAATATTTTACAACATCCTGGAGCACCACATGAGTCACCTCCTATTTAATCTTTGTCTCCCCATTTGTTTGCCTAGTTCCAGGTCTGAGAATAAACAAATAACATCCTAAATCAAACGAGTGCTATGAGGATAAATTCATTAGTGTTTGCAGAGTGTTTGGATTAAATGGCGAGATGGCACAGAAAATTCTGTACAGACAAAATAAAATCCAGACCTAATATAGAGAGATGCAGCTCTAGTAGTGTGAAATCAGTGGAAATGTCCTCCAGCGCTTCAGGTTGGAATTTGGCTCAACACAGTTAGTTCCTGACATTTAGCTGCAATAGAAGTACATCTTTGCATTTGAATTAGACAGTCATGATAGTGAAAAGTAAAGAGTATTTATCTGTGCCGTTGATGAAAGATAAGTCAATTGCAATTCTGGTTCCATGATGGGTGGCTAGGACCTGCTTTGAGTGACACTCCCATTGCAAAAACCATCCAGGGATCATTCCCCGGTGTGAGCCAGCAGTCATTATGGAACTGTGCCCAAGCAGTCATTTAGTAGGCAGATGATGGGGGCAAAACTGAGTTTATAAAGCCTAAGGAGACCTGGAAGTGCTTTTGGATATCAAAGCAGACAGCTGGAACCTGCTCTGAAAGTCCAGGATTAGATATATTGTCCAGACTCTTCTTGCCCTTTAGCTCTAATTTTAGTTCCCATCGCTTCCAATGTGTGCTCTCCAGGCACTGACTGCCAGGCTGACATTTTCTGTCTGCAACACTGGTGGCTTGCTTGTTGCCATTTGGAAACCCCAACTGGCTTTGTGATTGAGCTAGGCCATGTGGTTGACAGGTTTGTATATGCAGCTGGCTGGGGTATGTAGGAAGCACTGGTGACAGCTACCAGGAGCATGAAGACAAAACAAAAAGGAGTTCTGGCAGGCTAAGAAGCAAGTGAAGAGGCCTCTGCTTTGGGCTTGGGGCTTGAGGATACAATGGGATGGGGGTAGATCTGGAAATGGTTGGACAGGGAAACAGAGATCCTCCACTTTTCCTCAGGACAAAGTGGGAAGAGCAGGTGAATGTGTGATATCACAGGGAAGAAAAACAGGAAGGTTAAAATCAGGAAAAAGGTCAGGAAGAGGGGAGAGAGAAATGCAGAAAAAGAGAATGGATGTTGTGTAAACCAGCATCAGCAAAAATGGTTCCAAGGAGCCAGGCCTTGCCCTTGGGGGGGCAGGGTGGAGGCAGGCAAATCATGTTTTCCTTCCTGGTTATAAGCATTAATACTGCAAGAGCTACATACTGCACATTTATCTACAAAGTTTGGGCCACATTTTCCATGGGCCTCCATCAGTTCGAGTAGTCAGCAGCACACTGGGGAAGGGGTGTGTGCACATACGTGTGTGCATACATGTGCACTATTCTAGTGGATTCCTGTTGGATTAGAGATTTTACGTAGATGCTGTAGGTATTCACTGTTAGTGAAAACAGGACATCCTGCTAATCATCACCAAATACAGAGACGTAACCACCTTAATAACTTCTCCACTAGGTACAAAGAAGCATTGCCTTGTGATCATATCACTTGACTAAAGCTAACTCAGCATGAAAGAATTTCTTCCCACCCCTGTTCTGCCTGTGTAAAGTAGAATATAATAGCACTTCCCTTGTCTATTTAGATTGAAAGATCTGTGTGGCAGAGACTTTCACACTGTTTTTATGCAATGACTAGTACCACGAGTTTGTATTCTGTTAGCCTCCCATGCATTCAGAATTTGGAAAAATTTTTTGGAACTGAATAAATGTCATAAATTTGTCTGGGCTCTGGATCTGCCTGATATCTCTTTTGACCACATCAGACCCCAAAAGGATATTTGTAAGTAATTTGACATTCATCTGTGTTACGCAGTGAACCTTAATGAAAACTTTACACTGTCTACCAGACCTTAGTTGTGGATCATGGAGGACAAATCTGGACAAAAGGAAATGGCTGGCGAAAGAGGGAGCACCTTCAGTTAACAAAGGGATTTATAGCTAGTTTAGTTCCCCATGGCAGATTTCAATGTGAAAATGAACTTTTTTTAAGCGTTCTGAAACTGGACCAGCCATACAACTCATATATCCACACAGATTTATGCCTAGACAAGGCATGAATCTCTCTAAACCATAGGGCCGCCATATGTTTGTTAATATAACCATAAGATACAAACATGTAAAACAACCAAATAACTTCTGTCTGGTATCCCACTCTTTTTCAGAGGTTTAAGCCAGGACTTCATTTATTTATTAATTTGTGCAATTTATATGATGCTCTTCCCAACAAAGGCTCAGGGCGGCTTACAGTAAGAGAACAGAATCATTATAAAACAGGAGACTAACAAAAGAAAAATGAGTGACAAGAAAACAAAACAAATTAAAAGGGGAATTAGAATATCAACATAAAAAGTGACCCACTTAGCAATGCCTTGGCCTAGTTTTGTTGCTGAACACCTGCCCAGACTGGAAGGTCTTACAGCACTTCCACAAGATGTCCAGGCTTGGGCTCTGGAGGGCCTCAAGACAGATGGAGGTCCAGAGCTGGTATGCATCTGGCAAGAATGACCTCCCACATATTTTTGCCAAGTGGACTTGGCATACTGTAGGAGGCTGCCATACTGTGTAGAAGGTTGATTTTTGGGGACTCCCAACCATGATGCCAGAGCCCCCAACCATGGAGTTCAGGCTGGGAGATAAGGGTCTCCCAGCCTGAGCCCTATGACCCTGGAGCTCAGGCTGGTAGAGATTAACATCTCCCAGCAGTGGCCCCGAGGCTGCGGAGCTAATGCTAAGAGATAAGAGTCTCCCAGCCCCCACTCCCTGGTTGCAATGACAAAGTGGGAGCTGGGAGATAAGGATCTCCCAGCCCCCATTTCCCAATCATGATCCGAGAGCAGGGCGTTTGGAGCTCCCTGCTGGCAGGGAAGGGGGACAGAGTCCCTGCCTGGGCTCCTGTGGCAGAGCCTGTCCCAGCAGCAGGCAGTTCCCCGGGGGCAGGGAGCAATCTCCCACCCCTGGTGGATGGCTGACAGGGAGCAGATATTGCTTCTGGTCAGGTGTCTACACAAACCCTACAGCACCAGAACTAATGCTGAGTAAAATTGCTGCTTGCATTTGCAGGTAGCAAATTTACTTGATATTGGGGACATTTACTGAGAAGTAAGCATGTGCATGTGTAGATGCACATGCTTACTGCAGAATAAACTATGCTAATGTTAAGTTAAGCATCTCATGTAGATGTGCCCAGTAGGTGGGAGATGTCCACTCCATATATGTGGATGGCAAATTCAGCCATTTTTTCTGGGTGTTCAAAACCAGAGCCTTAGCCTTTTATACAGGGGTAAATCTGAACTGACCCAGATTCAGACTTCCCTAGCATTTGGGAGTATGGAGATTTATTTAGTAAAGGAAGAGAAAGGGTGACTCATATGGTGGAGTATACGATGTGGAGGTAAAATTACAGTTTTAAACTGGATGACTTTTGTAGTTTCCTAGGTAATTTCATCACACGTTAGAATTAGTGCATGCCAGCAAAGTCACTCCTCTCCAGTACCACCTCGGGTACCTTTCTGGTTGCCACCACTGCAGCACTTGGGTCATGACACATGAGTAGAAAGCAGAATTGATTACCACCTTGTAGACTAACCAAAGTAGGAGGTGTGTGTGTGTGTGTAGTTAGTCTGAAGTACTACTCTCTCTCTCTCTCTATATATATATAATCACCAATATAGATCATCATGTGATCTCTCCCTCTCCCTCTCTCTCTCTCTCTATATATATATATGTGTATATATATATATATAGAGAGAGAGAGAGAGAGAGGGAGAGGGAGAGATCACATGATGATCTATATTGGTGATTATATATATACAACAAGCTTTCATGAGTGGAGACTCCCTTCATCAGATGCTGCCTTTTAGTTGACTTCAAAATAACACGGCTAACTATGTATCTTGACTCATGAGGAGAAAACCAGCTTGGGTCCTGTACACAGAATAGAAGGAAAAACACTAATGTCCAGATTTACAAAGGTATTTAGGTGCCAACCCCCACTTAAATTAATAGGAGTTAGATGCCCAAGGACCTTTCTCCACTTTAGGCCTGAAGCTGGGACATGGGAAGGATTGAGAAAGTGAGATGGCAGTTTCAATTTTGCAGTAAAAATAGAAATGATTATACTAAGATGATAAATTGTTTTCTTTGGGTTAAAATAGTGCTGGAAAGGTTTTTTTCTGTCTGCTTCTTGACATTTCCCTGTTCCTGTAGGAATTCCCATTTAGCCTAATTAGGCTCTGTTTCTTCTTCATTTGGGCTCCATAACTCATTAGCTTCCAGCTGGGCAATGCATGATTCTAAGATGTCTAATTACCTTCTTCTCACCGACATCCTGACCGCCTCTGGTCAAAAAAATGCTGATCTATCTAGTCCCTTCAGCTGATCTGAACTGATCTTGAAAATAAGTTCCATCATTAGCCCCTTCTGATTTTGTCCATCATTTCCACTTATTTTCCCTGGCCAAGATCAAGATAAAAGATAACCATATGCACAAGAAAATAAAGACATATAACCCAGAGTTAGCATCCTAAAAGGGAAGCACTCCTTGAGTCCATTGGTCTGGTTATACATTACTGAATTGAAGGCAGGTAGTGAAGACTGGCCTGGCACAAGGGCTATGGTAATTACATGGGCAAAAGTTTGTTAGGCGTCTACAGTGCCAGGGGTCTATAATTCGATTGCAGCTGAAAGTATTGGCCTGTGGCCTAGAACCACCCTGAGACTCATGACTGTTTATGAAAGCAAACACCAAAGTAAGAGTTAATAAGCAAATCTATATTATAAGCCAAATGTATGAACAATCATAACAACATGAATGAATCAACAACCATTGAACATAACACTATATACAATATGTACGGAGAGCAGTACTGGCCCCTTTGCATGCCTATACTGACTGAATAGTGTTTCAGGCCCCACTTTCTTTGGCTACCAACAGAAGTTCCCTTTTGGCTAGGAACAGCAGTTATATGTAAACTGAGTTAAGTGATCTGAAACTGGTTTAAATCTGTAACAAAACAGAAGTTCAATGCCAAAAATGGCTAAAACTGGTTTAAGATAAACCTGGTTGGATATAGTATCAGACTTAACTGATTTAGGTCGAACCAATTTATAGAACTTCTGTCCCAGACCCCTTCCTGGTTCAAATTAACTAACAGTCCCAGAACATCCCAGTCCCTACCTTGCTGCCTGGGGAGGGAGGTCGCGTGCACCACCGCCACTGCGCACCAGCCCCTTCCAGTGGGCTCAGCGCCTAGTGACTTGCTGCCTGGTGGAGAGAGGCAGCATGCAGTGCTGAGACTGCTTAAACTATGACCTCCAGAACAGTGCTGGACACAGTACTCCAGCTGCGGCCTGACCAGTGCCACGTAGAGAGGGAGAATCACCTCCTTGGACCTGTTTGTGAAGCATCTATGGATGCACAACAAGGTGCCTTATTTCAGTGTTTAAGCAAATTGTCAGTGAAGTGCATGTGCATGTGTGTGTGCATGCACACATGGCATCGTACCATTACATTTTCATTTCAGAAAAATGGGAATCTAACTTCCAAAATAGTCACAATGGAAATCTTTTACCTCCATTAAAATCTATTAAACATTTTCACCTGAGTTTCAGTAAGGTAAATCAGACTAACTCCACAAAAGCTAATGGTGTTACTCCAAATTTACACCAAGTAATGCAGAGTGGAATTGTAATATATGGCAGCTACATAAAAAGTAAGATCTGGGCCCGGAGAATGCACAGAATGGGTGTGGCACATAAAGGGTTAAGTATCTTGCAATAAAAGTGACTATAGAAATGTTTGAGCTAGCTTCAAAGTAGCCATAGTGGGCACCAGTGCAGTCTAAAACTGGCACGTTGTTGCTCAGCTTAGACTGAGGCTACATGAGGATAACTTAAAGTTCTATATCACTATAAATACATTTCTCCCAATACCCCAGCTAGTTAGTTTAAGCCTACCTTGGATCTCTTCCCTATGAATTCCTTCTGAATCCTTTATTTTGATTTACCCTTTGGCTAACCAGGGTCATTCAGGATACCTTAAGGGCAAAAAAAGTAGTATACAGGAAGTGGAAGCAGTGGGTAGCTAGCAAAGAGGAGTATACTTCCTTGGCCTGCACCTGCAGGGTGTCAGTCAGGAAGGCAAGGCAGCTCTAGAACTCAGGCTGGCGGCAGGGATTAAGGACAATAAAAAGTCCTTCTTTAGGTACATTGGGAGCAAAAAGAGGGTGCAGGGTAGCATAGGACCCCTACAGGACAGGCAGGGGGGCTTAGTGATGGATAGCAGAGACAAGGCAGAGCTCTTCAATGAGTTTTTTGCCTCTGTCTTCTTAAATAGGAATCTAAATAAACCTTCAATATGTATGATGGACATCACAAGGGGAACATCAGCCAACCAACTCTCAGTGCCGACACAGTAACAGGACACTTGGAGGGACTGGACATGTTCAAATCACCAGGACCAGAGGGACTCCACCCATGGGTAATGAAGGAATTAGCGAGTGTCATAGCTGAACCACTAGCAAAGATATATGAGCACTCATGCTGCTCAGGTCAGGTCCTGGAGGCTTGGAAGAGGGCCAATGCCATCTCAATCTTTAAGAAGAGAAGGAAGGAGGATCTGGGGAACTATAGACTGCTCAGCCTTACTTCTAGCCCAGGTTAAATCCTAGAAAAAATTATCAAGGAACACATCTGTGGGAGCCCACTGACTAATGTGATGCGGAGGGGTAACCCAACCTGACTAACCTAGTTTCTTTTTACAACAAGGCCACCAAATGTTGAGATGCAGGAGTCAAGGTGTATGTTACCTATCTGGACTTCAAGAAGGCCTTTGACAAGGTATCCCATACCATCCTTATTAATAAACTGAGGGGATTTGCCTTGGATGATTTTACAGTAGAATGGGCAGCAGACTGGCTCAGGGGTGGCACTCAGAGGGCGGTGGTGGATGAGTCAGTGTCAACCTGGAAAGATGTGTGCATTGGAGTCCGTCAGGGCTCAGTTCTGGGGCCAGTGCTGTTCAACATCTTCATCAGTGATCTGGACGAGGGTGTGGGAAGCACCCTGCTCAAATTCGCGGATGACATAAAAATATGAGGTGAGCTAACACCCTGGAGAGGAGCAACAAGATCCAGGCTGACCTCGACAGGTTGGGGAAGTGGGCAGACAGCAACAGGATGCAATTCAATAAGGACAAGTGCAAGGTGCTATATCTAGGGAGAAAAAACTGCCATCAGACCTACAGGCCGGGGTGGCAACCTTCTCAGCACCACTGAGGCTGAAAGAGATCTTGGAGTCACTGTTGACTCCAGGATGAATATGAGTCATCAACGTGATGATGCAGTCGGCAGAGCCAATCACACCTTATCGTACATCTGTAGGTGATTCACAAACAGGTCCAGGGAGGTTATTCTCCCTCTCTATACAGCACTAGTCAGGCTGCAGCTGGAGTACTGTGTCCAGTTCTGGATGCTGCAGTTCAAGCAGGATGTGGACAACCTGGAGAGGGTCCAAAGAAGAGCCACTCGTCTGATTGGAAGCCTGCAGGGAAGGCCCTATGAGGAAAGGCTAAGGGACCGTAACCTCTTCAGCCTCTCCAAGAGAAGGCTGAGAGGGGACCATGTGGTGGCATACAAATTCATAAAGGGAGAGCAACACGAAGTAGGCAGTGATCTGTTTACCAGGGCACCCCTTGGAACAATAAGCCATAAGCTATTGGAGAGTAGGTTTAGACTGAACATTAGAAAAAGGTTCTTCACAGTTAGGGTTGCCAGGATTTGCAGTGGGCTTCCAGGGGAAGTGGTGCTCACCCCATCCTTGGGGGTCTTCAAGAAGAAACTGGACAGGCACCTGGCTGGGATCACACAATCCCAGGTTTGGTGACCCTTTTCTTGTCTGGCAGGGGTAGGGGGTCCGGCTAGATGGCCCACTGAGGTCCCTTCCAACCCTAGTATCTATGATTAAAAAGAGTGGTCTCATTTTCAGAGGGGTAGAGCACGTGCATCTCCTACTGACTTGGATGGCTTGGGTGAGCATGAGCATCTTTTTCTGTTACAAAGTTATACTTATCAATGACACTAATAGAGCTATATATGGACATAGATATGACATCAGTAGCCAATTAGAACTCCAATTTTCTGTCAACATTTTGATATCTCTGAATACCATTGAAAGTCAGCTATTTGAATTCGGATATAAACTGGGATTCAAGAGGTACACATTTTTAAAAATGACTTGTGAGCCTAAATCCCATTTTCTAAAAAATTTTTTTTTCTGAAGAATGTTTAGACTTTTTGCCAGCCATTGATGTTGCCAGGCATGATTACAAAAGGCAGAGCAATGCTGCAGTGGAGTTGCAATTGAGGTGTCTTCAACTTTAATTGTCCTGTAAGTTGTCAGCTGCTGACCAGACAATATATCCCATGATACTCTGCTTTCTCACCGCTCAAGAAGAGCATCTCATAGGATGCTCTGACTATGATGCATCACAAGGCAGATCATTTTCAGAACAAAATATTTAAATATTTAAGCATGTGATTTTGACAAAATATCATTATTTATCATGAAAAGCAGACAATTTCTACAATAATTCATATTGTCAAAATGCAGTTTTCCAGTCTCACTAGCTTTCAGTAAAGCTCTTAAGTGCCTAAGCCACTTGTGAATATGGGACTTACAAACTTAAGGCAAAAGGAATATAAACAGTGTGTTGACTGTTCTCAGGAAACTATCATTGTGCATTTCCTTACTTTGCAGTAAATGAAATCTAACCCACGTTAGCTTAAACTTATTCCACTGATGGGTAAGTGGCCATAGTGTAAGAGCCTGCACATAGTTACTAAGACAGTGAGACTCTCTGCTCTCACTTGCCTCATAGTAACCTGTCCATGTGCCCATGCCTAAAATCACTTAGGAACTTTTGAACGTTATAGTTTAGGAGCTTAATTTCAAGTGCTGAACTTGACTACTCCATGTGTCTGTATTCTGCACTTATGTCAGACTTCTAACGTTTAAATTTCAGCTGACACAGACACAACTGAGTTTATTCATTCCTAAAAAGAAAAAAAAAATTGGATTCTGCTATTCAAATGATCAGCTGATGCAAGGTCCTTTTTAGTATTTCAAAAGAATTAATCTGGTCTAAAAAAACTACCTGCCTCCTTCTCCCCCCTTCTTCCCCCCTCCCATCTTCTCCTTCTAAGAAGGAGCTGTGTTTTTTTTAATTGGGTCAGTCTATGTTTTTGTCCTGATGTGCCAACAATGGGATAATATGATAGATTAAACCAAGGCAGTCACAATTAATTCCTAAACAGGCTTAATTTAATTTTCCTTCTCAAATAAACCCAATTTACCTCCGTGGAGGTGTGACACGTCTGATTAGACACAGAAGTGCTGGGAGCAGCCATGCTTAGAGAGAGTGCTCTGTGCACAATGTGATAAGAGATCAAAGCCAACAAAACTCCTCAATATTTTTATTAGAAATAATTCAAAGAAACCTCCATTTCAAATGTCCCTCTGTAACGCCTTTAATTGGAGAGATAATAACTTTGGATCCTGGTGGAGGAGAAGGGTCAGAGGCCAGACTTCATTTAAGCAATGGAATTATGGAAATTAGAAAGGCTAGTTAGGGTAAATAGTCTTTGTCATCTCCATGTTAGCTTGGTTTTAGAATGCTTGGCATTCAGCTCATGAGGAGTATGTCAAACAGAGGATGCCAGCACAGATGGGTCTACTGAATGCCTCAGAGTCAGGTTTTACAAAGTAATTTTACATCTCCTTCACTGGAGGTTTTGAAGAAGAGGCTGGGTTGCCATCTATCTGGGGTGGCTTTGGAACAGCAAATCCTGCATATATGCAGGGGGTTGGACTTAGAGGACCTTTGAAGTCCTTCCACCCCTGTGATTTTGTCATTTTAAAGCTCTTCTTCCCTCTACTTTTACCCCAGGCAAGGCATAACTCACACCCTCTCCACTAACAAATTTCCACACTTTTAAAATACTGATGTTTTCTCTCTGGCTGCTGGGGGTTTGGTCAGTGTGTATGAATTGTACCCCAGTTCTTTAGACATGTATAAGCCATTTCTCCAAAGCAACATCTATGACATCATCTGATTCACCAGAGTCAAATATTTCAGACAATGTGGAAATTTAACGGTGAAGGTTACATTTAAACATTTCAGTGCACATGAAAGAAAGTCCTTTCAGTCTGAAAGATCAAATCCATTCAAATTTTGATCAAGTAATAACAGTGCATTCCTCGATTCTGACAATACACCACGAAGGAGTATTAGAAAGCACAAGCCTGAAATTATGAGCAGTTTTAAGTGTCCAAGAAGTGTAATGACCACTGCGATGGTCTGGAGGGAGAGAAATTTATTGCTAATAGGAGGCTATACTTCTAGATGAAAATAAGAACAGTGCCAAATACAGGTGTAAACCAATCAGGAAGTTCCAACTATGCCAGTATTCTAAAGCCTCTCATATTATTGTCATACTTAGAGAAGGGCCTAAATCTCTCCACTTGGTTCAAGTACTGTTGAGCTTCAAAAAACTTTGGACTCAGATACAGACTTTACCGGCCAGATCCATTTCTAGTTACACTGTATCTTTGGACAATTTGTTGAACACCACAGCTTGATTCTCAATGAAACAGCATCAATTTTATATTTCCCCGATGCCACAGAACTCCAGAAATAGCCCTTGGAGAAGACTTTTCTGGTTGCCTTGGGCACAGTTAGGTTAACATACGGGTTTTATGCCAACCCAAGTACCACTTCTGTGGGGGAAGGGTGGCCCATATTGCACTGCACTACTGCTATTCTCTACTTGTGACCCATAACAAAGACTTGGAAATAGAACATAATTCAAAGAAGCCTCAGGACTGAACTAACATACAGCAGGCTCCTAAATGGTTTCAAGATAGAGAGTTCAGAAATATTGTTTGAATCAGTCTTTGCCACATGCCTTCCCACCCTATCTCTGCCCCAAGAGCAAAGACTGAGGCCCAGATCCTCAAAGTTATTAGAATGGAAGTTAGTGGCCTAATTACCTGTGACATGTTGAGCCAGAATTACTGAAAATCAGGCCCTCAGATTCCGACTGATCAACCTGATGGATTCATTAAGGGTGTTTACTCATTTGAATGCCCTCATTAAATTCCCAACAAGATGCATGCAGTGTGTTACTATCCTCAGTACAGGTTTGCTCATGCTGGGCTGTGGGGAAAATTAACCTGTGCAGAGCTCCAGACTGTTGTGGCTAAGCTGGTTCCAGTACCTGAGCTAGGTAGCTTAAAGTTGGCTTGGGCATTTCTATGCTGCACTACAATTATAGGACATACCCACAGACATTCTGAGTGAAATACTGAGGCCACTGAAGTCAATGGTAGAACTGTCATGGACTTCAGTACAATCCAGATTTCGATATTAATGTGGATACCTGCAGCAGAGTCCTCCAACTGTCCTCTCAGTCTTCCCCATGGATTGCCTATTCGTTCTCTGGCTGCCTGGTACCACTGTCTATCTCCTTAGTGTTTTGTTCTTTCATTCCAAAGTTAATGTTATTTTTATTGCAGGGGAGGAAGTAAAAATTATCCCTAAATCAATAACTAAGTTGTTCAGAAGAGACCCTGGTGACCCAGTGTGAATTACACCAGTGGCAAACCTTTAAAAATCTCTAGATAGCTTTCTTGCTCCCCTCTTGCCTCAATCTTTGTGGCAAAAGGGGAAACTTTTATGTGGTATTAAGAACTGTGTCTTTAAGGCTAGGGACAGACATTACACATAAACCAGAAGCTGGTTTAAACCTGTAACAGAACAGATGTTCAGTGCACATAAACCAGTTTGAAAATGGCTGAAACCAGTTTGAGATAAACCTGGTTGAATGTAGTGTCAGACTTAACTAATTTGGGTCAAATCAGTTTATGCAATGTCTGCCCCAGACCCCTTGCTGATTTAAAATAAACCAGACATCCCCAGCATCCCAGCATGTTCTCTAGAATAGGTGGGGCTCTCTGCTCTACAGCAGGGCTAGTTCGTCCCCTCTGCTCCCTGGCTGGAGCTCCGGCAGAGCTGCAGGCACAACAAGGTCTGCCTGGCTTCCCCCTGTCGTACTCCTACCCGTCGCTGCTCACTACTTGCTGCTCAAGCAGGAAATCCTCCCCTCCCTCCCATCTCCCACAGCAAGGAACCCAGCCCCACAAGCCCTAGGCATGTGGTATGCTAGCTAATGCAGATGTGTGTGTGTGTCCATTTTCAGTGGGACAGGCAGACAGAACAGTGAATGCTTAGAGCTGTTTGGAGCTAATGGAGCTTGAAGTAATGGAGAGAGGCTATGGTTTTTCTGATCTGGTGATAAACACTGTTATCATCCCCCTGCTGGCTTGCTGGCCTGTCAGTTTGCTGCAGACAATATACAGAAGCAGGGAGAGAGATTGAAAATCTCCATATCATCAACAGATGCATGTGCTGCACACCCTCCCCCACCCCCCTTTGCCTCAGAGTGCTAGCAAGGGGTTGGGGGCTGACAGTACCCCTGCCCCTTGAGCAGCCAGCAGGGAAAAGCCTGGGATGGTGCAAGCAGACCTCCCTAATTAGAGGTCCTGCTAAGACCTGGCCATGTCCCCCCACCCCCATCAGTTCAGCACTATACAAGGTAAGGGAAGCCTGCTCTAGCACCCCCCTCCCCCAGCTTCTAGCCTGAGCCACTGCAAGCATGTGCCTGAATTTCCTCAGTCTAGAGGAGATGTCTGTTACAATCCAGTTCAGCCTAGCTAGGTTAGACTAACCTGCAAAGATTGAATCAGTTCAGGCTCAGGCTTTTTGAATGTCTGTCCCTAGCCTAAGGGTCAAATGTCAGACCACAGCCTTAAACCTTAGACCTCAGCCTGACTAGCACAGTTACTCATACCAGCCTGCCACTCTATAGCTGACTACCTGGTCTGGCCTGAACCCTCCAGAGTCTAGCCCTCTGCCCCCACTCCTAATCACCAGAGTGGCTGGTAAGGGCCAGCCAACCCTCCTCTCCACCCACAGAAACCCCTAAATAGGAACAGGGAGTATCTTGGCAGTGGGGTTTAATCTGATTTCAGACTGCCTTGCTGGGCCCTCTGCCCTGGCTTCTTGGCCCATCTTTCTCTCTGCCTGATACCCTGGCTTCCCAACTTGGTCTGTTCTTTAAACCTGTTCTCAGAGTGACCCCCTGGTTTCCTAACCCAGCCTATCCCTGGAAGCTGCTTGTTCTTCCTGACCTTGGTTGGTACCTCAACCCCCAAGTAGCCCAGACCTGGCTGCCCGTGTCCCAGTGTGACACCATACTTCCCAGACTAAAGATCTGGACTACATGCTTAGAAGCCTGTTAAGCATGGAGTGATTACTAAACACTTCAATTTTGACCTTGAATTTTTCATGGCAGTATGCCCTGTCTGTACTCAATGCATTCACAGTATCAGATTGATGGAATTCTATATACAAGAACACAGATAATGGTGTGTACCCCTTGAACTCAATGGATTTCCATCTCTGAATACAGAAGGCTCACTTAACTCTGTTTCTTAATATACTTTCCTCTTGTGAATTAGTATCCAGAGCCTGCTCAAGCCAAGGCCTAGGTCTGTTTTGTTAAGATCAAAGGCTGAAGTGGTTTCTTGACTGTTTTCTTTACAGTTTTTCCATCAATTACCTCAAAATTTTAGAGATAGTTGCATTGATTCTCAGCTCTTTCTATCCACCCTTCTATCAATGTAGAGTTCAAGGTTGCTAGAGATACCATTTATCTTATTGATTTGATTTCTTTTGCTCCTGCTACTGACCTGGCTTGGATCAATTTTATTAATAAGACAACTAGAATTTTCTACATTGTTTTTCAGCTGAGTTGTGGAGGTTAAAGTTTAAAAATTTAAACTGGCCTGTTTTCTTGAACATTTCTTACTCTTGCACACTGAGAGAAAGCCTAACATGACTGCTTCTCTGCTAGGTGCCCTGAACTTGAGTATGTGAAATGAAAAATATACACAGGAAAAAAAGTCAAAAGCTAAGCATTTATTTATTTTTAAAAACAGTATCAATTTTAACTCAAATAATGTTTTGTATGCAATCATTAGTCTTGGCTTCCATTTGTAGGAATACCTGGTAAGAGTAACAGCTACCTGCTAGCAACATTTATCCTAGAAATGTTATCCCCTACTAGGCATTTTCTACCTAGTAATGGTAACAAAGTCACTACTTAATGGAAGCAACTGTGGACCAGAAAATGCTTAACTTTGCTGTGTTGTAAGTCAGTGTTGCACCATGTTTGGGGATGAGTACGTTCTCCATGTTTTCTTGCCATGCTTATTAACATACAGACAAAATGCCAAGTTCACTTTAAAAAAAACTAAGGTTATCAAAGACTCCCAAGTTCTGGGGGCAAATGAGAACAAAGTTACAGTCAAGTGGTACTTACACAAGTCGGTTGTAGGCAGAGTCCAGAAGCAGAGAGGTAAGGTTTTAACTAACGGATGATGAAGACAAGCTGGTGAAGAGTAGTCACAAATTCCATATGAAGCAAAAGCACCTGATATCAATAGGGCTCTTTTTCTCACATTTAAGGAGAAAATGGTACAGGGAACAGTGCTTTCTAGACTTGTCATCAAGAGGAAAGCCATTCTCTGTGCTGCAGCCATTGGATTGTATGATTATAAGGCATGCAATGGTTGGTTCAGTAAGTGGAAGTAGTATTTCAATATTCTTCACCATTTCAATTGATTTGAGAGAATCAAATTTATAAAATCCCATGTTGTATTAGGGAGAAAAGCTAAGACAATAATCACTGCAAGATATTCCTATTCCTGGCAATGAGACAAAGGGGCACTTGGTAGAGGGTGTGTTTGTGGGTAAGTACTTTATTTGTACATGTTGTGGAGAGCTAGCCAATAAGGAGCTACTCTATGTCACCGCTGCTGCTAAATCACAGAAATGACCTTGAGTCATGAAAATACATCTCAAGAGAGAGAAGGTGACTTTCAATGAAGTTCTGCTTCCAATGAATGCAAGGGTGTTGATGGCTTTGAGCACCATTCAGTACTTCTTGCAGCAATATCTTGAGGTTTACAGGTCTTCTGGGATGCTGAATCCCTGTCAAAGTTGTGATCAGGACAAAGAGGAGCAAAGGCACTGCATTCTTTCTCCTAAAATGAGTGATAATTTACATATTCCATTTATGAATTCAATGTTTATGCCATGCCATGCAATTATAATACATTGTGATGTAGAATATGACTTAGATTTAGGCTGTGTTGGTTATTTGGTTGTTCTTTTAACATAAAAATAAACACGATGCTTTTATAATGTCAGCATAATCAATACTGCCTGTTATATGCATCAGAAAAGCAGGCACTGAAGAATAACATAGCAAGCACCAGGGCACTGATATATTGCTGCTAAGAGACATTGGCTGTACTTTAATATTGTGAATTCCACATAGGGAGAACTCAGCATTTCTCATCCCACTAATATTTTTGGTAACATTTGTAATTTTAGGTCAGTTATTTTATATCTTTTTTGGAAATATTAGATTATATATTCTAAACTTCCTTCCTGTTGTAATTTCTTCAGTACCTCTTCTGTGATAGTAATTTCTACCAATCTCTAATATTTCTATGGTTGCCATCACTAGATTGTGAGCAACTCACAGTCTTTATTCTATTCATCTTCCCAACACCACTGTAAAGTAAGTGATATTATTATTCCTATTTTACAGCTGGGGAATGGAAGTATAGGAATAAATATCTTATCCACTGTCCAGAAGTTAGAAACTGAATTCTGGACCCAACCCTTCATTGCACTGATCACTTTTAATGGACCACAGCCTTATAAGGACATCAGAGAATCTCTATAATATTCTATAACATTTCCACCAGGATATCGACAATACCATTGCTCCCGGTGTATTCTGTTATTACATTCCATTCTTTCCCTTTTGCAGAGAAGTCAAATACTTTCCATGTGCTTATCCTTCCTGCTATTTTTTTTAATTTGTGTTCAGACAATATCAACTTTTACACGTTCTACCTGGACTCTATTTCCATTGAGGATCTATGAATAAATTTGTCTCTAAAGTGTTATTCAGTGAATTATCTCCATTTTACCACAGAATTAAAGAAATGTAACTGGATACATGAGTATTTGAAGAAATGTTGAGGCTCTGTCCTTTCTTATACCATTCATTTTAATTGATCCATATTTATATGTTCATAGAAAGCTAATGCACTGTGGCAAAAGAAGGCAATGGCAAGCAACATTTGTATCTAGAATTCATACAGATGCTAAGAATTTTAAGGGGAATAAACTGTAATGCCTTCCTTATTCTAAGGCTTGTCTGCATTATGGAGCCTCTGATGCTCCAGCTGTACTGGAATAGTTATGCCAGAAAAGCCTTGTAGTAGAGACACAGCATATGCCAGTACAAGGTCTTTTTCAGCTGGTTTCTCTTTATCACCCATCTGAATGACAGAAGCTAAGTCTACAGAAGCATTCTTCTGTTGGTATGGCTGCTTCCAACCAGGTGTTTGCCACAACCATGCCAACAACACACAGGAGCATAGATAAAATCTTAGACTCTAATCTGCCACTTAAATAAAATACAGGATTGAACTTTCTGCTGAGGGTCTCAGTTTTCTGAGTTTGTACAGTGATATAAACAATAGTCTCTTCCTCAAGCAGCTAGCCAGCTAAGGCTAAAAAACAACAATCTGCCACTTAAATAAAATAGTGTCCAACTTTCAACTGGGGATCTCAGTTTTCTGAGTTTGTTCAATGATATAAAAAAAATACTCTTCCTCAAATATCTAGCCAGCTAAGGCTGAAAAACAACTCTTGCCCATCACACTCACAATAGAGAACAAAAATCAATACAGATGCTTATGCTTAACATGACAAGCAATGGCCAAAGCACTCCAGCTCAACTTGCCAGTATCATCTGGTGCTACCAAGTAGCATTCTTTCCTGAATAGGGAGGGCACTGTTCGGTGTAGTCTGCTCAGAGTTCCCCATTGGTGCATTAGGTTTGAACCTTTGACCTTCTATCCCATCCATATTTTGTCTTTCATTTGTCCCAAGTAATCAGTGATGTGCCTTTAGTGGTTCCCTCATCAAGGGGGTCTTCTAGCTCTACTTGGTGGGCTTTGGCCCACGTTCTGGAATCACACATCTAAAAGGCCCAAGTAGGACAATCTAGAATTTATGCAAGTATGGACTCTGCATCACAGGAGCATTCAGCTCATTTCTTATTGTCCACATGCACTGAGCTCTTTAAATCTCTTCGCGGGCCAAGATGCCTCTAGGTACTCCCATGACTTGGTCTACAGGCCTGACTATTCTGGGAATCAGAAACAATCACTGTGGAGATTACGTTCATCAGAAACAGTCTTCTCCCATGATTTCAAAATGTCTGTATTTCCACAATAACTGGCGCACAGGCCATGCCACACAACCAGATCTAAGATCAAATGAGCTACCCTCCTTATGGTGGTGGGATAATAAACAAGGTGTTTGTTATTTTAAATATACCAAACTGTTAAAGGCCATGACAGTTTCATCAAAGGAGCTGTAAAAAACAGCTCCTTTAAAGTGGTAACATTTGACAAATACAAGCTTAAATAAACCAAACAGCAGCCACTCACAAACACAATGTTTTTTGCTCCCCCTGCTGGCTCTGAAGTATCAGTTTAGCAAAACACTATTTCCAAAACCATGGGAATCAGTTCATTGGGCTGCCAGTCTACGAAACACAGATGTTTTGACAAGGGAAGACCCAATTAAGTTCACTATTATCACTGAATGGCTCCTTCCTCCTCCTCCCCAGCAAAACCATAAGCATCTATACAATAATGAAGCCATGATAAACACAAGAAGCATGTAACAGAGTTATAAAAAATTAAGACACTTGTGAACGCATCATCATTTCAAGAGAAGATCAGTGGGGAAAGCAGATTAAGTATATTCGAATTGGCTTGAACAGGAGTATTGCCATATGGACTGAAAATGGCTAAGGTGCCTTAAGTAAACAGATTAATAATGCATTGATCTGGGGGAGGGGTCCATTGGTTTGTCGCAGAGATCAGTGTTAAGCAGTCCTTTATTGAACAATAGTATTAATGATCTAGAAGAAGCAATAAAGAGCAAGCTAATTAAATTCACAGATGATACTCAGTCAGGCAGTTTTGCAAATACCAACAAGGACAGGGAAACAATGCAAATCCCATTTAATTCTGTGTAGGTTCTTATGCTTACCCCCTCGCTGTTGTATCTGAGCAGTTTAAGAAAAAATAGTTTGAAAATAAAACCAAATTAGATTCAGGCAGCGAAAATGCACATGGGGGAAAACTAATCTGAAGCAAAGATTTTCAGGGGAAGGGAAAACACTTGAAAAACCGGACTACTGCAGAAGAGGGAGGGTGATAATGAATAAATTAAGTATGAGTTAGCAGTACAATGTGCTAGAGGGAAAAGCCAGTGTAATTATGAGTTGGGTGCACCTGGAGATATTAAGTGATGCAGAAAAGATTAAAAGAGCTAAATGGACCAAAGTCAGTCCATTGATTTCTGTGTGCTTATACTTGGGCTGGATGTGTCACAACCTACAGAGTTCAGCTAAACCATGAGAAAGGTGCAATATAATAACCGATTACATGTATTCAAAGGGTGCAATCACAAAGAAAGGAGAAGGGACCAGAGCATCCAAAGGAGGGATGGCTTAAAATAATGGAAGCATATTGTACAAAGAAAAGGGAGAGCATATTGTCCTAATGCTGGGTTTTAACAGATATTAGAACAGCGTCTAAAGAAAAGTGGCAGAAATAGTAACACTTAAGACACACAAAGCCACCAAGACAAAGATGATGACAATACAGGGAACAATCATGAATTTGCTGTAAAGAGGTGGACAAGATGCCTCCTGTAATTCCATAATGACATAACATAGAACACTCAAAAAACAGGAAAGGAACCACTTTTTCCCAAAGTAAGGGCAGATTCCGAGATGTGGAGGGTAGAAGAAACCCTTGCAAAAGTACAGTCTGGCTTCTTAGCCACTGAATTTCAGTCCCTAAAACCTTCGTCCAGCCCATAGCTTTTGATTGAGCTTAAGCCTATCTTCCACTGAACCTTGATATAAAGGCTCCAAGTGGTGCACTATGTATTATATTCCTTGCTGAATTACATCAGTTAATTAATCTACTAAAAATTTGCACTTTACCTCTATTCTGATATTCTCCATCTTTTTTAGCAAGTGGATCTTGTTATGACTTTATTAAAGGGACTTTCAGTATCAGATACCCTCTCTTTTGGAAGGTACATACAAACTTTGATCTAGTCTCCCAGCAACTTGAAGAAACCTAAGCCTCTGGTGGAGTTTAAGCTCCAACTCTCTCCTCAGCAGTTTCAGCTCAGGTGGCTGCCTGCTCAGTAAACTGACTTTTGAGAATCCCAGTCTAGGTGCCAAACTCTTTGGGCATTATATACAGAGCGTCACTCAGGACTTTGACTTAAATTGCACAGTGTGACAAGGTGCCTTAAAGTTAAGCACTGCAATGGGCAGGGTTGAACGCTCAAGTTCTTTCCTGCATCTAGTCCTTAGGCCTGCCAATGTCGAATGGAACAATGCTTAATATATTCACAAAGCCTGAGGCCTCCATAGCAGTGTTTTCAATAATGAAGTAAGCAATTCCACTGTGTGCCATGCTCATCACCTTTTCCTCCATGTTTATACCCTTACACTGCCTCTGTGGACTCTCAAGTCCTAAAAAGGGTAGTTTTTTAGTATTTATTAAGGGCTATATTTTTTGTAGAATCAATGCTATTTTGAAGGATTACTATGCAAGGATTTTCCTTTATTTAGAGACAATGAGTTAGCATCTCACCCGGCATTAGCACATCCTACTCTATTGAAATCAATTTCTGATGGAAAACTGATTTAAAATCAGTGGTAGCTTGCAAAACCTGTCCGTTTGAATATACCTTATGAATTCTGGGTGATATCGTGAAATTGCTGTATCGTGGAATGCCTCAAGGTATGGCAAGTCTGACATGAACTGACAGGGACAGGGTCTCTCTCATACCCTCCAGACCAGAAAAAGGTGTGGGGGAAGGTGTTGGGGGCAGGGGAGAGAGGGGGAAAGGAGGTGTTAACCTAAGCAGGTGATTATTTATATAGAAGCACTTTGGAGTAGAAGACTGGATGGAAACCTAGGGGAATTTGTTACCCCAACTTTTCTTCAGGGAGGGGGATGCAAAGAAGAAGCAAAAAGTCTAGCTGGGGGATACATTAACCCCACTCTCTCCTCCCTGTCTCTTCAGTTCTGACTGCAAGCTTTTCATGCCTGTCTCTAATAATACAGGCTAGTGAACTTTTTTTTATATATATCTTGCAGTTATTATTAATCATGTTTATTATGGCCACACTTGGAGAATCAAAAGTGTGGTCCCATTGTGAGAGACACCGTACAAACACAATGGTAGACAGTTACTCTTTATTGGATGCAAAACACTTCCATTTGCCTTTAACATTTTGTTGCTTTTGCATGGACTGGTGTGTCTTTTATTTTACAACTTTTCTTTTGTTATTATTATTACTGTATTTTTCAAAAACTATTCCATTTAAACATAAATTGCAGCATGTCAAAATTCTCAGCATCTCTTCATTCAGCCATTGCCTCATTGTGGTTATAATGATGCTAACCTACCTCCCATGGGTATTGTAAGGCCTAATTCATTATTGTTTGCATAGTGCTGTGAGATCCTTGGATAAAAGACATCCTATAAGTGCAAAGCACTATAATCATGCTGATATATAAACTATGCAGATGACAATTGAGTCCAATGTTAAAACTGTTTCTTACCTGTTCCACAAAAAGAGATACAACACAAAATCACTTCCCAATTATTTCTCCAACTAAAACTCATTATGGCTTTCTCAATTCTTAATCAATACTTTCAAGTCTTGCTGTTTTATAGAACAGTTCATCAATATTTTATCTATTTTAATAATTTATGCTTTATTACAGAACCAGATGGAGCTCTGCAGCACACTCATTCTCAAGAGATCAGAGCAGGGAGGGGAAGACAACTAGAATCAGTCACCTGGGCTTAGAAGCTTGCAGTTCCATCTTCCTCAACCATCTGCATGGCTATTCCTTGGAATTAACACCTGTCACATGCGTTCCCATAGTGATGCAATGATCCTATTACCTTAGGACAGCCACAAACAAAATCAGTGCATTTCAAGATAAGAAATGGTTAGGGTATGGGAGATAGATAGGCTATTCTTATCCATTCAATGGTGGATTCATCCTAACAGTGAGCTATGGTCTTATATCTATGCTGCAGCTTTCAGAACTGCCAGAGACAATAGTAATTATTATAAGGTTTCATTAACTCCACTCACAGCTTGTCTGGGAAAAATATGGTGTCATTCTGAGACAATCCTTTCCTTCCTTTTTGTGAAACTGTGAAATGTGGATTTGACTAATATACATCTGCCCTGAAGGACTACACCAGGAATGGATCCAGGGCATGGGGTGCAGGGGGTGTTAGTGGTGCAGTTATACATCCTTTGATTCCTGTTCCACTCAAAAGTCTAACACAAACTCCCAAAAACAGCAGCTGCATTTCTATTCGGGTAGAGTTCAGGGAGTCAATTGACTTCATGGGTAATTATCTGCTTGAGTCCCATTAATCTCTCCCTCCATAGGTGTCAACAAAACTTGATCTTTTACTACTTCAAGCTCTCCTTTCCTACAATTATTCTGTCTGTTATCTACTCTTCATAATGCTTCTCTGCTCATCCTGCAATGTGTCCAGTAACACATTCAGATAACAGCTGTAACCACCCAGGAGCTAGTAGTTAGCACCCTCTCCCCCCAGTTATAGGTCTTTATTTTTGCTTGGATCATAAACTGAATAATACAGCCTTAGGGCTCTAATGTATTAGTAAAGCTTCTCATTTCTTTTTAATTAAAGCAAAATATGCATTGTATTATATCATGATGCACCACATCCACATCAAAATCTTAGGTTCACGCATGGATTTCACCTCTAGTGATTTGCAAAGTGGACTCCTGTCTTCGCTCTCTTTAATGTATGAGGACCCAAGTCATAAA
Source organism: Crocodylus porosus (assembly GCF_001723895.1). NCBI lineage: Eukaryota > Metazoa > Chordata > Crocodylia > Crocodylidae > Crocodylus > Crocodylus porosus. The sequence continues at coordinate 49,097,543 of NW_017728931.1, read as the reverse complement.
GGATTTAAGCCTTTCCTTTTTTTAAGGGAGCATTTAAATACATGCTTTAAAATTAAACATGGTCTTAAATACATCTCAGAATTTATATGGTTTTCTGAACTGAGGTTCATGTGAAGCTGCTGGAGTAGATAAGGTGATGTAGCTTGAAGTGCCATGAGTATGGAGATGACAGAATCACAGGATTAAAAAGGTGATTCAAGGATTATGCTGGGTTTTTGGTTGTAGCCGTGTTGGTCCAAGGACATAGGCTGGCAAGGTTCTTTGAGTAGATGTGATATCTTTTATTATGCCAACTGAGTAGATGGGAAAAAGTTCTTGGCAAGCTTTCAGGCACAGTCACCCTTCTTCAGGCACAGGGAGTCTCTACTATTCTAAGATTCCACGAAAAAGAGTCTTGGAGTCTCAGAACAGCAGAGACTCCCCATGCCTGAAGAAGGATGACTGCATCCGAAAGATTGCCAAGAACTTTTTCCCATCTACTCTGTTGGTAAAATAAAGGTTATTACATCTACTCAAAGAACCTTGCCTTCAAGGATTATGTAATCTAACACTTCTGCAGAGATCCAAAATTCAGTGTCCCTAAACCATGCCAGATAAATGCCTACCTAGGCTCTTCTTTAAACCTCAAGTGAAGAAAGTTCTATCATTTTCCAAGGCAGCTTGTTCTTTTGTCCTTCTTATAGTTAGGAAGCTTGCCCTAAGATGTGATCTAAATCTGATTTTTTTTTTTTTTCATTTTTTAAACTTACTGCTTTATTTTAGCCCCCCGGGGCAAAGGAGAACATTTTTCTCCCTCTTCTTTATGGCACCCTTTTCAACCATTTGAAAACTGCTATCATATTTACATCTTAATTACCTTTTCTCTAGAACTGCAATCTCCTTCAACCTTCCTCCATAAAGTTTGCTTTCCAATCCCTTTTTCACCATTGCTGGTTGCTTCTGGATCTTCCCCAGTTTTCCTACAACCTTCTTAAAATGAGGTGTCCCAAACTGGATATAATATGCTACCTGAATGGAAGGGCTCCTCCTCAAAAAGGACTCAAATCCTGGATTTTCAACAAAAGAATTTCTGATCCTCTGCTGATTGAGCTACCCAGCTTTCAGACTCAGGGCACTGTCAGCACTTCTCACTGCCTAACCATTATGTGACTCAATAAAGCTGACTTTGCTAAAATGCAATTCAGATAGATAGTGCCAGAACATTAAGATGTTGTGGGTCTGGTGGAGGCAACTCCTACATCCCTTGTTTCCTACCTAAGCAGTTTGACTTTTGACAGAGCTCTTGGATGGCTATTTCTGGAATCACCCAAAGCACTCAAGACCAAAGGCACATTCTCTCATCTGCATTTAGACACCTTGACCTTTTCTTTTGGAACTAGACCTTGCCACAATAGAAAATATAACCATGTGGATTAGACTGTGATACGCTCAATCTGGCGCTGTCCTTAAAAACTACATGGATTGTAAGCTGTTGTAAAACATAGCTGCCAGATTGTTAAGTACCTTTAGCTTCTGGTAACACAACACATGAGTTATTTGGCATATACACACTATTGATGCTGGTTGCAATTCAAGGATTTGTTTTTCTTTACAAAGCCCATTATGGCAAGATTTCTAGCCATCTGCATAATGGATGTGTTGTCATCTCATGGTCCACCGTGGTGCACTTGCTACAATGGGATCTGTTTTTTGATGTTATTGGGCTGGTAGCAGGGTATTCTTAATGGGGAACCCTTCATTATATAACTTCATCCCTTAGTTTCATCTGATGGAGTCTGAGTTTCTCTTGGCCTTTATGATAGAGGTCGATCTCTTTCCACAGAGGTCTTAAAGCTGGCTGCATGAGCACGAAGGATTGCTTATGGGGCAGGAAAGTGTCCTTTTTTCTACTGCCATTTATAAAGATCAATATGCAGAGGAAGTGAAATATAGCACAACACAAAATAAAATGGAAAAAGATGCTGGTGGTTAGGGAGGGTGACTATAATTCTTGTCAGAACTGGTATCCTCTAGACTGAGAGGAAGTTCCAGATGAAGGATCATAGTCTTCCACAAGACGTATATGGGCAAAACGAGAGAGAGGAGTAATGATCACAAGAAGCAGAAAGTGCTAAGGAAGTAAGAATGAGTGGGGAAGGAGAGAAAGATAGAGAAAATAAAATGAACAAGTTTCTGAAGACAGACAGAAGACAACTGAGGATGCTAAGAAGGGAAAAGACTGTAGGAAAGAGAGTAGAAAGAGGGAGAGTAAAACTGAAAGGATGGGGGAGAAAGAAAGAAAGAGCACAACACAGGCAAGCAGGTTGGAGGGAGAGAAGGAAAGAGGCTGAACAATTTAGCACCACAGGCAGTTAGACTGAATGAGAACACTAAGGTGAGAGAGGAAAGTACACTATATTACAGAGCAGGTGTAAAAGGTGAAAGAAAAAAAGCAGAGTGAAAAAAGAACTATTTTTTAAATCAGATCGAGTAGGTACATTATTTTTAATTACTTTACAGTATACAGTATAATGGAAAACTCCTGTAAGAAATGTGAATCAGAGCTACTGACAAACAGAGGAGTCAGCTTATCACAGACTGGTTGCACCCCTACTCAGTGCTGCAGTGAACCCCACCCTACACTGTCTAGCCTTTGACCAACTGCTCCTCCTGATATATAATCCCCAACTACTCCTCCTCAATCTCCCCTGAGCCCTATTCCTTACATTTATAGCTGCTTCTCATTCTCAGCACTTTTTCTTCTGAGTCTGCTCTGAGACCCCTTGGCAGGACAATATGAAAAGGCTTGTACCGTCACTACTCATCCAAAACCTATTCTGAGGAAAAACAAAGGATTTCAGTCACCAGAGCTGCTAATACCTCTCAATACTGACCTGCTTTTCCAATCCCAGGAGTCTCCTGAGCAGAGGCAGCCAACTAAGCCAACCCGTGTGGTTGTTTTTGTAATACGGGCAAGGAGGAGGATACTCAGCTTATTGTGACTTCTGAACTTGTGCAGGATTTAAGCAGTTCTACAGCAGTGAAAACACACATCGACAAACCTAGTTCAGTCAGTCCTGGTACAATACATGTTATTCATGCTTTCCATTCAACAGACCCATTCCCTTCAACAAATCACTTCATTACAGTTACTGAGCTTAGGAGAGCAGCTCCTTGTCCTTTCCTTATCCACTGAGTGAGACTCATCATGTTTTAAGTCACAAAACATGAGACCAGTCAGGAGCTGACATGGTTTGACAAGCTCTCCTTCTGTGGAGTCTCCTTTGTTTAAAACCCTGTCAATTACTTTTCCTTCTAAAACCTGGGATGATTTCCAACTTTACGCCTACAGAATGATTCATTCGACTTCTAAACAGTCTGAAATATTATGAAGTCCCCTCTCCACTCAAAAAAAAGAAAAAAAAAAAAAAGAAAGAAATAGCATCTTGGTTTCTTCTGGTTCCAAAAGTTAAGGATGTACTCAAGCTTGATAAAGGCTTTCCTCATGCTCAGTGGTAAGTTTATTAACATATAGTAATTTAAGTCAGTGTTCAATTTAGACTTAATAATACAGACATTTCCCAGCTCCCGTGAGATCTGCCATACTAGACGAAGATGACAGCAATGGTTTTCAGAGCACTGAGGGTAAATGTATGCAAATCCCTATGTCATTCATTAGTCCAGTATTTAATAGAATCCAAAAGGCTTCTTCTAAATTTGATTTTAAAAAAAACCAGAGAGCAAACCTATCTGAACATTAGCTTCATCCTTCTAATGGAGAAAGAGGGACTATAATGGCTCTCCTTAAGACAGTCTATTGTCATACCCAGAGTATTTTCAGTTACAAAAAGACACTTCCAAAAGGGTTACTTTGGCTTGTAGAAAGGAACATCAGTAAATGAAAAGGATTCATAGCTGAGGAACAGAAAGGGAGGCTTGGAAGAAATTTGCTATCTATTTGTTACTGTTTGATGATATGTTTGACTGTGGACAATATACAGACATTCCTGCCCCAAAGAGCTTACAGTGTGATATTTGTACTTCCATGGCTAAGCTTTTTAAAAAAAATCTCTATGGTAACAGAAATTCACAGCTTAAAGAACTCAGTGAGAGTGTTGCTTAAATCTATTTATAGAGATGTGTAAGAAACACAATTAAGGAGACAGACAGTATATTAATGGGGAACAGCTTAAGTTATTCAATTTCTGTAATTCAGCACCAAAGCAAAATGGCATTTTGAGGAAGAAAAGGAATGGTAGGACAAGGACTGAAAATTGCAAAAGATCATGTGACTGGCATCTATCTCAAGCTGTTAATCACAGGAGAGAACCAGTTGTACTGATGATGATAGTTGATTAATTGATGGCTAGAAAATGGTATTTAAAGGTTTGCTTTTGGGAATTGGCTTATAGGTAGAAGTAGATATGCATTAGATTAATGGTCCAGGGCAACAGCAAGAGTTAATTGTTTTTTAAAAAGCATGTCTATGACAAAGTTTCTTTAAGGCCTGGTATGTCTGATACAGACAGATAGCAAGCAGACACACTGGCTGGGAAATTGGAGTTGGGTACCACACTGTTCCATAACATGAGATAAGGTGGCACCTGGTCACAGTGCCCAACTGCAGGGTCCTTGAGATCTCCAGTTTTGGGGAACAGACCAAATTAAGAGAAGACCGGTAAAGCCCAAATTAGGATGTGTGCATGTGATAGACTTATGAAACAAAGGAATATGTTAACAGGACAGAATATGGACAGTATGATGAACACAGAGAGATCAATCAGTGATGGCCAGAGATGAAGAGTCATCACAGAGCAGGAAAAAAAAATACGAAAAAAGGGATTTCAGAGCAGCAAAGGGTCTGAGAAGGGAACCCGAAGCCACCACGGACAGAGGGCATACCACCAGCCCATTTAACCCCCCTTCCTGGGGAAGGGTAGGCCTCAGCCTCCAACCTCCAGGCTGCTGACATCTGACATTCAAGAGAGAATCTTGCGTTTTGGCCAGACGTACCTTGATTCTGATGACAACTCTAGGACTAGTAGCTATAGAATTATTTGCATTATTTTTATCTGCTATCGCTGTGTATCAATAAAATTCACCTATTATTGAATGGAAAGGTTGTGTTTCATTTGAGGGGTTTGGGTCTACCCAGAACAAGGTATCTGGGTCATAAATCCAGTGCCAAAAATGATCATGATGATGATCATGAAGCAAGTGTTACCATACTCATATGTTGGAAGCATGAGGGCCGGAAAGCCAGAAACAGGTAAAATGGGCACCCAAAGACGGGCCATAAGGGCATACATAGATGATGTGGTTGGCTGTCTAAGCTTAAGTGCCACAGCTGCAGCCAGCATTGTTGAAAAGGCCCCAAGAGTGCATGCTTCCCTTATATCATCCGGTTCTCGTTCTGGGGCAGTTAAGAGCAGCCCAGGCCCTGGTGGGGAGCAACTGCCATCATAAGAGGTTGAAGCTGGCATTGGAGATGAAGTTCTTTAGCCACAGTTCTTGTGCAGCAGCATATTTCCTGGTCCATTGATGGGCGGTCCATGCTGTAAGTGACATGCCATTTGCAGATTTGATGAGCTTATTGGCCTGAGTGAAGAATGGGTTCTGAGGCTTCAGATGGTATTTGGTTTTCTGGCTTGTGGCTACTGGGCTGGAATGCAAAGAATGGTCTGTATCTTGGGCTTTGAGGCCTAGGGCCAGGGTAGCAGCTTGTCTCCAGATGTCAGGGGGCAGAATGCCTAAGAGGACTGGTAAGCAGTCAACTGGGGTTGGCATAAGGTATCTGGTAATGGTCCTCGTGACACTACTAAGGTTGGAATCCACTAATTTAGTGTTCATACTCTGGCCCCATACTGGTACACAGTACTTAGCAGGAGCATACACAAGTGCCAAAGCAGAAGTGTAAAGTGTTTGGATACTGGCACCACTTGATATGCAAGTTAGGGGATGGATAAGAGCTCCTCAGCTGTTAACCTTACCCTGGACCCCTTCTACTCTATACTGAGCCTTTTATACTCTTTCAGTCCACAGCAGAGGCTTTTACACTCTTTTCTCCCTGAACTTTGTGAGTTCTTTATAAACAGTTTCCAAGATGAGTCTCAATTCTCCTGTTTGTAGTAGTTATTCATATCCATGAGGAAACACAAGTCCTTCACTAACAAATGAAAGGAGAGTGATAGAAGCCAAAGGAACTTTAGAGCATAAGTTCCGAGCATAAGTTCCATTGACATTCTTTGGGACTTGTGCAAGAAATCCCTTAATTGCTGTTAAAAATCAGCCCCCTAAAATATTAAATCTGAGCTCTTAGGCAACCAGGACATTTTGGTTTTATATTACTGAAAAATCAGTTTAAAGAAAGAAAGAGAAAGAGAAACCAGAGAGCCATATGAATCACCTCTAGAGAGGAAGGTGGTTTATTCTCTGGGAACTTCTCCATCCTTGCATTCTTTACTGAAACTATTAACAAAGGGGCCTCTTGTTTTCAAAGATGTGTTGTTTTTTGGGTTTTTTCTTTCCTGATGGTGAGACCTATTTGTTGGAAACTGACTGAGGACATGGATAGACAAACCATTTACACCAATTTATCCAGCAGCATATCAGTGTAAAACTACAAAAAGTTTACAGATTATGTAAATCCCTTAACTAAGGTAATTTCACCCACTCCAGTGAAGATTTACCCTTCTACAGGAGCAAGTTATCCACTTAGGTTTCATCTATCAGGATCTACACTAGGGTAGCAGTTCGTTAATGACAAAGAGGCTATTGCCTGCTCCCCATGCTATCTACTCATGGCATGCAGTAATAGCTACCTACTCTATGAACTACTGCAGCATAGCTTCCCATCAGCCCATGCCTGATCCCTGCGTAAACTAACATCAGAATACAAAACCGAGCTCTGCATTCCATATGTCTACACTGTAACTAGTTGCCTTCCCCAGTGCCATCTTCCCTGTTATCTGTGCCCTACATGGGACACCCTTGGAGTCCCCTTTAAGGTTTCTTATATCCCGCTCTCTACTCACCTGCCATGTCTTGATGGAAAATTGTTAAGATGATGCTCTTGTAAGAGGGCATTATATTTTGTATGTTGGGGCCTCCATGGGCCTTGACCCTGTCTTTCTCTAGCTAGGCCTCCCCATCTAAACCCACCAAACAGGGTTCAACTCTCAGGCTTTAGCCCTTTTCCTTGTCTTGAGGCTCGTGGCCCTCCTTTCTGCTCCTACCTGGAGCCCAGCCTCCCTGGCCCAGTGTCTTGTCCACTGGCCCCCCCAGCCAGGCCACAAGTTCAAGTCCAGGGAATGGCCATCCCAGTCCACAAAAAAAACAAAACTGTACCTCTGGCACTGGGGTCTGTACCCCCAAAAATCCTGCACCCACACTGGCATTGGGGCCTATGTACCCCAAATACTGTGCCTTCTCTGGCACCAGGATCAGTATGCCCACATGGACACCAGGCCTCCATGATGTAGTGGGATCCTAATGAGGCCTCCTCCTTCCACTTCCTCACCCAAACCACTGGTGTTATTAAAAACAAACATACCCCAAAACAGTCTGTCCACAGGCTATAACTGCCACCAAAAGTATATGATTAAAGAAGGCAGCATGCCAGCTTACATCTACTCAGGGGTCGTGTTTCTGCTCCCCACCATCGGCTACCTTCCTTCCTCTGGGGTTGCAGCTGCTTCTCCAGGTTCCTCAGTAGTTCCTTCAGCCTTTGGACTGCTCACCCAGCCTCTCTGTGGAGCTCTCACATGTGCTCCTTCTTCCTTGGCTGCCAACCTCCAACTACTGCCCAGCCCAGGGTTTTTACACTCCTAGTCTGCCCGCTTTCAATTACCTGACCAGCTGGCCTGGCTCAACTTTTAACCCTTACCTTACCAGCATGCTATGCCCAGAAAGTCCTGATCCTAAAGGGGCCGACTTGTCTTCTGGTAACAGGGCTAGGGTTCCCTGTTACACACCCCACTCTCTTCTCTTTCATCTGGGGTCTTTCCTTCCCCTCTGAACCCTCAACCTGCCTTCTGGCAATAGGGCCAGGGTTCCCTGTTACAACACTGCCCATCTCTTCTCGATGGTTTGCTCTCACACCACCTTTGCCTGAGCCACTGACCTTGCTCACCAGGGACCTTCATGTAGACCCCAGAGGGTACCTCGGCTACCTTCAGGGTGACCCCCAAACTCAACTGCCATGACTTTGAATGGTCCTTTAGTGAAGGCAGTTCCCTTTGAGGATGCCTCCAGAGCTGTCACATGTCCCGGTGGACATTCACAGGGCTCCAACCTCCCCTATACCTTGGCCATGCGCCAACCTTTGAGACGAGCCTCCAATTCTTTTGCAGCTATCCCCTGATGATGTCTTCCCTAGTCCCCATGTTCCCTCTTGCAGATGAGTGACCTGGGCCCTGGCCAGACACAGAGGGTCTGGTGACTCCTGGCCTTTGGGCTTGTCCTCTTCGATGCCCTGAGCCTTCTGTGTCTGATGCCATTGGTCCTCACTGCATCCTTCTGTGGTTCCTTTTTCACCCTTGGACCAAGTCCCGAATACCCTAGCCTGGTGCTAAGAGCCCCGCTAATCTGCTTTCACCAGGGAACTGAAATAGATAAGCCCTAAAATGGGAACACAATTGATACCCTCACCATAAACCCTTTGCCCTGAAATGACCCAGCGTGAAACAAATTAATGAGACTAACAATGCAACTACCAGGGAAGCTCGACAAAAGGAAGAACAGAAGGAAGAGGAGCACCCGTGGGGAGAGTCCCGTACTCCCCTAGGGCTGCTGCTGACTTCTCCAGTGGTTCCTTTGATTGCCCCCCGGTCCTCTCCAGCACGTGGCTCGCTTGCAGCTCATGCTGCCGCAGCCTCTGCTGGCCTCCCTGCCGGCTCCTTTGGTCCCTGCCAGCCCTCCCTGGCTTGGGGATCTCTTATGGCTCCGGCTGCCGCCACTGCCAATCTCCCTGCCTGCTCCTTTGATCCCTACCAGTCTTCCCTGGCTCAGGGATCCCTCACAGCTCCGGTTGTCACTGCCGCCACTGCCAATCACAGCTGCTCGACACTCTCCACCCTGTGGTTTCCCGCCACTCCTCTGGTCCTCAGCATCCTCCCTTTTGCGCTTCCGGGGCTGATTTTTATCTTCACTGGGTGGCGTCTCTCCATGACATCACCCAGCCCCAGCAGTAGATGGGCACAGCTGATAAACCACGAGTGGTTTTCCACCACGTGCTTCCTTGCTCCTCCAGACCACTGCAACAGGTAGGTTTTCTTCTTTTACTTTGGTCTGGGGTTTGCCTCCCAACGTGGCTTCCCCCTTATCTGGTCCTGTGCCCCTGAGACAAACACCTTGACATTACCAGTTCATTTCCCACTGTGCCTGGGCAGCTGGCAGGTAGCAGTAACTTCAAACAGCAGCAGATAGTAAAGGTGTCCTGTGTACAGGCCACTGAGGTGGTGGAGGCAGGGCTCCATTGTTTCTTTACTCTCAGCCTGAGAAAGAGGTGATGTGGTCAGCACCATACTGGCCAGCCACTTTTATCCCAGGTAGCTCCTGGTACTCATTGGAGAGGAGGCTGGGTGGACCTCAGGGCTACGCTGGAGGTCAAAACAAGGAATAAAAAACCCACTGCCCTCACCATATGTAACCAGTCACCCCTACCCCTATGCAGCTCCCTCAAACAGCAGCTTACCAGACTAAAATTTCTAATCATCAGACACATAGATGAAAGTTTGGGTACGGGTATAGTAGCTGGCTGCTCCATACAACAGCATCCAAGTCTCCTCACTCACATTCCTGGAGTTCTACTATCTCCAGGACTGGAAAAGGGAATGAGGACTAAGTATAGATCACCACAGGACAAGGGCATGGCATACAGAAATGGAGGGGACCAAATGGGTGAAGTGACCTTCAGGCCAAGGTAAAGGAATAAAAAAGTGAGACAAGTTCATAAGAAATCAGTAGAATATAGAAGAAAGCAAAGTCTGATTGTCAGTGAACTACTCAGCTGTGAAAGAAGAGCAAAAAACAGTGGTGCCTTTGCTTTGTGGCAAGAGAGGTGAGGCTTCAACTTATCTCGTGATGGAAGGATCATAAGAGCACAGGGGCTGTTCTTGCAGCTGCCTATGTGCTAGACTCTGGAGGGCTGAAGAGGAGACTCTGACGGAGGGTCTGTAAAATGTTGGGTGGGGGTGAAAAGGAGGAGGAAAAAAACATGCAAAATGGTTAATGGAAGGAGAACTCATGCAAGAACTAAGAAAATGGTGGCAGGGCATAACTTAAAGTTACTTTTATTATCTTGTCAAAGACAGGAGGCAGAGACCTGTGGAAAGGGAGAATACGTGCTGATCCTGACCTATCTGAGTACTGGTACTCCTTAGGCCACAAGTAGAAGATTGAGTATAAGCCAGTTTTTGCCCAAATCTGTGTGCTCCCTACAGGCGATGGTGAATGCCAGGGTGAGGAGTGGAGTGGGGACAAATGTTTCATTTCTGATTCGCCTTTTGTTTTTCCTGTTAGTACTTGTCAGTGAACCAAAAAGACAGTTCTTCATACAGTTCTAGTGAGCAGAGCTGTGTGGGTATTTACATAAATGTGGTTCTAGAAAGCAATAACATATATAGCAGTGTAGAGAAATAAATCAGTAGCAGACAAGCCTCCTCCTAGGTGCCAAGAATCTAGTGCCTCTGTATAAATGTCAAGGACAGAATTTTTAACATGTCACCCCCACCCCCAGTCTGAGTTTTCTTATTTATAACCTATTTCCATCTTGGTGCTATCTCAAGAGGCACTAGCACTAGTCTTCCTGAGACTTTCCTTCACACCATCCAATTTGACAGTATAATTTACTATACTCCCCTCTCAAATATTTTCTGGGCCTGAAAAAATAGAGATAAGTGAAGCAAATAGCTCAGAAACAACTTGGGCAATAGGGGATAGCAGGGACTTCTAAACTTTTCTATATGTTCCTGAGATAAATTAAAGGTTCATTCTCCCCATCCCCACCCCCAACCATACCCTGTCTCTCTTCCCTTTTTTGTCAGTGTCTGCTCTTACACCAGTGTTCATGGAAATTACAAAGCAGCTGGGAAACATTTAAGCATGTTAAGCAGACTCTGAAATCCAATAGGATTAAAAATGCAGAAACCAGGTGTATCCAGTCAGAAGGAACCCTGCCCCCTTGCTGTTGACTTCTTTCCAATTTGTCCACATCTTTATTGAAATTCAGTGTCCAAAACTGGGCACAGTGCTACAGCTGAGGCCTCACTGCTGCTACATAGAGTGGAAAAATCACTTCCTGTGATTTGCATGAGAAACTCTTGTTAATACATCCCAGTATGATGTTGGCTATATTTGCGACTATATTTGCACGTTCTTAACTCACATTCCACTTGATGTCCACTATAACCCCCCAGTTCCTTTCTGCAGTATACTGCCTAACTATTCTTTCCCCAGTGTAAGCGTGTATATTTGATTGTTCCATTCCAGTAATACTCAGCCAGGCTGCTGCGGACAAATGGGGTACCACAAGGTCCTTTGAAAGGTGCCGCAGGCCCCAAGTGTGAGAAAGTGGGCAAACAAGGGTAGGCTCAGGCTGTTACTGCCTGGCTGCTCCCCCACCCCACTGCCAGTCCTTCTGCAAAGGCGCAAACATTGTAATAAATAAATTAGTTGTTGAAATGAGGTGCCACTTAATTCAAAGAAGTTAATTCATAGGGGTGCTTCCAGTCTACCAACTCAGGATTCTAATGTCTCAGTGACTGGGAAGACTAAGCAGAATGCATCACAGGACAAGGGCAGGAGACATAGAGGGGACCTCTGCAGCAAGGAGACAAAATGGGTATCAAAGAAGAAGTGACCTTCAGGCCAAAGTAAGGGAATAAGAGAGGGAGACAAGTCCATGAGAAATCAGTAGAATATAGGAGAAAACAAAGCCTGAGTGGCGGAGAACTGCCCAGAAGGCCTGTGCGAAGTGGCTAGTATTCGCTTCAGATTTGGATTCGGCCGATTCGGGGGACAGTGATTTGATTAGGTGATTCAAATTACTGTCCCAATTCAGTTTGGCCAAATCTGATTCGGAGATTCAGCTGTTGCTGAATCTCCGAATCAGCCAGGCCAGGCCCATCCCCCGCCTGCTCTCCCTGCCCAGCAATGGCTGCTGCTTGCCCCAGCTCCCGGCACTTGGGGGAAAAAAAGCCCCTACTCAGCAGGTGCTGCTGGCTGAAGGCAATCCCCACTGCTCCCCACTGCCCCATGCTGCATGGGGGGCTCTCCATGAGGCCCCCAACCCCCTGTCACTCCCCCAGCCCCTCCCCCCATTGGTGCCCTGCCCAAGCCAGGCCAGCTCCAGCCCTTTAAGAAAAAAAAACCCTGAAAAAAACCCCAGACTCACCGCTCCTTCCAGCGGGGGTGATTCCTGGTGCCCCCCATTACCCCACACCATGTGGGGGGTGCTCTTCACGACCCCCGAAAGCCCCAAGTCTGCTGCAAGAGTGGTGAGTCCCGGGGCTTTCCTTGGGTTTTTTTTTCTTAAAGGGCCAGAGCTGGCTCAGGTGCAGAACCCATAGGGGGGTTGGGGGGCTCGTGCAGAGCCCCCCATGCAACACGGGGCAGTGGGGGGAAGCGGGGATCACCTCTCTGCTTGGCAGCACCCAGTGTGCACCAGGGCTTTGCTTTAAGAGCTGGGAGCCATGGGGGGGCTAGGGGAGTGGGAGGGGGTCAGATGGGGCTGGGGGAGCGGAGGAGGTCGGGAAGACTGGGGGAGTGGGGGAGTTGGGGGACTGGCAGGGGTCCCCCCATGGTCCCCTCCCCCTTCCCCCATCCCTAGTACTTACCAGCTCAGAGTCAGCTGCAGCTCTCTGCTGCAGCCACCATGGACTGCCCGAATCATCAAAGCTCTACAAATCTTTTCTGAAGATTCAGAGAGTTTTGAATCGATGTGGACCTTTAAATTGGTCCCCAGATGCGATTCAGATTCAGAGATTTAGCCACCAAATTGGGCCAAATCTCCTCCGAATCAAATCACCACCCAAAGCTTCACACAGCCCTACTGCCCAGGTATGAGAGAAAAGATAGTGATTCCTTTGCTTTGTGGGACCTGTTGTCCTATAGATATAGCAGGGCCTTACTGGAGACTGACCTGGTGAATGTACCATAATGGAGTCCTGCTGCAGGATGACCTGATGTTCACTTCACAAGGGAGGCTAAACTGGATGACTGCCTCACAAGGGGAGCCAAGGGCCCAGGCAATACCTAGAGAAATTCTCTGTCTGAATCAAGTCCCCTAGAAATGCATAGGGTGTTGACCTGGTGTCCAGACAGGGTTCTTCAGAAAAGAGGTCATCCTCCCATAGAAATGCATTAGGAGGACCTGGTGCCTTGAGTCTAAACTGTTTAGAACCACTGTTCCATACAGTGTAGTCTTTTTCACTAGTGCTTATTGAATTTCACTGGATTTATTTCAAACAATTTCTCCAGAGTATCAAGGTCATTTGGAATCCTAATGCTACCTTGCAGAGTATCTGATGCTTAAAGGCATTTAGGAATGTAACTTCCAATAATTTCAGTAAAAGTCAGTCCCTAAATCCTCTGAGGATCTGACTTTTAGCTTTGCAATGCTGAGGTGCAATGCTTAAATACTTTTGAGATTTGGGGCCTAAATCATTTTTGAAAATGCAACATTGGCTCCCAATTCACTCTGATGCTTTTGAGTTGGTTCTAGCCTCTATTCATCCAAAAAAAATCTTTGGAATACTACTATTCTCAGCCTGTAAAAATTAAAAAGCCTGGAGTTCACTTTAGTCTGAATGTAATGTACTTGGGCCCTAATTTTTTTCCCCCTAAGCTTTGTTTATTTTCAGAGTATTACAGAATTATTGAGAATTTATGTTCTCCGGCTTGTAAATAAACACCCTGCTGCCACAGGTATAGATGGTCTATAAATCAGTAAAACAAATAAATACAACAGGCCCAGTTGTCCTATGTATTCAGGCTGAAGCCAACAGATCCAGCTAGTGAATGAGTTTTCCGTGTAGGGTAGCCTTGGGCAGTACAGATCTGTTGGAACAGCTCCTATAATGCACCATATCCCCCTGTGGCCAGTACTCTTGGCACAGATAGGCTGCTCCTGTACCTCAATGGTCCTCAGCTGCTAGAAGAGCCCCATGGCACTGTAAGATGAAAATATGCACTGGAGCAGCATTTAAGCTACTCTAAGGGATCCTGGAGAGTTGAAAAACGGGGGGGAAGGGTGCTGAGGATGAGGGGAAATGTAAAGGGGCCTGCATGCTACTTTTCACACAACAGCTGCTTGATCTGAGAGGAGTGCTCCTCACCTTCAGCAGAGGATCTGCACCAAAACAATAATATCCAGGAAAGTGGAGCAGATACACCTTGGATGTCAATTATCATAGTTTCATCAGCTTCACGAGAGCCATGACAATTTACACCCACTGCATTGAATCAGGGATTGCTGTTGTCTTCTTCCATCTTCTTGCTTCCCACTTGTTCCTGGAAACCTCAGCATTACCACAGGATCTGAAGAGCCATTAAATGATTGCCTAGCACTGAAACTTACATTAAAATTACATATTTCCTCGAATCTAAGACAACCCTGAATTTAAGATGACTACCCAATAATTAGATTCTATATATGGAACATTTATAAATGTGTTATAGTTTTCCAGGTAGAAAATCTAATTATCAGAGAGTTGTCTTGAATTTGCCTCTTCTCCTTACTCCTACAGCATGAAAGCAGTAGCTGGGGAATGGGGGGAGGGGGTCAGGTAGCACCCTTGCCCTCTGCTCCCCCAGCTTCTTCCCCCTCCAGCCTTCTTACCCCCACTGTCTCGGCCCCATCCTTGCCCCCACTCCCAACAGTCTCTGCCCCTTCCCCCATTCCCCACCGCCTCTGCCTCTCACGCTGTCACCACTGCCCCTGTCCCCTCCCTGCTACTCCCCCCCACTCTCCCTGGCTCTGTCGCTCACTGCCCTTCCCCCCATTCCCTCCTGCCCTGGCCTCATTACAACACCATCCCTTCTGCCTGTGGGAAGCTCCCTGTTAAAACCCACAGTGCCACTTACACTATCATCCTCCAAAGCTCCTCTTAAAACTCACCTTAGCTAGGATGCCTGTCTTGACAGTGGCCCAGCAGCTGGTGTGTTCTGACCACTGATCATTACATGAACTATAAATGTCCCACTAATACCTGGTGTCCTCCCAATCTGTTTTATTTATCCATGACTTGTGCCTTAGAGTTAAAGACAGCCCTTGACCAATAACATACAATATTTGTCCTAGGTTTGTATATAAACTAGCACAGTGGAGCACTGGTCCAGCATTGAGCTTCAAAGTCCTATTCCAATCAAACAAATATGGACAGCAATACTGAGGGGAGAAGGAACAACATATAACAGAAAGAGTGATTGGGCTGATAGACATAGGTCTGAAAGATTACATTAGGTTTTCCCCCCAGCAGAACACCTGAAAATTAATTTGGGGTTCTTAGTTTTTCATAGAGAGGCATGACCTAATTATTTTGAGGACACAGACAATAGAAGCCTCGTAAAAATGTATTAAACTCATATAAAGAAAAAGTTTAAATAGTAAAATATCTAAAAAAGGGTTGAATGCACATTCATTTTGGGAAAAAAGAATCCCCTTTATTTCTCCTTCATTTGCATAAAGCCTTTTAATTAGGATTTTTACTTAAAGCCCCCTGGTAACACCAAATGTTCTCTTTTGGGAAAGGAAGAGCCAGTTAAATATTGAGTTTTGGCTCTGTAATCACTTTTGTTAAAATTAATCCTGTTTTTATGACGGAAACGACAAACACACACAGGAGGAAAATTGACAGGATGGGAAAGAATAGAACTTCTGTCTCTGCTAGTGCTTCACTGGCATGCTGCAGGCAGGATACAAGGACAGCTCGCTCACTCAGCCTCGAATCCTGGCTTATTTTCCAGCTGGGGATAACATCTGGCTGGTTTGATCTTATTTCTTCCTACCAGTTCTCTCTCTTTTTCACCAAGTCAGAGTGGCTCATACTGTTCTAGCCTACCAGGCTGATTACAGCACTTGTACACTGCACTGGAGCTATTTCCAAAGTTGGTCAAGGCTTTTCCTTATATGACTGGATCTGCCCATACTGGAAAGCCTGATAAAATACATGGGGTTCCATAAAAGCATAAGGATGCAAACTGTTGGATCTGATGGCAGGATCAGCACCCAAAATATGACAGGGTGAAATGATATCCTAAAGGTGAGCATGCAGGAATCTTGTTTTCCTGGGATTGCCTATATAAACCCTACGATATGAAACCCCAGAGGGTAAGTTAGCTATTTGTCCCATCTATTGGGGAAATTATGGCTACAGGAGAGTTGAAATCTGTGCTGTGTAACATATTCATATATAATTTTGAAATGGGGCAAATAATGAGGTGGCAAAGCTTGTCGAGGACTCCAACCTATTCAGGATCATAGAAAACCAAATCAACTGAAGAACTGCAGAAAGATCTTGTAAAATTAGTCAATGGGCAACATAACGGCAGATAACATTCAGTGTTGATAAGTGCAGTGTTGCACATGGAAAGCAATAACCTAAGATGTATGTGCACAATGAGGGTTTCTACATTAACTCTTACTGTTCAAGAAAGATATCTTGGGTTTATTATGGTTAAATCGCTAAATATGTCAGCCATGTGTGCAGCAGCAGTCAAAAATGCAAATAGAATATTTGGAATTATTAAAAAGCAGATTGAAAACAAAACAAAAAGTATCACTATATCATTATATAAATCCCACAGTATGCCCATACCTGGAATATTTTGTGTTGTTGTGATCTCCCTATTCTATAAAAGAAACTATTTCCATACAAGGATAGATTAATCAACTAGGACTTTTCAGTTAAAAGAAAAGATGGCTGAGGGGGGGATATGATAGAGGTCTAAAAAAATTATGAACGGCATGGAAGAAGCGTATAGAGATTTACTGTTACTCACAATACTAGAACTAGGGGACATACAACAAAATTAAATAGCAGGTTTAAAACAAACAAAAGGACATTCTTTTTCACACCACCTGTAATTAACTTGTGGAAGTCACTGCTGCAAGATGTTATGGAGGCTGATAGTTTAACTAGGTTCATAAGGGGACTGGACAACTTCATACAGGATAGGTCCATCAGTTGGTTTTAAACATGGTAGGTAGAGCTTCAGCCTCCACAGTAAGACTTTCTGGACCTCTGAATGATGGAAGCTATAGGGGGAAAGGGTAGGGGGAAAATCAGTCTAGACAGGGCCTATATAAAGTCTTTCTTTTACTGCCTTTCTCTGTCATGGTGAAAGGCAGAATATGGGTTATATGAACCTGTGGGCTGACCCAGAATGGTATTTCTTATATCCTTATGAAAGCCTGGCTAACAGCACATGGAACCAAATTTTCAGAAGAAAAAGTGAAGAAGTGTTCAATAAAAAATACCAGTTCATTAAATTGTAGGGCTGCATGCAGATATTCAGGAAGGTTACAGGGAGGTCAGATCACTTTAAAAATGGTTCACCTGATCTAACTTAGTTCACCGAGGTGCAGATCTTACACTAATTGAGTGGATCTACATGTGAACTGTGCAGAAGTTCAGGACAGTTATATTGGTCTAAAAATGGCCAACCTGATCAAAGTTCATTGTACTTCCAAGGTAGTCTCATTTAGCTCAGGTCCAGCGAAACTGATCTAACTGATCTTCTATACAATTCCCAGCATATCCCCAGAGCTGGGAAAACCCAACCACTAGCCCTAGCTCCAGGGCTGATCATTTCCTACCCCTCCCTGGCACAAAGCTATTCTTAGCATCCTGACCCCTTCCCCTCACCCTTCCGCTCCCCTCACCCTCAGATGGACAACCCCCACATCTTTCCAAGCCTACCCACAGACCCCATGAGTCCTCCAGTCCCAACTCCCTTGCAGACCCCACCTGTTCC
>NW_017728931.1:49020772-49079482 GCF_001723895.1 Crocodylus porosus | reverse complement strand
AGAGCCTGCTTGCCCCCAGTTTCCCTTATCCCCCCCACTAGCCCCCAACATCCTGACTTACCATAGATTGGGTGACTATTTTTAATGTAATCTAATCTCCCCAAATGTTTGTATGCAGCCGAAGTGTTTTCACAAAGTGGTTCCAAAATGTAGGCAGGTTTCTGTCCAGAATCAGGGGCAACCTGGTAAGTTACCTGAAGACATTTAGAAAAAAAATCATTTAAAAATATTAACTGGAAACATTTAGATTTTTTTTCTAATATGTAAAAAATTTCCAAACATTTTGGTTTGGATGAATTGGTATTTTCTGTGAAAACCACAATTTGTTAGAAAATTCCCAAACAGCTCCTGTATTTTAGAGGGAAAATGTGACTCTTGTCACAAACTCCCTCTGCTGGACTCACACCAAGGTGCTGGATTTGGAGCCAAACAGTGGATCCTGCACACTTGCAAGCCTTCTGATTCTGAGCAGCTTCCAAGCACTGGCTCTGGTCTCTCAGGCACATTTCCAGAATGTGGCTTCCCTATCTACTGTCCCTTTCAGAAATGGTATGCCATGGTCCAGGTACATTAGAAGCCCAGATGGGCTTTTTTTTTTTTTTTTTTGGCAAATAGTGAGAAATTTGGTTTTTATTTTCCACAATCTGTTTGCAAAGTCAAAATAAAACATCCAAATAGTTTCATTGGGAAAAAAATTGGGATGGACCAGTTCACATTACCCTGTCCTTTCCCTTTCCCTATTATCCAGTGTCTTAGTGGTTCAGATACTCATCCAGGCTGTGTTAGACCCAAGGTCCTTTTCATTGCCCAAGGGAACTTGAGTCCACATCTCCTACTCCATAGGAGAAAGGTCTGACCACCAAGCTGTTCTTACATGGGATGCTCTCAGTCTGTTCTCCTTCACATATATATTCACCAGAGCAGGGTCCAAAGCCTAAATGTGTCCATTTCTAAGTGAGAGAATGAATATCTCTCAATGAACATATAAATATCTTATAATATACAGGAAGGATCCAACAGGATGGCTTGAGACAAACTTACCTCAGAATTCTCTATAGCCTTGTGATTAGGACACTTGTCTCGTGGACCTTGGTTCAAATCCTTGTCCTGAATTGTACACTGTGCCTTTGACCTTAGCTCTACCACCTCCAAGTAGGAGTGTCTCAACTCCCAAGTGGTGATTTTCCCTTAGTTCTGCTCTTAGAAACTGTTATACTTTGTATTCAATCTTTGAATATTCACTGGGATGGGGGATGATGGTGGGAGTGGGAGGCAGGGTGGAATTTCAATCTCAGATACAAAAAGGCAATAGGGAAGGGACAGTCAGTTCTTACAATTGAAATGGTGCACAGAAAATGAAATGCCTATGTTAAACCATCATAATTCACAAACACGGGCTATTATGACATGTAACAGAGTGGTATAGATGTGCTCTTGTACATCTAGATCTATGCAGACACACCACATTCTACATGAAGTCAAAAAGAACATACATAATAATGGGATGTCCCTATTATTATGGACAGCTAATAAACTCTTTTTGCTTAGGTGGTAAAACCCTGGTATTCTGGGGCACAGGTTCCTGAGTTCTGTTCTGTATGCTTAGTTTGTAAGCAGGGCACAAAGAAGCAAAGTAAAGTAGCTTGCCTTGAGCTTTGTGTTGCCATAGCTAGACCACTTCTTGTATCCGTGCTCCCTTTTTAAAGCCAGCTCATCTATCTGTATATTGCACTGCCGCCACTTCTGCGTCTGCAGCGTAGACATACCCTTCAGAGGTATGAGGTCACCCATCCTTGTATTATATAAAATAAAAATCAGTACGTTTTGAATTATGGCACTATAACTCCATGTCAGTGTTCTTGTAACTACACAAATCGCTCAAGGTTGGCATGCATGATTTATGGCATCAACGGAATCCCTGTGTGGAATTATAGGCCCATAATTCACTGTTGCCTCTTGTTTATTCAGCCCAAATAACAGAGATGCTGCTTAGGTACCACAGTTCTCTGCTCCTTTAGTTCACTTGGTGGGGAAGATATTTACTTTACAAAAAAAGGGCCTTCCTTCAGGCAGATTTAAGGATGTCTACATGTGGACAGTTGGTAGTAATGGCCCAGATTGTCCCCACATGGTCCATGCACAAAGGGGACCTTCCAGTCATCACTCTTCCCTCCCACATGGAAGGATGTGTGAGCCTACTCCACAGCCCTATTCACTTTCTACATTGGTGCCTGCCAAGCCTCATACCAAGAGAAGAGGAGAAGCCTATGGGCTGGATAAGAAATATATTGGTCCCCATTCAGCCCAATATCCATTCTCCAAAACAACAGAATGCAATCCCAGACCCCTACTTTCTTTTCAGAAAGCCCCAGGTAATGGTGCACAGGGATTTCTTGTTGGTATAGCTCTAGTAGTGCCATTCTGCCAGGGACCAGAAAAGCTAGATCCAAAATATAGGCACAAGACCTCTGGCTGATATTCCAAACCCTGGGTATCCAGCAAGAAGAGGAATGGGCCCCATACCTTATTCCATGATGGTGGAGAGGGGACAAATCTGACCCCTGAAAGAACAATAAGGGAGGAATTTCGGGAAGAGGTTGGTTTTTCTCTCCCCAGGGATCCCTTCTGTGAGATTTTCCACTGGACTGGAGGAGAGAGATTCAATCAAGGTCCATTTTCTCTGGCTGCAAAGTATTGAGTCATTGCAATAAGATGGTCTGACACAGCCATAAAGAGGTACTCTGATAACACACAGAAGGGAAAGCGGGTAATTGTTCCATGGAGACACCTCTGGGATCAAGCCATTTGTACTTAATCAGAATTATTAATACATTTGGTTAACTTTTTTCATGACAAGAAGAAAAATTGAATAGAACACAGCCAATAGGTACAGTAAATGTACTGGCATGGGAGGCCAGCCATCTCATGGGGATCCAAATGAAGGAGCCTGCAAAGGAGTCATTTAGCGAATTTGTTTTCAGAAGGAACTGCTGAGTGCAGGAAGTCGGCTGCTGCCCTTAATGTTAAGGCTGGTCAATGCATCTCTTGCTCTGTTCCTGAGATGGATTGTATTTTAATAGGCTTGGCCTCTATAGCGCATAGCTTAATGTTCCATCTGACAGATGATCTCTCACCGGAAGGATGGCAGCTCCTGCCAGTACAGCATCTCACTGATGTAGAACTGTGGTGTCAGTGACAGGGAAGAGTCCAGCTCAAGGTGTCCAGCTTACACAGGCAGCCCTACCCTTAGAAAGATTGATAGAGGAAAGCAAACATTGAGGGAACAGCAAGGAGGCAGAGGGGGGAAGGGACGCTTAACAGGCACAGCCGTAGACTTTGTCCACACCTGGAATGAGTTCTGATTTCAGCCACTGATAAAGTGACTGTGATGGGCATTGTTGGAGCCCAGCCTTGACCAAAGGTGCACTGAAAACTGGTCTTTCCTTACCTACATTAAGGATTTGCACTCACCCAGCTGAACTGATGGCTGAAATCAGGATAAATCCTATGGCAGACAAGGCCATAACATTTTGGAAAGCCCAGCAGGGATATCAGGATGAGCTCCCCTGCCTCCCTCAATTGCATGCATCATGCCAGTAATAACAGGTTCTTGCCACTGCCTCAGAATACATGGAAGCCATCACTGAGAAGGGTGGAGAGAACTGATTCGAGCACATGGGATTTACGACCTGTGGGGTGAACCACATGGATCCAAGGTTGTTGGTCTCTCTTCCCTGCCGAGCAGTAAATGTTCCACTCATTTTTTGCCTTTTCCTGTTCCATTGTTGGACTTCCTAGGTCCAGTGGAGGTAGGCTTGCCCAATATAAAAGCAGGGTATGTGTTATCTGGGAACTACACAGTTCATCGATACACCCAATATGTCTATGATACACATCAGTGGTGGAATTCTAGCAAGCCCAAGTAAGGTAATGATAGCAATGGTTGTTATAGACAATACTTACTTATGGAGGGCATGGTTCTCAATTATTATTTATTTATTTTCATTGCGGTGCTATCTAGAAAACCTCATCATGGA
The DNA here is from genome assembly GCF_001723895.1 of Crocodylus porosus. Classification (NCBI taxonomy): domain Eukaryota; kingdom Metazoa; phylum Chordata; order Crocodylia; family Crocodylidae; genus Crocodylus; species Crocodylus porosus. The sequence goes on along the minus strand of NW_017728931.1, from coordinate 49,075,445 downwards.
CCTATGCCACACTATAATAAGAGGCATACTAACATAGACAGTCCCTACCTAAAATATCCATTACCTGCATCATTCTGCCTAGCACCTTGTTTATTCATGTAAGCCCTCATTCAGCAAGTAACTTAAGTATATACCTGATGTTCAGCACATAAATAATCCCATTGGCTTCAATAGGACTATTCAGATGCTTAAAGTCAGTTAAGTACCTTCCTAAATAAAAGTCCTGAATCAGTGCAAAGTGGGCCACTAGTCTTGTTACAACCACTTTCCCCAGTTGTAAATGACTGAAGTAGCACTTTAAAATCATCCCAGTTGCCTTGGATTACTAAATAAATCTGCATAGGTAAATGGTATCTTGATTTTTTTTTTGTATTAATTGAAGGGAATGGCAGGCCAGTGATGTAGAGAATGAAACAATTGTACTTACTTGTCAGACAAAATGGGCACATTTAAAAGGCCTGCAATTGTATTTCGTCTGACAAGAAAAATTGCTAGAAGGGAGTTGATTGAGATATTCATAATTATTTGAGAAATAGTGAAAACTAATCAGTCTGGGATTTTTATTCTGTTACATAATGCAAGAACAAGGGGACACTTAAAATGTAAATGTAAATTAATAAGCAGTGCATTTAGCTTTCATATATACTTAGTGAATCACATTACAATTACTCTGTGTGTGTGTGCATGTGTAATCCATCAATTTCCATAAAATTATCTGATAAAATTCACTCATAACAATAGTCATTCACACTTCAGTTTTTATTATTTGGGATCCGTTGGAAATCAAAGCAAGGTTGGGTGTGTGGGTGAGTGGTTGGGACTTCTAAAAAGCTCTATAGTTAGGATAATTACAAAGAAGGACTACCTGGTGCATCATAGAGTCACTTGCAAGTATTCACAGCAATGGGAAGTTATTGAGATAAATGTTGAGGCTGGGCAGAAAAAAAAATCAACCCACACTGGCTAATTTTATGACCATTAGTAACATTTGTATCTATACAAGCTAAGATAATTATAATGGTAATCATATCTCATGCTTCAGAGCGTAAAGTGATTGCCTGTAGAGGTTAGGGAGGCCTTGGAGAGTTTCCATAGAAAGAGATTTTTTTTAAATCTAAAATGATATAATTTGGCCGTGTTAAATATGACCAAAACTGAAATGCTTATTTCTCCTTTAAAATCCTCTTGCTCTTTTCTCTGTCACCACTCACATAAATTCTTCTGTCAGCTAGACATATAACCTTGGTACCATCCCAGACACCTTCTACTATTTTGTGGCTGAATCCTCATGTTTTCCTCCTCACCATTCCAACATTCAATTCCTTTTCTCTGTCTAGGTCCTCCAGTTTTCATTTCTGTAGCTTCTTGGGCACCCACATTGCTTTCTTCCTATCTGTATAAACTACAGATGGTAAATTTAATCTTCCCAGCCTGTCCATATGCCCATTCCATGCCACAGCTGGGAACCTCTCCTGCTCCACTGCTTCTGCCTTCAAACTAGTTAGTTGTTCTTGCCTTTAGTTTTGTCACCTGCCTCTGTCTTTCTGATATGGGCCCTTGTTGGGTTGCTCTTGACCACTCTTCTCCATTCCACTAATAATAACCGCTTAATTGGCATAATTATTCTGTTCTCTCACTGGCATTTCAGAGCATTTTTCTGTGCTGCTCCTATCAAATGAAATGTGTTCTCTGAATCATAGAATCATAGAAAATTAGGGTAAGTAGGGATCTTGGGAGGTTATCTAGTCCAACCCCCTGCTCAAAGCAGGACCATCCCCAACTAAATCATCTCAGCCAAAGCTTTGTCTAGCTGAGTCTTGAAAACCTCCAAGGATGGAAAGTCCATCACCTCTATGAGTAACCTGTTCCAATGTTTTACTACCCTCCTTTAAAAGAGTCTCTGAACAGATTCACCAGGTTATTAGTCTTGTCTCATTCCTCATTCAGAATTCTCCCTAGGAACCATTTTTATTATGATGTTCTCAAGAAATTGAGTGAAGCAACACTTTTATTTGATTAGTTACTTGAAGTTTCGAATGACTGCACAGTGCAAATGATCCCCTCCATTCTACCCTGTCGCACACCTGCTTTTGTCAAGTAACTCTAGAATCCCGCTAGCATGTCTAGTGTTTCTCTTCCTCCATCTCCACCCCATTGTCTTGTTGCCACTTCATTGCATTGCTGTGTTACATGAGGACAGAAAGCTATACTTGTGTGCAATGGTATATTACTCTGCGAAATGTCGCTGTTGATTTCACTAGGAATACTCATGAAGTAAGGTGCTACTTCGTATGAAAGGATGTCAGAATCTAGCCCTTCAGGCAGGATTCTTGGTCCCTGTGTCCACAGGCAAGGGAAAATATGGGGAGAGTATTGTGTTTCTTTACTCTCACCAACAGCTGCTTTTATTCAGGGTACCAGCACCATGAGTGAAACTTTCAGTGGGCTGCTATGTCCCTCCCCTGCAAGGGACCCAGAAATGAGTAAAGATTTGGCTCATACACCAATATACTGGCTGTGACCCCTGGGCAAGCATGGAAAGGGGTAACAGGTAGCATAGCTTTCCCAGAGCAAAGGGCAAAGCAAAGGTCAAACTGTGTATCACTGAGTCACAACATTGTCACTGCTCTGCTTCTGGCACAATGCAGTCATATTCATTCCCTGGTGACCAAGCTCTTGGAGTACAAACTGACCAGGCCTCTGTCCTATTTGTTTGCACTCTGAGGGCTCTATCACACCTTAAGGCACTTTAAAAGAAAGTAGTAATAATGGAGAAAGCAGAAAAGTAAAAGCAGCTCTGGTAAAGAAATATAAAATTATGATTCAGCTAAACAATGCTCCAGGCAAGTACTCCTTGTAAGTCATTCTGCTAATCAGAAAGGAGATGGTCATCCTATGAAAGTACAAGAAAATAAATCTCAATTGGATAAAAGGTGATAAGGTGATATTGTTTATACATGGTACAATTAAACCAGGCTTGTCATCGTGCCAGGAGCTGGAGAGAGATGGCTACTTAGATTCAAATAAAGGATTAGCCATCTATATAAATAAGACAAGCATCTGTTAAAATAGTTACAAAAATGATTATCAAACCTTATGCTTCAGGACAGGGCTCTCCAGGTAAGCATAAGCTATATGTCGCATAGGCTGCAGTCCTGTGGGCCATTTAAGATGTGGGTTGCAGACTGCGGACCGCTCACTGCATGAGCAGCCCATCCCTCTCTCCTGCATCGTGCACAACATGGGCACCCTGCCCCCTGCCACCCATGCAGCTCAGACACCCTAGCCCCTTCCTGCTACACTGTCCTGCCCACAGGAGCAGGTACAGGAAATAGAAGTCATAGGAGAGTGTTGAAGCCCAAAACAACTCAACTACCAGAGCAGAAGCAACACTGGTAGAGTGGGGGAAGTGGTAGCCATATCAGGATCCCACAGGCCACATGTTAACCCTTTGGCAGTCGTATGTGTCTTACAGGCTGCCAGTTGGATATCTCTGCTTCAGGACATGATTGTTTGCTGGAGTCAGGAAGAAAACCTCCGCGGTAGGGCAGTACATAGTTAGACCCATTATTGGCCACTGATGGAGACAGAATACCTTACTGATGACCTTCCAATCTGTTCATATTTTCTATTTTTCTTTTTAGATTTTAAAGAGTTCATATAACGACTATGATTCAGCAGGCATTTGAAGATGTGCTTAAATGTCACTGAAATCTCAAGCATGAGCTTATATTTTAGCAGATGCTGAAGTGCTTTGCTGAATAGGAAGGGCATCAATCATATGTTTAAATATAAGCATGTGGCTCCAGTGCTTTTCTGAGTCCAAACCAACACTTCAACAATAAACCCTGCACAAAAGAACTGTAGAAATTACAATGTCTGTGTTTTAACAACTGACGGCTCTCTCGAGTGTACTTTAACAGCCCTTGCAACAGCAGAGCACTGATAATGCCCTCATCCCCACACTTTATCTGTGGCAGGTTAAGGTGTTCTGCATGTTTTGAGGCAATCTGCCTTGTAGCTGTGCAACAGTGGATTTTAGGGATACATTTGACAAGCATTTGAATCAGATGCTTTGAACAGGGATGGTCCTGCCTGCAGTAGGAGGTTGGACCAGGTGACCTCCTGAGATCCCTACCAGTCCTTCTTTTCTCTGAATCCATGGTTCTGTAGAAAGGCACTGCTAGTTGTTTCAGGTTTTTTTTAATAACGAGAGTGTTTAACCTTTAACCCATGTGAATTTGGGAATACAGCCATATGGCTCTTACAGGTAACCCAAAAATGCACACTGACATAACTTTGATGTTCTGAAATAGTGATGCTTTGTTTTCATCCTTGGGCTTCTTTCAGTATGTTGAAAAAGAGGCTTTGCTCTTTGTCTAATGCTTCTCTGCAAGAAGCACAAACTCCCAGTTAATCTTGCAGTTCTAGGTGAAAAGGCAGCCAGGCAGTCCAAACCTCTTTGAAGATTTAACTTTCCCTTTACAGTTTGAAGCTCATCGCTTATACATTCCATTCCTGTTAGAAAAGTAGCCACTGAATCCCCACAGATTCCCTGTCATCAGCAGAGCTCCAAACATTCAGGGGAAAGTGCAGATCAGGTTTGCTGTAAGGCCAGCTGTTAAAACAATAGGTCGATTGTTGTTGACACTGGCCATGTGGAAAGGGGCTTCACTTGGCTAAAGTCATAGGAAAGTTTTAACAGCAGCTTGAGTGTTATTCCCAGTCGCACTTGAATGTTTTTGGCACAGCAGACTGATTTATGCATTTCACAAATGCAACAGAAAGTTTCTTTGATGGGTCTGATGAACAACACCCCTGACTGTCCCACTTCTTGCAGCCTATCATATTAATCAGCTGGAGGATCACTACAAGTATTTTTCGTACTTTCGGGCAGAGGTTTTGCTGTTGTTCTCCCCATTAGTTATTCTCCCCCTAAGATCTGCATGGGACCAATCAATCATTCATCTGAGAAGGACTGCAACTGACTCTCACCAGTTGTTCATCAGCACTGCTGGCTGGCTGTCCAGTGCAACATAATGCAGTCTCGTTTCCAAGGGTCTAAGTGTACGGCCTGAACAGTGCTCTTAAGGAAGTACACAAATCCAGTTGAAATCAATGCAAGTCTTTCCATTGTGGAACCAGGCACTTAAAAGTAATAAATAATTAAGTTAGATCTCATATGGCAACAAAATAAATTACCGGCATTTAAGAGTATACAGAAATACGGAACCAAGGTTCAGTTTGTAAGTGATATCTGTATCACCAGTAAAATCATAGGCTAAGTTTTTCTTACCACCAGTCTATAGCTTGAGATCTAAGCCTGCTCTCTGCCCTTTTATAGTGTTTGGGGTATACCAAAAATTATAAGTCACTCTTAAACATCTTTTGTTAGCTCTCCTGTCCACTCAGCAAAGAAGCATTAGATTTGCTTCCATTTAAGGACTCCCTTTCCATTTTGGAAGGCACTGGTACTCATAATTTGCAATTTTCCTTGTCAAACATAATGTTCTCCTCAACCAACATAACAATTTCTGGCACCCATCCATTAAATGGCATATTCCAGGTAGAGAGAGAGTGAGTGAGTAAGAACTGGCTGTTACTGCTGACAATCTTCAGCTGATTAAATGAATGGTCCTACATCACTGAAGTATACAAGGTCATATAATTAGAGATTTAAAAGAGAGAGAACGATGGATAATCTCAAACATTTAAGCTATTTAGGACAAAGCAGAGATTTGAAACTTCATTGACAATCTTAAGCAGGGCTCTTTCTCCCAAGCCTCAGTTCCTAGATAAAGGTCCCATTGCTTCTGTCAGCTACTTACCATGGTATGTTCAAGAGTTCTTACGCAGGTTCAATACCTAACTCTCATTGAAATGTGCATCTTTAAAAGGCTTTCTTTGAAAAAATGATCCTTACCTACTGAGGGACTACAGGCTGTGCCTTTCAATCCTCCTAGTGTCTCTAAACACACTTGCTCTAGGTCTCCAGCCTCAAGCCACTCACTCTGTCTCCAGGGAGAATCAGACCACTGTCCCACTTTCACAATGGGTGTCAGGTCATAATCCCCACAATACACCTACCCCAGTAATCTCAGCAGGAGCAGCCTATGCCTAGACCCTGCAACTTTGTTTCTTCCTGAGCAAGGAGAAATGTAATTAGTGACAAAACAGATTTCTGAAAACAAGTAGGAAATGTTTTAGAGAAAACATCTCTGAAAAACAATGGAGCATATTCAGCACAATGTCTCTGCTGTTCTCTTACCCCTTACCATTCTTCAGATCTGGGAGAGGGCAATTTCATCAGAATCCTCCACAGTCTTTCACTTACTCTCTTTCTCTCTCTCTTTTGATTCCTCCTTTGGATGCTTCTGACCTTTGAGTTTGGGCTCTTTGCCCTAAAGCAAAATGTGGACCAGCTTACATCCTGCTGGGCCATCTTCCCGTGGAAGAGGGCTGATAGGTCCTTAAAGTGTAATCACTGGTGTATAGGAATGGGGGAGGTGCAATCATTTTTTCATGGTAATGTTATTGAACTGTTCTTTTTTTTCATGCCTAGTCCCATATGGAGTTCTTCGCTGTTAGTTGGTTGCTTTTAATTGCTGGGTTTTTTTAAATAACTCTCCCCGGACAGTTTTTAGGAAGTTCTCTGTGCACACTTCAGGAATCAAAAACATTTCACCAGTTTGTACTCTCTAGATCTGGTATATCCCAGCAATGCGAAACAAGGTTTACAACAGAAGACAGATGTTTAAAGCCAGCTTCTTGTCCCATTATCTTTTTAGCGTGTATCTAGGTATCTTTATCTGGGAAAGCATTTGTGTTACTTCTCTGCTTGCTCTTCCCACAGCCTTCATTAAGGGAGATCAATATATTCCTTCAAGAATGTCTTTTAACTCCAATATAAGCTACCCAGTCTTTCTTTCAATGGTTAGGTTTCATGTCAATATTCTTAGCCTCCCACACTGCAGCTTCTATGGTATTCATAAAATTGCTGTATACCAGCTTTGTTTCTGTAACACTGACATACTGTCTATATACCCATTTTCTCTTGCGTATTCGTTTTGCTGGCAGCCTGAAACATTTCAGTACTCTAAGGGTTAATGTTCGACACAAATGAAAATATTTATCTCAAAGTCCATGGGACAAATTGAATTTGAAATGGCTACAAAGGGTCATCATTCTTCAAATGGACCTAGCATGAGTCTTTCATAAAGAGAAACGTATCTTGTGCTGTGCAGATTCATCCGGAGAAGTTATTATTAGGGAATGGGGGTGTTTTCAAATGCGAGGAAGTAATTTATCACGACTAGATTTTGTTAGTGAGGAGTTTAGACAGTTTCTGTTACGGCAACCTGATAAGTCATTTTATCAGTGCATTTTATTTCCTCAGCTACTGACATCTCAGCAACCTTCTTCCCCTCCCAATACCACTAGGCAGGAAAACAACTGACAAATAAATAGAAATCATTGGTCATGAATTTACTGAAATTGCATATTCCAGCTGGAAGGCTTGGGTAATGCAGTGCAGTAATAAAGTGGTGTCCATTAAGGGAATATAGGACTCTCTCGCTCTCTCTTTCAGGATATACTGCATAGAAAGAGATTAATTAGTAATTGGGAGATAGATGGTAAAATCCTATCCCTGTTGCCTAGTGACTGGTTAACCTGGTTGCAGTGGTTCTGAAAGATGCAAACCTAAGGGTTCTTATAAATGAGAACATGGGTCTGATTTTGTTTTTGTAGCTCATCTCCACTAGTTTCCTCTGTGTTGGACAATGTATTTATAAAAAAACCTTTCTTACGCCTCTGACCAGCTTTGCAAGCATAATGAAAACAAAAAAAGCTGACCTGGAGCATATTTATCAAACTGGGCTGCTTCAGCATTTCCCCACTTCCAATGAACTTCGTTTCTATTAAGAACATAGGAAGTGCCATAGTGGGCAGTATGCTGCCTTCAACAGTGGCAAGAAGTAGATGTTTTAATACGAGATAATATGAATAGGACATGTCTAGAGAGACATCCCTGGCATCCACTATCATTGGTTTAGGGATGTCAGAGGATACATCCCTATTCCCTAACTGCTCTATGTAATGGCTATTAATTAACTTAACCACCAGTAAGTTGTCTAATTCTTTTCCAAATCTAGCTATACTATCTCTCTCCATAGTCTCTTACAACAATGTGTTACACAAGTTAAAGATGTGCTGCATAAAAGGGTGCTTCTTCTTGTTTGTTTTAAACCTGTCTCCTGCTAACTTTGATGTTCTGTGACTTAGTAAACAAGAGTTCCTTATTCACTTCATCCACAACTGTTATGATTTCATAGACCTACTTCCTTAGTCACTGTCTTTCCATCATGTCTTTTCAATTTCTTCTGGTACAGCAGCTGCTCCATATCCCTGATCATTTTGTTGGCCTTCTCTGTACCTTTTCTAAATCCATTACATCCTTTCTGAGGTGTGGAGACCAGAATAAAATTATTAGATTAACAGGGAGACACATCCCAGAGTCTAAAGCCCTCCACCAAGCTTGTAGCCAGATCTCAGAAATAGGCTCTGTAGGCAGAACTGTCTGATATCATTGCAAGGACTGTAGTAAAATGTAAAGGGGCAGTCCATCTCTAAAAGATAAATGACAGCCCACATGACCAAGGGCTTTGTGCATCCCAGTCAAATTCCTCTGGAATCTATTAGGAAGCTGTGCAGAAAAGAAATGGTGTGTTCCCTATGGCTACCAAGTCTTAGTGAGCTGACACACATATTCTGTACTAGATGAAGTTTATAAACATTATTCAAGCACTGTCCTAAGGCATTTACCTTAATTCAAATAAGTGCATCTCAGCATCCTGGGTAACTGTCTCCCAGGGGAAGGAGCATAACTTTCTGGTCAAATGCAGAAAGCAAAAATATATCTATTCATTGTCAAACATGGAAATCTAGAGCTATTTGGGAGTCCAGATTATCCCCAAATGGCAAAGCTAATTGGCTGGAGGAAGCACAAGCAGGAGGAGGCAACAGGGGAGGCCTTCTCATTCTTCCTGAGAAAGTAGGGCAGTCGGCTAGTCGGCTAGTCAGGTGGTGTCTGTACACGAATGCACAGAGCCTGGGAAACAAGCAGGAAGAAGTGGATATCCCTGCACAGTCACGGAGCTCTAATGTGATCAAAATAACACAGACTTGGTGGGAGCTCACATGACTGGAGCACTGTCATGAATGGGCACAAACTGTTCAGGAAAGACAGGCAGGGGAGAAGAGGAGGAGGAGTTGTGCTTTATATAAAAAGAAGACCTATATTATTGCGCAGAGCTGCAATGTGAACCTGGAGATAGGCCTGTTGAAAGTCTCTGGGTCAAGGTTAGAGGGGAAAGCAACAAGGGTGATACTGTGGCACATGTCTGCTTTAGACAACCAGACCAGGAGGATGAGGCTCTATCAGAAAATTAACAGAAGTTTCCAAGTCACAGGCCCTGGTTCTCATGGGGGTCTTCATCACCCAGACATCTGCTGGGAGGGCAATACAGCAACACGCAGGCAATCCAGGAAGTTTCTGGAGACTGTTGGGGACAACTTCCTGGTGCACGTGTTGGGTAGGTCTTCTTGATCTGATGCTCACAAACAGGGAAGAATTGGTGGGGGATGTAGTAGTGGATGGTGACTTGGGCAGCAGTGACCATGAGATGATTGAGTTCAGGATCCTGAAGACAAAAAGGAAGAAGAGCAGCAGAGTAAGGACCCTAGACTTCAGAAAAGCAAACTTTGACTCACTCAGGGACTTGATAGGTAGGATCCCCTGGGAGGCTGCTCTGAGGGTGAAGGAAGTCCAGAAGAGCTCCCACAAGAATGAACCATCCCAATGAGCAAGAAGGCTAGCAAGGCTGGCAGACTGAGGGAAGTAGCTTTCCCCCCTCTATTCAGCACTGGTGAGGCCACATCTGGAGTACTGTGTCCAGCTTTGGGCCCCCCACTACAGAAAGGATGTAGACAAACTGGAGAGAGTCCAGCGGAGGGCAACAAAAATGGTTCAGGGTCTGGGGCACATGACTTATGAGGAGGGACTGAGGGGACTGGGCTTATTGGGAGTCTTTACACATGCTTGCGGGGGGCATTTTAATTAGAGCAGCTCTCAGGAATTACTGCTGTGGACAGGGCCAGAAGGCAGGGGGTGCTCCTGCATACCTTCCAGTGTGCCAGACATTGCCCAGGGCAGCCAAGCCTAGCCAAGCAGGGGCCATCCCTGATTGGCTGCCTGGCACATGCCCCCAACCTTGCTATCAACTGCACCGAGGGGGGAAACCAGCACAGAATCTATCCCCAGACCCACCACGGTTGGGGAGCAAGGGGGGAAAGGGGAGGCCCCTGCCATGCAGACCCAGCCCCCAGACCCAACCAGAACAGCTTGGAGGCCCTGTGCACATTCCCCTGGCTGCCGAGTCAAGCTGCCACCTCTCATGGCCTCCAGCTGCTGCCTCTCACCTTCAGGGGATGGGGAGTAGATGAGATGGGGGAAGAGAGCCCTCCACCCCACTGCTGTGAGAGGCAGCAGCAACAGCTTAACCAGCCAACCAGCCATCCAGGGGAAAGCCCACACCAACAAACCCCAGCTGGGAGGAGGGGATGGCACTTGGGCAGGGTGCTTTATTTCCCCACCTCACCTACCCTCCCTCCCCAACCAGTGAGAAGCAGTGGCTTGTTTGGGGGGGGGGGGGCCAAGGGCTTGTGGAGCAAAGGCTTTCCTGCCTCAGCTCTGTGACAGTCCAAGGATGGGGCCAGCTCAACACTACACAGGACCCGATGATTGCAGGCTGAGGTTAGCCCACACATCCTCCAAGGGAGGGTTAGTGTGGGAACTGCAAAGCACCCTGGGATTCTGAGGGACTGTGACCCATCTTGAGTCTAGAGGAGATCTGGCACAGCAGTCTGATAGACTGGTCTAATCTAAACTGATTCAATCTGATGCTGCATCCATCTAGGTCTATCTTAAACCAGTTCTTGCATTTTTAAACCAGTCTATGTGCACTACACTTCTGTCCTGTTCTGTTACAGACCTGTTTCTGATCACTTACACCAGTTAATGTGTAGTTTCTATACCTAATCTGAGTGTAACAAGAATCATCAGTGCTCTGATCTCTGTCCTGTTTGTATAATCTGAAAGTCCTCTCCATTGGGTTTATGTCATATATGTAGAGGGGATCATCAGGAACATTTTTTTTAATCATTCAGCACAATTATACCACAACCTCTCCTTTCTATTCACGTTGGACTCGATAAACCTCTGTGGAAAACAATAAATAAATCAGGGCCCACAAAAAAGCTTCCACCTGGCTATCAACCATGCAAGTGAAGTCAGGTGCTCCTGACCACAAATCTGTGTCAGTCAACATGCTTCTGTTCTGACACTGGTCTTATGCTGGTACAACTTCATTGACTTTAGTTAGTTCTATGTTGCACCAATGTGAAAAGAGAGTCTAGTCCAGCATGAGGAAAATTAACAATAATCTTCCGGTAGCTGGAGTGGACATTGACTGCCCTGTTCACCATAAAATAAACAGAAACTTTTTTGCACAAGTCATGGGAAGTGCAGCATCCTTTTCTGAGAAAGACATGAAAAATAGATGGATTTATGCGTAGGTATGTGTATGCGTGTGGATGGCTTCCATAAAGGCTGCCACCTATTGGCATATTAGATTAGGTATCATTGTTCTTTAACTTGTACTTTAATAAAGCTGTTGTTTCCTTCAGCTGCAACAGGTTTCTTTATTATGCACTTCTGAACAGGTTCTGTTGTTTAAAGTTAAATGAGTTGAAAGCCTTGTTTCCCATCACTAAACCATGAGAGTCTTCTACTTCAAAAGTTCCTAGTTTTAGAGTGGAATCATTTTTAATGGAAGTAGATGGTCCTACCTGTCCTGCTCAGATTATAACCTGTACATACATAAAGGGAGGATGGAACATATGAACTGTATCAACAATATTAATTTATCACAGCGAAAAGTGCCTTTTAACATTAGTCTGAATCAGTCTCGTCCTCCCTACTCCCTCTGCCCCCCCCCCAAAAAAAAAATCGGTTCAAGTCAAATAGCAGAATCCAAATCTTTCTGCACAACAAACAGGTAGAATGAATCCTCTGTAGCTCAGTTAGATGCCTGGTATGATTATGGCAGAGACAGGTATGTGGAGCAAAGATCCAACTGTGGTGTCAATGCAACCCTCTCCTTTGCTGGTGTTCAGAGCACTATGTCCCATCAGTTTAAATATTGCTGAGAACAATAGGAGAGGCAGGGTTTGATTAAGCCCTTAGACTGGGTGCCCAAATCTGACGCCAGGATATTGTCCTCCCTGAATATTTACCATGTATATAATTAAACCACTAAGTGCCAGCTGATCTGGAAATCATGCTGTGTGGTGACTCTCCCACTCTCTGAATAAATGTTAGACAGTTGGCTCTGTTTTGACACAAAAATGAAGTCCATCATAGGCCCATTCATCTGTCATCTGCTGCCTTTTTTTTTACTCCTTTCCCCAAATAGTCATGTATAAGAAAAATGTTTTCCTTTTTCTACTTTCTATTTTTTTACAATTCATTTTCATCGCTATTTATTATGCATCCACAATGAAATATCCCCATATAGCAACATTGCTAACAATAATCAAGGATTGAAAGATTGAAGGACTGATTTAAGAAATAAACAGCCTTCTTCATATTTTTCTCCCTTGTTACAAAGCTAAAATGAACATAGTATTAATTACACTCTATCTCTCTTCTCCCCTCTACTTCTAACAGCTGTTAGAAAAGCAATGCAAAACATACCAAGCATTTTTAGGCATTCATTGCTATGACATATTAAGCAGAGAGCCAAACTAATGATAGAGTAATGTAGCCAAAGCAAATTACCTGCATTATATTGTGATGGGGGACTGAGCCACAGTCAGTTACATTATACAAACCACTGAAATTGTTTAAAGAACAAGTAATTATAGCAGAGGAGCGGGGAAAGGAAAATTTAGGTAAATGCTCTCCTGAATTATTTACTCTTGTGCTATGAACGATTTCTTCTTGAGATAATCTGTGAAAAGTGGCCCCAATCAGACTATCTAGTAGCTTGGTCTGAATAAATGAATGAGAGTTTATACATTTCTCCCCTGTACTGTGCCAGGACACTCCAATATGCTCTGGCAGTAATGAAAAATTATCATTTTGCCTATTGTTAATCATTTATTGATCAACAAAATAACAAAAGAATATCTAGGAATTTACTCACTCTGTATGCTCCTGGTACCCAAAAGTGTAACAACTTTGACATATCTTGGACATATCCTGGACATATCTTGCCTACCTTTAGAAGCCTGTTTCTATCATAGCCTGTAAATCTGTGTACTTGCATACAACTCTCACTTGAATTAGTGGAACTCATAAGCAGCTTTTGGGACGTCCTAAATTCAATGGCCATGACTCTCCTTAATTTCAGAGGCATCTAAATGCCAAAGCTAATGATGTCATTATTTAATGTAATATTCTAGATTTCCAAAAGTGTTTAGACATCTAAAGGTACAGATAAGCAGCTGCAGAGATTTTCAGAAGTGCTTATGCAGATTAGGTGTTTCATTTCCATTTGAAAATCTGGGTGCCAACCCATTTTCTGACAAAGGTAACTGTAAATTGGTTGAGTCCCTATGTACAATGCAAACAAAACCTACCTGCTAATTTCACACTTGCTTGATCACCCTCCCTGGAAATTTGCTTTATTAGCAGAAAGAGCATAACTATATGGCCCCTGGCAGATGTTATACTGAGGATGTGATTAAACAATAAGCCACAAAATTAGTCCACAAAGTATGTGTAATAATTTTGTGGCTGGTTTCCATCCTGCCTAAATTTGAATGTTTGGCAGGGTCTCCAACATGCACCCTGATGCCAGTGCATCTGAACCTGGGACCCACAATCAGCTGATTGTCAGTCTTAGCCCCAGGACCCCACCAAAGTCTTGAACTGGATCCAGTGTGGTCCTAGGACTGTGATCTACAATCAGCTGATTGCTGGTCCCAGCCCTGGGACCACACCACTTCACTGGGCACCTGGCTTCCTACCTGCGAGTGCAGGGGAAGCCTTGGGTCATGATCCTTGACTCCCCCTGCACCAGAAACTAGTGAAAGCATGATTGGGTTCTGATCCCCAATTCCAAAATTGAATGCTTTTCTGTGCACATCTGCCATGGCAGAAGTCATGACTGTTGCAACTGGGGAACAGATCCCATGGCACCATTAAGTGAATATGTTCCAAGGGCCTTTAGGAGTCAGTCTGTTCCAGGGATGGGCAAAGTCTGGCCTGTGTGCTGGACCAGGCTCACAGCAGACTACATTTCCCAACAGCTCCTGTGGCAGCAGCTCCTGGCTGCCACCACCAGCCCCAGCCCCACTGCTCAGGCACCATGGCCTGTTCACCACACATCCACCACTGCAGGGCAGGATCTGTTCAGGTAGGGAACCTAGCTGGGAGGCTGGGATGGGGCTTCAGCTGGGAACAAGACAGGTGGGAAGGGCTGGGGAGACCCTGGGATCTTGTGGGGGGCCAGGCCTGGAGCAGAGCTGTAATCTACTGCCTGCACACCCCTGCAACAAGCACGGGTTCCACCATGAGTTCCCAGCCCCAGTCCTGGAGCAGTTCCTGAACTCTGGGGGACTGGCCAGGAGTGTCGCGGCCACGGTTTGCTGGGAAATGGAGCCCAGCCACTGGCCAGATCTGTCATTTTGCCCTCCCAGGTCTATGCCCTTTCTGCAGGTTTGGCTTCTCCCATTTTCCTTCCCTAAGAATCTGTCCTGTTTCTGTTGTGACTGCACCTGCCTCCCTTATGTTCTAAGTGGAGTCTAATCAGAAATAATTTCTAAGGTTGAGAGTTTGTCATTGATTTTCTCAGAAAGAATATATATTCACATGTTTCTGCTATATCTGCCTAGGGGCAGTATTTGATACCATTAGAGAAGTTGCCATAGATTTCCTGTAATCCTTTTCTCAGCAGACGGGATGGTATTTCTGCTAAGCAGCCAATGTGACCACAGGCCACAGAGAGATCAGTTCAGTACATGACAGACTGCCTGGTCTACTAGACTAAGCATGAGATTGGGAGCAAGGAACTTTTATGATCCAGCTATGGACAATGCCTGTTTCAAGGACATTAATGAAATAATAGATTTCATAGATTTTTAAGGTCAGAAGGGACCTCAATAGATCATCAAGTCCGACCTAACCTGGGCAGGAAATTTTGCTGGGGTCAGATGACCCCAGCCTGGTGTTTGTCAAGTCTCCTCTTAAAGATCTCCAAGGTAGAGGAGAGCACCACCTCCCTTGGAAACCCATTCCAGACTCTGGTAACCCTTATCATAAAGAATTTCTTCCTTATGTCTAGTTTAAATCTGCTCTTTGTCAGTTTGTGGCCATTGTTTCTAGTTACTCCAAGATGTATCTTGGTAAACAGAGTATCTCCTATACCTTGCTGCTCCCCCTCTCCTCCTGACAAATTTGTAAATGGGCACCAGATCACCTCTCAACCCTCTCTTACAGAGACTGAAGAGATCCAGGTCCCTCAATCTCTCCTCATAAGACCTTTCCTTCAGGCCCCATACTATACAAGTGGCCCTCCTCTGAACCCTCTCAAGGTTATCCACATCCCTCTTGAAGTGCAGTGCCCAAAACTGGACGCAGTACTCCAGCTGCAGCCTTACTAGTGGCACGTATCACCTCCCTGGACCTGTTTGTGATGCACCTGCATCATAGAGTGCAGTTAGCTCTATTGATCACTTTGTCACATTGCCGATTCATGTTCATCTTTGAGTCAGCTATGACTCCAAGATCCCTTCCTGCTGCTGTGCTGCTTAGGAAGTCATTTCCCAATCTGTATGTGTGTTGGTGATTCCTCCCCAGGTGCAGTACTCTGCACTTGTCCTTGTTAAACTGCATCCTATTTTGTTCTGCCCACTTTTCCAGCCTGTCCAAATCCACTTGAATCTGTTCCCTGCCCTCCAGTGTGTCTACTTTGCCCCATAATTCAGTGTCATCTGAGAATTTGAACAGTGTGCTCATCATGCCCTTGTCCAAATCACTGATGAAGATATTAAACAGTTAACATCATGTAGGAAAACTCATGCTAAGACACCTAGCTGTAAAAACGAAGACAATAATGGTTCCCTGCTTCTTAGGTATTCTGTAATGGATCAATGCTTGTAAAGCTCTAAAATTCATGAGACTGTATGTGAAATCATCACTCTCAGGCTCCTAACTTGCCTAGAGAACTGTTACGTTAAAACTGTTTTAGAACTTAGAAATTATACAAAGATTTCAGCATAAATAGCTGGATTTCACTGCTCCTGCAGAAGATAAGTAAGGATGACCCTTGGATTCCTCACCCATTTTTTTTACACCACTTATTGAAATGTGTAAGTGGAGCTAGTTGGGAATTTCCCACAATATATTTTTTCCATTGAAAAATACTTAAAAGTAAAACTGCAGATGCCAGGGTGCTTTTAATGAATTTATCCATTAAAAATCATGTTGAAAAGGGTTTTTAAATTAATAAAAAGATGTTTTGATATTGTCAAAATAAAAATGCATGTTTTCCAGTTCAAAATTTGAGCTGATTATACTACTACTTTTAATTTTTAAATGGTGAAAATTGATACAGAAGTTATCTGAAATCACTGAAATAAAGCATTTTGATTGAGCTGAACTGAAAAATATTTTTATTTGTATACATTTTCAGGTGATTGACTTTTTCTCCTTATTGGGATGGGAACAATTTCTGAACACTCAAAAATTATCCTGAGACTGGAAAGCCTTTTCTTGCCCAGTCCTATGTGAAGCTGCCACCGATTATAACCTTAATTAACTGTCTTCAGGCTAGCTCACTGCATAGTGGTATTACCACAGAAGAAAGAGCTGGTTACCATATTTTCTTGTATACAGCATGCTCCAGAATATAGTATACACCTTATTTTTGAAAGGCAGAATAAAGGAAACAAGATCTACAATTGAGTAGCAGCAGCTGGCGAGCAGAGCCTGCTCTTTAGACCTGTGTGAATAGGGAAGTATTTAATTCGGATTCAGCTGATTCAGAGGACAGTGATTCAATTCTGATATTCGGATCACTGTCCCAAATCGATTCAGCTGAATCAGAGAGATTTGGTGATTCAGCCATAGACTATAATGAGGAATCACTGAATTACCTATAACTTTGTCATTTTTTGGCAGATTTGGATAACAACAGCAGGGGTGGTAGCCCCTTATGAGGGCATGAAGTCTGCCAAGTTTCAAGGAGATAGGTGCAGGGGTTTCTGGGAAACTGAACCTCAAACTTCTGAAAGCAAAATGTATCTCACTTGTGTGTGCTAAGGCAGATTTAGATGAAAACAGCAGGGATGGTAGACTGTAACAGGGAGCCTTCCTGGTGCCCCCACCCACCTGTTACTGGACCAGCCACTCACCCCTCTTTTGCTTAGGCAGAAACAGCTCACCAAAGGGACAGAAAGGCTGCAGACAGCAGCTTATATGCTGTTTCTACGTCCCTCCCACAGAGCACTGTGAGTGGAAGGGGACTCAGGGAAAGATCACAGTAACTGGCCAGCTCCCTCTCTCTCATCTCAGCTTCTGTTCCCCTGAAAGACTGCCTTCTGAATCTTCCAATCTCTGAATCTTTTTCTGAATCTTTTCAAAATCAATTTGGAGGCTACAAATCAATTCAGAGGGGTTTTTTGGTCTCCCAGTTTGATTTGGTTGCAGTGATTCAGCCTCTGAATTGGGCCAAAACTTCTCCAAATTGAATTGGTGACCAAAGCTTTGCACACCCCTACTGTTCATTATTCTTTTCCTGTGAGCTCATGTGATTTCATTTTCACTTTTGCCCAGGTCACCAAAAATTGTTCTTACCATATTACTTACATATAATATGCACTGCAGTTTTCAAGAGCTGTTTTTTATGGGAAATTATGTGTTGCATGCAATAAAATATGGTATTTTGGAAGTTGAGATATAGGTATAGAAAATTTCATAGGCTTACTTAAAATTACAGCTGTGATGTTTGATTGCCCCAAGTAAGATCTGCCTAAAATTTTAGTAAAGAATAAATGATACTTATCCGCTTTTTTGTCTCTTCAGTAGTTTAAATGGCAACAACTGTAGTGTCAGTGCTAGAGCAGCTTGTGAAAAAGAAAGAGCTTTAAGAGCTCCTTGTTTTCATATCGACGTAAGTGGCAATATGACATTTCATGCAGCCAAAAAAGATGCCTTCATGAAATAGTAAAAAGACAAAACTGTGACTGTACAAAAGAACAACTGGCTTTTAACTTTTGCTGATTATGAGAGAAGAAAAGAGAAAAAGAAAAGAAAACCCTCTCTAGGGTTTGTCTAACAAGCCTAATTCGACAGATAAAACAAGTGTTCTGGAAAGGGAGCTGTCTTCATTAAAGTGTTAGTTCATTAGAGGTGAGGTGGCAACATTTCTGATGCAGGCAGATGAATCAGTCATCACAGCCTCCATGGCTATAAGGCAACTGCTCACTCATCTGCCTCTTTGCTGGTGAAGCAGACATACTGACATTCAAGGCTGAGCATCCAGTAGTGCGAAGTAGCACAGCTCCACTCTCCTGCATTTTAAGCCTCTCTGTAAAACTATTATTTTTTATGCCTCCTTGTCTTGTCATCCCACTCTTCCCATGCCCCATCACCCTTGCCATGTTGTGACAGCTTACTCACAGTGTGCTAGCTAGATAACAAACGGCTTCATCCTGAGAAGTTCTGAGTACTCTCAGGATGATCTCAGTACCTTCCCAGGTCAGGCTGACAGATTGCACATCCCTAGGGAGTTTGGCCCAGATGTTCAGCTGGTGTCATTTGGCTTGTTTCTGGTGACTCGCCGTTTCAGTCTAAAGTGTATATGTATGCCAGGCTCAACACACCAGTATCTGAATAACTTAAAGGGCTCTTCTAACTCTGCCAGAAAAACAGAGTATAGCCTTAATTTTTTTTTTTTTATTCTCTTCCTACCATTTCTGCCATATTATAGATAGGGCTGGTAGCATCACCTGTTTTATGGTTCCTTGGCATTTTTCATTAGAAGGTCTTGCTTTCAGTCACTGAACCCTTTATCAGATTTTCTGTTTGGGCTGAAATTGTGTGTCCTGAGGATCTACCTCAGGAGGACTAATTTTTAGGTTGCAGGAACAATGTTTAGCGTATCCCAAAACAGGGTATGAGCAAATATATTCTTTTGCTCATGACAACAAATGGTGAGAATTTATTTTAGATGCTGTAGAACCCCTATTTTGGGGGATAGGGCTTTAAGTTTGGCAGAGAGGTTGCCATTGTGACAAGGGACATTTTGCAATTTCTATGAAAAAAACAACTGGTCATATCTGGCCATGTTATGAGCTCTTGGAACATCTCAGTTGAGACTCAGTTGAAATAAGGTGCTCAGTTTTCTGAAGGTTCCGTCTTCATTGAGCATGTTTATTGCAGTTTCTATTTCTTGCCCAGGCTGCATATGCACCACTGTGAGAGGGGAACCAGGAGTCCCCAGTGTGACCGAGACCCCTAACCAATGCACCGTGGCACTTACCTTAGGAGCCGGGACAGATGACAGCAGGGAGGAGGCTGGAGCACAGATGCTGACACAACACAGGCTTGGCAGTTTCGCAGCTGCCTGATCCTGCATGTCAGAGAGAACTAGGGACATGGCCTCTGAGCAGTGCCGGCTGCTCAAAAAGCAGCCAGAGAAACAGTGAGAGAGGAGAGGGGGACAGAGGAATGGAGCACCAGCTGGGAGACGCTGTCTGTGGGGCTGGGAGGCTCCAGCTCTAGCCCCAGCTCCCTGGAGGAGGAGGCAGCTGGCCACCAGGAGACTGGTGAGACAGAAGATGGGTTCGTGGGCCAGCAGGAGCTGAGGAGCCCTGCTGGAGAGCAGCAATCAGGTGGGACGCTGTTGGGGAACGGCAAGGCTCTGATGAGGAGCCCTGGAATCGGGATTCAGGGCAGATCCTCAGATCCACAATCATCCTTGGATGGCTCTGGAGGAGGCAGAGCCCAGGTAACCATGAGCCCTGAGGAAGGGGAGCAGAGGGACACTGGCAAGAGCAACCGAGACAGCCGGCGGACCCCAGCTCAGACGGATTCCAGGGTGGAGATGCCGGAGGAACTGGTAGGGATGGATCACAGGGAAGGTCCCAGTACCTCTATCCACTAAAAGGGGAAGGAGATGGACAAGCCTCTAGGAGGGGGAGAGAAAGGAGCCTGAGAAAGAGAGAGGGAGGAAGGCAGGCTCAGGAGCTCTACCGGCAAGTGCCGGCATCTTTTCTGTTGAGTTGTGAATAACCCCAGATGGGGCAAGTTTATTTTCCTTAAGAGAGGGAGACCAACCCAAGACCCAAGGGTTCACAGACCTGAAGACCCGACCCTGGCAGGGTGGGCTGTGTGGAGAAAATCTGTGGGAAGCAGCTTCATCCCAGGCTGAAGGAGTGGTAAGGGTAAAGGGGAGGTTTTAGAGCCCCACAAAGAGAACCCCCAGGGCTGAGACACATCCAGGCCCCAACTGGGACCTGCCTCCCCAACTTATAACAGCAAAGACATGGCAGGTGAGAAAGAAGGACAATGTCCAGACCATCTAGGGGGCACCAGAACAGGGTTTCACCCTGAAGTTGCTCAGAGGCAGGGCACCCACGAACAGGTCCCCGAGGCCCTACAATACCTATCAGCAACAACCAGCCTCACAGGACACTAGACATGAAGATGTAGGGGCTGAGGACTACCAGTGGGGAGATTGCTTTTTCTCTGTTCTCAATACCTCCAGCGCTGGCACTCAAGCAAAGAGAAGAAAGAAGCATCAGCCTGATATAGAATGTAGGGGTGAGAGGTATTTGTGGAGTACACATAGGATAAGGGGAATGCTCACGGGAAAGAGGTTTACAGGCCAAATGGTACTGTAACAGGGGGCCTTCTTGGGGCCTATTTTCCCTCTGGCCCGCCCACCTGTTTCTCTGTCAACCGCCCACCTTCTTACCTGCCACACCTATTGTTAATTAATTTAAGATTTTAATTAGGCAGGAGGCTGCCAATTTCTTGCCCCGATGCCAGGTGCTCTCTGAAGCTCCATACCTCCCCTACACCGCAGCCCATGCCTTGTAGATGGCATCCATAGTTCTTACAATCACTGGCCCCATGCTGGGCCCCAGACTTCTCCGATCAGGACTCCTCTAAGATCCCTCCATTCTGGTGGCCTACCCCACCTTCATTCAGGCTATCTAGCTCCCTGAGACTATTTTCCCCTCTCAGGTGTGGTTCCCCTGAGACCTTTGGCCATACAGGCCCTGGCCTCACTTCCAAGGCCAGTCAGAAACCCCTGGCCCTCCTAGCTCTGGGCGTCCCTTGCAGTGGGCCCCTGGCCCTTTTGACCATTCTGGTCCTGGCCCCAGCATTGACCAGTTGAGGGTACTCTATCAGGTCTGAGTTTCTAGCCCTACCCTCTCCCCTGGGGTCTGCCCTCTGGGCCCTAGTAGCAGGTGGCCCACATGATTGTGGGGGCTGGGGTTAAGGTGCTCCAACCTGCCTTTCACCAGGGTAGTAACTGGCCTGGCATTTCCTGGGGGTTCCTGCACCACTGAGAGCCCCACCAGGCCACCCACTCCCATCAGGGTGCAGGTTTAGGTCATGCCCAAGACCAGGAGCCTCCTAGCCATCCCCTACAGCTCCTCCCTTACCTCCAGGATGATACAAGCAACCTTGTAGCCAGGCAACATTGCTGCCTGCCCTGCCAGCCGCAAACTGTTCTGCTTGTATAGGCAGCCCTGAATCTAAAATGGCTGCTGCAGTCAGGCACCTGCTGGCTGCTTGGCTTAGGTCTTAAAGTGGCAGGCACAAACAGTGCCCTGCCACAGATGCAGAGAAACAGAGAGGGCAAGATGATAGGGGAAAAAAGAGAGAAGCAATAGCAGATAGGATCTAATATAATGCTAGCTGAAAGGTATTGACCTCCAGAGGTATTCAGGGAACTAAGAAAAGTTACTTGTTCACCAAAATCAAGTATTCAAGAAAATAAATCTAGGTAATGTTATTAACAATTTTAATAATGAAATACAGGTAACATATAAAAGAACAAACAGTACAGGTATGACATATCAAATAAATAATTCAAAATGACAAAAATGGCATTCACCTAAAGACGTAACAACCTTATTAATATGTTGAAGACCTTAATCTTGAACTATTTATGTCCTAAAATCTTCTTCCAATAGGTGACCAGACTTTTAGGGAAAAGGACTTCTCACCTAGGTTTAAAAACTAAAAATTTAAGAAGCTTTTATTTTGGTTCACTTGCAGATGGGCAATTCAGCAAGAATTGTAGTTCAAAACTAAAGAGCAGGAATTCTGAAGCAGACTTGGATTTTTTATTCAGTTGCTTGACCTAAATTCAAAAGCTTACTTAATAAGCCTAGACACATAGAAATATCCCTAAAAGGTTATATTCTAATTAATATGCTTATTTTTATCCCTTACTTAAGCTATAGCTTGTCCTAAACCAAATCTAATTGTATTAAAACACTAAACAAACTCTAAGCAACTTTCAAGTTACTTCTGTTGACCAGTCCCTTTCGCTTCAAAACTTCTTGTCTATAACATTCTCTTGCCTGCTCATTTCCTTTTCCTCTTCCTTTATTTACCAAACTCTGGTCAAATGAATGAAGGCAAATGCTATGCTGTATTGCAATTAACAACCCATTATGCAGCCATTAAGCACTCTATAAAGGAACAGGAGCCAGAAGCAAATTATTATAGGATAAGGAACAAGAGAAGGAATGCTGAGGGTATGTCAGTATGGGTAGAGAAGGATACGAGCAGAGGGGCAGGCCACGAAATACAGTTGTATGCATTGTTTACTGATCAGGTTTTTAAGTGTAACTATTAGTACAGCTATGGATAGAAAAACTAGAGCAAAAGGACAGGATGTGTTTAGAAGCAGTAAGATCAGTGACCATTTGTAGCTTTTATGAAAGAAAGCCACCAGTGATGGTCCAGCAATCAAAAAACCTGTCTCTTGCACCTGTTAGTCATGTTACTTTTTGGTAGTGTGGTGGACTTACCGATAACAGCCCAGCATGTCCAGGCTCAGAGAATCTTCTCTGTGATTGGTGGAACATGCGCCCACCAATCAAGTAACTGCTGTGAGGGGCTTGCCCTACCCGTACCTGGGATGAGGCAAAAATCCTGCACTTTACTTCAACTCAATTGGTCCATTTATAATCCAGGGCCAGAGCCTCCAAAACGTATAAGAGAAACAGCATGCCCAGCAACAGATGTCAGGGGATAGAGGATACAGCAGGGCAGAAGAAGAGCAGCCGAGTGGGTGGAGCCAGGGCCCAGAAGAGCCCCAAAGACTCCCCACACCAATCCGACACTAGCCCCAGTCGGAGAGCAGAGCAGTGCATGGGGCCCGGACTCTGGGAATGTTCAAGGCAGCTCAGGTCCCAACCCCTGGCTTGAAGCCGGGCTTCCAGTACATGAGTGGTGCACAGCATGGAACTGGACCCTGGGAGCTGCACTGGGTAGCTCAGGTCCCCATCCCTCTGGCAAGCAGCCAGGCTTTTTCAGTGCACAGACGGTACGTGGCAGGTCCGAGGCCCTGGGAGCCTCTTGAGACGGCTCAGGCCTCCAACCCCCGGTAAGCAGCCAGGGCTCAGTGAAGGCTTCGCTGCATGGTGTGTCCCCCACAAGCCAAGGCCCTTGGAGCCACTTGAGGCCGCTCAGGTCTGCAGCTGCTGGCACGGTGCCAGCAGCTCACTGCAGACGACGCTGCATGGAGTGTCCTGGAGCAGAACGAGGTGGCCCAGGCCTCCAACCCCTAGCAGAAGGTTGAGCCTTCCGGTGCACATAACGGTGCCCAGAGCCCCCAGCGGGCAGCAGCCCAAGGGGAGCCATTTACTCTGGAGGCTTCACAAGTGAGGAGCAGTGGGACCAAGGTGATGCTTACCAGCCATGAGACCCCCTCCGGAGCTGTGAGTTACCCAGAGAAAATGGTCTTTTCCACAGGGAAGGAAATATCCCAGTCAGGCCCTCCCTACATTTTGTTTAAATGCACCTTATATTTTGTGTACTTCTATACTTGTGAATTGGTGGTTTAATAGAGTCTATAACCCTGCCTGGGGAATCCATTGGGACCCCTTGCTATTACTTACCTGCGTTTACCTGTCACTTACCTGAAACACTGGTGGTAGTAACCCATTATAGAGAATATGGTTTATAGTTATATATCTGAATATGCACTTATATACATATATATCTGTAAAAGTGTTTATGTTTATCTTTTACCCACTTATGTAAATACAGTAAAAGCCACGTTATCTGGTACCTTAGAAACCGGCATGCTCCATTAACTGGCATGCCGGTTGACACAGCAAAAGTGAAACCAGAAGTGCACATCATGGCACTTCCAGTTTCACCGAGCCCCCGCAGCCCAGGGAAAAGCAGCCTGCACTGCCAAGCCCCTATATCCTGAGGCAAAGCAGCCTGCACAGGAGCCCCCCTCCCTGTCCCCCGGCACACTGAGCAGCGCACCAGCTGTGGCAGGAGTGCTGGCTGCCTGAAAAAGCAAAGACGCCTGTTTGGGCCTCTCAGGTAACCAGCATATTTGGTTATCCGGCACCCCCCATTCCCCATGGGTGCTGGATAACAGAGCTTTTGCTGTAGTAATACATTTCTACATAGTTAAGTTCCAAATTGTCCTGGTCTGGCTCCTTTGGGACAGAGGGAAACAGTGAGTAGTCTGCAGTTTCATCCACAGCACACCTGCCAGCTAACAATCCCCTTCAACTGGAGACGGGAGTACATACCCAGGTACACCTGGGCTATAGTAGTTTCATGGTTCTTGAAGAACACAAACCAGAGAGTAAGGTTGGATTATGGAGATGAAACCACAGCTTTAAGATCTCCTATCATCAGCTATCATCTGAGGCCTCTGAAATTCAAAAAATTATTCCAATTTAATAGCAATAGAAATATATTCAGTACCATGCTATTACCAATAAGTGACTGTTTCCAATATGGCAAATTGTCTCTGAATCAATATACCCCTAGAGTGAGAGAAACATACAAATTAATTCTAAGTTATATTTATTGAAAGTGTTATGTAAATCCTTATCAATAATAATAACAACAATAATGTTGGTACAGCTTCCTCAGGATAGCCACTTCAATGGGACATCTGCCAGTGAAACAATTTAGCTTGATGATAGTGAATGTCTGTTACTTAACTGAGACTGTATTAGCATAAATTCTGCTTAATGGGGACACATTTGGCCAGTGTAAAATGATTTTGTGATGCTTAGCTAGATGTTAAACGGATGAAAATTCTAAGCTCCTGGCAATGATTTTCCAAAATGACTAGCAATTTAGGGACCTCAATTTTTTGGAAATTTAATCTGAAATACTTTGAAGAGTTCTCTTCAGAGTCGGTACTCGGTATTTGAAAAAATCAGGCACCTCTGAGGTGCCAAACTGGGCCCTCAGAAATTGAGGCAAGTAAAATCCCTGATTGCTTTTCAAAACCTTGTTCCTTGTCTTTAAATACAGAAGCAGTGATGGAAAGATGGCATTCAATAGATACCATTTGTACTTAATTCAGTGCACAATTTTGGTTTATTAAAGTCTTTTCAGACTTTGCTTAAAAATCTCCCTGAGTCAGGACAGCCTCTAAACTGGGATAATAGGCTTTATACCAACGTATTCCAGGTAAGCGGATTCTGCTCCAATTCTTTGCTACTTTAGTGACTTACTTTGGATTGATGAGACAGTTGCATACAAACTCCGTACAGGATTGCTCAAACACACTAACATAACATAGTCAATGCCACTAGAAAGTCTTTTAACTTACTTGTTGATCAGCCACTAAATAAAAACTTATTTGAAAACAACAGTGTCCTTTGCCTTGCAGAGCATATGTGTAGAAGAAGCCAGTTGTTATCCTCTGACCCTAAAAGGAATGTGCCCAAACGGTGTGTGTTCTGTATGGACTAAGCTAGAACAACAAGGGCTAATGAAAGGCCAATAGGGTGTGACACTCTGATCATCCGGGAATTGAAACCAAGTAACTGATCCTCTGGTCTGCCTGTAAACATGGTGTAAAGCCAGCTTGAGTGGTTCTGATGATAAAACTAAATAAGATATTTTCATTATCAGATAAGAGAGACCTTTCTTCTAGTTCCAAAAAAACCTGAACATCCAAGCTAAGTATAGACAATCAAAAAGGGTAAGGCTTAATCGATTCATTTTTTGCAGATTAATCTAAACTGCATAGACTGAACCAATAAACAAGTGAATAGACATGCACTTTTGATTCCAAAAAGGCAGCTACATATGAGAAGCTGGGGGGCACAAGCATGCCTCCATGCTCAGCTGGAGCAGACCACTTGGGCTAAGGCTAGCCTGCCCTCTCTGCAAGGAGGGGCTTGCAAGGCAAATGCAAAGCATCCTGGGATGCTGGGGGACTGTTATTTAACTTGAATCTGGAGGGGATCTGGGACAGAAATTCAATAAATGGCTTTAACGTAAATCAGTTAAGTCTGATATTATATCCAGGTTTATCTTAAACCAGTTTCAGCCATTTTGAAAGCAGTTTATGTGCACTGAACTCCTGTGCTAGGACAAAAGTTACACATAAATTAGTTTAAGTGATCAGAAACTGGTTTAAACCTATAACACAACAGAAGTTCAGTGTACATAAACTAGTTTCAAAACGGCTGATACTGGTTTAAGATAAACCTGGTTGAACATGGTATCAGACTTAACTGACTTAGGTCAAACCAGTTTATGAAACTTCTGTCCCAGATCCCTTCCTGGTTCAAGTTAAATCAGAGTCCCCGAGCATCCCACCATACTTTGCAGCCCTAGGCTGCATTGCCCTTCCCTGCCCTGCCCCTCTGCTCACTACCTGGCTCACTGGTTGGCCCACTGCCCACCCACCCCTGGTGGGAACAGGGAGGGGTGTGTGGCAGTGCACTTGCAGTGCCTGCCACTTCAATGGCTGAGTCAAGCAGCCAGCAGGTACTTGATTGCACTAGCCATTTTAAAACACTGGCTGCCTATATAAACACAGCAGTTTGCTGCTGGCAGCCAGGCAGAAATATCGCCTGGCTGAAAGGCTGTATGAAACTTCTCACAGGTAAGAGCAGGAGGCTCCTGGTCCTGGGCATGACCTAAAACTGCATCCTGCTGGGGAAATGTGGCCTGGTGGGGCTCCTGGTGGTGCAGCAGCCCCCAGGAAATGCCAGACCAGTTACCTCCCTGGTGAAAGGCAAGGACCATGAAGCCATCTTTTTCTCCACCCATTTCTGGGATGGTGCTTTGCTGTCACTCGTTGGTTAGATCTGCCCTAAAAGTATTGCTGCCATAGATGTTGGTTATAAATGTATAAACATCACACAGCTAAACAACATAGCTATTCCAGAAAAGCCCTAATATACACTCCGTTATTTTGGTATTTTGCTGGCATCACTTCCTCAGTTTGTGAAAGTTGGATAAACAATGTTAGGAGTACGGTGGCAGAACCAGAAAGATGTCTCACTAACAATTTCAGTGTGTGAGTTTGAAGCTGAAATTGTGTATTTTCTTTGGGAGTCTCAAAACAGATTTTGGTGGTAGTTACTATGGGCCTCAGGGTACATTGGGGATGTCCCATTCACACTCCTGATGAAGGCTTTAAAACTGTCAGAGAGAGGTTGTTTCCTCCCACAGCCCCATGAAAGCCTATCCCTGTTTTATCTACAAGCCCACTGCAAGCTGGGGTAGGATTTAGGGAGTTTGGTCAGAACTATATAGTCACCTATAGTAAACAACACTCGAACTTCACTATTGTGTCCTAGACCTTTAAGGAGTTCCCAGCAGGCTGGAAAAAAAGACACTGTTGCTTGATCTTTTCTGTGACTGGTAGTTTTTTTAATCTTTGACATGCCGTTTCTTACAATGTAGCCAGCAGTCCTTTTACAGACTGAAGCTAGTAATAGAGGGAGAGAGAGTGTGCAGCCAGAGACAGGCAGCCAGAATTGTAAGCATGGATGTTAGAAATGTGTGCATCCTCGCTGCCCTACCCAGTCTTTGATCTGAGCTTCAGTGTACCTGCAGTTCTAGAAACTCTCAGCTTTCAAGCCACCAGAGAGAAAAGTTTCACATGTTACTTCACCAACACAGGAGTAAAGTTCATAGCACGCATTAAAAGGGAATCAAATACTGCCTCAAGTGCTTGAGCTTGAGGTGCAGTTTCCATCCATCTTGAAATTCAAATGATAGTTCTGTTTTCCACAGATCAGTCCTGTAGTTTGCAAAATGAGCTTGCCTTTTTAACAACTCCAGAATGATTTCAGGCAAGATGTTGCTTCACAGCGCAATGTCATATCATAATAGTCTGAGGTATCATTAGCATGTTGCAAAGCAGTACTACCAGGTCATATCTTTCAAAGATTATGAAATGATGATGCTATTTTGCCCTATGGACAGATGAAGATAAAGCAATAACCTGTCCTAAGAAGGCATAAGGGAAGCTTGTCTGTGCATGCACAGTGTGGTTATGCTGTGGTATTACAATTACTCAGATCTGTGCTGAGTTACTCTTTTCCTGCTTTCTATTAATGCACCTACTTTTGTGACACGTTAGCTTACTCATAAGTCTGAGTCATAAAAAGAAGCAAGGAGGAGGAGGACCCACCCACCTTCTACATTAACTGTTTTTCAGTGAGTCAAGCAGGGCAGAATAGAATCACACTTAGGTCGCTACTTACACACTAATAGGTGGAATAAAATCTGGTCCTCCATGCCTTTATGTCCCTATCTGTATAATGGAAACAATAGCGTTTATGTCTCTATCTAACAGGACCATTGTACAAATTGTAAAGTCCTCTGAGATCTTTTGATGGACGGTGCTATGGAATATGATGATGCTGAGGATAATGCTTCAGGACCATTTTTTGTCCTGTTTGTACAGCACCTAGAAAAGTGAGGCTCTGGTCTATGACTGAAGCTCCCTAGCACTACTGCGCTACTATTACTACTATTAATAAATAAAAATCAGTAATTATTCATTATGTTTTTTAATACCGCAGAAAGGAGCTCCCTCGGGACCCCATTTCTTTATATGAATCAGAGTTTCTTGTTCTGGTTGCACATGCACAATTTGGGGAACAAACCTTTTTTGACAGATGTAACCTTTACACTGTATGCGTACTCAATAAGTCAATAATACTTCCTCAGCTTCAGGAGTTCAATTCATTGCTTAAGGGAAAAGTAGAAAAGAAATGGATACTGGATCAAAAAGAAACAAGACTGTGGGTCTGTGAGAGCCCTGCCCTTGGCATTTCCTCTTGTTCTGCCCCTATAGTCAAGCAAGGCTTTGGGGGCATTCTGTCATTCTCCTGTAAGTAAATTTCATCTGAAGCAAATGTTACCACGGTCACAGCTGCTGTAAAGGAAAATGTTGGCCTCCCAAAGTTTAAAGGCACAATCTCAATTGTGGAAAGGGCAGTGGAGACCTGGGGAATGCTTTGGTTGACCTCTCTCGATATGGACTTTGCAGATAAATGCACAGTGTGTGTGCTAAAAAAGAATCCAATTATAAAGCGATTAAGAATGTTCAGCTTGTCAGATTCCCTGATTGGCTGACTAGGTGTAACCTTATCACATGAAACCAAGGGTGCTTCTCATGGAAGACAGTCAGCGCTACAAGAATAGACCCTTGAGGCTCCCAAAAATAAAAGCTTTATGGCAGGACAAAGAAATGGCAATAGAATAGCATTTAGGAATACATTGTTAGGGATTGTTTAAAAGTGGCAACAAATAACAATCTCACCACATATTACTTGTAGCCACCAAAATCTTTCCAATACCCTGCAGCAATGATATCATAGCCTGCAGCAATGATATCATTGCTGCAGGGCTTTTCATGGTAGCAGCAACCATAAACTCATCACCAAATCCTTGTTCTCCAGGAGCGGGGGTCCCAATTCTGTGAACTAAAGGAGACTCATTGCCAGCTATTAGTAATACAAGGTCTGTGACACATAGCTAACTAGGGCTGATGCTATCAAGGAGAGGGAAGTGGTAACTTTTACACATGGCAATTTATTAGCATATATATTTGCTTTCTGGAGTTTTGCCTACCTTAACAGGAAAGTATTTCCCATTTCTAGTGTGTATGTAAAGGGAAATCAAAATGTTTTAAGTAGCTTAAAGGACACTGTCACCTCAGATTCACTGTTTTAAAATGACATATATTTATAGTCCTTTCCCTGTGAGAAGACATCCTCCTTATATTTTTAGCTTTGCTCAGAGATGTACTTTTCTGGCAGAGGTGGTGCTTTGAAGACTCTTGTAAGTCCCAGTTCAGGGGTGAAGTTAAATGTACACTTAGATCCTACTAAGGGCATTTAAAACACAAGGATCTACACATTAAAGCTTGCTAATTTGTGCTAAGTGCTCTCTAAGTGTCTCAAAGTTATGCCACTTCAGGCAAGGGTTAACTGGGCCGTGCTACCTACCTCACGTTAGGGTAACTTCATTCTGTTCCATGGAGGTAAAATGAGTGGCAAGTCAGAGCTATGCAAGCAAGAAACAGTATTAACTCTTCACGTGTAACTTCACTAAGTCCATTCTAGCTTTAATACCACTTAACATTCCACAGAGTTAGTATAGTGTAAGTGTAACGTGTAACATCACCCTAAATGTTTGCATATAGAACTTGGCATAGGACTACATTTCTTTGGAGCACTCCAGGCCTGGCTGCTGAAGAGGAGAAGAGAAATCGATTCTGGAGAATAACTATAGAAGAAGAATACCTTCAGGACTACGGTTTCTTGTCTTCTCACATCACAAACAGTGGAAAGAACACTACAGTGAGCATTTGCATTTTTCTTTCCTGGTCACTGCCCTCCACCATTCATTTTTACAGGGAGGATCATCTCAGAGTGCATGTTCTGGAGGGCAAGATCTTCATAAATTCCAGGTTTTGTTAGATGAGACCCAAAATTCCCTGTACAATACTATGTCATTAAAGGCCGCCTCCAAAACCTCATGTGTTAGAGGAGATAGGGATGCCAAAAGCGTCAAAAGTGAAAATCTCACAATGTCATGAGTGCAATAACTTTCTAGAGGTCACAGGAGGGCTTGGATAACAGAGGCATTCCAGGTGGTCCCACTGACAGTGACCATTGGCTCAGTATCATGGTTCAGAGAATATTGCAAATAGGACTAAACTGAATGCACAGCTAAATTATCAATGATGTAATAATCTAATAAATGCATTCATCTTCCCTCTCCAACCCTGAAACTGGAGGAGCTTCTCTGCTCAACCAGGCTGCCTACAGGAAAGGCAGAGAGAATCCACCTGGCTTCTGGGGCAGTACGCTGATATAACAATACCATCCTACTGGGTAAGGAGTACAGCAAGTTGCAAGGAGTGTCAGCAAACTCTCCCAATGTGCAGAGGGATTAGCATATACAAACAAACTGTAAAGCTCAAGAATCTCATATCAGAGATCATTTGGAAAACCAATTTCATTTTGTGGTTTCTGTAAACAAGGCAAAACTCTTCTAAACTGAGAGTGTCCCGTTAATCCAATATCTGAATTGCTCCAGGGGCACTTTCAAATGCAGGCAGAGGTAACAGTCAAATAGAGTATAAAATAAGTGTAACAATAACCATAGTACTCATCCTTATGGCTGCTGTGGTTTTTATAAGTAGATCTTAATGGAGGTCAATATCGACATTACTCTATTTTACTAATGGGGAAACTGAGGCACAGGGCAAGGAGGTGACTTGTTCAGAGACACCCATCAGGCAAAAATATTTAACTTGATAATTCATTTATAAATCTTAATCTATTGAAATAAAAGAAGGTTGTAATGGCACAACTATTGTTTGGGTTTGGGGGCAAATCTTTGATCATTAATAATTACAGTCAATAAAATGGGGATCTCAACTTCAGTTTTGGAAGACCCCTGAACTACAGGTGTTCGAGAACATGACATTTTCAAGTGGGATAAAAACTATCCTGTAAACATGACATTTGGATAGTATTTCCACTCCTTCCACTAAAGCCTTTCTGCACAAGGAAGAATAGAAGTCTGAATTGCTGAAAGCAGTTCAGATGAGAGAAAGTGTTATCTAATGATTAAATCAGGAAATCCTGGGTCAAAAAATGAGGCTTGATCAATGGGGTATGCTGCTTTTCACCAGCTGAGAGTCTGTCTCGAATTGTGTTTCAGACTCTGTCACCAGTTCTGTATGTGATCTTGGTAAAGTCACTTCACCTCACTATACTTTAGATTCTGATTAATAAAATGGAACTAGCAATACCCACCTTTGCTAAGTCTGAAGTTCTCAGTTTATTATCATTATTATAACACTTTGGGTTCTAGCTGCTTTTGTGTTATACAAACACATAACAAAAACCACTCTCACACTATGGAAATGCAATGTGTTATCATCATTTTAAAATATATCCTTAGCATTGTACACACTGAGAAACAGCATAGCCTGAGATGCAAATTCCATGGTTTTTAAAGAATAGCCTTGCAAGGTGTACCTGGCATTTCCTCAGAGGATATAAGCTGTTTTCTGTTTGAACTGAGAGGTATTTAACTATAAAAACGTATACAAAAGCATTATATAGGGGCCAACCCACCTCTACTGTATCTGCAAACCAATATTTTTCTCTGGCATATTTTAAAATGTAAATTTGGTAACAAAGAAATCTTTGGGAATGCATTTTCATTTAAAATGGAGGTAGAAGTATATTGCAAGGTGGTCTCCAAAGTAATCATGGCTTCATCCATTGTTACGCTTAGCAGGCTTTCCAAACACATCACTTGTGATGTTGTGATCTTTCCTCAGTCCCCTAGTATTATCTCATTAAAAACAAAATAGTGGAGTTTGCTTTCACTATTCATGTTTGTATTAAATAACCCATTCAGGAAAACAAAATTTAATTTCCCCTTCTTCCTAGCAATCTACTACTGTAAGTCTCAACAGTATTATAAGAGCTGTTGAGTCCAGGAATATGCCTGCATTGCAATCATTGCTTTGACTGCAGCTCATGTAGATCTGAGCGAACTTTAAACTCACTAACTTGGCTTTAAACTCACTAACTTGGGTTCTGCTTTAACATATAACAAAATGTGGGCTAGCCACCTGAGTATTTATTCAGCTTCCTGGGCAGGTTTTTCAGCTTACACTGTTTTGTGTGCTGCCACACATAAACAACTAGTGGTACCAAGGTAACTAGTTTAAAGCTAGTTCAGTTAAATCTACATGGGTATGTCTACACGAGACACTACATCACCGTAGCAATGTCTACATGAGACACTAACTGTGATGCTGCTGCTACTGCACAGTAGCTTATTGCTCATTGCTACTGAGCAGTAGGGTCAGAAACAACCCATGTGCCATCAGGACTGCGCAGCACTAACCGTGCAGTGTGGCGCACATGTAGACATGCCCCATGAGTGACAAAAGATAGGAAGAAGTGTAGGCATACTTTTAGCTTCATTTTCTCTGAAACCCAATGGTTATCCAGACATTGTATCAATTTTCCTTAGTCAAGTTTTTGTGTTTCTTTTATAAAAGTAAGGCAGAATGGCAGAGGGGGATACTACAAGCATTTAGGGAAAAAGCTCTTGAAGAGTGTATTCTTCAGTTAATGATATCCCTGAACTAGAGATGATGCTAGAAAACTGTAGTGTTTAGTCAGTACTGACACTGGCAGAGGAGAGAAAGTTGTAAAAGAAGGTGATGGTGAGAGGCAGCTAGAGAGAGAGGGTCAAAACAGCAGCCATTTAACCAGCAAGAGAAATTTGTCATTATACCACCATAACACTTGGTGTAATTCAAGGAAATGAATTTCACAGGCCTGCCTACTTCCCCCCGGGGTCTCAACAGTGAACAGACAAGTTGACCCACAATACTCAGCAAACACAAGCATGAAGCAATACAATGAGTTGTATCACTAAGAATCTTGGGATATAAACCCAGATAGCTATATTACTTGTCACAGCCATACAAAAAAATCCAGTGTAGATGCAAAGCAGGGCAGCCCATGCACTAATATTATATAATAAAAATGCAATAATGCAGCAGTGGTGCGGACCACCTTATGTCGCCAAGCACTAAATTAGTTACCTCCTGGTTAGTATGCAACAAACGTAAGGCTTTAGCCATGTTTAGACAAGGTTGAGGCAATTAAAGAGTCTGCTGGCTTGACCAAGAAGGAAAACTGAGTTTGTTATGAGTTCTACTTCTGATCAGGAATGCTGCACAATTCCATATTGGTTTGGTTGCCCAAAAGGGTAAAAAAGAATTTATAGCTACTGTTGCCTCTGAAACCATAGGGCGCCTATACACATGCACTGAGGCTGCTCCAACACACTGTAATTACTCAATCAATTAATCTGATGAATTGAATTAATCAGTTAGTCTGATGAATTGAGTCTGCTGCAGGGTGGTAATTACTGTGCTCCAGCAGACTCCAGCATCACGTATATCAGCGTCCCCGCACTAAAAAATGCCAGTGGGAGTGCTTTGACTAAAGCCATTTTTCAGCATGGGGATGCTGATACACATGACACTCCAGGCGCTTTAATTAGAGCAGATCTTGGAACCACTCTAATTAAAGCACCCCCGCCTCCCAGGGCTTGCCTATAAATGTACAGAGTGACTTAGTAAGACAGATCCCCAAGGAAAAATTATGGTGAAAAAGATGCATGAGAGGGTAGAATAAGGAATCCCTTTAGTGGGGATCTGCTTGATGACAAGTTCCTCTTAAAATCAAGTGTGTGGTCTGTGAACGATCTTGTTTTCAAGATGAAGTTCAGAATCTGCCTGTCTATGGGCTGGTACAGTACACCCCAGGAGACTGCCATATGTTTTGGTTGGCCTGACTATCAGCTTCGTGTCAGTCAGAGGCTGATACAATACTGGAGCCAGTCCTAGAGTGAGGCAGATGTAATTGTCTGAATATTTTATTAGAACAGAGGCTGGCTCCTACTTGACAGGCATCTAACTGAGATTATTCTAAATGTGAGTTGATTCCCTGCATTAAGAACCTTTCTACCAGCTGTGCATACTGTATAGCCAGTTACTGCAGACATATGACCAAATTCAGATATGACATCCATGGGATTGATAGTTGCCCCCCAGCAGGTCAGCTTCAGTGAAAGTATATTGATGTAACTCTTCTTCATTCTCACCCTATTCTCTCCAGTGTCATATTCTCCAGTGTGTAAACTACACCAGTTTTCCAGCATGAAAATTACACCATCACATATGCCGTCTCTGAATTTAACTTGTCATCCCTCTTTCTCCTCCTCTCCACTTCTGATTGTCCAGGTGTAAAACCCTCTTCCTCCAAGGCTCTAAATCCCTCCATCTCTCTGGCACACACTGAAGCACAACATTGTGGTTGTCACTCCACCTCTAATAGATCCTGGGGCCACACAGGTGCTCCTGTTCAACAGTGGCAAGCAACAGTTTCACAAACCCAGATGGATAAATAGAATGCCCTCTGTCTCTGGAATGTACCAGAGCTCCATATTAATCTCGAATTTCCAGTGTGCCATTGCACTGGAATATATATTTCATGTTCCTGCATTTCCTGAAGCATTAACCCTCCTTTTTCTCTTCCAGTATATTTTTATTTGAGGATTCCTTCATTTCACCTTTTCCGACCTCTACCCAGAGTAAGGACTGAAGCACAAGCATTCCTCCATTCC
Organism: Crocodylus porosus; assembly: GCF_001723895.1. Classification (NCBI taxonomy): domain Eukaryota; kingdom Metazoa; phylum Chordata; order Crocodylia; family Crocodylidae; genus Crocodylus; species Crocodylus porosus. The sequence goes on along the minus strand of NW_017728931.1, from coordinate 49,039,660 downwards.
CTACCTTCTACCACTCTTCCCTACCTCCTGATTTTATTATGGTTCCTTCCTTCTTTCCAAGCAATAAGTTCTCATTTCCTATTTTCTGTAGACCTGCCAAGTCACAGCTCCCATTTCTATACTGAAGTATTGTTACCCTAAAGAAAACATTTTTCTCTTTTAAAAATACTTTTCCTGACAATTTATCCAACCTTTCTCCAGGAAAAAAAAATCCGCCATTCTTCAGCGAGGCCACAGTGTACACCCCTGCAATATCTATTTACTAATCTTAGTGTTCAGTGGCATAACCAAATATGGAGGGAAGAGGCAACCAGAACACCAGCCTTGGGCACCAACTTAGTGTTGCTGGCCCAGATACTGCTGCTGCCACCACCCAGGGCCCAGAACTGCCCAGTTATACCTCTATAGACACATCTACATGAGACATTTACTGCCCGGTTGACTAATTATCTGTGCAGTAAGCATCTTTGTGTCTACATGTGTACTCTTATTAGGCTGGATTAAACTAATTTACTCCACAGCAGGACAATACTTGTAAATATAAGTACTAGCAATACACATGTAGATGCTGCCTGGCTGGGTGGGGCATGGGGGTGCTTCAGTCTGAGAGCTGCCTGCCAGCTACCCCACTGAAACTCCCTTGTACCTTAGCCAGCACCTTTGCAGCACATTGAGCCAAGGGGAGCAGCCTGGTAGGCTGACCCCTGGGGCCCCCTGCCAGCTGAGGCTGCTCTGACCGGGCTCCATGTGATGTGCCTGAATAAACTGCAGAGCTTATTGCTCCAGAATTAATTGCTCCTGGGCATCTCATTTGAACATGCATCTGGAAGCAATTAACTCCAGAGCAATAAGCTCTGCAGTTTATTCAGGTACCATCATTGCATGGAAAGATGTACCCTCTTAGTGTGTATTTGGGCTATATTTAGAGGAAGAGGGTTATAGGCGCCTCATAGGACATATCTTCAGCTGAACTTCTACATGGACTATAACCAAGTGAAAGAGTGCTCTTTTTGCCCTAAGGCTACTCGGTAGTATTGGAACGCTGCAGGGAGTTGGTGGTTTATTACCGGTGCCACAAGGAAGTGTATTTTGTTAGGTATTTTGTAAGACTCTTTTGTAAATATCAGGGAGGTTGATGTATCCTTTTTGAAAGACAGCATCTCATGTGAAGTAACAGTAAAGTAGTGAGGCATTTGGAATTTACTTCTTGCTAATAAAACTAAGCCCCAAAAGGATGACTTTTGTAATGCTCTGATGAAGGCAATAGCTGTCATTTACACTTGGGTGGGGATTCTGTCAGTTCACAGCACTTGAGAATTTCCTACTGGTTTCAGTTCAATGTTTGCTGTTAGTGGAATTGGAAGGGCCCATTTGGGAAAAGCCTATGCTGTAATTAGATGTTATTAGTCTCAGTGGTGCTTGTTCATCAGAAGTTCATCCTGCTTGACATGGTCTTGGCCTGCAATGAAGCCTAGAGCTTCAATCCTTGCCAAATTAGTGGGAAATCAAGATAAACAGATACCTCTAAGGACCTTTATTGCATATAAAATGTACTAACCATTTTAAAATCTCTTGGAACAATCTGTTTGGATAAGATGTTAATGTACTTATTGGAGATGTTGACATTTAAGAGAGGAATTTACTGTTCATAAAGCAAGATAGGCTGAGGCTTTCAATACACTCCACCCTAGATAGTAAAAGTAAAGTAAGACTAATTACTGGAAGCAAATCAATTCTTAAAAATAATGAATTAGTCTCTAAACCATATTTATAAAATTTATATACCAGTTCCCACTTAAATGAAAAGTTTATTTGAACATAGCGAGGTTGAACTGCCACTCAGAAAATTCATGGAAGGTTAGACCTTTCCTTCTGCTTTAACATACATAATTTGGAGGGTGTCATGGCACACCTACCTGAGACAAAATGGTAACACATAGTCAGGTTGTGCTGTTGTCACTGTCGTTCGAGAGGTATAAGATTATGTTACTTGTTTATGTATCATCTGCTGCCAATGCACATATTGGCCTCTACTTTCAAGTGCATAATTAGGTATACTTTTACTTATGGGACATTAGGCTCAATAGTTTAATCAATTTTCTGCTAGTAAAATTAATCAGTGTTTCTAGTGGATAAATGTTTGTTCAGTGTTATAGAAACTGCAGTGTACTTTCATTGGGGGAGGTATAAAAAGAAGTGGTGCAAATGTTGGTCAGATCTGCTCTATTAGCTGTTTCATGCCCTGAGCTTATGGTGTGGTTGGGGTACCAAAGACAGTCCAGACCATTCTTTCATTACCTCCAATTTTTATCTCATGTCTTAAGTTCATCTCTGTAACATTATCTCTGCTTCCTTCTAAAAACCAAGGTCCTTCTTCCTTGTCTGCTCTGTTGTCCATCCCTGCTGGTCCTTCAGTCTGAGATGTCTTTTTTCCCATACAACCTGTTTCTTTCTTTCTTTGTTTTTCTTTTTGTTTTTTTGTGGGGGAGGTTTTTTTTTTTTTGAGGGTTGCTGCTGCTTGCCAGCATCTATATTTGAAAGGCAATTACCTTCTTCACCTCCCCCCACTCCCATTTAAAGTAAATAATGTGCCTATTCCTCTGCTGAAATGCTCCCTCTTGTAGAGGACTCTATTGTAGCACCATGCTGCTAGCATCACTGAAAAGGGATGGTTTAACACAAGGGTGGCCAATTATTTTGGGCAGAGGGCCGCTTACTGAGTTTTGGCATGCCATTGAGGGCCGCATGATAGGCAGCGAGGGGCAGATAAATATTAATTTTCTAAATTTTTTAGGGTCCCCACGAGCCAGATAGAATGGGCTGGTGGGCCACATCTGGCCCCCGGGCTGCATTTTGCCCACCCCTGGTTTAACAGCATAGGCAGCAGAGGAGGAGCTTAAGATCCATCCCTCTCGCTTTACAGGCCCTCAGTTACCTTCGCCATTTTGAAGTTCCTATTTGCTGTTCTTGCCTGCTATAAAAGACCCAACACCAAGAAAGTATATCTGATGTATGAACACTTAACAACATGGGATAAAGTTCTAGTTTGGTTGCAGCTTTTTACCTAAATAAAATTAGCAGCTTAAGGGCATGTTCCTGGCTTCTTATAGATAAACAATGTAAAAAGAGGCTGCTAACTTTAAGTGTATGTGATAATTTCTAGCACAGTGTGAGTATTTAAATGTATATATTCCCACACAGGAAACTGCATTAACTTTGATTTAAGATTGCTAGACTGCATATTCCTCCAACGCAAGCCATAACAACACAAGGAAATAAGCAGTTAAGTCATTCTCCCCCATCTATACTCCACTCATCATTTCTTCTCAAGCTCAGGTACCTCCTTCTCCCACCTACAGCTCACACATCTCTACTTGTACATGGAAAAACACATGAGCATCCCTAAATTCCTGGCCTAATGAGGGGAAGGAAAACTGTAAAGAAAGTAGACCAAAATTTCAGAAAGGGAGCATTCAGATGGCAAAGATCAGTAAACGTTTTCCTCTTATGGGGATTTGTGCCAAATAGGGAAACCAAGTCTATATATACACACATGCAAAATACTGTGGAAGAACTTCCTTTCCAAAGCAAACATAAATATCTTCCTCATACCATAGTAAATTGCATTTAACCTAGTCTTGCTTTCTACTACATAATTCAGTTCCCACCAAACTTTCCAAGACAATAATTACTTATATAATTAATGCAGTATCTTTTTTTAACCTTTCAAATAAAATAACTGGCAGATGTACAGCATCTGCTCCAATTCCCACCCAAACCAATGATAAGACTCTTGCTGAGTGCAGTGGGCTGTGGATTAAGCCCACCAAAAATTTAATGCTGGTATCAAGAAAGAGATAACTGATTCTTTCCCTTTATTTGCATCTCAGAGGGCATGTCGACATATGCACCTTACTGTGCAGTAGACTAATCTATAGACTAGACTAATCTGCTGCATAGTAAAGCATCACTATCTACACATGCATGGTAGGGTGTGCGAAGTGGGTCCTATTCAATTTGACTTACGAACAGTGATTTGATTCATTTATTTGAATCACTGTTCCTGATTCAATTCAGCTGAATCCAAATCTGAAGATTCGATGGTGATTTAGAGAATCAGCGATTCAGACATAGACACAGCTTTAAATGTTTTTTCTATATACCTCAAGGTACTGGTGTGGCTTGTGAATATCATGATGCTGGGGCAGCTGGGGCATCCCACAGGAGTGCAGAGGGGCCCTCCACGTGCTTGGCGGCAAACCTGGAAGTGGACCGGAAATACTTCTGGTCCATTTCCAGGTCTGCCAGGGAGCATGCCGGCGGGGGGGGGCCTGCACCACCCGGCTCAGTGATCAGCCATGGGGGGAACTTGGGTGCACCCTGACCTAGGAGGCACCAGTCGCTGAGCTGGGGGTGTGTGGGAGGGCCCCCATACACTCCCTGGTGGACCCAGAAGTGGACCGAAAGTGCTTCTGTTCCACTTCTGGGTCTGCTGCTGAGCAGGCTGGGGAACCCCCTGTGCTTCTGTAGGACACTCCATGTGCCCCAGCATCACAGCATTCACAAGATGCCTGCTACCTACAGGTATGTAGAAAAAACATTTAAAGCTGTGTCTATGTCTGAATCACCAAATTTTTCCAAATCTCTCCAAATCGATTTGGAGGGTTCTGATTTGATTGAGAGAGATTAAAGGGTCCTCTGATTCAATTCAGATTCAGAGATTTGGCCACTGAATTGGACCGAATCTCCACCAAATCGAATCAGGGACTGAAGCTTTGCACAGCCTAGTGTATGGCAATTAGGGTACAGCAGACTAATTGGATGTTCCCATCAGACACAAGTACTATTCGGTGGCACATTAAATTACTGTGCTTAAAAGTATATGTAGACAGTGATAGGGCTGGCTGGGGCATGAGGGTGCTTCAGCGTGGTGTTGGCTGGTAGGCAGACCCTGTGCTGAAGCACCCTTGTGCCCCAGCCAGCCCCTGCAGCATGCAGAGTCCCATCAGAGCAGCCAACCCACGGCTGTTCCGATGGGGCTCCGTGTGCTGCAGACTGGCTGGCTGAGGCACAAGCAGGCTCCGCATTAAAGCACTCACATGCCTCAGCCAGGCTCCCCTGCTCACTGCACATAGAGACCCATCAGAGCAGCCCTCAACTGGAAGCTGACCCCTTGGGTCCCCTGTGAACCCAGGCTGCTCCTACCAGGCTCCATGTGCCGCATACAAATAAACTCCAGAGCAATATGCTGCAAAGTATTTTGCTCTCAGGTGCATGTTCAAACACATACCCAGGAGCAAAAAGCCCTGGAGCAATAAGCTCTGGAGTTTATTCATGCATATTAATTGCATGTGTACACGTGCCCAATAAGGATAAGAGGATCAAAGTAATTCACAACTGACACTCATTGTTTAACTTCTCCTGTTTACTTGTTCCATATTTTTATGTATGTTAGCACAGCTTAAACATGGGATTGGAGAAGCCCTGTCTGGACAACCAGCCACTCCTTCAGCATTCCTACCAAAAATACCTTCTGTTATTTGGTGTGGGAGAAAATGTACTGGTACTTTCTTTTTTCTACTTTTGTGCGGTATGGTACTATACTATTTGGAGTGAAAGCCCAAGATATGCTGTACCTTCTAGCTGGGTGGAAAAAGGCTGAGGTTTATGGTCACCATCAACAGCCCCTAGTCCTGCTTCAACATGGAAGATGCAGCTGAATGACTCAGTCCTTCTTGACACAACAATGGAGGTGCTCAGTGACCTCAACACTTATACGAAACTGAGTTTCTGACTAACTCAGGAATCTGTGACTGCAATGACAGTGATGAGACCATTTCAAGTGGTTTCTTGGCTCTATATTTATGCCTGAATGGATAGGTCTATATGTCACTGTACAGCAATGTTGCTACAGTGCCGTGCTTTAGTACTTCCCATAGTACTTCCTGTTGGAAGTACTAAAGCACAGCACAGTATGGATAGTTACTGCACTTTGCTCAGGGGGCATGAGCAAATTTTGCTGCTATTTCACTAGCAGCCTGCTATACTGGGGGAGCACACTGTTATCGCAATGTAGCTGACAATCACGTGTAGACCCACATGATCACTATGTTGCCGTAGCACTCCAAATGGCAATATAGTGCATCACTGTGTCATCATAGGGCAATGTGTAGACATGCCCAACGTGTGTTGGATCTAGCTTTTGAGCAGGGATTGGAACTCAAGAGGTATTAAATTTTTCTCCTGAACAGTTTTAACTTAACCAAACAGTGGCACATTTGTGCCCACTTTTTTTACCAATCACATCCAAGGCCTATTTGATCCATTAGATTTAAATTCTGGAGCAAGAACCCTGAATGACTAGCTTGTTGCACCTGATGACCCTTGTTATTGCTCCCTACCCAATGATTCTATGAATATGTGATATCTCTTGCTTAAGCTTCCTCCTCCTTACACATTGCCTCCTCAGTCCAGTCCAATCTATATAGCATCATTTGTGTTGATTTTATACTGTTCTCAACATTTAAATGGTCAAAGTACTGCAAGCTTTTCTATTGAGCTAACTACTTTGCAGAGGACAACCTTTCTCAAACACAAGCGGCAGACTTGAACAGCTGGGTTGAAGTCATTTGGAGATATAACAGTGGAAAACAGTAGGGCTGCACGAAACTTTGGTCCCTGATTCGATTCGGTGGAGATTTGGCCCCATTTGGAGACCAAATCTCTGAATCCAAATTGAATCAGAGGACCTTTTAATCTCTCCGAATTGAATCAGAACCCTCTGAATCGATTCAGAGAGATTCAGAAAAATTCAGAGATTTGGACATAGAAATAGCTTTAAATGATTTTTCTACATACCACAAGGTACCAGGCAGCTCGTGAATGCTGCAATCCTGGGGCACATGGAACGTCCCACAGAAGCGTGGGGGGCTCCCCAGCATACTCAGCAGCAGACCCAGAAGTGGACCAGAAGAACTTCTGGTCCACTGAGGAGTGCACAGGAGGGCCTCCCCACACCTCCTCAGCTCAGTGACTGGTGCCTCCTGGGTCTGGAGAGGGCACCTGGGGTCCCCCTGCAGCTGATCACCAAGCTAAGGAGGCATGCGGGGAGGGGCAGCACGCTCCCTGGCAGACCCGGAAATGGACCAGAAGTACTTCCAGTCCACTTCTGGCTTCACCACCAAGCACGTGAAGGGCCCTCCTGCACTCCTGTGGGATGCTCCATACGCCCCAGCACTGCAGCGTTCACGAGCTGTGCCTGCTACCTCAAAGTATGTAGAAAAATCTTTTAAAGCTGCACCTATGTCCAAATTGCTGATTCTCTGAATCAGCATTGAATCTTCAGATTCATTCAGCCAAATCGAATCAGGGACAGTGATCTGAATCAACGAATCAAATCACTGTCCCTGATTCATGCCGAATCCAAATCCAAATCAAATAGGGCCCACTTCGCACACTCCTAGAAAACAGGTAAACATTTAGGATTAGATTCCCAACTAAAATGAAGCAGTTTGACACTGCAACTATTGATTTCAGAGCTGATTTATATCAGCTGAAAATGTGACTCTTACCTGGAGATAGCTGTAAGAGGTCTGGGGATTCCCCTAGGAAGCCACACAAGAGGCACTTCTATGACCCAGGGTGAGGTTCTTCATCTCATCTCTGTGTGTAGGCCTTTGAAGGACCAGACAGGTACTTTGCACAGGCTGTGGACAGCAAGAACTCCCTTGCTGACTCTGCCACTACTGTGGCCAGTGAGTTAACAATGCTGGAACTCAAGTTGCATTTTCAATAAAGAGTTTGAATGGTTGCCTGATCCTCTCAAACTCTTATTATGTCAGGACCCCTGAGACTTAAACTTGGATCTTTGGCACCCACAATCTGGAAGACCAGATTTCAGCAGGTAGCAGGCCAAATGCCAGCCCCAGCTCAGCCCAGGCCCTTCCATGAGGTCCTCAGTGTGAGACCTAGAAACCTAGGTGGGCTAATGGAAGCCAGAAGATACTGACTGGGGTGGGGGGCACTTCCTGCAAGGTTTTGTTCCACCAACAGTACTACTGGATGGAGCTACTTAGGCTCTTCTGCTTTGACTCTGGTTAAATCTCATTACTGCCTTGGAGTATACAGTCTCCTTTGATTTTTTGCTCTGACTGTGACCCTGCCTTGACCCTTGGCCTGATGCTCTGTAATTTAGACTGGCACATAGCTTTGACTTGGGCTTTTATTCTGTTAAACCCGTGACTTAGTGTAAACCACTAAGACTGTCTATGCACTGGTCAATGCTTACATATAAGCCCCTCCCTCAGAAGAAGCTGTAACATGGTTGAGGCTTTGGATACCAGGGAGGGAATCTTGCTTGTTTTTATCCTCCATTATTTGGGAAGGAATGGAAGTGCCTTAGATTTATGAGGAAAGTGAATTTTTAATCCCTCATTCCCCAGCTACATTGATCGCAATTAGATGGCCTGCTACTTCAATGCCTGCCATTTCACCCTGCAATGACAAATAGTGCTGTACACTTAGCATTCCAGCTAAAATGAGCAGCAGTAAAGCAATTAGCAATGTTAACAATTACATTATTATTATAATTCAGAGTTACCAGCCCATTGAGGAGAATAAAACAATTCACATCTCTGTCAGAATAACTCAGGGTAATACTATGCTGCCACAGGTTTTGGCTAGGCTGTACCACAGTGAAGCATACCTATCCACCAAAAGGGATGTAAAGTAGGTGCCTTAGGGTGCCTAACAGAGTAGGGTGATTGGTGTGTACCCCCACTGCAACAATAAGGCAGCTACCTTACCGTTGTTCTGAGAATAGCAGAGGTGTAGTAAGCATGGCGCTCCCTGGTATAGTCCTGAGGTGAAGAAGACATGCTCTCAGTCTGTCTGCTGGGTCAAGCAGATAACTTTTTATATACTGTTCATAATTTGAAGGTTTTGTTTGCAACAGTAAGAGGGGCTTTTTTAAAAAGAAATGAAAACATACTCAGGCACAATCAGTTGGCCAACTGAAAATCTGCAATTGTGTGGCAATTTATGTAGCTGTGTAATCACATTATGCATAGGGTGCTGATGTAGGCAGGATAAGTAGAAGCTATCAGTGCAGGGACTATCCCCTTCCAACCAGCGGGGATTTATTTTTTGAAGTCTACATGAGCAGCAGTAAGATTAACCTGTGGGCAGTTTGGGGATTTGGACCCATAGTTTCTTGCATCAAGGGATGACCCTGAATCGAGATATGTTAGGGAGTTGTTCTCCATTGTGCCACAAATTATTATCATGCTGTTACTTTATCCTACTACATACTTACTTGGCACCCCTCATATTCCTGTAGCCTCAAATTCCCTGACCTACCCAGACCTCTAACATCAGCCACCTTCAGAATTTATTCCCCTCTTGAGGCCACAAAATTGACAAAATGCTCCTTGGTGTTATGGTGCTTCACTTAACAAGGTATTTTGATCAAGTGAGACCTGAATTTTCATTGGTACCCTCTTTTCCCCAAAGACAAACTCATTCTCTAATAGGTGCTTATTTCCAGCCACCCCTCAGAGTGGGTGGCAGTGACTAAAATCTACTGGATTGTCATATTATAGATCCTGTAAAGATCACTTTAATTTTTCAGGATAGTTAAGTTTCCCTTGCTTATACCTATGCTAGACTTGCCTATGGTGGCTGAAGTCTGCTTCCTCCCTGTGCCTATCTTTTCTGAGCTTAAGCCTGTTTCTTATGTAAGAAAGATACACCTTGCTGCAATAACTCCAAGTAGGTACAAAGGACAGCCAGGAGAGTAGGTGGCTATCTCTGACTGCAGTGCATGAAATGACTGGTCTCACAAAGTAATGTGGGGTAAGTGGTATGGGACACTCACCTGATGGAGGGATTGATTGAGGTACATTTATGACAAATCTTTTGTCATGCAGGTGTCATTTGCATCTAGCTGTTCATCTGTGGGAAGTCCAAGGTGTGAACATCCAACTATCTACATCCCCCCCTCACTCACTCTTCTGGCATAGGCAATTTGTGCCTCAGTTTATACTGTCCTTCAAAAATTCTCAGCCAGTGCAAATTTCAGTTCTGCTTATGATGTGAGTGAGGGAAAGCATCTGAAAATGGAGTCCATAAAGAAAAATATAATGATATGGGGTACTGTAATATATGAGGAGGCAATCATCAAAAAGAATAAAAGACAGTTTGGCAACTAACTCCCATTTTTGTGCCTTTGAAAATTTTCTCCTTAAATGTCACTTACTGGAAAGAAACTGAAAAAATTACTTGTTCTTCTTTCACTCATGGGCAGTATGATCATCAAAAGCTTGTAGCAATAACAATTTGATTAAGACCCTACATCCTCCTTCATTCTCTCTCTGTATTATACAATATTACTCACAGAAAACGACATTAATCGGATGTTATTAAAGTTGCAAAGTAAAGTGCTTGAAGGTTGGGAAATACTAGAATTAAAGCTGCCTGTTCAATATTATTCCAACCTCTTTTTGCCTGTGTAGCACAATACAATATTTAATTACTTGATGATACACTATTTTTCCATCAAATCTTTGCCTCACTTAGAGCAGAGGAATATAGTTCTCCTTCCCTATGCTTCTCAGCCAATCTTAGCTCTGTCACCTGTTTCAGTATTTCTACCTAGGCAGTACCAGTTCTTCTGAATGCTACTCCATGTCAAGTCTTTCACCACCTCAGCTTCTTCCCCACGTGCCACTAATTCCCAGTCTCCTTGTTCTGCTATTTCTGTTCTCCAGCCCCCAAGATCCTTAGTCCAAATTTACACACCTGGCCCTGCCCTACAAAGCTCTAGATCAGCAGTTCCCAATCTCTGGTATGGGTACCACCAGTGGTATGCAGACAACCTGCAAGGGGTACATACACCTTAACAGATTTATTATAATACTTTATATGAAAAAAATTGCTGGTGGTAGTTAAGGTTAAACTGAAAAAATTGCAGGTGGTACTTTAGGTTGTGTTGTTTTAAATTGGTGGTGCACAATCTGTCAGAGTTTGGGAACTACTGCCCTACAGTTAGCTTTTGTCCCTTCTGCTTACAGTTCAGGCACTTCCCTCTTCCACTGAATGCTAGCAGGGGCCACTACTAACACAAGATAGGTAGATCCTTGTTCTCAGTTTGGTGTCTGCCTCCACCTTAGCCTGGGGCAGATGAGGATGCCCATTACAGGAGAAATCTAGCTGGAACCATAGGCTAGAGGGAGCATGCTCAGATGCTTTCTGGAGATGGCACGTGTGAACTGTGAGGGAATGAAGCATACTCAGTAGTGCTGTGGGGATGGCACATGCACAGTGTGGTCAGCATTGGGAGGTGTGACAGGTTTGTGCTTACTTAGAGGGGGGAATCTTTGAAGATTTTAGCTAAGTCCCAGCAAGTCTCTACTGAGCATTTCAAGACTGAGATTGATCAAAGGCTTATGTAAGTACAATCCATTTATTCACATCTGAATATTTGATGACATTATAGCAGAATTTTCAGAAGCCTTCTCAATCTATCACCAGCTTCAAGCATACAACTGACCTTCCAGTGATCTGCCGTGCACCAACTATTCATCTCGTCACCTCTAAAACAATGACTCACCACCATTCCTTCCATAATTACTTTCTCAAGGTTATTTCCATCTCTATGCTTGATGTGACCAAAGTACATTAGTTTGTGCCTATTGATTTCTGACAACAGAGTCCGCTTTTCTCTGATAATACTTCTAAAATAAGCATTTGTCTTCTTTTCTGTCTGAGAGATACACAAGAGTGTTTGCCTCCCCACACCCCAAAGGCTTCAGTCTTATTTTTGTAAGCAGCATTAATTTCCTACAACTAACATTAGTAAGTTGCTATGGAAAAAATATGGTTTTCACCTTCTGAACCTTCATAGATTTTGAGAGGGTGTTTTTCTCCCAACATTTTATAAGGGAAGCCATGACTGAGCAATACCTCTTCTAATTTTCTTTCAATTCCTCTAAAGAATCCTTCTTGGCTACCTTATAACTGACTCATATTTGGGTGGACTTTCACAGGATCAGCAAAAAAGGTACATCTCTGCCAAAAGAACTATGCTTCTACCTAGGGGCAGATTTAGTAGGCCCCTAGGGCTGCAGGAAGGGAGCCTTGCCCATACAGCACTTTTTAAATTCAGCATACGCAGGAGCAAGCTGACTGGGCAAAGACTGCTCTGTTGTGCTTCCTGCCTAGATAGATCTTGCCCAACCCTGGTTTCTGGAATGACTTCTGGAGTTCTGACCCTCAGCTCCTGGCTCTGGCTCACTGCCCTTCAGCCCTTGACTCCAGCTCCCAGGCCTTTTGGCTGTTGACTCTGACTCCTACACTCAGGAATGTGGACCCCACCTTGCCATTCAGAAGACCCACCCACAGAGATGCTCCTAGCAGGGTGTGGAGCCCGGATGCAAAGAAGCCGGCAGCAGGAGGGAATGGCAAGTGGCCGGACATGAAGCCACGCAGGGTCACAACCACTAGGCAGGTCCTGTAGGAGGCACCATGGCCATTCCACGTGGCTCCACGGGGCCCCCTAAAGCGTGAAGCCTGGGGTGGTTGCCCCAATTCACAACCACCAGGGACAGTCCTGCCCACCCATACCCAGGTCATTACAATGGGGATGTCAGAGGTTCCTGAAGGAAAGGTTACCAGATTTTATTTAACATTAAAATACAAGATTTTTCCCTATCCCTTTTCTTAGAAATCCTCTTTTTCGGAATCATTTTGGTTGAAATTTCCCCTGCAGTTTATATGAAACAGACTTCTGGGATGGAACATTTTGAATGGTTGAAGTCTAGTTGGAAACTGGATTTGTTAATGGACATGTCCACTAACCTCGATAGGTGGTTCTGCTAACTGCTTTTAAAGTATGATTTCAGATTATACTGAGGTTGGGGGGTTTTGGGAAGTGGAGGAAGGGGGTTTAGCTTATGAATCATTGGCCATCATTTTGCAGAACTGAGTTGTAAGGGTTTTTTGCTTAAGAAACTTGCCCAGATCCACACTCTTGAAATGTTGTGATCTAAGGGCTAAAAGCAATCCAGCTGTTCAGGGACCGATATGTCAAAGTAACCAGTAGTTGGGGAGCCATTGGTGTCTATACAATGAAGTAATTAGCCTACTTTCTCTTTAATTTTTTTCTTATTTCTCCTTAGCTGTTGAACAAAGAGTGAGTTCTGTAGTTTCATAGTTGTATATTTTCTTAGCATTTCATGGTTTTTTAATGATGTTCAGTAATTAGTAAGTAGGTTAACTAAAGGTGCCAGAGAATGGTTTTAAACAAGATTTTTCTTCCCCTGTTGAAGAATTTTTTTTTACCTTACCCGATCTCTAAAATTTCTACCTGGTGACTAGTGACATACTCCTGGTTGAAGATGTCACATATTGGGCGTGTCTACTGCATGCCTAATGAACGTTAAGGCAATTTAGGTGCAAATCTACACATGCATGCACTAAGGCATATCAATGCAGTGTGCAGCCTGACTCAGAACTAACTTAGTGTTGCAGGGCACTAAGATGTGCCTGCTCTTGTAAGAGTAGAAGCAGCCTAGCCAGGAAGCCCTGCTGGCTAGGCAGGGCACCACAGTTCCAGTCACCTGAGCAACAGGCTAATCAGATAATTAGCCAGCACCAGTCTTCAGGCAGTCAGCTGACAGGAGGGATGCAGGGCCCTGGGAGCATATAAAACCAAGGGTTTAAGCATATACACCCAAGGGGCTGGCAGGGGTTTGCTTTCTGACCACTGCCGAGAAAAGGAGCTCTTGCACAAGAAAGCTACCCAGGGATGTTTGGTTCCTTGTTTTGCTGCCTACAAGAATAAGAAGGCTCCAGGAGCTAACAAGGTACCTAGGGTTAGGAGGCATGCTATGCTAGGGTAGAGATTTGCCCTCTTAAAGAGGCAGAGCGTCATCTCCACTGTTATTATGCTATAGCCTAGGGGCTTATGTTCACATTGCTGTTTGAACCAGAGGTTTGGGATGGGGTTGTAAGGGGAGACGTGGAGGTTCCATTAGGAGGTTCCAGGGCAAGGGGGCCATGTGATTGCCATGAGCCCTGCTGGGGACAGGCTCAAGGCTCAAGTAGTTAGCAAGCCCGTTGTGGGCAGAAAGTGCAAGGCACAGAGCAGACAACAGCCAGGAGGCCCGATGCCAGAGGGGCACAGCCAGACAAGGGCCAAGGGCCTGGAGCTAGAGGGACGCATCCAAACAGGGGCCGGGGGCCCAGTAGGCAGTGACTGGAAGTGAGAGATTGGAGCTAGTGCCTCAAAATTAAGTCCAACATAGTGGGCCTAGGCTAGAAGGCCTAGCTAGATTAAAGGGGCAGGGGCTGAGGAGGCTGAGTCCCAAACAGGAGGAACAACATTTTTGCAACAACCATAAGGTATGTAGCATGGTGTAGAGGAGGCTTTGGAGCCACACAATTAGCCCATAAGACTCGAGGTGTCCCGTGCAGCACAGTACTGGAATGAGGTCCAGCGAAGGGCCCAAGGACCTGTGAGTTCTTATGAGGTTCAGTGGACCAGGGCCATGCAAAGGCCTGTGGGCAGCCTCCTGATTTTATTATTTCACCATCAAGACATGGCAGACAAGTCAAGAGGGCACCCTTAGGGTAGAACTGGCATGGTCACAGAGCTGCCAGGAGCATCACACCAGGATATACCCGTGGGTATAACAAGAAGCCCCTTCTTGTCTGCACCCCCCATTTTGTGCATTTCTTTTTCCTTCTCAGTATTGGCAGAGACCTAGCATACATATTGCATGGGTGTGGCAAGGCTCAAAGCAAGCCAGAAAGCTGAAGTGGCTTTCTGTAGGAGAAACCTACAACCGACATCTACATATCGATTGAGCTAAGTGTCACTAAAAACAACCAGAGAACTAAAATATCCACTTCAAAGACTGTAAATATATCCTGGTTCTAACTTAACTCACTTACTGTCCCCAGTAGCCTTTGATCCTCACTACCTCTCATTTCATTTTTATATATTTCTCACAGTGCATTTTTATATTTCATCTGTCTCATTTTTACCATGGCATTTTGTATTTTATATTTTATACTTTTAAACCATTAAGGAGTGTACTCCCTGTAGAATGAAGTTACACCCTGGACCATTGTTAAAAATTGCATTGAAATTCTAATTGTAAAGTGATAAAATCTGCTATACTGGGCTGATCTGTTGAGTGAATGTGAGTATGTATGATGATTAGGAGGTAATTAAATGACAAAGCAAGAACCTCTGGCTGTTAATTGACAATAGTCTAGCCAGAGGAACTTACCATTACAAAACTCTTCTCTACAAGCCATTTTGGGTTAATCAAGCCAAGGAACTGATTTGTGGAACTGAACACCCACCCTATTGACTATTCCTGTAACCCATGACAATACAGCCTAATCCAGGGGGTCGATAAGAAATGGGCGGGAGACCTTTCCCATGGTGTGGGTCACGGTGGGGACAACCCGTCACAATGACAAGAAAAACCCTGAGAACAGGGCAAACTTACCTCCCTCAGGCACAGCCGGGCCAGATGAGCCACAGTGGGGTGGAGTGCACACATGGTTCATCAGCTGCTTTTCTCTGAGGCTGGGGCTGGTGCAGCCCAATGACATTATCCAGGAACACGGCCCAGCAGGGAGAAAAGCCTGCAGCAGGAAAGCAGTGGAGGGAATGCAGCAGGGTGGTAGCTGCGGGATCTCTCCCCTTCCCCCCCGGCCTGAACAGGGGCCCCAGATGCTTACAAGGAGAGGCCAGAGAGGGACCAAGGAGGAGGATTTAAGACCTGATTTAAAGGGCCACACCACCCTGGATGGTGAGGGAGTTGGTCTGGAGGAGGACACTGAGGGACGGTGAAGCCAGTGAACACAGGATGCTTGAGTGGGGCGTGGGTGGAGGCCCTTCCCTGGAGTTCTGGTTCTTTACTTATCTTTCAGATTACTTTGAAGCCCCAGTGCCAGAGAAAAGGCCAAAGGGCAGACGCTGAGGGCTGAGCAGGCCAGGGCCACTCCGAAGATCCCTATGCAGATAAGCCAGACCCATCATTGAGGCCATCTCACCTCCCCAAGCAAATCTGTATGGTGGGAAGAAAGACCGTTGCAAACACCAGGGGCCAGAAAGGCAGAGGGGAAGTGGGATATCACATCAAGGCAGAGCTGAATCATCCATCGTTCAGCAGTCTTGATAGGCTGGCACATAGCTGGGGTGTAGGGGAGGTGGAGCCCCAGGAGTGCCCACTAGTGATGACACCTGGTGTGTTCACTGTGATGGAAGGGAACCCTACTACTGAACATAACACCCAAGCTGTGGCAGGAAAGTACCAGGGTTTCCCCCAAAGAGAATGTGACCCTGTGTCATGACAGCCAGAGTCGTCCCCACGATGGGCCTCTAGCACACACTCCAGGGCCACACAGGAGTGGCTCCTTGAAGTCAGACAGGCATACAGCCACTGAGTCAATCAAGTCAAGGGTAGACTCCCAAAACTGTATATACCAGCAGGCAGAGACCCCTGTGACTGACAGCTGTTACGCACTACTCAAGACCCACGTGGGACAGTGACCTCCAAATTGGGCAGCCAAGATGATGCTGGGGGATCACACAAGTCTTCCAGAAAGGGATAAAAGTCAGTGAAGCGTGACCTTCAGTGGCACCCTCTTATCCAGCACCTGACTACCGAGACAGAAAGACAAGCAGGCAACCACTTCTGGAGAAGACAATGCCTTGAAGGAAGTTGACCATTGATAGCAGACTCCAGGGTTTTGGATAAGTAGATATACTGACGCCAGTGCTCTCACAATCACTACAGCAGCTACTATATGCTATAGTACATGGGTTTAAATTACATGATATAGCAAGGCACTGAGGTTGAGTAGCACTGCTACTTGTGGAGCAATAAGTAAGGAGTTCAGCTGCAGGTTGCCAGGGTAACCAGTGGGAGTCAGCTGACCGGAAGGGGCATATAACCCCCAGGTTGAGGCCAGGCAGGCAGTTCCCTGCTGGCAGCTGAAGGGGAAGGAGCTCTGCCTGAGTGACGAAAAGGAAAGGGCCTGAATGGCTGAACTGGTGAGGGATGGAGAAACCCTGGAGTGGCTCGAATGATGTTGTAGCCAATTGGCAGAGATTTATGTTATAGCCTAGGGGCTCGAGTTTTCTGTTATTGTTTACAACTGATGGTTTGGGTGAGGCTATTAGGGGTTTACGGAGGCCTCATAGGGGACCCCCAGTAGCGTGGGGTCTGCACCTGGGAGGTTGCAGCATTTGGGGTGCGCTGACCCCAACGCCTCAGCATTGAGCCTGTGAGGGTGCAGCACTCTGGGGTGTATGGATCCCAGCCCCAGAAAAGAGGTGTAGAGTTGGAGGCCAGGGAAGATCGAGGCTGCTGGAGGCAGGCAGTTCGAGACCCCGAGGAGGAGAGTTGGGGCCAGGCACAGCTACGGCCACCTGAGCCCACCTGAGTGAGAAGCCCTAGAGCCAAGGGGGCAGCAAGAAGCCCCAGAGCCAAGGGGGCACTGAGAAGCCCTGTAGAGAAGGGGGCAGCATTGACAGCGAGAAGCCCCAGAGAGGTGGGGGGAAGCATTGATGAACTCCCAGTGAGGCGCCCAGCAAAGCAGGCCCATGGAGAGCCCAGGGAGGACAAGGGGGCCAGAATATAGTAAGGCCCAGACTAACCAATGTGAGTACCATCTGCGAGGCTTGGGCTACGGTGTAAAGGAAGGAAAGGAGCCGCAGGTAGCACCCCCTTACATTGGGGCAGTAAAATGGGCAGCCTCCTGCTTAATTAACATCTTCTAATTAAGCGATTAACAACAAGGCATGGCAGGCAAGAAGGCGGGCAGTTGTCCCGTAACAGGTGGGCGGGGTCACCAGTGGAAAGACCCTGAAGAGGCACACCTGTCACACATGGCTTTGGATGAATGAGTGCACGTGTGCGCATGTGCTAAGATGACCAGTACCCAACATAACTCAAAGTTTGCATTTATGATTTTATTAGTAACTTCACATCCCATCTAATAAACTAGAATTTATGATGATCCCGAGAGTTGGTCCTTTGTAGCCAACATGGAGACCTCGACCCATGACAGTTAGTCCCAAGTCAGTCAACATCCACAGCATTAATGCACCTTAGCAGGTATCAAATTTAGGCACAAATAGCCTAAAATCGCGATTTTAAAGGTGTATTAAGGGCATGCACATGTAGACCTGCACCCTTAATGCACCTGAAATGGCTAGTGCACCTTAAATCAGCACATGTAAATGCACCCATTGTTCATCATAAACCAGCTTTGCTGTGACAGCTAACTTTTCTCTCAAGAAGATATTTTCACCTGTAACCAAATGGCATCAAATCTCTGTCCCTCTACTGACAGACAGATGCCATATCTACCTTCTCCTTGATTGCAAAGACTAAAGATGGGAACAGTTTTTAAATAAACATTGGCATCAGGTTTGGGATTGAAAAATCTCTTAAGTCACTCTCTTTAATTGGAGTTGTTGTGATACCAATCTCTATCATGCAAACATGAAAGCAGAGAACTTGGCAACACAGGCCAAAGACTCAATATGAGCATCGACTTCAACCTAGGTATTAAAATCTTATGTGACATCCAGAGAAATAATATTTGAAGTCATCCTCCCTTTGGACTAGATTCTTCTGTATCCAATTAAGTAAAATGTCCATTGATTTCAGTGGGAGTTCTGTTTGATTAAGGATGGCCAGAGTTGGTTTTGGTCTTTTTCTTTTTTGAAGTCTACACTACTCTACTCTTACACTTACCAGATAACTGCATAGTTTCATAGTTTCATAGTTTGTAGGGTCAGAAGGGACCTGAGCAGATCATCTAGTCCGACCCCCTGCCATGGCAGGAAAGAATACTGGGGTC
>NW_017728931.1:49001817-49020672 GCF_001723895.1 Crocodylus porosus | reverse complement strand
CCAGGCCGGCTGACTTGAATATGTCCAACCCCTCCAGAAGCTCCCTAACTAAATCCTCGCTAACCCATGGCCCAGGTGTGCCTCCCCCGGGGCATAATATACTTATCTGCGTAACACATTGCCAGTTCTAATTGTTCCCTTATTGCTTACATCATAACAAATATTGGTTATCTGCCTATTGGTTTAAGACATAAATCATTTAAGTGGTTTCTCAAGAGCCCCACTGACTGCTTTGGGGTACTCTGATTAACAACATAGAAATGTGAAAGAGGAGCAGTTGTCAAAGGGCTACTATTGGCATTAACACTGATGAAAGTTGCTTAATTTAATGGCTGCTATTAGAAGCCTTGAAAATAATGGGAGCTATTCAGCTATTGGAGTGATAGTACCAAAGCACTCTGTATGAAATAAACATAATGTATGCTAAGTCTGGTATAAGTGCATACTCCAGGTAAGTGCACACCTTTCTTCAGTTCCATAGCTGTGCCCTGAAAGGGAGTACACTGTATTACAGGAAATGGTGAAATCCTTCCTCCAATACTTCTCGTGACAGTAAAAATACTTACTGCTGTGTTTGGCTCACACTCTGATAAAGACACTGAGGCTGCAATATTAGGGCCAGTGCTAATGCCAACATCAGAATAGCTGCCAAACTCTGGGATGTTGGACACGTGGAGAGATTCTATAATGTCATTCTCAGAGTATGTCTTTTCTTTGTATTTGCTATGTGCTCACTACTATTTTGAATTTTAACTATGGGTGAGAGTGAGACTATTGACCAGTGAGACTGTTTCAGTCGCAACTTGAAAGTTTTATTAGGATACATGATAGGAAAGACTTATTTGTATTACTAAAGACAATGCTTACATAGCCTCAGATTCAAAGGAGAAACAGGTCCACTGACCAGGCGTCTCTGTTTCCTTGGGGACTTTCGCTGGGTTGCTTTCTCTTTTTTTCTGAGCTTTGGAGAAGTCCAAATTTTCCTTCAGCCTATCTGCAATATTTGTAGATGGCTGGTTTTAATATTCTAATAAATGAGTTCTGATTGGTTTTATTCAAATTTGTTTCACTGAAATTTTTGGAACTGCATTGAACTAGATCTCTTGTGGGCCTGGAAGATGTCAATTACTTGGGATTCACATCCTTGGGAAAGTAAAAGGAAGGGTTTCTTATCTCCTTTTTTTCCCCATTGTAGAATGATATTTGACACTGGCCTGTTTTTTCTTTACCTTAGTTTATGGTTTTCTTTGACGAGACTGTTTTCTTTTTACAAATTATCTAAGCATTTTAATAAAAATATATCATTGCAAAATAACAGTTAATACATTTGATTACATCAATCACTACTTTTAATAATTTAAGATAAAGCCAGGATACAGTGTATTTGGATTATATTAGAGGTGGGCAATTATTGGGGCTGGGAGGCCACATAGGCAATTTTGGTAAGTTGTTGTGGGCCAGGTCAGAACGACCCCCACCCCCACCAACAGCTCACCAAAACTCCTAAGTGGCCCTATCCCATCCACCTGGCCGGATGCCCTACCAGTGTGGGTCCCAGCTGGTCCCCATGGAGACCCTGAGATGACGGGATAGGAGCCCAGCAATGACCAGCTGCATTCACAGAGCTGCTACTCTGATCACTTCTACTGCATGGCGTCTCCAGTGCAGCCCACATTGTGTGGCTCCCACTTGGCATTTGCCAGCTGATATGCCCTGTGCAGCCCTGCTGTGAAGTTCCCACTTCCACACAGCCCCTCGTTGTCTCCCTGGCTCCTTCCAGCCATGCTCCAGGCTCCAAATAACACCTGCTCAGGTCTCTCTCCCTTCTAAATTCTGTTGTCCAGTTTGATCAATTTAGGCTCTAGTAGTTCCAACAGCTTTAGTTTCATCTAAAGAATCAAGGAAAAAATTATTTGTGTCAAAAAGCAGTTTGAATCACACAGTAAAGTGTTAAAGCACTTTTGTGAAAAACAGGTGCATGATGTCAGTAAGTTCATCAACTGATGAGATTGAAGAAGATTATTCTTTTGTTACCAACAGTCTTACTGCTGAGATGAGGTGACCTTTCCTAGTCTTCTGCCAGAAAAGTGAATCCAACTCAGTGTTCTCACCCTCTCAAATGCCAACAAGAATATAGGAAGTACCTTTGGCATTGACAATCTTGCAGGCAAAAGGAGCTGGATTCAGCTTAGTGTTACACCTCAATACTGACAAAGGAGCACTTTGTAAACTAACAATCTGTCTTTCAGAGTTGTACAACTTTTTGCTTATCATTAAACAAGCTCCTGGCCCTTTCTGTGGTAGCTCTCTCTGCCAAGTATTGGCAAAGCACTAAGCTGTCTGTGTGGTTGACCATTACTGGCTTATTCTCTTTTTCATGTGTTCAGGGGCAGGCACATAAACTTTCATTACTCTTTAGTCTGATAAGAATATGAAAGTGGCCTTTCTATTGTCAAATTTATTAAACTTGCAAAAGAGTTTTATATCAGGCAGCTTTACTGTTTTGGTGACCAAGAAGCCAGATACGCTTCCCGAGTCATTAAACAGGACTTTAGCTTTCCTTCAACTTTCCTTATCAGATTCCCATAGTTAACATTAGTTTCTGCTTTCTTAAAGCAATGGCCCAGGAAGCCCTTAAAAAAGGAAGGTGATATGTTTAACAGCTCTCACAGAAAGTTATGAAATACCAGGTTCTGGTTGCTAAGTAAGGCTGTTTCCTTTTGGTTCAATAACTGATTTGACCAGAATCATTAATGCACACTACTAAATGTCAATTCAGGGAGTCTTACTCCTCTCAAATTATTTTTTTGTCATCTGATTTTTGCTACATCAAAGATACCTGTAGGTGCCTTGTCAGCGTAATAGCATCCCTGACTCTTACGTTTGCGACTTTTTAGAGGTTAATATGAAGTACTACATTTGCCCTTAAAGATCCTAGTATAAGATTTCATAACAGAGTTATATTGAAACTCATCATCCTGCTTATATAATTATGAACATCTCTCCACATTTTTTATCTGCATTTTCACATTGGCCCTGCACAACAGACTCCTTGGTCAAATGTTTAGTTTCATTATTAGCTGCTGGTATACTGATGCTTCTAACATCTCATGGAAAATAATACACACAAAGGAGCCCAATTGTGTTCATGCCACCTTAACTGCCTAAGAAGAAGAGGGTAGTGCTACATTTGGCACCCTTTAAAAGTACATGCTTTGAAGACAGTTCCAGATATGATTAGGTGGAGATGAAGCTGATATGGATATGAGGATGGTGGTGATATATTATTTGGGTGGTACAGAACCTGACAGGCAGCTTACCATTGTTTATTTAATCATCAGAAGGGCTTGTTATAGTCTCCTGTTTGAAGAGGACATTTGGCTCTAGAACTAACACATTTGTCATAAGTATTCTCTGAGCTTCTATACCTGGCAGTTATTTCCACTTTCTGGCTGACACTCCCAGTGGATGATTGAATGAGCCTTCTCTCTCTTAAAGAAGACACAATTCTTCACCTACAATAGAGCCAGCTTCCTTTTAATTAGCATCCTGGCTCTGGGTCTCTACTGGTAACACTTTCAGAAGTTAATGAAGCTCTTTTGAAAACAATTAAACCTTCCATGTCTAAGACAGAAACTTTCAATGAAATGGAAAGGTCTGATTTTGAATGAAAATAGGGTCCTCATTCTTGTCTTTGTTGTGGAGTTTGTCCTTAACTAAATTGGATTTTGATTTTAAATATAAAGCTAAGAGTTGACCGAAGACATTCACCACTTCCTAATTTTTCTAGGAAGAGAATCAGCTGTTAATTGTATAGCAATAAATTTCAGTTAAACTTGTTTTACTCTTATTTATTGTCTACACTACAGGACAATGAATTGAGCTTCCAATAACAGAGACACTACAAGAAAGAAAGAGGAAAGGAATAAAATCTGTCCACCATTTGCTGGGGGTGAGATAAAGAAGTCTGAAAGACCAAATGATGTTTACATCAGGTGAAAAACAAAGCTGTATAAAGGTGCACTTCGTAGCCAGAACACAGATTGAATAAGAGCTTAAGCCAAAA
This sequence comes from Crocodylus porosus, assembly GCF_001723895.1. Classification (NCBI taxonomy): domain Eukaryota; kingdom Metazoa; phylum Chordata; order Crocodylia; family Crocodylidae; genus Crocodylus; species Crocodylus porosus. The sequence continues at coordinate 49,016,606 of NW_017728931.1, read as the reverse complement.
CCCATTGAAATCAATGGGAGTCATTTCTTTGATTTCAGTGGGCTTTTGGACAGGACCCTAAAAGCACATCATTCAGTTTTATCCCCCCAGAGAGTTCCACTTCCAAGCCTGTATATTGTTTCTTTTCTTTATCTCCAGACATTTTGTACAAAGAACATGTACAGCAACAAAACTCTTTCCATATGAGTGTATATTACCTAGAACTTCACTGCAAAGAGGATAAATATGCAGACCCTTTCATCAAATAAAAGTCCACCCTGTACCATAGCTGAAGTTAACACACTGTGTTTGCTTTATTTAGGGCCTTATCCTGCACCACTCAGGCCAAAGGGAGCTTTAGCATTGACTTCATCAGGTCCCAGATCACACTTTTACAAAATTGTAGGACTTGCATATGGGAAACTTCAGTTTTCTATTTTAATTAATTTCTTATGTGGGATTATCTCTCTGATTCAATGATTAATAGTGTCCCCGATGGTCTACACAAACAACAAGAGGAAATTAGTAAAAGACTCCACATTGGAGAGAGAGCCCATACAAAAAGTGCTGTCAAAAAACACAAAGTAAACAAATTGAGAAGAATATTTTCTTCTACTCTCAGGTATAGAGAAATGGTGCTGATTCAAGATGCAGTTATGAACCAATTTACTTTTGTGTGCATCTAAAGATACTAGTGGCTTTTGGAAAAACACACAATCAAAAGAGATTTTAGAAAACAAAATTCATACTTTGATGTCTCTGTATAATAAACAGCACTCTCTGCCCATTTTACAAATTCTTTCCCTTCTGGTAATTTGTATTATTTTAGATTCTCAAGGTGCCTATACCAGTTGTTTCACAGTCCAGGTTTTACCAGTGTTTTTAATGCCCTCTATCTTCATTACTGTAACAGGGAGCCAATCCTCAGCCCCTGTTAAGTGCAGGATTGTAACAATAACTGGACCCACTGCTTCCCAGGATGTTGATTCATGCCAAGGCCCTGCTTCTACCAGGAGACTTATCTTAATATGGCAGAGAGCCGGTTCCTTCCAAGGGATAAGCAGGGGGTGCCAGGGATCAGACAGGCTCACTCCCAAATCCAAGGGGCCTTTGGCTGCCCTGGCAGGCAGAATAGGTGACTGGGAGAAGTTCCAGGTCTGGGGATTCCCCAGCTATGAAGAGTCACGTGGAGGAGGGAGCCAAAGGGGATTGGACTTCCTGAGAGCAGACCAAGTCAAAAGTAGGAGGGCAAAGGCTCACTCTTTCCCAGAGAGGGGATTGAGGTCACTGTCTCCTAGCCAGGAGCAGTGCAGACCCGTATGGAGGCACAAAGATAGGCTGGGTAGTGGGAAGTTGGAACTCCTGAGTTATGTGGCTCAACACCTGAGGTCAGAGAAGTACTGCGGGCCAAAGAGATGTTGGAATTGAGATTCCAGCCAGCTGATGGAAGATGAGCAGCACAATGGATGTTGATCCTTAGAATGGGGTTTTGGCCCCAAACTCAAGTTAAGACTGTTTATGGTATTCATCTGAGGAAGTTCCTAAGAAGGGATTTCCTGGGGCTGACTGAGAGAAAGTATGGTGCTGACTGGGATGGTTGCACCCAATTAATTAACTGAAATAGTGACTGAGGAAAAGGTGTGAAGCCCAGGAGGGCATGCAGCCAGATGGCCAGGACCAGCCTTGAGTCTGTTAATGAGGAGCCAAGGTGTTGAAGATCCTAGTTTCATCATATCGGGGTGGGGGTGAGGATGGCGTGTAGGGGAAGTGGAGCCCTGTGAAGAGGATCTATCCATATGAAGAGTTTGCAGTCCTTGTTATCTTTTTGCCAACAACCAGCTTCCCTTTCTGTTGTCATCAAAATGTGGCAGATGAATGTGAGGAGGCAAATTGTAACTTGGATTCCGAAATGCGGAGTAAGAACCTGCCATCCACAATTACCATACTGATTTTTGTTTTTTCCACATGCTATAGAAGAATCTCCAAACATTTTAATTTAATACCCACTGTGGAAGGCATAGGCAACAGACTTCTGCTTTATGATCAAATACTGGAAATTTCCTTTCCAGAGTGGATCATACTTTATTTTCTGTTTGAAAACTTCCAACATTTCTCTAATGGAGACCTTTCCTGCTGCAAAAAGGTGAGAAAAGGGAAGCCAGTCCTGCAATAACCATAAACAGCAGGGAAACCAAAATCTGAGTTTTCAGAATTTTTTTCCCTTTTGTTTTCTCTTGCTTTCAAGGCATTGCTATCAATTAACAGTTAGGTGTAATTTAATATTCAGATATTCATGTCCACAGTTTGTAAACAAATGAAGGGCTTTGATTTCCTGTGTCTGGCCCCCACTGCAAAATCTCATTTAGCCCTGCTAAAACAGATTTGAATCTCTCTTCAACTGATTCATGTGAGAGTACCCGGAGAATTTGATTCTACATGGTAGCATGTTGAGATACTACTGACCCCCAGTGCAAAAGCAGGTCATGAAGAACCATTTTTTGTTTTGCCTACTCAAGTCAAGTAGTTTTGCCTATTATATAATATTGCCTGTTTTGTTTGTGTTTTTAAAATGTGAGTTTAATGTATACAGCTGTTTTTAAAGTACATGTAGTATTTGATAGCTATTCTCCTGACCCATAATTCACTAAAAACAGTAATACCAATAAATCATTTTTTCCCCACTCATGCACTGATGCAATGTCCTCTTTTTCTCAAGAGAACTTAGTAGTATTTGAATTCACCCAGTATTATAAAGAAACTTCAGGCTCTTATGCCAAATTCATCTGTCCTTTACTTATAAGACTGTTGTTCCAGTAAATAAAGGACTTTGTGATGATATATCTGAGATGGGCATGGTCATTTATGCCTTTCTGGTACTCTTCATATCTTCCAAAACATCTTGATTTGATTTACCGTAATTATTAAAATGAATAACAGGTAAATGGAAAAGACAGCCTAATATGTTTGGCCCAAACTGTGTATACCTACATGAGACATTTACTGAGGAGCTGCCTAATTCACTCCACAGTAAAGTCTCAGCGTCTACATGTTAGACTGCAGTAAACTAATAAACTCCACCATAGGATGGTACTTGTAAATACAAATACTATGCTACTGCAGAGTTCTTTACCATGTAGCAATGCATGTGTAGATACTGATGGGGCTGCTTGGGGCACAAGGGTGTTTCAGTGCAGGGGCAGCTTGCCGAGTAGCCCCATACTGAAGCATCCTTATGCCCTAGCCTACCTGTCTACCTGCACCACACTGAGCTGAGTCGGAGCAGCCCCAGGCTGTCCAACCCAGCTCAATACATTGCAGTCCTGGGTGCACGTGCAAGTGACATGCCTGGGAGCAATAAACTCGTTGCAATATGTGCTAGAATTTATTGCTTTGAATTATTTACACGGGTAGATGTGCCCACCCTTAAGTATTTTAGGCCTTAAATACGTACACAACTGCTAATAATTTACTGTAGTTGAAGCAGTACAACTTCTTACTGTGGATGCAGTTACACTACAGGTGGGCAAAGTCCAGCATACGATGGACTCCATTTCCCAGCAGCCCCTGCCTGCATCGCTCCAGTCAGTTTCCCAGGAGTAGTGGGGCTGTGACAGCATGGGGCCAGGGTCTCCGTGGAGACCTGCTCAAGTAGCACTGGCAGGGTGTGTGGCTGGGCGAGGTGGTTCTCAGGGCCAGGATTTTGCGGTGGTGAAATTGTGGGTCAGATCCATCATTTTACGCACCACTTAGTTACACCATTGTAAACTATTCCCATATAAGAAAAGGAATAATCTGTATCTTGGTAAGCCACCTTTATGCTGGTACAGCATACACCACTTATGCATTCCTGATGCTTGTATTAGCGCCTAACTGCATAAAGAAACGCCAGTCTCAATTTGGTACCTTTTTGCTTACATTGTAGTAAACTCGTTATTTGTATATCCGTTAAATAGACAAGCTGTTTAACTGCATAGCCTCTTGCAGCCCTGCTGTCTACTTTGTAATGTAATTGTTCTCTAGTGAACTTCTCCAGAAACAATGAAGGGAAACAGCTGCCAAAGGGTACATTTAGAAGCCTTGAAAATAACAGGAGCTAGTAATTTTCACAACTCTCATCTCCTTTCATTTTCAAGGTTTGCACCAGTCACCTTTGAGGCTGCTAATGCCATCACTAGCAGCATTACTTTGCAGTTCGGATAAGTATATAGTATGCGTAAATGCCAAGTCTCTTTTTAGCCCTGAGCCTATGCGCTTAACCAGAGTATACTGTATAATTGAATCAACACTGGAGCCTATACTGGTCAAATCATATGAACAGAAAGAATAAACACATCCCAAGCAGATGCCCTTATGCTAATATAAAAACAGTGTAGAGACATGGCCTTTTTGAATGGTGACCTGTGTTGAGCACTGTCTGCTAAATAGATCATATATTTTATGGTGAGCTATTTAACCTAAGCAACCTATTCTACCAGCATTAAGGTACCTTCCATAATATATATGTATATATGTTTCTGGGTAAGATCTGAAAATCATCCATTTGGAATGAATTCCTTACTTGCTTGGCAGCAGAGTCATCTTACATTCTTTGCTTAGCAGTTTTCCATTTGGTCTTCATGGGTGAGACTGATGGAGTCAATTTTCTGATGAATAAAATGAAATTGCTTATCTGTAACTGGATCCTGAAATATATACCCCTCTTTCAAACATATGCACTCAACTTCCTTTGACCCTTTTAGGGTTTGTAAACTTCTCTGGATAAGATAGTGGCATTTGGGAGCCTTACCCAATGCTGTGCTTCAGACTGAGATTTCTGTTTTAGAATGTCAATTCTACAAGGTGCTGACAGGACAGGTTGTAATTAGCTTGCTGGTAAGAGCAAACACATAGATTCATAGTTGTTAGGGTCAGAAGGGACCTCAGCAGGTCATCAAGTCTGACCCCCCTATCCTGGGCAGGAAAGAGCACCAGGGTCAGACAACCCCAGCTAGATTCTTGTCCAGTCTCCTCTTGAAGACCCCCATGGCAGGGGAGAGTACCACCTCACTTGGAAGCCGATTCCAGATTCTGGCAACCCTTACTGTGAAGAATTTCTTTCTAATGTCCTACCTAAATCTGCTTTCTGTCAATTTGTGGCCATTGTTCCTAGTTACTCCAGGGGGTGCCCTAGTAAATAGAGCATCTCCTATTCCCTGCTGCCCTTCCCTGATGAATTGATAAGCAGCCACAAGATCACCTCTCAGCCTTCTGTTGGGAAGGCTTAAGAGATCTAGGTTCCTCAGTCTCTCCTCATAGGGCCTTGCCTGCAGGCCATTCTGACCATACGAGTGGCCATCCTCTGAACACTCTCAAGATTCTCTGCATCCCTCTTGAAGTGCGGCACCCAAAACTGGACACAATACTGCAACTGTGGCCTGACCAATGCCACATAGAGGGAAAGCATCACCTTCCTAGACCTGTTTGTCATGCATCTGCTAATGCATGATAAAGTGCGGTTAGCCTTGTTGATAACTTCATCACAATGATGACTCATATTTATCTTAGAGTCAGCTATGACTCCAAAATTCTTTTCCACTTCTGTGCTGCTGAGAAGGTCATCCCCAGGACTTTAAGTGAGTAGGTGGTTCTTTTTGCCCAGGTGCAGCACTTTGCACTTGTCTTTTTTGAACTGCATCCTATTTCCAAGCTGTTCAGATTTGCCTGGATCCATTCCCTACCCTCTGGTATGTTAACTTTGCCCCATAATTTGGTATAATCTGTGAACTTGGACAGGGTGTTCTCCACGCCCTTGCCCAAGTCACCGATGAAGACATTGAATAGCACTGGTCCAAAGACCGAGCCTTGTGGGACTCCATTGCCCACATCTTTCCAGGTTGGTATCAACTGTCTGGATGCAACCCCTAAGATAATTTGCCACCCACCTGACTGTGTAGTCATCTACATCACAGCCTGTCAGTGTATTTATGAAAACAGAATGAGATACCATATCAAAGGCCTTCTTAAAGTCTAATTAGATGAAATCTACCTCAACTCCTGCATCTAAGCATTTTGTGACCTGATCATAAAAAGAAACACGGTCTGTCTATGATCCAATTGGGAGATTTGTCTTGGTCTGTGTCTAGGAATACAGATGCAAAGAACTCATTGAAGAGCTCAGCGTTCTCCCCTCTCTCTGTCACCAATTGCCCTAGTTCGTCCTGTAGGGGTCCTGTGCTGCCCTGTGCCTTCCTTTTGCTCCCTATATACCTGAAGAAGGACTTTTTGTTGTCTTTAATTTTTGTCGCCAGCCTAAGTTCTAATCCTGCTGTGGCCTTCCTGATTCCCTGCAAGTGCAAGCCAGGGAGGTATACTCCTCCTTGGTAGCTACCCTCTATTTCCACAGCCTGCGTATCTCTTTCTTTGCCTTTAGGTTTTCCTGGACTTTCCTGTTCAGCCAAGAGGGCTTCTTGGCCCCTTTGCCTCCTTTTATGCACAATGGGATTGTCTTCTTCTGTGCCCATAGGATCACTCCCTTGAGGAACGAGCAACCTTCCTGGACACCCATTTTGCCAATGCTCTTGAGCTTTAATGCCTCACTAACTAATCTCCTAAGCACACTGAAGTTAGCCTTTCTGTAGTCTAGCACTTCAGCCCTGCTGGTTAGTTCACCCACCCTTGTCCTGATGTCTATTGAGCCCTTTAGTGCTTACCTTAGTGCTTACCTGAGCTGATCCAGTGCATTGTTCATGGGTCGCTGATCCTAGGTTCTCCTTATCCTCCGTTTCCCCATCCCCCGATGAACCTAGTTTAAAGCCCTTCAGAGGAGATCATCCAACCTATAAGAGAACAGACTCTTACCTTTAGAAGAGACCATCTCGTCCCAGGATGCCTCTCTCATGGAAATGCAGATTGTGGTTGTAGAAGCCAAAACCTGCATGATGGCACCAACTCCAGAGCCGCAGGTTGACTTCCCTGATGCAGTCATCCTGATGCCGACAGCAACCACTGACTGGAAGGATGGATGAGAAGACCACCTGTGCCCCTGACTTCCTCAGCCTGGTGCCTAGAGCCCTGTAGTCACTCATGACATGGTCCAGACTACTCCTGGCCCCATCATTCATGCCCACATGGACAAGGACGATGGGATAGTAATCAGAGGGCTGGATGAGGTCAAGAGGTTGCTGTTTCCTTCCCTTCATTCACATAGTTAACCATGTCAACCAGCCAAAAGCTGCCCATTACTAAACAGCTCCAGAAATTCCTCCCCTCTAATTCTGCCACCCTGGGCAATTGCTTAGTTTGTCCGTTGGACAAGTTGACCCTGAGTGCTAAGCAATTCAGCATAGGAATCACTGAGAGAAATTCGATGGTCTACAGTGTGCAGAAGAAAACATTACAAGGGCTAAACAATCTCTCCTGGTTCTGTCTTAACTCCCAGTGGCCTGAGGATACTCAGCAGCCCAAGACATTCTTAGATATTAAGGAAAGCTCAGCACGTACAGGACTGGCCTGCATCTTGCAAATTCAAATCCTTACAGGCTGCTGGTCTGCACAGTGTGAATCTGTTGAGAATTCCTGTAATAGGTATGCAACCTTGTTTTATTAATAATTTAGCAGTATTCAGAACCTTCTGTTTCCTCCTCCATACATCCCCAGCAATTTTCTTTCATCACAACTGTCACCAAAGTACTTTCAATCCTACAGCAATAGGAGAAAAGATAAAGACACATGTTATTACATGATGGCTGATCCTTTAGCTTCACTCAGGAGAATGGGCAGACCACCTGATGTATGGGTAGACCATTTCTGAGTTCTTTTTGTTCATGAAAGTAATTATTATAACAGAGATCAGCCAGCGTGTCATAAGTAGTTTCTCCAAATCACAATTTCTCATTAAAATTCAGAGTCCCTTACAGACATGCAGAAAGATACTTTTCAAATGACTTTCCTGGTTGTCATTACATGTCAAACATCACAGTCAATAACACTTAAATGATGTCACTGGCATATTCAGCTTCATGATTTACTTCAGTTCATCTTATATTATTCTGATTCTAAAACATTAGGCACTGGGCACTGCTGGAGGCAGAAGACCAAACTTGATGGGCCAATGTCTTAATTTATTCTGGCAAATACAAACTCCCCATGAATAATCTGTTCTGGAGTTTAAGGTATTTTGGTATAACATGATGCAAAACATTATTTAACATACTTCTAGAATTCTTTTAATCTGTAATAAAACAACTTGTGAATAAGTCATAGTGTTTAAGTTGTTGGTAGAACAAATTAACATTTTAAATGTCTGCTGTAGAATAAGATTTTCCAAAAATAGTTTCCCCTCCCATAATATTCTTTTATAGTCTTAAAAGATCAAAGCAATGAGTGTTAAATTGTATCCATATTATTTCTATCCATGACTATTTAGATTATTATTCATAGCATGTGTATATTTTTTTCTTGTCAAGTGGATGGCTGTGTTAAATGAAGGAATGGGAAGTTGTTTTTGGATACAGTTTCCATATTTAATTTTTAACTTTTTCTCCAATCTTTATAGCTTCAGTTCAGTTAATACTTATATCTTGAAAATTTCAGATACTTTCCCCTCCACTTATGCACAGTGTATAATATATTAGCTTCTTAGTATGCTAATTTATTGCCATAATCCATTTTACACCATTAATGAAGTGAAATAAAAGCATATAAATAAAAAATAAAGTGTAAATGCTTGTTCTGTGTATATTGGGTGAAAAAGGAAATAAGCCACCTGCTGTTAGCATTTGACTTTCTACCTGAATGCAGGATAGTACTGGTGCAAGTTCTGTTGCATTTAAGCTACAAAGGTGGCAGAGTGTGCTCTGTTTAAATTGCAGAACTTTGCAACTCCAAAACGACTTTGTACCTGTCCAAACTCTATACAAACATTCAATGTCTCTAAAGTACACAATTCTTTCAGTGTTTTGGTCTTAGAAACGTTGATACTAGGCGTGTCTCCATGTGCACTTTAATGTGCAGTAGACTATTTTACTGTGCATTAAAATGTCATGTAAAAAAGTGACATTACACTAACGCACAGTAAAATAGTCTACTGTGCATTAAGTGTCACTAAAAATGAGCTACTACATTGGAGGTACTAAATTTAATATGCATTAGAAAAGGCCTATTAATATACACGTAGATACACCCACTAACTAACTCCTCTGATTTTCAAAGCTTCTAATAGTCACAGAATCATACAGAAGTAGGGCTGGAAGGGTCCTTCTCCACAGGTCTTCTAGTCCAACCCCCTGCGTGAGGCAGGATCATCTCCATCCAAAACCTTCTTATAGAAATTCATAATCTGAACTCTTCCTAAAACTACTGTCAACCTAGAAGGCAGGGTAGATTTGCACCTTGACCATTGTCTGAGCTGCTAACAGAAGCCTTGAAAATGGGGGAAGAGAACTCTGATGCTGACTAGAATCACAGAAAATGAGGTTTGGAAAGGACCCTAGGGGGCATGTCCTGACAAATGCACACATGCAGTTTTTGGCACCTCAAGCCCCCTGAGAGAGCTGGTGCCCCCCCTTACAGCGAGCACTCTGGCTACTAGGGGAGCACAGAGAGCATCTGTGCCCCCCATGAAATCAGCTTTGTCAGTGGAAGTCCCGGCACTTTGGCTGCTGCTGTGCTTGGTAAGCAACCACTGGGGGGACCCCCTGAGTTGTGCCCTGCTGGTGCCTCCCCAGACTCGGGATGCACTATTTGCTCATGCTGCTGCTCAAAGCAGGACCATCCCCAGCTACCTCATCTCAGCCATGCCTTTGTCTACTGGGGGCCTTTAAAACCTCTAAGTCAGTGGTTTTCAAGCTGTGGTCCGGAGACCCTGAGGGTCTGCAAAAGACGACTCTGATCAAGCACAAGTATGTGAATACCCACACTTACAGTTCATAAGAGTCCACACCCCCATTTGAAATTCTATAGGGGTCCACAAATGAAAAAAAAGTTTAAAACTACTGCTTTAAATCATTCGCAAGTTTTCTATTGGTAGCTCCTAGACAGCTGCTCTTCCTTCCCTGTTTTTGGCACAGTTAACCAGAGATCCAAAGCAGACAAGGGGGCTGCAAGATGCTAGGCACCTAATAGCATTTATACCTTTAACCAACATGCAGAGAGGCGGAGTTTGCCATCAACCTCTAGGCAGCAAAAGAGGACTGGCGTTGGGTTATGTGCTTAAGAGACTTATGCATGTACCTGGTGCTCAGGAAAGTGAAGCAGGCAGTGTCCATTACTGAGATGCTAATGATCCCAGAAGCCTAGCATCAACTTACAATCATAGGATCATAGAATATGAGGGTTGGAAGGGACCTCAGGAGGTTATCTAGTCTAACCCCCTGCTCAGAGCAGGATCAGCCCCAACTAGATGGTTCCAGCCAGGGCTTTGTTGAGCTGGGCCTTAAACACCTCCAAGGATAGAGTTTGACAAGTTCTGTGCGTAACTTTTCCAGTGCTTCACCACCTTCCTAGTAAGAGAGTTCTTTCTAATATCTAACCTAAACTTCCCTTGCTACAACTTGAGACTGTTCTCAGTGGTGGCAAATGACAAAACAAGGAGCAACGGTCTGGCTCCATCCTCTTTTGGACCTCCCCTCCCCCCTTCAGGTAGTTGAAAGCTGCTATCAAATCCCCTCTCAGTCTTCTCTTCTGCAGACTAAATAAACCCAGTTCCCTCAGCCTCTCCTCAGAAGTTATGATATTAAAGGTTGTGACAGGCTTCCTTAGGCTAGTATCTTTGACTGGCCCAACTATGTAGTTGGAATCAGGTTAGACAAGCTGGAAGGACCTCGCCTCTTGCATCCTTTCTGGACCATCAGGGCTACAGCATCACTCCTGTACTCCTGATGGGAAACATTGAGGTGTTCATGACTTTAGGAGGACAAGGGGTTACTGAGTGGATAACGACCCACACTTTCATGCAGGGGACTTGCTTGGGTGGGATGGGCTACAGCTCTCTCCTAAAGGCAAGTGTGTCTTTTCTTCCAGGTTGGCTGATCTCATGCAGCGCGCTTTAAACTAGCTTCACCGGGGGATGGGGCCACAGGAAGATGTGAGGACACCTCCCAACCAAGACAGGTGACATACACATGGAATACCCAGGTAAGCAGCAAGGGTCCAGATAGTCCTGAGAACTGGGGGGTGGCATATATACCAATTCAAGGCCTTAAATGCCTCTATACCAAATGCTTGTAGTATGCGGAATAAGCAGGAGGAACTTGCCCTCCGGATAGCTAGTTCAAACCCAGACATAGTAGGGTTCACAGAAACCTGGTAGGATTCATCCCATGACTGGGTGGTCAACATTAAGGGCTATAGGCTATACAGGCGGGGTAGAACAGGGAGGAAAAGCGGGGGTATGGCGCTCTATGTCAAGGAGCAATACACATCCTCTGCCAGCAAAATGGGGTCAGAGGAGGGGCAGGCTGAAATGCTCTGGGTCAGGATACAGGGGGTGTCATGGGGAAAGGGACTTAACAGTGGGGGTCTGCTACAGACCTCCCAACCAAGGGGAAAAGCTAGACCGTGAACTCTTGGGTCAGCTTGTGGAGGCACTTAAGGCAAAGAATGTCATTGTCATGGGTGATCTAAATTACCCGGACATCTGCTGGGAGGAGCAGTAAGCCAGGTCTGACCGCTCATGAAGGTTTCTGGAGACAATACTCAGAGCCCAAGGGGTGACAATCCCAACAAGAAGCAAAGGGGGCAAGAGTGCCCAAAAGCCCCCCTGGCTCACCAAGGGCATTTCTGAATGCCTGATTGCCAAAAAGGAGGCATACACTCAGTGGAAGGGAGGGGCTATCACCAAAGAGGAGTATACTTCCACCACTCGGGTCTGTAGGGGGGCTGTTAGGAAAGCTAAGGCAGATATGGAACTAGGGCTAGCATCAAGGATGAAGGATTACAAAAAGTCATAGGGAGAATGAAGAAGGCCCCGGGTAATGTGGGGCCCCTGCAGGATATGCTTGGCAATCTGGTGGTTGCACGAGAGGAAAAAGCTGACCTCTTTCGCATCTATTTTCTTGTGCAGGGACTGGGAGTCCCCTACTGAGTCCCCTACTGAGATTCAGGATGGACTGGGGAAAAACTCCGCCAAGCCTAGGGTCAGAGAGGACCGGGGTAGAGAACTTCTGGAGGGGCTGGACATGTTTAACTCAGCAGGTCCAGATGCTCTCCACCCCAGGGTGTTGAGGGAATTGGCAGTAGTTATCGTGGATGGATTTATGAGCCCTTGTGGTGCTCGGGCCAGGTGCCAGGTGACTGGAAGAGGGCCAACATGGTCCCCATCTTTAAAAAAGGGAAGAGGGAAGACTCGGGCAACTATAGGCCCATTAGTCTTACTTCAATCCTGTGGAAGCTCTTTGAGAAAATTATCAAGGAGCACATCTGTGATGGGCCAGCAGCAGGGATGATGCTCAAGGGCAACCAGCATGGTTTCATTAGGGGCAGGTCATGTCACACCTACCTGATTGCCTTCTACAATCAGGTCACAAAATCACTGGATACAGGTGTTGTGGTGGATGTAGTCTTTCTGGACTTCAGGAAGGCCTTTGATACCGTCTCCCACCCCATTCTCATTAAAAAGCTATGTGACTGCGGTATTGATGCCTACACAGTCAGATGGGTCACAAATTGGCTGAGGGATTGCACCCAGAGAGTGGTGGTGGACACGTCATTTTTGACCTGGAGGGAGGTGGGTAGTGGGGTCCCCCAGGGCTCGGTCCTTGGGCCCACACCGTTCAATTTCTTTATTAGTGGGGTGAAGAGCAGCCTGTTTAAATTCGCAGAAGACACCAAGATTTGGGGTGAGGTGGGCACGCTAGAAGGGAAGGACAGATTACAGCAGGACCTGGACAGGTTACAGGGGTGGGCAAATGAAAATAGGATGGGATTCAAGACTGATAAGTGCAGGGTGCTGCACTTGGGCAGTAGGAACCAGTAGCATACCTCTAGGCTGGGGAACTCCCTTCTCAAAAGCACAGTGGCAGAAAGATGAACATGGGCCAAAATGTGAGAACACGGTCAACAAGGCTAACCGCATCTTGTCATGTATCCACAGATTCATCACAAGCAGGGCCAAGGATTTGATCCTCCCCCTCTATGTGACACTGGTCAGGCCGCAGCTGGAGTACTGCGTCCAGTTCTGGGCGCCGCAGTTCAGGAGGGATATGGACAACATTGAGAGGGTCCAGAGGAGGGCCATCCGCATGATCCAAGGGACAGCAGGGCAGACCCTATGAGGAGAGGCTACGGGACCTGAACCTTCGCTAAAGAAGGCTGAGGGGGGACCTGGTGGTTGTCTATAAACTTACTAGGGGGGACCGTGGGGATTGGGAGAGACTTTGTTCCCCCGAGCACCTCCCAGAGTGCCAAGGAATAACGGCTATAAGTTGCTAGAGAGTAGATTCAGACTAGACATCAGGAGGCACTGCTTCACTGTCAAGGCAGCTAGGATCTGGAACTAACTTCCAAGGGAAGTGGTGATTGCTCCCAGCCTGGGGGTCTTTAAAAGGAGGCTCGACATTTACCTGGCTGGGGTCATTTGAGCCCTGCCCATGACAAGGGGTCAGACTAGAAGATCTACAAGGTCCCTTCCAACCCTACATCTATGAATCTATGAGTTGCCCTTCAGCACAGGCATGTGGTCTGATCAGTGCCTGAGGGGATGTGGGAGACATCCCCTGTTCCAGCAAGGAGCAAGGAAAGGGGGCTCGAGTGGGAAGGAGCTGGTGCCTGGACACCAGGGACGGAAATTACACATAAACTGGTATGACTGGAAACTGGTTCAAATGTGTAACACAACAGAAGTTCAGTGCACATAAACCGATTTCAAAATGACTGAAACCAGTTTAAGATAAACCTGGATGGGTGTAGCATCAGACTTGACTGATTTAAATTAAATCGGTTTATTGAATTTCTGCCCCAGACCCCTTCCAAATTCAAGCTGTCTGCTCTAGCCGAGCAAGGAGGTGAGCCCTAGCACCTCAGGCTTGGCCTGGGCCGCTGCAGGTATGTGGGTGTATGACTGCTGTCTGCCCCAGAGGCTGGGGAGGCATGGCGAGCTCCCGCAGGCTGCGGTGGTGGCAGTGGCGAGGGAGCCGTGGTGGCAAGTGGGGAGCTCCCACAGGCGGTGGCAGCAGTGTCAGTGGCAGGGACAGGGTGAGCGGCGACCAGTGACTGCTCAGAGATGCTGCTGGTGGTGTTGGGGGCGAGGGGAGAGGGTGCCTCGTGCACCCCCTAGGCGTCGCCAATGTGTGGCTGCATTGCCAGAATCAAAAGTGAGTGTCTGCTCACTTGCTTGTCGCATCAATGTAGGCAGCTTCCAGGAAGCCTGAACCGGGCTTTTTGGCTGTTGGCAGCCAGCCGTGCTTCGGCCGCGAGGTCCCTCCCTGGAGGGTGCTCTGGGTGGCTCCGCTCCCCTTGCCCGCAGGGTGACCCCAGGGGGCGGGTTGCAGCAGCAGCGCCCCGGCTTGCGAGCAGCGGGGTGGGGAGAAGCGACCATCGCCAGAGGCGGCGGTGGGAGAAAAGGCGGCCCGGCCCGGCCCTGCCCGAGGGGGCATGCAGCGGGCTGGGCAGGGCAGGGAGCGGGGCCCAGGTGCGGGCAGGGGCAGGGGCGGGCTCTGCCGCTGCCGCTGGTTGGGCACTGGCCGCCTGTCAGCTGGCGGCGTGGCAGCGGGCTGGCCCCGCCTCGCCTCGGCTCGGCGCGGCGCCGGCTCAGCCCTGCGATGCACAGACATGACACGGGCACACAGGCACTGCAGCTGCCGCTGAGCCCGGGGCCAGCCTGGCCCCGCCACCCG
>NW_017728931.1:48957704-49001407 GCF_001723895.1 Crocodylus porosus | reverse complement strand
CTTCTCCCAGTTCTCTCCTCCTTTCCCACTTTTCTTTCCCCCTTCTCCCACTTTTCTTTTCCTCCCAGTTCCGTCCTTTTCCTAGCTTTCTCCCTTCCCCACCTTCTCCCAGGTCTCTGCCTCCCTTCCAGTGTCTCCCCCCCACCCCAGTTCCACCCTTTTCCTAGTTTTCTCCCCCCCATTTTCCCCCATCCCCCAGTTCTTTCCCTCCCAGTTGCCCCCTTTTCCTAGTTTTGTCCCTTCCCCCGTGGTCTGTCCCCTTCCTCCCTTGTCACCCCACACTTAACAACACACAAACAAAAACCTCCCCCCCAAATCAGTCTGAGGCAGCCTGCCAGCAAGGGTTCCGTGCAAGTCTCAGATGCACCCAACTTGAGTCAGGGAAAGAGGTGAGAGATGTTTGTGGGGCAGCAGGTGTGGGAAGGAGAGGGAGAAGCGTGTTGCAGCCGGCTTGGGAAGCGGCGGCCGGGCAGGGAGAGTTTCTGTGGTGTCACAGCAGTCTCTGTGTGTGCCAGGGAGAACTTTTCTGCACCTCGCTGAGTGCAGGAGGAGCCAGGCTGGGAGAAGGGGGCTGGCAGGCATTTCAGTGTTTCAGTGGCAGGGGGGACTGGGGTGCTGAGGGAGAGAGACACGTTTTCAGTTTGTTAGAGGAGGCGACTAATGCTGTGTGACTTTGGGGCTGTCTAATCATTTTAATGTATGTAAAACACATGCCAGGGAAGTCACCTGAACACCTGAAGAACAGATTTCTTTTTCTGGCTAGTTTAGATAAGTGATTGGGTTCAATAGAAAGGTGTCACTTTATCAGCCTTGTGCAACTTCTTCTCCAGAATCAATAGGCTATGAACACTTTCCATCTCTGTAACAGTCAGTCTTCCTGATAGACAATCTGGTTCAGTGGGTCGCTTTCAGGGAGCAGATTGCATCCTGCTTGTTCATTCGGGGATAAATGTTTGATTGGGGCATTCTCATGATGGGGTTGAATTTTCCCCTCCCTGGTGGCTAGAGTTGTCTGTCCCGTGGACAGATTTCTGTTGTTATCCCAGATCTCTGAAATGTTGTCATTTAGTTCATTAATTTCAGCTCCCTAGGGAACAAATAATTTGCTGCCTCTGTGAAGGTAAGGTGAAGTTTGACAATGCCTCATGTAAGCACTTTTGGAGAGAGTCTGAGCTCTTGCTATGTGTTTATAAAACTATCTAATGTGGTTTGTCAGAAAGCAGGCAAGTCCCTATCCTGGTGTAGCATTAGACCAAGTGATCAGCTTTTACTTAGGCATTTCACCTGAGTGCAGTGTCTTCCTGTTTTCCATCTTGAAGGCGGGTTATTGCCAGAAAGCAAATAGAGCTGCCTTCTTTTTCAGTCACGCATTGTCTGTTACACTGGAAATGAACTAATTAACTTGAAAAGGCATCTGAACCGTTGTCACAAGCTTTCTGTACGGATCTCACCTTTTTGCTTGTAGAACTTGGATGACATAACATCTGTTTAAAATTGCTAAAGGAATGTAGGTTCATAGAGCTAAATGCTGTTGCTTGTCAGTCTGAGAGGGTGTGGACTTTAGATTAGAAATACCATAGCAGTAAGGTCCAATATTTTTAAATATTTCCACTGGATTACTACCCTGATAAGGAGGGAGGATCAGGCTGAAACACAAATGGAAATAACCTAGCAAATTCAAATTGGACTTAGCACCTGCCAACAGGTCGGCACTTTTTATTTAATGAAGTCCTTGGGATACAGATTTAATTTTCTTCCTACAACATTCACTGTTTCACTTGCCTATAAACAGAATCTGCAGGAAATTAGATAAAGGGATTGAAAGGCCGCATAGTTGCACTGCAGTTTCTCTTAAGTGCCTGTGTCCTCTGCTAAAAAAGCTAGTTTTCTTTCTTCATACAGAAAGACAGCTTAGCGAATTGCTACATATATTCCTCAACCTCGTACTGCGACAGTACACTAGGGGGACTAGATTTTTTTTCCCACCTTTTTCCAGTGATAGAAGCACACAGCTTAGTCTAATAGAAATCATGACATATAAGGACTCCCAGCTCTATCTTGCTAAGACCAGTGGTGGCACTTTCTTGCATGTAAAAGCAAAATCAGCCTGAGTAAATGTGAGAGAGTTCAGAGTGGAAACTCCTTTTTTCTTCTTCTTCTTTTTTTTTTTTAAAGCCAAACCCCATCTGAGAAATACTGATTTCTGTTTCCAATGAAAACAGGCTATCAAAGGGTAGTTTATAAAGAACTCTGCTGTAGTCTTTTAAAATACAAAAGGAAGTAAAAAATTCTCTGCGGGATAGACCTCTCTGTGAACCTGACTTCTGGAAACTGAAAAATGCAGACAAGTAAATCCAAGTTCAAAACTGTCAGGATCTGAAATCTTTACTGCTCAGGTGCTCTGTGACTGGCAATCCTAAATTGGAAAGCCTGTGGTCAGCACGGCTGCAAGTCCTGTAGAAGCCGCAGTGGCTGTATAGTCGCTGGTGGGTTGTGTGTGTGTGTGTGGTTTTCTTCTCTCTTGTGGTAGCTGGTTTGCTTGCCTTCCATTTACCTCCTCTAGCTACATTTAATTCCCAGAGTCTGCTTTATTTTGCATGTTACATCTCTGTTGATGTAGTGCATTAGTAGCCAAGAACACTTTCTGATTTATAGAAGAAGCATAATGTGCAGATGTTTTGGTGCTAATGTGTGGTTAGAGATTTAAAAACAGTTGGCTGAAAAATAGTGGAGAAGAGTGTAGTAGCTCACAGCTTTTCTCTCTGGGTAAAATAGATTGGATTTTTGCAAAGGGACAATGGTTCTTTTGGGTCTGGAGAAATTTTCCTTGAGATTCCTGGAAAAGGAGAATTAGCAATGTGGCATTCGTTATTACTCTGTCAAATGCTAGCTATTGGACTTACCTGGAATTCAAACTTGCTCCCTGATAAATCTCAGCGTAGTACAGTGCTGAATAAACACATGCCTTTAGGCAGGTTAAGGCAACCTGTTAGTCTCCTAACATCACTGCGAGTCTCTATTGGGTTAGGTAGTATTTATGTCAGTGGTTGTTTTGAAGAAGGGGATGCTATAGCTTATATATATGTGCATTTCTATTGTTGAGCTGAAAGATTTCTAAAATGAGGTATAGTGTTTGGCAATTACTCATGAGACTGGCTTACTGAGATGAGTAGTCCTGTTGCCTTCAGCAGGAACTGTGATGTGATATTTTGCAGAAGCAGTTCTGTTTAAGGTTCCTGAAGTCTCAGCATGCCTGCCTGCCTTTCTGTACTTCTACACATGGTCTTTTCCTTAAGATCTGCTCCTTTTTTGTCTGGTGTCTATAAGGCTGATACCTAATGAGGGGTGAAATTCATAACCTGATTGCAAAGCTTTTGCAACATATGCTGACCTGGATCCTCATTCAGAACTCCAGTTGATGTCAGTGGGACTTGTGTACATGAATCAAGAGAAGCATATGACCCTTTCCAGACAGCTAAGTTTGTATTTAAACCTATATGAGCAACCAACAATTGTATTTGGGGACAGCTTTGTTGTTTGCTTTACAATTACATTTTGTTTTGTTTTAACATATACTGCAATCTTTTCTTTGTTGTGAGTGTTCTGGAAGCAACCTTTACCTTTCTTCTAAACTGTAAATGCAGACATTATTATGGCATAGTATTTTGTTGAGAGAGAGGAAGAATCACTAACGCAACATCAAGGATTTTTGTTCTTTGTAACTTTGCCTCTGCAAAACAGTAAGGAGTATGCATTCCTCACACTCTACATCCCACTCAGTATAAATATTCTGCTATTGCTAACTTTCCTTAGCTGGTGCTGTTGTAGAATCTACTATTATCACCTCTTACTTCCTTTAGCGAGTGTTCATTGACCCAACAAAACAAAACACAATAGATTGTGGATACTTAAAATAAGTTGGAAAGTCACTTAGTCTCCTTTTTTTCCTTTCCTTTTTTTTTTTTTGACCACTTCTGTTTGGCTTTTGGCCTCTTCATTGTCATGCATCCTGTTGAGAAGAGCTCTGCCTTAAAAAGCAGTGCACTTTCAAGGCTGAGCCACCTATAAAAGGCAGTTTGTAGGAGGCCCTGGTGCTCAAAATCGGGAGAACTTTGAGAGGGAGTCTCCCAGCCTGTATTATTCAGCTCCAAAGTTGGTGCTAGAGCTGGGATCCTCATATAAAAGCCAGCCTCATTGGAAGTTGGAACAACTTGCTAAAAAATGTGGCATAACAGGGTCTCACCCAATAGATATTTACAAACTTTAGTTTTACAAATCAAACCAAATCTGGTTGCAGTATTGTCGAACATTAAAGCCATTGCCTCTTTTCAGGATATGGCTGCTACATTAGGGGCTAAGTCTGTTAACAAGAGGCTGATTAGCAAGTTGGAGAGTCAGAAAAGAACTGGCCAGGTCTGAGTCAAAATTATGGTGAAAAGTCAAATCTCCTGCCTTTAGATCTTTGATTTGTGACCAGGGTGCTAGATCCTTCCAAGGATGCTTTGGGGTACTACTCAATGTTAACACTGGTAAGTGTGGAAACATGACTTATAAGATAAACCCAAAGATTTCAAATAGAAATCCATAGTGTTAAAAACATTCTGACCTGTTGTGGTCTTTGAGTTGTTTGCAACAGAAGAATTTCTCTATTATTTTTTGTAGTGAAAAAATGAGGGAAAAATAAAGAGCTGGCATTTTCCAAGGGATGAAATTCCATTTTCAAATGGAGTTAGTAGTGCTTTGAGTCTAGAAATGTTGAGAACCACTGCTTTAGATACTAGGAGAGAGAAGGATATTGGTTTCCCTTCTAGGGCTGTGTCCAGATGAGCATGGGTGTGCGGTATGCGGCGCTACACACCACAAATGCACGCATTTCCCTGCGTGGCCACTTTGCAGCATGCGGGGGTGGGAAGGAAGAGTTTATTGACCCTGGGAGATTGCAGGGTCAAAAACACCCATGCCAAAATAAGCAGGGCAGCACATGTGATGGCAGCATGTGTTGCCTAAAATTGGATCCTGGCTGGCCAGAGCCATGCTCCGTCTGCCTGCCAGGCTCCGTGCTGCAAGAGCGCTGCAGCTGCAGCTTCCTGAGACCCCCAGGACCCCAGGTAAGTCTGCTGGGGCCAGCACAGTTGCTGGCCCCAGCCTCCCCTATCCCACCTGGGGTAACCTACTGCGCACCACAGCATGCATGGCACAGGCATTCCCCAGGGACAAGTAGCAGCGGCATATACTTATTCCTGGGGAAAAGCGTGTTCCTGCTCCTCTGGACACGGCCTAGGGTGTCATCATCACAAACTGAGGCGTTCCATCATTGTAGTCCATCTGAGTTGGTGGATGTTTGATAAACCAGAAGCTCTCTATGGCCACATTCTAGCTGTTGGATGGGAAGAGGAACGCTTTCTCACACTTCCAGCCTTCTAAGCTAAGGGTGAGAACAGACACCTGATTATCCTTGGTTTTGACTCCCATTAAAACAGGTAGGGGTCAGTTGTTTACATTGGCAGTTTAAACAACAATTAAGCTGCATGTGAGCTACTATTATTGGGGCCAAGGTGTTATTTTGGGTACTTACAGGTATGTATCTTGCAATCATAAGATCCCAGGAGGCTTTGTCCCGGGAGAAATCCAACATGCCTTTTTAGCCTGAGGTGAGCTCTGCCATTTTGTACTTCTTCATTCTGCAATCTTGGTTACTGCAAATAGGGATAAGAGGGGGAGTGATTGTACCCCTGCATCAGCCTTATCTTTGATTAGGTGCAGGGTTTTATGCTGTCTGTCTTACCCCAGCCTCTGTTTATCAGTTTTCTATGATTAGCTCCTGTCCTTCCCCACTGTTCCTGTTTGTCATTTTTTGAAATTGAACAAGACAGAAAACTGGTCAGTTGTAGACACTGGGTTTATTTTACTGTTCTGCTGCTCAGCTGTGATACTGACAAAAATTCTACCTATTTCCCTCTGCTAATGTTAGTACTTGTGGCTCCTCCTGACACCAGAGCCGTAGATTTGCCAATGACAGTACTGCATCAGTCTGCCCTGAGCAGTTATAGGTACTAGAACCTTTTCCGTTTGTGCTGTACTGTATTGTTTTTAATGAAAGTAGATACTAAAGCATCCTTACCATCAAGGAAGTGTTATTATTCTCCTTTGGCTAAAGGTTTTTTAACAACTGTTGCTCTTGGTTGCAATTTTCAGTAGTTCCTATAATATCTATTTTAGAATGGTACATGTTTGTGGGGAAATATGAAACTCATATCATTGTAGTGTGCATAAGTATGAAGTTCTACACACTGTGAAGCAAGTGAAAAGTCTAGAAGTTAAGAATGATATTGGTTAGGAAGGGAAAGTGTTGTTGAGTATTGTTTTCTTTAATCAATATTGTGAAAACTGGGTACTTTGGAGAAGGGTGTGGGGAAATGGACATTTTTAGGAGTAATTATGTTACTAAGGCTTTTTTTCTGAGCCTTTTCATTTGTGAAACCCCTGTCACTGAAGTAGTTAGTTTAAATGTCATGCACTTCATAGGCAGGAAAAGCTCTCTGGGTAGATGTGATATCTCTTATTAGACCAACTAAATAGTTGGGAAAATGTTTTTTGCAAGCTTGTGGGTGCAAACACCTTTCTGCAGGTATTGGGGGGGGGGAAGGGTGTTTGCACCCCAAAGCTTGCAAAAAACATTTTCCCAACTATTTAGTTGGTCTAATAAGAGATATCACATCTACCTAAAGAACCTTGTCTGCCTGTGTCCTTAGACCAACAGGGCTACAACAAACAACCATACACTTTATAGAGTTCTTTAATGGTAGAAACATCAGGCTCCAATTTAAGTCTGCAAATGAAAACTTTATTATGAACTTAAAAGGGAAGATGGAGTGAGTATATCAAACTTCCTGTTAGGTGTACTAGGAAACAATAAGTAAGCTGTGGAGCTGTCTAGAAGCCTAGAGAGGAATACAAATGCAGTCAGTGATGAATGGTGGGTAGCATGAAAACTCACTGGATGGTGACAGGTGCAGGTGCTGTTGGGGATAGGGAGAGGTTTGTTTTTTTTAGATTCTAGAAATTTCTGAAGGTGGTCAGACCATGGCTCTATAAATAGCTAGCTGGGTTCATTATTTTTTCAGTCATCACAGTACTGAATTCCCTTGATATTCATTCTATCTTTAGTTAAAAGTGCTGCTAATCAATACTGCAAATGGAAGATTAATGTTTTGAAATTACCAGACATCAGTGCATGAATCTGTCTGACTCAACATTTCTCAAGTTGAAGGTAGTGGAAGGAAGCAAGCCATTGGATGGATGAAAGGAATAAAAGTGATGGTTCTAGTGTTGCCAGCTCCCACAATACTTACTCATTTTTTCTTTAAAAGCCCTAACTTCTGAGGTAATTTCATTATTTGAGAATTTCAGCTTCCATCTTAAGGTTTCCAGCCCTCAAAGTTACAGAAAACAGGTTTAAATATAAATCCTTTAGGACCAGTAACCAGACAATAAACCCTACATTGACCATTATTAATTAAGATTTTTTTTTTCTTAACACAAACCTTTAAATACTTGTGGATTAGCAGAACTGCCATTCTTGTAAAGTAAAATGTTTTCTCTTTATTTTTTCTTTAAAAAGTCGATTCATTTTCATTGCAAAAACTGCCTATCTATCTCTTTGGGTGCTTCACGAATAAATGTGTCATTGACTGAAACCCTTTTTTATTGAAGCGGAAGATCAGAACATTGACATGTTTAAGGATCCTGCAACAGAGAGAACCTTGCTGTTATCATTGAAATATTATAATTTAAGTGCTTTGACCAAAACTTACAACAGGTTTTCAACATCAGCTTAATTCAGGAGCAGTTTCTGTTCATCTTCAATAACCCCTCCAAAGTGACAGAGATCAATCAGTGATTATGCCATAAAAACAACTGCAAGGCAAAGACTTGAACTTGATAAGAAAGCTGCAACCTTTTATACTGACATCACCTTCCATGTAGCACAAAATGATCAATTTAAAGAAATGACTGAAGCAGTTAGCTTTGAATGTATTTCCTTAGAAAGTTTTAAACTCACAGGTTACTAGATGTTACAAATGAAGAAAAAGAAGAAATTTAAAAAGCAGAGCTAAAAGAATCAGTACTGACGTTAAGTGGAAAATGTTGGGTGAATGTAAGACGTGACCTGATAATGACTACAAGAATCCATACAGGAAAAAAAATTCTTTCCTACTTAATGGTATTGATTATATACCAAGTTGCTGAAGATACAGTCCTGGAGTGAAGGGAAGAAACTATAATAATTCTGTCTTTTTGTCATTTGCTTAGACAGCAAAAACAAAGGTAATAACTATATTTGAAAAATTCTTCTATATACGTCTGAATTTTTTGGCCATTCACATAAGAAAGAAGTAACGTTTAACACAGTCCAAAAGCAAGTTTTTTAAAACACTTTTCATAATCACTGACAGCTCAGGATTGTACAGGAGATGGACAGGACAGTAATAATGGATTTACAGTCACCATCCCTCCTCAGCAGTCTTTGGGTTGGTCTGCCAATTGATTGATTCCCTTGTAGTTGAAATGATGTTGGAATTCGATGAATGAAGCAAAATCTGTTTATGCATTCTTGGATTGTGGATCCATATTTCTATCCCCCATCCTTTTCTGGAGGAGGTTTTGTTTCAATCCAAAATTTCCCTTTTTACCATGGAAGTTAACACTTAAGTGCATAAAACAGTTTGAAGTGTTGAAGGTATATTTTTCTACAGGATTGGAGTCTTAATTTTGCATATATTTAATTTAGATTATGGGCTAGTTAATTAGGGGAATGAATTACTTGGATAAGTTGTAGACTCTATCACTGGAAGCTTTTAGAGTTTAGACAAACACTTGATTGGGGTATAGCTTAGATAAGGATGGTTCTGTCTTGAGCCGGGTTGTTGGTCTACATGATTTTGAGATCCTTTATAGTTTTACTTTTCTATAAAATCCATTAATTAATAAAAAGAACACGGGAATTTGAAGGGAAGGCAGCTTTGGTGCATGTATGTGGGTTTTTCGTTTTTCTTAAGATGATGGGCACAAACATTATTATGTTGCTAATGCTTGAGGAACTGAAGTTGATTGTAACATCCTTATGCAAAATAAGGTCTCTTGTTGTTGTAAAAGAACTGGGTATTCATGGTTTTCCATCCACTCATCTGAAAGCACTTTACTATGGAAGAAAGCTATCCCCATTTTACAGATTGGGAAACTGAGGAACAGGGAGCTCAGATGATTTGTGCAAAGTTGGCCAGCAGATCTGTGGCATCTGGGAACAGGTTCCAAGTCTCCTGAGCCTTAGTACAGAGCCTGAATCAGTAGGCAACTGCCTCTTTTAGGCAAGTATTGTTGCTTACTAGGTTTGTTAGGAAAGTAACAAAATGGGGTCCTCCCCAGGTTGAGGCCTCTATTGGCTTCTGAGAAAAAAATTATTAAAAAACAGTGCAAAAAATGAGCCAACAATACCAGGGGTTGAAAATACCTATAAAGTATGCATTTTACATTGCTTTAAAGCTATAAAATTGCCAAAGGAAGAAACCAGTGTTTTCACCTTTTTAAATATTTTACTTCCTTTCAATATTTAAAGAAGTGCTTGAAGGAGAAAACAAATATTTCTTTGGTCTTAAAGTTGTAACTTAACATTGTTCTTCAAAATATTCAGTCTATCCATTGCCAGGTGACTTTGTCAAGAAACTGAAGAGCTGAGTTGGCACAGAAAACTAATAGCTGGCATGCAGTTACAGCAGAAGTCCCCATAAGTGAAAATTAGGGATGTGTGTGTGCACTGAATCCTTAACTCTTCTGTAACCAGGGTGAAAAATAGTTCCAAGCAGGAGTTTTTACAGTATTGTTTTATGCCAGCTTTGCAGGACTTGTGAGAGATGCAGAGCAGTGGCGAACAAATCTCTTAAGTGTCCCTTACTTCTGGGGGTATTCTGTTCTTTCTGTCCCGAGACTCCCCGTGTTCCACATAAGTGTTGGTATCCCCCACCTTATTTACAAGAAGCTTATTTACAAGAAGTGTAAAACCCTGGCATTGTGGAATCAATTCCACAACACCTAGGACACTTTTATACACGCGCTCCGAGGATGGGAGGGGAGGGGTGGCAGGACAGTGCTTTAATTAGAGTGGCTCCAAGCGCTGCTCTAATTAAAGCGCTCCAGCATCTCGTGTATCAGCAGCCTTTTACTTAAAAATTGCAGCGGAGGTGTTTGAACTAAAGCTCATTCAATAACCTTTAGTTCAAGTGCTCCTACCGCCATTTTGAAGTGTGGGGATGCTGATACATGAGATCAGGGAGGCTGCTGGAGCATGGTAATTACTACTCTTCAGTCTGCTCCAACCTACTGTAATTACAGCTCATCAAAGCAGCCTCCACGCTCATTTACAGACATCCTTAAGTTTTAATTTGTGTAACTTTGTGTGTATTTTGTATAACCATGTTTGGGCCTTGGCAGAGTTTTCTATCCAAGTTTTTCAAGCTATAAGTTGATATGTCAAAAAGTATAATGCAGTTTGGGGAAACATCTTGATTTCTCTGGCTGAAACAATGGAGTTGCAAAAGCTCTGGTAGGGAGCGAGTGTTGGTGGTTGTTAGTGTTTCAGAATTCATTTTACAGAAGTGACTAGAGGCTCCAGGTGGGTTAAAGGTCCCATGTGCTAGACTTGGTATATAAATGCACAGGCTACGCCTATTTTAAGGATGTTCTATTGATATAGAAATGCTGGAATATTATACTATACTAGCAAACCGTTCCAAATATGGATGCAGCTGGAATGGCAAAGCTGCACTTTGTATCAGTACAGTGAAACCTTCCATAATGGGTGGCACAAACTGGATTGGAAGAAGCATGTATTTGGTTAGAAATATGTCAGTATTGATGACTTCTTGGTGATGCTGCTGTGTCAGTCAGGATCATACCATATTGTACTCTGGAATACTAGGGGATCACACCTATCAACCTAGCTGCCAGAGGAAAGAGGGTGGACATGACCACAGTGAGAAACTATCGCAGTCCAGAAGAACTAACAATATGGTGAGGTGGGAACATGTTGAAATGCCTCAAATATGTCCCTTTCTGTTACTGTTTGTATTTTACCTTATTTTATTTTCAATTATAGTTGTATAGTAGCTAGATGTGTGACTTGTGTTAGTAAGATTATAACTTCTATTTAGTGGTGGATTTGTTGTTTGTCTTTGATTAGCATTGAAAACAATGGTCCTACCTTGTGAATCTGGTGTTGAGATGAACAGCAAAACACTAGCAGATCATTTTGCACATTTTAGACTTGCATAATGTTCTAGGTGCTGATTAGGTTTGTGTTAATCCTGACATTGATTCAACTGCATTTTATATTTTGCTTGGAAAATGTTAAAATGGAATTTTACAGTAGTTAGAATATAAGATGACCTCTTTGGACCAAGCTATTAGAATTTTTTTTTTCACAGGATGAAGACACATCCCACTGCATCTGTTGTACACTGGTAATTTATGAAGGTGAAATGAATCTAACATGGCAGACTCTGAGTTAGTCATCTCAAATCCAGTCTCCCTTGTGTTTTCTTGTCTCTTTCTGTCACCTGTACTCCCCATAAGTATCTGAGTTCATCATATAGCTTTCTGATTGCTGAAGACTAGATCAATTATATCTGCTTTGAATCAGGGTTGCAAGCATTGCTTTGTGGCTTACAGCATTTTGCTATCAACCGTAAAGCAGAGTCACTGGAAAAATTTAAGCTGATTGTTAGTAGTCTGGCAAGGCAGAGAGAATGTTCGCTGGAAGAGGAAGCTGGTTATGATGATGTTTACTACTTCAGTCTTTGCAAAGAAAATCCATTCTCTAATTTTTCAAGATTACACCATCTCAGCTTGTTTTTTGGACTTGCCTCTACTCTCTAATTAAGAAAATTGCCAAGAAATGCCATCTTCAGCTAGTCATCCCCCCTGGAATGAGAACCTAACCTCCAGGATCCATATGTTTGTTTCCAATTATAACTTGTTTTACCTGGGAATGACTGTGATAAGGCCTCTCTAAGCTCCTGCTGATGTAACAAACAGCAGCGAGCCTTTTAAGGTAGAAGTATTGATGATTTCATCACATTGGTGCTCATTATGCTGTACTATCAGCTTCTTTGGGTATCTAATTCAGCCCCTTATCTTCTAATACAGTAATTCTCAACCAGGGTGCTGGGTCATCCTGGGGTGCTGCAAGATCCTTGGTGGGAGGGGTGCCCTAAGGTGTGAGTAGATAAGTGGGTAAGTGCAGGCTCAGGCTTTTCCTTGCCTGTCCACTGCCCCACTCCAATTCCCTGGCCCCTCTCTGAGGAGATGAACACTAATAAATAAGCTAGTTTTTGAAATGGGGTGCTACTCAGTTTACAAAAGTTATGGAGGGGTGTCTTAATTTTGTCAGGGAGTGCATTGAATCTAAAAAGGTTGAGGTCCACCTAATTAAAGCCTTAATAGCCTGATCCAAATCCCAAATGGGAATGTTTGCAAATGGTGTAAGGAATTCCTGTTTCTGAGAGAACAAGTATTTTCTCTCGGAGCTAGGGTGGAGCTGCTAAGGGAGGCAGAGAGATGGATGATGATGATGAGGCTTTGGGGACACTGTGGAACAGTCTCACTTCCATTGTAGCAGCTCACATTCTGCTGAGAATTATGAGAGGCTTGGAGATGGAGGACATCAAGCTGGGAAGGAGGGAAAGTAGCCCTTAGATGGGAACCACCTTCTAGCTGATGTTACAGTGCCCTCTTGCACTGAGGATATTTCTCTAACGGAGGGAACCCCACAGGATAGGAGGAGGCAGGTGGTGGTAGTGGGCGATTTGATTATTAGAGACACAGATAGCTGGGTTTGAGAGAGTTTCATAGTTAGGGGCTGGAAGGGACTTTACAGATCATCAGGTCCAGCCCCCCCCCCTTGCACTTGGGCAGGAAAGACTGCTGGGATCAGACGGCCCCAGCAAGATGTGTGTCAAGATGCCTCTTGAAGATCACCGGGGTGGATGACTATATCACCTCTAGGAGGACCAAGCCCTTGGCACTCAGCTTGTAAAGAAGCTTTTCCTTGTGTCTAGCCTGAAGCCTGAAACGATTCTCAATTGGCTTGTGCCCATTATTTCTTGTCCTCCCCTGGGGCACCTTGGTGAACAGATGCTCCCCCAGGCCCTCGTGTATGTCTGAGAGGACCGTGTGGTAACTTGCCTGCTGGGAGTAAAGGTGGCAGACCAAGAGACATGCAGATGGGCTGCTAGGGGGGCTGCAGAGGAGCTGGTGGTTGTGGTCCACATATGTACAAATAATGTTGGTTAGTGTAGCAGAGAGGTCTTAGAAGCTAAATTTAGGCTGCTAGGTAGGAGGTTGAAGTCCAAGGCCTCCATGGTACCATTCTGTGAAATGCTTCCAGTGCCATACCTGGGGCCAGCTAGATATTGAGACTCTGGGGCTCTGCTTATGTGGCTGAGATGACAGTGTAGGGAGGTGGGGTTTAGGTTTATTAGGAACTGGAGGGCCTTTTGGAACAGAGGGAGCCTGTACAGGAGAGAGAGTCTCCACCTGAGCCAAAATGGTACCAAACTGCTGGTATATAATATTAAAAAGGTGGTAGAGCAGCTTTTAAACTAAAAATGAGGGGAAGCTGACAGGTGCAGAACAGTAGACAGTTTGGATTGGTGCAGACTATGGGGTGAAACCGTAAAAAAATGGGGATAAGAAACAGGGAAAAGACAAGCAGAAGGAAATACCTTTTAATGATGAAAAAGTCGTACAGAAGCGGCCAGCCAGGCATCAATAAAAAGTATACCTACTTTTATACTAATGCTAGAAGCCTAAGATCAAAGGTGGGGGAACTTGACTGCTTAGAAGTAAATAATGATATTGACATAATAGGAATCTGAAACATGGTGGAATGAGGAAAATCAATGGGATGTTGTTATACCAGGATACAGATTATACAGAAAAGAGAGAGTAGGCCATACCGGTTGGGGAGTGGCATTTTGTATCAAAGACTTCAGTCAAATAGGGTAGATTTTTCAACTAATTGGAGTGGTACCAAAGAATCTCTGTGGATAGAAATTCTGGGTTTCAGTAGGAAAAAAATATCTGAGGAGGTACTATTGACCTCCAAACTAGAACAGCAGTAGGAAGGTATAAATGCTAAGGGAGAAGCTATGAAAGCAGAAAAATATAGTATTAGTGGGTGACTTCAACTATCCACAAATAGATTGGGTCAATCTAACATCAGACCAGGATACAAACACCAAATATCTTGAAATTATAAAAAACTGCTTTCTGGAGCAATTAGTTCTGGAATCTTTAGGAGGAAAAGCCATTCTTGACCTACTCTGAAGTAGTGCCCTGGATTTGGTGCAAAGGGTGAGCTGCTCTGCAGTAGTGACCACAAATGCAATTGAGTTTGACATCCATGTAGACCAGAAAATCTACCATACCGCAGTAGCCATTAGCTTTAAAAAGAGAGACTACACCAAAATGAGGAAGCTAGTTAGAAGTTAAAAGGGGCTCCTAAGGAGGGGAAGAACATGCAAACAGCATGGGAACTGCTTAAGAATACCATATTGGAGGCTCAGAGAAAATGCATACCACAAATTGAAAAAAATGGAAAGTGGACCAAAAGAAAGCCAGCATGTTCAATGGTAGAGTTGCAGAGGCAATAAGCAGAAAAAAGGTTTCTTTCAAAAAGTGGAAGCCAAATCCTAATGAGGACAATAGAAAAGGGCATGAACTCCAGAAAATCAAATGTAAAACTGTAATAAGAAACTAAGAGGGAATTTGAAGAGAAACTTGCTTGAAACATAAGAGGTAACAATTAAATTTTAAGTACATTAGAAGCCAAAAACCTGCCAGGGAGTCAGTTTGGCCTTTGGATGATCAGGGCACTAAAGGATGACAGGGCTATTGCTGAGAAACTAAATGCATTCTTTGCATCTGTCTTCACTGTGGAAGATGTTAAGGAGATTTCCTCATCACATCCACTCGTCTCTAGGGACAGGTCAGTGGAGCTGACCCAAATTGAGTTTCAATAGATGAGGTTGTAGAGGAAATTGATAAAGTAAACAGTAGCAAATCACCAGGACTTGATAATTTTCACCCTAAGGTCCTGAAGGAGCTCAGATCGGTAGCTGTCAAGCTCTTAACTGTAGTATGCAACCTATTGCTAAAAACAGCCTTGGTACCAGAGGACTGAAGGGTTGCCAATATAAGTCTAATATTTTTAAAAGGTTCTAGAGGGGGGATGCAGGGAACTTCAGTGATGCACTGGGGCAAAAATAACTCAAACTATACTTATACTGATGGGCTCTACATTCGGTATTGCCGCACAGGAAAGAAACCGGGGAGTCATCGTAGACAGTTAGCTAAAAACATCAGCTCAGTCTTCAGTAACTGTCAAAAAGGCAAGCAAAATGGTAGGGATTATTAAGGAGGGACTAGTAAACAAAAAGGAAAAGTATCATCATGCCCCTTTATAAATCCATGGTGTATCCACACCTTGCATAT
Source organism: Crocodylus porosus (assembly GCF_001723895.1). NCBI lineage: Eukaryota > Metazoa > Chordata > Crocodylia > Crocodylidae > Crocodylus > Crocodylus porosus. The sequence continues at coordinate 48,985,858 of NW_017728931.1, read as the reverse complement.
TTTGCCCAGTTCTGGTCCCCACACTTCAAAAAAGATACAGAAGAACTAGAGAAGGTGCAGAGTAGGGCAGCACGGATGTTTAGTGGTATGGAGGGGCTTCCATATGAGGAGAAACTAATGAGGGTAGGCCTATTCAGTTTAGAAAAAAGATGCTTGGGTGGGTACATAAGGGGTTACAAAATGGAGAAGAGAAAGTAAATAAGCATTTATTATTTACTTTCTCAGCACAGTACAAGAGCTAGGGGTCAAAAATGAAACCAGTAGGTAGTTAATTGAAAACTAACAAAAGGAAGTTATTTTTCACACAGTTTGTAATTAAAGTGTGGAACTCATTGCTACCAGATGTGGAAGCTGACAGTTTAGCCAGATTCAAAAAGGGATTGGACACATTCCTGAAGGAAAGGTGCATTAGTAGCTATTGAGTGTGGGAGTTGGGGATACAGCCTCTGAATTAGAACTTCGTAGACCTTAAATACTGGAGGCTGCAATTAAAGGAGAACAGTGGGGAAAGAAGCTCTAATCCTACCCTGTTCACTTTCCCTTTCGGCTCCACTCTCTGCCACTGTGTGACAGAATTTGGGGCAAGATAGACCTATAGCCTGACCCAGTAAATAGCAGTTCTTATGTTGTTAATGTTTCCATTGACTTCATTGGGTTTCAGAGAAGGTCCTCAATAGTCTTGCATTAATTATCTTACTGTCAGTCTCTGCCACACACATAAGAACCTCATCTATGAGTAGTCTTTTTGATTTTTAATGCAGGATAGAATGAGGTGTACTTATTCATTGTTCATGTTGCATGCTTGGTTTAAGTGCATAGCCTTAGAACTGAGAAAAGGCAATGTGCTTACCCATAATACACAGCTATACCAACTCTGTAAACAGTCAGTGCTTAATAGGTATACAGCTCTGTACTATTACCAACCTCAAGATGGGCTAGTTCCTCTCCTTTTCAAGGCTTCTAGTATTTGGGCTTGGAACTTCTTTGAATGGGGCATGGGGTAGGGAGAAGGGCTGATGGCACTTGTGACACTGACTAGCTCCTGTCATTTGCAAGGGTACTCATAGCAGCTCTTTTACAATTGCTTCCCCTCTTCCATTTCCAGAGCAGTTACATGAAGCACAGTTGGTTGCAAAAGTAGCCTGGGACCATGTTCTTAAGCAGGTTTTTGTACTTAATTAGCACACAGATGACCAATGTCTGTTACTGTGTAAGCTATAGGCAACATATCGGGACTTGCATTTTGTTATGTAGTTAATTACATTATGACATTATTTGATAAGCATGTAAGTGGAGCATGTGCTAAGCATGGCAGAATTGTACTTTTAGAGGGTCTTTCAATCCAGGAGCCACTAACAGGACTCTGCTCAGCTGCAGTATGTGCTCAGCTGAGCACAAGGCGAAACTTCTGAGTGTGGAGGTGAAGGGCCAGCCAACAGAGAACAGCTTTCACACCAGAGACCAGGATGAGTCTCAACCTAACAGACTTGAAAGAATGTTTCACATCCAATCTTTTGCCGGAGGCTTTCTGCATAACAGTGGCTGAAGAGAAACTGAACATCTTGGACAAGAAAAAAGAATTCAGTATGGCATATAGTGGGTAAGCATGCAAGTTACAACTTTGCATCCAGGGCTTCATGGTACCAGTGAGGGGTGCTTTTGGAAAAGCCTTAGAACAGCACGAATAAAAAGGGAGATGGCTCTTCCCTCTAAACAGGTCACTGATATTAAAATCTTTACTTTTTCTGGTGGGGATGGAATTTGAAAGGAATGACTGAAATTTACGTTCTTTCCCTTTAACAAGGCGATGTTCATTCTAGAAATATAAATTTATGAAAATGAGAGAGACCTCTATTCTCTAGTCAGTAGTAAAATTGGTGTTATTCAAGGCATCTCTAGCAGTGCCCTTAGTTTTTTTCCCATATACTTTTTATAGACTGTCATATCTTCAGTTGTTTTAGTGCACCCTGAGCAGAACTCATTTTCACTTGGCCCTAAAGTGGGAATGAAACCCAAGCATTCAGAAGTGAAGTGGCAGCAGTGCACCTAATCCATTTTGCTACTGAGATCCATTTCCATCTCCTCCCTCCTCCCCGCACTCCATGGCAGTCCTTTTATCTCACCATTTTAATGTTTGTAAAGTGTTAGATGAAAAGCACTAGACAGGAAATAAGTATTCTTGCTGTCATTTCAAAGTACTTTTGATTAAAGATGCACCTGTAATGGTTTATGCTTGATGTGAAAAGAAGGGATGTGGGGGTTTTAAGGATTTTTGACTTGTTTGTTTGTCTTTGGTAGAACGCAAATAAATATGGGTACTTGAGATATCATTGTAGTCTGTGGTTCAAGAAGAGCTTTCCAATGCAAATGAGGATCTCTACCCTGGAAGTGGCTCCATGAACACCAGGCATGGCAGTGAATTCTAGATTATATTTTGTTTGACTTCTCTATCCAAAATATTCATTGGAAACAGTGAGCGAGTATTAATGCATCTCCCTCACCAGTCTTGGGGGGTCTAAGCTACTGATTATTCACTTATTTTTGTTTCTTTACTTTGTGCAAACAAAAACTTTACTTGCCTTTATCGGGGCTGAAGATGGAAGGGTGGGGGGGAGGAGGAGGAGATGCAAATTTCTGATTGTAACACGGGTACATCTCTCTCCCCCATGCTCTCTCTGTATGTAGTATAAATCAGGAATCCGTAGATGCTCTTTGTAGGTTAGAAACACTTGCCTCAGAAATGAGGTTAAGTGTGGAACACAATGTGGAAAAATTCTGACTCCTAAGGCCATTAAATTGTACTTTTTTTTTTTTTTTTTAAAGATCAGTAAAATCTGACATAGAGCCAAATTTCTGGTAATGCAATTTGTAAAGTTCTCTCAGATGTTTATCTCAGGGTAACTAAGGTCTGATCCAAACCCATAGGAGTAAATGGCAGCCAGAGTCATAACCAGGTGCTTAAGTGCCCTGGGCAGCAACCCTGCAGAAAGCAGCATCAGTGACTACACTGCTGGTGGTGTGGCAGTGACTGGGCCAGCCGGGCAGCTGTTGCTGTTGTTGTGTCCCCCAACTCCTAGGGTTGTTGCCCTGTTCTTCCCCACATACTGCTGGCATGATTCCCATTGACTTGAACTGTGGACCCGAACCTAACTATGATCTTAAAGAGTTCTGAGCATCTTCCTTTTAGATTAGTGGTGCTTAACATTCTGGCCCCTGGGTCAGCTGAATGGCATGGGGTAAGTCTGCAGACTGGATTAGAGCCTGCATGCCAGGATCGGACCCCACACCAGTCCACATATGCTGGGATTAGGCTTCACACTACCCTGTGCACCTGATCTAGTGTGCAGAGCCATGCCAGACCATAGGCTTCCCACAGGCCCAGAAATTTGGCAGCAGGGGAGCAGTAACTGTTCCTTTGCTGCCAGATTTTTGGACCTGTGGGGAATCCATGGTTCAGACACTGCTCCAGGCGCTGGATCTGGTCTGCGGAGGGGGGGTTGAGCACCCCTGCTTTAGCTCAGTGTTTCTCAGCCCATGGTATGTGTACCCCTGAGGGTACACGAGACATGGGCAGGGGCCCTGTATGTGGGTGCTGCTTTTTGGTCTTTGCCTGCTTGGGCTGGAAATTTCAGCTGCCGCCCATCCTGCCGTGTCCGGTGCGCTGGGGCTTTCACTCCCCAGTGCCCAGTGTCAGTGCCAGGGGATAGGGAGGGAGGCCCAGCACAGGCTGCTTTGACTTGGGCCGCAGTGGAAAAAGTGGGACTCGGCTCCTGGCGGCAAAACTGGCAGTGCCGCGGTGGGACTTCCGGTTTTGCTTTTGCTGTGTCAATCGACAGGTAGTACACAGGGTACCAAAGGTTGAGAACCCCTGTTTTAGATGGCTCGATACCTCTTGGGTTCATATATGCTTCTTTTTGGTAGAAGACCTGAGAAGGGGTTGCTTATTTCACAAAGCAATAAAGGACTTATCTGGTAGCTTTATGCCTCAGTTCTATATTATGTGAAATTTCATATGGAGAGAAATGCATTTCAGCCTGTACAAATGTGGAAGTTGTATTTTAAATGAAATATCTTAATTACCACTCAGCATTGCTAAGCTTTTTGCTGGTGTCGGCAACTATCTTGCTGAAAAGTGCCATAATTTGAGGCAGAAATCTAATGCTGGAGATTTTAAACCCATTTCCTTCTTGCTTACCATTCAGGAAAAAAATACTGGCTTAGTATTCAGAAAAAAGAGGCTTTTCCTGTTTTTAACCACTGAACAGTTCACTTACTATTAAAGTTCTTGTATCACTGGCTTACAATTTTTATATTAGGAGTAATGTTTCCACTAAGAACAAAATAAGTTGGTCACTGAACATTTATAATTTGTACAACATAGTATTTCTTCTGAAAATTGTCCGTAGAAATCAAGGAGTTCTTTTTGTGTTGTATGGAGAGAGGTTGAAAGATAACATGCACTTGACTTTAAGAGCTGTTTGGTGGAACTTTTTAAATTATGTGCTTTGGGACTCAGTGTAGCATCGGTTGTTTTATTTATTTTTTTTAATTTACTTTAGAGTCAGTTGTTGAAATCATAATTTGTATTGCAAGGACACTTTAGGTGCTGCTTTCATGGTGAGTCTGTTTTGGGCCAGGTTATGGAGTTGGGAGCATTGAAAACAATGGAATTCTTTGAAACAGTGCTCCCTTTCTGCATCTCAGAATTGTTGTGTTGTAATCACTGTTCATTTTTCTCATCACAATTCTCTTGGTATTACCTTGTGTTCCCTTGTCTGTGTTACCCACCTCTTATCTTTCATTTAGTATTAGGTCCTCGGCAGATGATAATTTAAAGTCTCCATGGGATCTGATCCTTGATCTCAACAATTGAATGTCATACCATACCACACGTGGAGGGGAAGATGGGGATCAGATGTCAGGTCCCAGTCGTGCTCTTTCAACTTGCCAGTGCTTGCAGAGCCTGAGATCACAATCCCAGGCTCCACCTGCACTAGCAAACTGAACCTGCAAAAAGCGCAGCCAGCTGCCTGGGAGGCCCTGCTTGGTAAGTTCAAAGCTGTGTATCTGGGAGGCTCAAATGCAGGATTGCCTGTATGTGGCTGTGAATTTGTTCAGCCAGGGGAATTCTCCCTGCCTGGCATTTGCACTCCTAGTCTCCCACTAGTTAGAGACCCTGGGTTTCCCTCTTCCCCATGCCCACCAGGGCAGCCTCAAATGTGGAACCAGGCTAGGACTGCCTTATTCTGTTGACAATCAGCTAATTAGTGGCACATGCTTAATTTAAGGTGTCATGCAGATCAGCCAGAAATATGTTCTATGTTGTATGTGGAACATGTTGTAGCTTGCTTGCCATTTTATGGTGCTGTAAGTTACCTGAATGTGTGGAAAGTTGCATGTTGTTTGCACCATACACGTCATGCCTGACAGTGGACTTAGAAGGAGCAGTTATTACTTGTACCTTATGTGGGCATATTGCTCTGCCCAGTGGGGCCAGATAGCATTACTACTACTATAATTCCAAGAATAGCCAATGTTAAAGCATCAGACCAGATTGGCAGGGCTCATTAAAATGGACTCTTTGCACAACGGTTATTATATACATCTATGAAAATTAAAGAGATTCTGTGCTTGCCATTCAGAATTACATGAGGATGGTAGGCTTTTCTTTGCATTCATATTAACACACATAATAGAAAAAAATGAAAAACCTAAGTACAGTAGGTAGAGGAAAAACAAGTAGGTCATCCTCTGGGATAGTGGCCGTAAACTAAACATCCCTGTGATTTATGGCACATAATGCACTTATTTTTATTTGTCCTCTTCAACACAGAACTTTATTGTTGGAGAGATTTGATAGTAGCTTGTTTAGTGTGTTTGTAGCCACTTACATTTTCATCATAAAACCACAGTTTTGGGGCCACTTGTGGTTCAGCTGACTTTGTTGTCATTCTTGCTCACTGCTTTTCACCTCTATTTTCACCTTCAGTATCTCAGATTGTACAGGACTAGATAAGAATTTTCTGCCTGCTCAGTTCACTCCCATCCAGTTACCGGACTTAAATATGATGGCTTTGTTCTCTCCCTCTAAGTGTATCATCTCTAACCTGATTGAAGCATTTAAAAGATGTTTGGGCATTTTACATAATTGATAAAGATCTAAAATGAGAGAGACATCAAAGGGAATGAAGCCAGAAACAACTGAGGATTCATTTTTGCAGTACCTGTAAACTTTCCGGTAATGTTAGTTTTGCAGCTCGGTATTCCTCGTGTCACTCTGTTGCAGTAGTAAACAATGAAATGACAGAATGTTTGGAGGATGAGGGAAATTTTGATAGTGAATGAGGAACTTATTTTAATGGTGTGCTTTAGGATCCGAAGACAATCTACATACCTGTACTCAGCTAACAAATGCTGCTTGTTAGGGTGCTTATAGGTGAGAAGGAAGAATAGGACGTGTCTTATCTCAGCTTGCTATATGTGAAATGCAGAACATGGTTAGAAGGTTAATGTCTTTGGAAGAAAGCATAAAGGGTTGACTCCCCATGCTTCCTTTGTGACTGTGTGTCTTAGTCTGACTATGCATCACCTGTGGAAATTAAAATGTCTGTTTTTGAAGCTATAACCTTGTAATGGAAAAAGACTTGTTCTAGAGTTAGTCTTTTGTGTCTTCTAAACTGAGTTGGCTCCCCTGCTGTGACTTCAGTAATGCATCATTTCGTAAATTCAGAGGATTTAATATGTTTCTAGTGAATCTAAGTTGCAGTTAGATGGTTAAAAGGGAAAATTACTACAATGCATTGGATGCAAAAGCTTGCTCCCTCAGCTTACACCCATGCATTGAAAAACATCTTCTCAGCTTCTCTTACGTAGGTGCTGTGTTTGTGCATGAATATTGATAAACATTTTATGAACAAATGTCCCAGAAAAACTGAGAGACACAATTACAGTGGTGAGAAATGCAAGTAGTTCTGCTCCTATTTTGTAAGCAGCTAGCTGGTGAGTGTGATACTACAGCAAATGAAAATGTTACTATAGTAAATGCAACTACAGCAAATGAAACTGTCTTCTGCAGCTCTGCTGAGTTATGGCATCACATAAGCCTTTTTTCAATTACTTACAACTTTTTCCAAAACGGAGGGGAGAAAAAACACGAAGATTTTTGCTGAAATTCTTCATGCCAGCTAGTAGTTACTTTTTCTTTTTTAACGTTTCGTAAAAAAAATTTCGTCAGCTGTAATTCTGAATTCTCTGGAAATGGTGAGGAAGGAGGTGAGGGGAGATATGTGGTATGTATGCAGTTCTGAATGAGGGCTTAAATCTCTGCCACGAGAGAGATTGGTAGCATAAAGAAATTTTACAGTAATGTTAAAAACAGTCTTCCAAGTGTACATGTTGCATTCACTTCTTCAGTTTCAGAAGTGTCTGCCTGGATGCAGTACTCCAGATCTCCACAGGCAGATGATATTTGAAAGACCTCCATGCCCATATAGTAGGAATTTGCTGAAGTGTTGCTACCAATTATTTAATCTGATGCTGTAAGGAGACTTTGGAGACTGTCTACACTAGAAGACTGCCTTTTGGTAATGTGATTACAACATAGTTATCATCTAACACTGCTACAAATATTATTCCAATATGTAGGGTGGATGAAACGTGAATGGATCGATTACTGGTCTATAGTATCATCTGTTCTGTGCAGCAATAGTGCATTGTAACCAAGTTACCTGAAATGATTGTCTTTTTAGTCTGGTTCTTCTTTCTCTGAGGCCCCCTTTCCCCACTGCACAGTGCAGGGTTTTGGGCACCTGCTGCTGGGGTAGGGAGGGCTTCAGTCCTGCTCCCAGGGCTGTTCCAGCTTGTGCAGGTGCGGGGAGGGGGGTCTGGTGGCAGCGGGAGGGAGGGTGCAGTTTAGGGCATGTGCCTGGCAGCCAATCAGGGATGGCCTCTGCTTGGCTGCCTTTAGCAATCTCCAGTATCCTGGGAGGTGTGTGGGAGCACTTACTGCCTTCTGGCCTCAGCCAGTGCAGGCATTTGCATGCATCCATCTGCAATGTGAGGTTTTGGTTGGTTTTGGTTTTTTTCTCCTGATCCAATCTATGCATTTTAGTGAAACCTGTGTAAATTGGATCGATTCTGCCTTGGGTCTTTTGAATGTCTGTAGTTAGTTCAAGTTTCTGCATGCAGATGCTCAGTAGTCAGTGGTTACTAAAATCACTGGAAGTGTTTAATGCTTATTTTGGCAGCAGTGCCTCTATGCAAATGTTGGGCTGTACAAACTAAAATTATTTGTTGTGAAAATTGGAGGCATTTTTATTTACTCCATGCCTGCGGTATACTTGCATATTTTGGTATTGTTGCTGCTTATTTTTTTTTTATTAGTGACCTTATTGTACTGAGTCATATATGTTCTAATATTTATGTATTGGCTATGTTAAATTATTTAATTAATTCATACCTTAAAAAGCCCTCCAAAAGCTTTCAGTTTAAATAAATGAGATGGGCAAATAATGGGAGGGAGGGACAGCGGACCTGGAGAGGAAGTGATTTACCCAAGGTCCCAAATTATAGTTCAGTAGTAGTTTTCTGGATGGAACCTAGTCATCCAGGTCTCACCCCAGTCCCCAATACATGAACCATGCTGCCTCACTTTGAAAGGTGTTGATTTGCAGGGACATAGGAGCTTCTTGTAACTGTAACTTCTACAGGGGAAGTAGGGACTTTGGACATTAAAATACAGAAGGGTAAATTAGCTAGAATCACTGGAAGGTAGGGCTGATGAGAGGGATTAGGGAGGACAAAGTATGGAGTTCATGCATTATTACTGAAGGGAAAGAGTAGTGTTTGCATAGAGAGAAAGTCTGCAAGCTGTTTTTAAAAACCCACCCTGTATTGGCAAAATACAGCTAGTGGGCCAGATCCGGCTTGGCAACTGATCGGATCCAGTCCACAGGCAGGCACCTATCAATTGGTTATATCCAGCCCACAGCACTCCACATGGGACCAAGGCACACCTGCTTCTGCTCAGGGCAACCGATACCATGCTGCTGCCCATGCCCACTGATGGCCCTGGCCAGTGCACACAGCTTCTCCGCTGGTCTGCTCCTGATATGGCTGCAGCTTCCTGGGAGCTGCTTGGCTCACCCTACCTCCAGCAGGTCCTCCTTCTCCTCCTCTTTCTTCCGTCTGTGCTGCGCCACTCCAGGAAGCGGGCAGTCCAGGGAAGAGCGGTAGCCCTGGGAATGTGCTGGGCACCACATGCCAGACAGCTCCTGCCCCTGTGCATGGGGCTCCAGTTCTAGCTTGTGGCCACCTTCCACCTACTTTGCCCACCTAGCGTGATAAACAGCCACTTTCAGGTTTCAGGCTGGAGCCTCTTGTGCTGGGGCAGGAGCCACCTGGCTGCAGCTTCCTTCTTGCCTGGCTGGCCATATGGTGTCTGGCACACACCCCCACAGCTGCCACCCTTTCCCATGCTACCTGCTGCTTGGAGCAGTGCAGCAGGAGCTGTTGAAGGCAAGAGGAGCTGAGCAGTACTGGGCAGATGCAGCAGCAGTGTTGTGCACGCTGCCTGGGCCCAGGGATGGGTGAGTGCATGTAGATGTGAGTGGGGTTTGGCCCCATGTCATGTACTGTGGAGGAAGCCGCAGGCTGGATGGTGTGGGGGGAGGGAAGAGAGTGGACTCCGCCTGCACCGCTTGAGCAAGTTCTTTTACATGCGCCCTGCTCTCCCTCCCTCAGCCTGGCTCCTGGGACCTAGTGTGCAGGCAGAACCCCCCCCCTCCCCCCAATATACGAGAGAGACAAGAGTAAGACTTTATTTTGAGCTATTATACAATCACCTCCTATATACATTTTTGAAATAAAATATGTTATAATAGATGTTAGATTTTTAGTATGTGATTTGTTTTTCATCTATAATTTGTTAAAATACCTTCTGAAAGATTTTATATGTATGACCCTCAACAGTTCATCAAAACTCATTAAGTGGCCCTCCAGCCAAAATGATTGCCCACCCCTTTGTTAACCTCTCTTGCTACTCTTTGCTCCACCTTACTAATATGCCTCCAATAGCTGTAGAGTTGATTCTTCCCAACTTCAGACTGTTTTTAGGTGTTTTTCATCAGCTACGTTCTGTACTTTGTACAATTCTCAATAATTCTGATAACTTTTTCTACTTATAAGTAGCTGAAAAAGGTCTATAGCTAATAGTTTAACCAAATGGAGTAAAGATAATTTGGATAGAGAAGTGCATGTTCAGGGATGAATACATTATAAGATTTGCATCCTGCTGTCTTCAGCAGGGCTCCTTGCATTTAGGGGAGATGGAGGAAGTAAGGATTGTGTAAATGTGAACGGAATTTGCACAGCAAGATTCTTTTTTTGCACTTATAATACATTTTGATTTCAGTTATTTTACTCTATTTACGTTTTAAATGAGTTCCATACCTGCTTCTCTGCTGCAAAACAACTCGAGATTGGTGAGAGGTTTTATATAAATTCAATCACACTAAAATAACAAAAACAAGTCAATAACAATAAAAAAAAAAAATCATCCTCTGCTGGGTACCTAGTAGAGCTCATTTCAATGAAAGCATTAATTTAGCAGAGAGGTTTCTTTCTGTGCCATAGAACCCCCAAGGGCAACAGAGAAGAGGAAAAGTACTAACTATGCAACTGTAATGCTGCTGAGGAGGCCAACTGGATGGCAGGAACCCAGAGCACAAGCCTGGTTTCCAAGGTAAAAGGGCTGAAGCTCCTGACTGGTGGTCATTTTAAAGACCAGTACAAACCCTGTTGAACACAACTGGAAGACTCGAGGCTGTTTCAGTACGGAGTGGATTTGAGTTTGCGAGTAACTGTGAGGTAGAAAGACCCTGTTACTCCTGAAAGATGTGGGGAGAACTCCAGTGTGGGTTTTTCTTTAAGAAGCAGTGTGTCCTAGAGTTATTTTTTTTTTGCTAAAAATATGAGAACATAGTTTGATAAAAGACATATTCCAAAAAAACATAGATGGCTTTGGGTGCAGTTGCAAGTCAGTTTGGCTGTTTGATCAGCTGCTGCTGCAGCAACAGCTGCTTTTGTAGCCTCCTACAAAGGCAGCACTTAGAGCTGCCGCTCCAGTCACCCTGTCCTCCTTGGTTACACTACTGGTTTTGATGGTCTTGTATTTGGTGAGAGGTGGTATTTCTTCAGATTTGTTATATTCCAGATCTTTTCGATTTGATGTTTTCTTTAAAAAAAACAAACAAACCCCGATTATTGGAGTTGTAGAGCGTGACATTGTGAGGCCCAGTAAAAACAACCTAGTGCTTGTGTTCCCTTGTATTGTACATACACCAAATTGTTAGCATGATAGTAAGTTGTGCAGTGTTTTGTTTTTCCCCCAGGGGTGGTTACAACAATTAGCTGGAAAATGAAATACATGGGGAAAGCATCTGGAAGGTAAGACTTACCAGATGGGTTCCCTGTTGAGATATAATAGGGGGTTTTTGTTTGATGGTTTTTCCTTTTTTCTCTATTCTTGGGGGACAGAGATAGCAAGCAGAAATTGTTTAATTTCTAATCAATAAAATATTGTATAAAAAGAGACAGATATGTTAAGGCCAGAAGGGTCCCTTCTGTTGTGCCTAGCACAGGCCCTAGAATTTCAGCCAGCAAATTCTGTATTAAGCACCATAAATTATAGTTGAACAAGAGTGTATCCATTTAGAAAGAATTCCAGTATTGATTAAAAGTTTTCTAATGATGGATCTACTGCATCTGTGGTATGTTGATCCATCATGCAATTTACTCTTGTCAAAAATTTACATTGCATTTTCAGTTTTGAAATACTATTGTTGGAACAACTTAGCTAGGGATGCAGTTGATTCTCCATTACTTGAGGTCTCAAAGTCCAGATTAGGTGCCTTTCTGAGGACATTTACTCTGGCTTGACAAATGCTAGGGGTTTGCTGGCCGAAATTCTATGGCCCTTAGTATGCAGGAGGTCAAGCTAAATCATCCAAGTGATCCCAAATGACCTTTAGAACTTATGAATAATGAATGTGCATGCTATTAGAAACATAACTTTGAAATCAAGGACCCAGCTTGTTGTCCCCTTACTCATCAAAGGACCAGTAAATCCTCATTTCAACAATATATTTTTAAAAATAGCTTTGTGGTTGGGAAGAGTACATTTTATCAGTAACTCTAAGTATGATGAGATAATCTGCCAAAAAGTCAAAGCCAGCTGTATTCCAGCAAGACCTCATAAAAAGGGAAACCAGCTAATAGATCACACTTAAGCATTTCAGAACAAATCTCAAATTAGTTCTTGAGGTAAAATAAACAACAACAATTCCATGTACATTATAGTTCTAATTCTTTTTTCCCCCTGAACTTCCTGTGCTTACATGGATACTTATTGGCAACCAAAGAATTAGTAGTATGGACAAAATTTTCTCATCCCTCAGGCTGATTTATAATTGAAGAAAAAAGCCAAAAATTGACATCTTGGCACCATCTTTTTAAGACATCTTCATTGAGACTGACATTTATGTCTTTCAGCTAAACTAACTTGTGCTATATTTGGAAATATGCAGATCCACTTTCTCTAAAAGTCTCTCCCATTTCTCCTTTGAACTTCAGCAGTAATCTGATTTTTTTTTCAAAAGGGAGCAGAAATCAATAATTGAACTCTTGAGAGCCTGCTCCCTGGATGACTTCAGTGCCCACTCTTATACTTCTTTTTTTTAATACATTAAATTGCAATATAGAATGCTTTTCTGGTGTTTAATTTAACGTGCTTTGTCCATTGTAGTTTCAAGGAAGCTTTCATTGTTGTTAACCAGTTTCATTCACTACATTTTACATGGAGGCAGGGGTGGGGAATATTTTGCAGATCACGGGTAACCTTAAGGGTAGGTGGCTGATAAGAGGCAGAAGCAGGTCTACAGCCCAACCTCTTATTTGCTTCCACCTTAAAACATGAAAACAAATATTTATCTCAAAGTCTTTCTGGCTACATGTAACAGCAGAACCAGATTCTCACCTATGCTAGCCTGGGACACTCGAGAGGTGGGAGGAGGGTGGCATGGAGAATGGCGGCAGGTCATCTTGTATTTGCTGAGTTCTCCAAATTTCCCTTCAGCTTATGCCCAATATTTTAGATGGCTGGTTTTAATATTCTAAGGATTTAGGGTTGGTTTATTTCAGTTGATTTGTTTCATTGAAACTTTTGAAATGGTACTGAACCAAATCTCTCGTAGACGTGGGTGGTGTCAATTACTTGGGATTTATATGCTTGGGAAAGGGGGAGGGTCTCTTACCTCCTTTCCTTTCCCACTGTGGAATGCTGTTCCTGTTTCTTCTTTACCTTAGTCTGTGGTCTTCTCTGACAAGGTTGTTTTTGTTTTTAGAAATTAAGCATTTTAACAAAAATGTATCTGTTATAGAAAATAACATTTAATACATTTGGTTACATCAATCGCTACTTCTACTATTTAAGATAAAGCTATGATATAGTGTATATGGATTATATGGATTATTTAATGTATGGTCTTCCCTTATCTCCTTTTAGACCTTATGCGTTGTTTAATTGTGTTTGGTGGCTTCTTTTATTTGCTGACCAAGTTTCATAGATTTCATAGACAGTAGGGCTGGAAGGGACCTCAGAAGATCATCGAGTCCAGTCCCCTGCCCAAAGGGGAGGAAGTCAGCAGGGGTCACAGGATCCCAGCAAGACAGATATCCAAATGTCTCTTGAAGGCATTCGGGGAAGGTGCTTGAACTAACTCTAGCGGCGGTCTATTCCAAACCTTGGGGGCTTGGATAGTAAAGAAGTTCTTCCTTGCGTCCAGACTTAAACGGTCACAGAGGAGTTTGTGACCATTCACTCTTGTCATCCCTTGGGGTGCTCTGGTGAACAGACGTTCCCCCAGATCCTGATGAGCACCCCGATAAATTTAGTGGTGACCACCAGATCACCCCTGAGCCTGCACTTTTCCAGGCTGAAGAGTCCCATAGCTATCAGCCTCTCATCGTAAGGTCTGTTTTCCTGACCTCTTATCATGCACGTGGCTCTCCTCTGGACTTTCTCAAGCTTCTCCACATCCTTTTTGAATTGTGGAGCCCAAAACTGGACGCAGTACTCCAGCTGCTTTAAAGCTTTAAGTTTTATCACTTGCTTTTGGTCTCCGTCCAACAGAAAGTAAGCTGTGCATTGCATCTTGTCATTGAAGAGCTTTAATTTTAAGATGTCTGGAAATCATTTAGTAACTGGATCATTATCTAGCAGGTAGTTCTGAATACTATGAATACCTCACAGGTTTGGGCCCTATATAAAATTTTGGCAACAGTTGCCTTCAGAATGCTTTGTGAAGGAAACAGTGACATTCTTTGTAGATTGCATGGGCTATAAAGAAGGTGTTAGGCTATATTCAGGCACTGTGCTATTAATATTGAAGCATTCTTGGTTTTATGGTTGCTAGTTAAAGGAAACTGGCTAGGTAAGAGAATGCGTTCCTGACTTTCTCAGGATGCACTACTCCAGCTGCGGCCTTACCAGGGCCGAGTACAATGGGAGAATGATGTCCTGGGATTTGCTTGAGAAGCGTGCCAGCGTTTTGCTTGCTTTACTAGCCGCAGCATCACATTGAAGGCTCATGTTTATCTTGTGGTCAGTCATGACCCCCAAGTCCCTTTTGTCTGTAGTGCTAACCAGCATAGCACTGCCGAGCCTATAAGCATGCTGCAGGTTTTTCCTCCCAAGGTGGAGAGCCTTACATTTTTTGGTGTTCAACACCATCTCATCTGCCCAATTCCTGAGCCTGTCAAGGTCTGCCTGGATCACCTTTCTGTCCTCAGGTGTGGATACTTTACCCCAAAGTTCGGTGTCATTGGCAAACTTAGCCAATCTGCTTCTGACATCAATGTCTACATCATTAATGAAGATGTTAAATAGTCTAGACCCTAGGACAGAGCCTTGAGGGACCCCACAGGTCACAGCACACCACGGCGATTGACTTCTGTCAACCACCACCCTCTGGGTCTAACTGCAGAGCCAATTCCCCAGCCAGCGGATCGTGGTGAGGCCAAGGCTGCAGTTGGTCGGTTTTGCCAAGAGGTGACCATGGGATACCAGATTGAAGGCTTTTTTGAAGTCGAGATATATGATATCAATCTCTTCCCCCTTGTCCAGGTGATAGATCACCTGGTCGTAGAAGGAAATAAGATTGGTCAAGCAAGACCTACTTGGAACAAACCTGTGCTGGCTATCCCTTAGGATTTTGCCATTGGCCAATCTGTTGAGAATGGTCTTTTTGATCTTTTCTAGGACCTTCCCTGGGCTAGAGATCAGGCTGATGAGCCTGTAATTTGCTGGATCCACTTTCCTCCCCTTCTTGATGATAGGCACCACATTGGCCTTCTTCCAATCTTCAGGCACTTCACCAGAGCACCAGGAGTTCTTGAAGATCTGTGCCAGGGGCTAAGCTATGATGCTCTCCAGCTCCTTGACTATTCTGGAGTGTAAGCTGTCAGGGCTGGCTGACTTGAAGGTATTCGGTCTCTCAAGGTGTAGGTTTAGGGTTACCTAAACCTATGTCCTCTTTTTTGATCCTCCAGTATCCGTCTGGGCATTTTTTTGAGATCTGAACCAGTGTCCAGGATTTTGCTCCGCTCCACTGGTTGGAGCAGGGGAGGATGACCGGAGGCAGAGAGCACCATGTGTGAGTGCATGTGCACATGTGTGGCTGGCAAGCGGCCAGACGGGGTGGTAGGAACAGCCTTGGCAGCTGGGTGGAGAGCAGGGGTTGTAGAGCCAGGGCTTGGGGACTGTCAGGAGAGGTGTGTGGTGAGGTGCTGGTGCCTGGCAACACTGGGGCTGTGCCAGGGCAGGAGGGTTGGGGGGAACAGTGCTTGCCCCCCCTGTGGGGCAAGGGGGCAGTGGAGCCCTTTGGGGGTGACGGAGAGCTCCATGGGCAGGTTGGAGGCACCAGGGCTGGTGCCCATGCTTGCTGGGGCAGGGCAGCCAAGAGATGCTCCCTTGGGGTGCCATGGCCAGGCTGCCTGGTGTGACACAGGAGGTTCCACAGGCCTTCCTTCCTCTTCTCTAAAGCCCACGCTGGGGCTGGACTCGCTTTGCCACTGCCTGCATGAACTGAAGTTGCTGTGCTCTGGCCTGAATGGGACAGGGGCAGTTGGGGGCCCCTGTTGGCAGGGCTAGGGGGTGTAGGGGGCTGTGGCTTCGGAGTGAGGAGCAGCAGCATGGACGGGAGGGCTGCAGGTTGTGAGTGAGGGGCACTGGCAGGGCTGTGGGTTGGGAGTGAGGTGTTCCCATGACATGTTTCCTCTTTTTTGGAACTGGAACTATGGTAACCCGAACCATGTTAGTTGTCACATTTGCAGAGGTTCACACTATGGTCACTCAGAAACAGGCTTTGCACCTTCTGCTTAGCAGTAGTTCTGCAGTTTATCCTAGGCCCCTTGAAAATGGCCAAGGCTGGTGACAGGACTAAAAGGGTTTTTGTTCTCCCTGATCTTATTTCGCGGCCTTCAATATTTTGTTTTGATTCCTTGTGAAGGAATGCAACTCTTTCCATTTCATGACTCCAGCTCTTAGTCAGACTTCTGCCTCAGGTGAAGCTCATGGATTAGTGAAGAATAGAACAAGCTCCAATCACAGGAGCACAGTACAAGCAGTATCTGTTGTTGCCTTCAAAAGTTTTAAGAGGAGGTAAAATGATATTGGGACAAACTTCCATAGAAGCCTTCCCTAAATTCCCTGAAGCTTTTGGAATGCTCTCCTATACTGGTTCCTTTCCCTGTCTCCTCCACAGAGTTTATTCCTGACAGTGATGCTGTCTGATTCCACTTGCAAGAATCTAATTTTTTTGTTATTCCAGATGTTAAGTCATAGAGTTACCTTTGACTGGTACTCTGCTATGGAAAGGCATTTGGAGATGTGTTTTGCAATACTGGAATCCTGAATTAAAGGATAACTAAATTTAACACTTGAAAGTGATCTAGATCTCCTTTTAACTCTTGTTATCTGTGCATATAGAGGGAAAAGACAGTGGTGTGTGGTTGTGTTGTTTGTTTGTTTTTAGCTTTTTAAAGAGAATAGCCCAACTGTGAGAGAGATGTACAACTCTGGAACAAAGTCAGATGTTTAGAGAATACATCTTCAGGTAAAAGTGCCATCTCATTTTCAGGATTGATGTGCAACCTCACAAGTCTTGCCCAAGACATGTTAGGAATGGCTCAACTCATGAGAGGTAACGCATTGACTAGTTTACATAGTAAAAGGGATCCTTGAACTTCAGGTACCTAAAAATTGAAGTGTGTGTGGGGAAAACCATAGTTTAGATGATTAGTTTTTCATGGTATATGGCCAAATCCTCAGCTAGTGTAAATTTTGTCTGTGGGCCTCTGTTGAGACCCAGTCACTAACTTCTTAAAACATTTATTAGCTGAATTTGGTTTAAAAACACTGATCCAGACACGCCTTGCTAATTCAAGAGCGGACAGACGGTGAGTAGACTGTTGGATTAATGCTTGGCCAGCATGCTTTCCCTGCCAAGTATTGTTTTTTTGAACTATTAATTGGAGCTGTGTCAGCATGCACACTGAAGTAATAACATTTGTGTTATATGTAGAACTAGTTTACAAATCAGTAATTAACCACAGGTTCAAAAGTTCTAATCCCTAGAGGATTGGAAAAGGGGCAGGAATTTGTTTGGAAATCTGCTGGTGAGCAACTTCCCCTTATCAACTCTGTGTCCCTTTCAACTTTTGAGTTTAAGTACAGAGAAAATTTAGTATTTTAGGCTCCAGGCAGATGTTACATTGGAAGTGTGATTAATGTGATAATGGAGCTATAAATTGTAACATGGTGCATGGTCAAGCAATTTATCACCTGATAAAAAGCCACAAAAATGGCCATCCAGTCATAAAGATGTTACTTCTAAAATGTAGAATACCTTTGCAGCTTATTTGTATTGCAATTTAATTTGAGCATGTGGCGTGTTACATAGGCTCCTAACATATATTATATTTATTGTGCAATTAACTGGTTAACTGCACAGTAAATTTAGACATGCTACACATGAAAAGTAATTATCGTATAATAAAAAATGGCTAACCTGCCACAAAGATGTTGCTTGAAAAACGCAGAATTTTTTTTATTACCTGGTTCCTATCAAGCTTTCATATGAACATGTGGCATGTCATACACATGGTGACAGGGTATGGCCAGGTCCTTCAGCATTCGAGAGTAGACTACAATCTCCTCCCCCTCCCCCCCAAGCCCTTTTCTGCAAGGGGACTCTCTGGTTAAAAAAGCAACTGGCCCAGCGTGAGACATGTTGGATCAGTCTTTGACTTGCACCACGGCTGGTGTCACCCAGCCTTTTACACACTAGGCTAAAATGGCAAGTAACTCAAATTAGCTGGAGTTGTTCCAAGGCAAATTGTTAACTTTAAATAATTCACAGCTACGGAAAATGGGATGTTGAACTTGGTTGTTTTTAAGGTGTGTATTTGGTGCAGCCCAAAACACACTGTTGGGAATAAAAATGGTTGTCTGTTTTTAGCCTCTGTGACTTGTACTGAACTGTTGCTCCAGGATACCTCTGCAGGAGGTGTCATTATTCCCTGCCCCACCTCCCTTTCTATAGGCAGCCTTCAAAGGTCCTTTTTTGGGGACCCATTAGCACCTTTTCTCTATGAGCTGCAGAGTGTAAACTTGCTTTAAATTACAGGGTAGTAATTTCAGGGGTGTAGGTTGTATCTGTGTTGGTCTAAGGACATAGGCAGACAAGGTTCTTTGGGTAAATTTGATGTCTCTTATTGGACCAATTCAAATAGTTGGAAAAATTCTTCTTAGCAACTTAGCAACTTTCCTCAGGCAGAGGTAGCATCTGCAGATGGTCTGTGCTCTTCCTGGGTGGAGTAATAAAGCAGTCAGAGGCCAGTAGATATGCAAGGAAGCCAGTTAGTTAAAATGTAAATTGAGGTGGTCAGTAGGTGAGAGACAGGTGGGTCGCGGGGGCGGGGGAGGGAAATGAATGGTAGCTGTGGTCAAAGGATGGGAGACAGGAGGATGGGGAAGGGAATAAGAACAGCTGGTAAAAAGTGGACGGTTTACCTGGGGAGTCAGATGTGTGTTATAAATCCAATGTCTATATTTAGTCCAAGATTTTTATATTCAGCGGGTTGATGATGTGAAGCTCAGAAGCTTGTCTGTAAAAGGTATTTTGTAAATCTCCTTTGAGGATTTGAACTGAGAGATTGGGAAAAGAGTAGTTTTCTCGTGAGAAATGTACCTCCACAGGTAATTGAGTATTCTTGTCTTTGATCGACTTTCGGTGTGCATTCTTTCTAGTGCACAGTAGTTGTTTGGTGTCTCCTACATATTTTCCATCAGGGCATTGATTGGTGCATTGGATGAGAGATGCTACATTTCTGGAGATGCTGCTGTAAGATCCAGAAATTATGATGTTGTGGAGGGTAGTAGTTGTGAGGGTGATGCTGATGTGTTGGCAGATTTTACATTTAACACATCTTTCTGGATCCATTTGGTGTGGTTTGGGCCATAGGAAGTTTGCTTCTGGTCATGAGGTTGGTGAGGTTTGGTGCTTTTTTAAAGGATGGGATGTGTGGTTCTGGGAAGATGTCTTTGACAATTGGGTCTCCTAGTATGCGTGGCAATTGTTTGAGGATTTTTTGTATACAGTGGTGTGTGATTCATGGGGTTTTCTCTTCTGTTTTACAGCAATTGTTCATGTGGTATCCGGGTGGCTCTTTCAAAAGTATGATTTATCTCCCTGGAGGAGTGTCCTTGTTGAGTGAAGGCTCTTCACTCAACAAGTGAATATTGGTGTTGGAGTATTCCACAGGTAGTCTGATGGAGCGGTGCTGCATGTTGAGTTTCTGGTGGAAATCAATCGGAGAATATAGGTTTTCAGTCCAAATGATGATGATGATGTCATCAGTATATCTTAAGTATAGCAAGGGTTTGATGGTGCGGTACTTGAAGAATTTTTCTTCCAGGTGGCTCATGAAAAGGTTGGCATATTGTGGGGCCATTTTGGTGCCCATAGCTGTGCCTATGGTCTGGAGGAAGTGTTGATTATTGAAAATGAAGTTGTGTGAGAGGATGAAGTGTGCAAGTTCAGTAATATCTTTTGGGTCTGCTCTCTGAGTTGCAATCTTGTTCTTGCAGATATGCAAGACAAGCTTAAATACCATAACATCCTGGTGTAGGATGTTGGTATATAAGCTGGTAACATCCATAGTGGCTAGGGAGGTGTTGCTGGGAGGGTGATCTGTGTTTTTAAATTTTCATAGAAAGTCTTGTGTCTTGGACAAAACCTGAGTTTGGGTGACAAGAGGTTTTAGGATTGATTCAGTCCATCCTGGTATTGCCTCAGTGAGTGTTCCATGGTTAGATATGGTAGGTCTGCTAGGGTTCCTTTGTTTGTGGATTTTAAGGAGCATGTAAAAAGTCCCTGGGTTGGGTAGTGAGGCGATCAAGGTCTGTAGTTTTTCCTGTGGTTCTGGTGGAAATGATTTAATGGTAGTTTTAAGTTCCAGGGTGAAAAGGGGAATATGATCTGCCTCTAGTTTTTTTTGTAGTAGGTGGTGTCAGAGAGTTGTCTGTTGGCTTCTTTTATGTAGTCTTCATGATTCAGGATAATTATAGCTCCTCCTTGATCAGCTGGTCTTATTACTATTTGGTGGGTTGATCTTAAGGATTCTGTGGCCCTTCTCTCTGAGAGGGAGAGGTTGTTATGGTAACATGTATTGTTGATTATTTTATTGTTCATTCTTTCTCTGAAGCAGTCAATATAGCTGTCAGGTTTGGATTTCATCCACTGAGGTGTCCAATCTGATTTTTTGGAGGGGGAGGGGGGGGGAGGGGAATGATTGGTTCCTCAACGTTGTCAAAGGTTGAAGTGTTGTTGGAAGTGGATTCATTTTGGTTATGGAAATATTCCTTGAGGCGGAGGCATTGGAAGAATTCTTCTAGTTTTCCACGTTTGAAGTAGTTTATTAGGATGTTTTTTCTGGACAGAAATTCAGGCCTTTAAAGAAAACAGATTTTTTGGCTTTGGTAAGTGTGTGCGTGGAGAGAGTGATATTTGAGGGTTGGTTGCTTCTTTCACTTGCATCAAGTTTGAGGTTGGAACATTGTATGATGTTGTTGTTATTTCTCTGAAGGCTATTTTGTGGTTGGGAATGTTGTTCCTGGAGTAAATGGTTTCATTTCTTCTTTTTATGTTGAATGGATGTTGTAGAAAATCTTTGGTAGTCTCTTTAACTTTAGTAGTAATTTAAGAGAAGGGGAGAATTTGTTTGGAATTCTGCTGGTGATAAAATGGGGAAAGAGGAAAAGCACATACACAAACACATCTCATAAGGTGTTCTGGAAGACTTCAAGGAGTGCCTTTTTTCCCCCCTTCTCGTGGATCTCCCCTGCTCTGCATAAGGGTTTAGGGGAGCAGCTCCTTCACCAAACGGGTTTGGGAGGGGGCTGGCTGCACCTGCCATTGGCCTTCTAGCTCCCCTTGCTGGTGGGTGATGGCAGAGCAAGTTCCCAGGGCACTCTTTTCCCTTCTCTGGATAGCTTTCCCTGTGAATGTGAAGCAGTTTACAATACCATCGACCAGGGACCTCAAGAACAGCTTCCTGAAGATAGATTTCATAGAAGATATTTATATACTTGTAAATTCACTATGGAGAGGAAGGGTGGTCTTTCTGGTCAAGAAAAAACAAGGTTATCTAGTATGGAAATGTCCCTTGCAGTGCATGTATTTGTTTGAACTGATATATTTAGAGGATTCCATGTTTCTGTGCTGCCAGAGTCTCTTAAATATTATAAATGAGGGATTAAATTACATGTATTTAAAAAAAATGGTTAGAAATGCAAAGTTAGAAGCTTGTGCTGTCAAGTGGTAAACTAAATATGTTAAATGGTTCTGTCTGCCTGATTGGAGCCCTCCTTCTGGAGGAGCTTTCATTATTTGTAATTTACTTGGACGGCAGAGACTTTGTAAAGCTACAGTTTTAAGAGATGTTAGATTTGTGTCTAGCTGAAATTTGAAGGCAAGTTGAGGTGGTTGTTGGTATTTATTTTAGAGCTAAATTACCTTCAAATGATAGTTATTCCAGATTTGTGATGATTTGTGGATTGTGTCCCCTCAGATCCACCAGTCAGGAATGTAGGTAGTGGCAGCATAGACCACAAAAGTGTCGGGCAACACCACCAATGTACTTCCCTGAATGTTCTGTTGACAGAGCCTGGATGGTTTATCATTTTTCTCTAAATTTCTTTAACTGGAGTGTTTTTATTTACTTGTTTTATTAATTGTAAGGATTGCTGGAAAGAAAGCTGTGAGAGAGAATTTGAGAAATTAGTTTTTGTATTGTGGGAATAAGTGCTGTAGTTTATCAGTCTGAGTTGCCACGTGTTTGGGCAGATATTATTTTTTCCTGAACTTTCCACTGCAAAATGTTGCTAATATCACTTTTTCAGAAACTTGCTCAGACAAAATAGTGGGCTTTGGTTGGTTGATTGTTTCTTCCTCCAATCGGCTACATAGCAATCATCCCCATTAAGATCCTGGCCATACATAGTTTATATAGCAGAAAGTATAACTGGCAGATCTTTCCTCTCTTGAGTTTTTGAGTGTTGAAATGTGCTTGTGTTATATCCACCTCTTTATCTAATCTTGTGCTTTTCTCTAGTGCTTGTCACTGTAATATCTAAGCACTTTTTAAGCAAGCTATTCTAACATGGTGAAATCTCTGAGTTACTTCATGCAGTCTTGTCTCTGTGCCTAGATTCTCTTTATCAGTGCTAATAGTCTAGCAGTGTATTCAACTGGTGATCAGACTCTGGCTCAGTAGGGACCTATTTAATTTGTGATTTTGTGGAAAATGCAAACTCTGCAATTCTCTTCAAAACCAGCTAAAAAATAACAAATAATAAAAAGCTAGCTCCCCAGTGGGAGCTGGTTGTTCTTGCTGCCTCAGTCCACATGGGCGGGGAAAGCAGGGTGGCACAAAGGGTAGTTGGCAGCCAAGGTGGCAGCTGTTCCCTCATTCCCTCCTACCCCCAGGACCTTTTTGCTGATCAGTGGTGAGGTGCAGGGCTGCTGGGAAATGCCCATGAAATTGGCTCCGTGCTGCAACCAAGCCATGAAAATTCCTTTGTCTGGCTACACGTTCAGTAGGTTCCTACCGATCAGTCTAGTCTCTTAGCATGTTTAACAGCTCTTTTCCATCAAATGAGATTACTTTAGATAGAGCTCTTGAATTGTATGCTCTTTGAAAGCTGCATTGTGTCCAAGGAATCCAGTTGTCAAAGTGTATCAAGATCTAGAATGAAATATGGTAACTGATATAGCATGGTCTGACCCAGCAATGGCTCTGATGCACAGGATCAAGGCTTGAGGCAAATGTGGAAGTGGGCTTGGAGTCAGGGAAAGGATTGAAACACAAGAAAAATGTATTCACAGTAGCCCAGTCTGTTGAAGAGATGGATTGTCAAGTTGGAGCCTCCAAAACTGCTTCCATTTTCTTCCTTAGTTATAGATAATGACACTAATCTGGTCTGGAGGTGACTGGTATGTGGATCACTGTAGTCAGAATCTTGTTGAGAAAAAAGACCTGAAATTTCCTAGCAGGCTAAAAGAAATATCTTTTTTTCACCATTCATGCTTCTAAATGATCTAGCCTTCCTGATGAGTTGAATGGGGCTCAGGAGCTCTGCACCTCTGAACCGGGAACAAATTCCTTTGATGGCATGTGGTAGTCTCACTTTTACTTTGAAGAGCATCCCACTGCTGGAGAGGGTCATGTCATTCTTGGCTGCTTTGAGTTTGAGCCAGGTGCTCTTCATCTGAGTGCTCATCCAGTAGGCCTACGGGACCTTTTGGAGATGGTGTCAGCACAGAGGGTGACTTATACGCGGGTGCTAGCTGCGTATCATTGGAACTGCAGAATCTTACTGCTTCTCCAAGTGGTCTTACAGAGATAAGGAAGATGGGAGTAGAAAAGGGAAGATTCTTGTGTGAGGTGCCTGACAGTCAACCACTGTGCTTCAGGATTTTGTCACAGCTCTTGTTCAGCTGCCCCTTGTTGGATATTTACTAATCCACTGTTTGGACATGCATACTGAGCCTGTGTGCTTTTAAACTCTTCTTTGTCACTGGTTAGCCTCCAATTACTGCTACTGCTCTCTCTGGCCCTCTTAGAGAAAACTGTCTGTCTCATACCCCTTTGGGAAGAGGGACCCTGTGCCTCAAGCCAGTTACTCTGGGTTTCAAGATTATTGTTGAACCTCCCTTTCTTTTCCAACACCTTTTATCTTGTGCACATTCAGGTTTGTAGTTTACCCATTCAGGAACACATTATGAGTGACCCATTGCTTGGTCAGCACCCATCTGGAGTCCAGACTTGAAAAACTATGTTGCTCTGGGAATAGCCAGCTCTTTGTCCCAAGGTTTCTTCCTTTTGAATGGATGGTCCTCAAGGTTTAATGATCTTCTGTATTGAGCTTTCTGGAAGGATTTGTCCTGACACATCTTAGCTGTCCCAGCTCAATATGGAGACAGATGTTATAGGCTGTAATTGGGCAAGCCCCCCTATCTGTCAAAGTGATGTTGGGGGCTGTTTGAGTGCTGAGTTATTTACTCTGTGGCTGTATTGTAGAAAAAGAAGACTAGCGTCATGTGAATAATTGGATTAAAAGCTGCAGAGAGCTAGAGTAGTAAGGATAATGAAATCTGGCCTCTATCCATTGTCCTAAGTGCACTCGAGCTTTCTTTGTGCTCTATTTCAGTGACTGTATAGCATTCTGGATGTTGGTAATTGTCATGTGGCGCTTCATTGTTGCTACTTCTTTAAGACTTTGTCTTGAAGGCAATGTAGAAGGCAGGTTAATAGCTGAAGAGATTTTCTTCATCCAGCGCTGGCTTTTTGAAGCTAAAGCAAACTTTTTTCATTATTTTCCAGTGAATACTAGTTGCATCCGTCTTGAACAAACTTGAGACGTCTTTTCTCTTCTAGTTTGATTGCAGCTTGTAGGATGATGGAGCTTCTTTTGCTTGGGCTCTTATGATCCTTTGGGAAAGCTACCTATTTTTGATCCTTTAATGGATAGCAATAGTAGGCAGCTAAAGAAATTAATATTTAGTTTTGTTCTCCATGGGTCGACAATATAAAGGACCATGTTTCAGTTAAACATTGAACCTTCAGATATTAAGAAATGAGAGAACTGTAATTGTCCATTCAGGTGCAATTGAGCCCCCATGTGTATGTGCATTTTAATTAAAACTGGTTGAAATCAGAAGCTTCATTCCATGGGCAATACCAATGTTGTTTGTTTATTTTTAAATTTGTGTTTACCCCAACTTGCAATGAGAAGTCAAAGATATCAAAAGCTTTCATGGTACATAGTTGGAAATGCTGAAATGTTTTATTTCACTGTTTTATTGGTGTGCAAGTAGAAATGTTTCTTTTTCAGTCCTCAAGGTTTATTTGGGGTCAGCACAATGTTAATCCCTTTCTAACTGAACTACCGTAGCATCTTAAAAAGATTTTTGTGAAATCTATGTGGAGATGTTGGACAAACCAACTACATACACTGGAGGAGATGTTGGATGGACTTTCAGGCATAAAGTATCCTTCTTCAGGCGTCCCAAACAGACCCTTGACTCATGGTTCCTAGATGATTGTACCTACAACACTCCAGCTGTATTGCAATAGCTTGCAAGAGTTGAGGGAGGTCACTAGCTGTGTTAGTTTGAAGGCAGGGAAGAAGGCAGAGTAGAGTTGTAATCTACCTGCTGCAGGGCCCCATTCTCTTTTGGTGGCTGGACCCCTCAGTTAAGCTGCATTTTTCATAAAGCCCTGTAGACATGTGGATCTCCTGAGGCACCAGTGTGATTTATCTGGAGAGGAGTTTGCGGAGCACTCTGAGGTATAGTTCATCCAAGGACGCCAGCTAACAGAAAATAAGGTCATGAGTCATCCAAATGACAGTTCCCATAAGTTGCTGTTGCAGAAGGACAAAGATTAAAAATACACAAGCCTGAAATTAAATATTTTGGTTAAGTCTTGCAGACTAAAACATTTTGATTTGATTCTATCCATTTCACGCCCAAATAAATTGGTTTTGTTTAGGATTTTATTTTGTCATTTGGAGACTTGAATGGCAGCACTCTTCACTGCTACCACCTTTCAAGTGCCTGTTCCAAGGCATGGAGAGAGGAGATTTTTTAAAAAATAAAACACAGGAGTCATTATGAAACAGATCCCCCTCTCCTTAACCACCATTCTGAGAAATGGTGAAATATTTTTGATTAAAAAAACAAAAATAAAAGCAAAACCCACAATTCCATAGAAATTCAACCTGAAAGAAGTAAAATTTCATTAAAAACAGTTGGAGTTCAGCAAAGTTACAAATCATGGTAAAGAGGACCTTATACGAAGTGTTGTGCAACATTTATTGTAAGAGTCACTACAGTTACTGCCTTTAAAAAAAGGAAAAAAAAGGAGCATTGTGTTTCTTTCTTCTGCAGAAACCGTGTTGGATTCATTACCTCCCCCATGTCCTTCTGTTGGACTTTCTTTAAGTTTTTGTCTAGAAAACTAATTGATTCTGATTGATCAGCAACATCCTATTTCAGAATGTTTCTCTAGGTTTGGTACATTAGTGGAATTTCTCTTTCTACTAATTGCACTGGGCAGTCTAAATTAACTGTGGCAGTGTACAGTGTACATTATTGGCACAGGGAAAAGCTAATCCAATGACTCTTATATGGTGTGTTGTTACTGCCATCAGGTTTAAAATAAGATGATCTCATAACTAAGCCAAAGGCTTTTTTGGGGTGGAATGGAAATAACAAATCAAAACGTAAACGCAGGCTATTTAGGGTGGGTTAGAGTGTATGCTATTATTTGCCTTGATCTACAGGGCTATGTTTTGAGAGCTGAGCAATTTGAGTGTTGCAGTCAGATGCTCACTGTAGGGTTTTGTGTGTTCTTTGAATGGATATGCATGAAAATGAGAGGGCTTTCTCAGAGTAAAGGTAAGTTTTTGTGCTTTTTATATTGCCTTGGTATCAGATGGGAATGCAGCAGCTTGCTGAATGCTTCCTGAGAGATGCTGATTCTCATGTTACAGATTTCTTGATGGATGCTTCTGAAAATTTTCAAAGTTATGTAGTCTTTACTGAAACGGTGGATTTTTTCTTTTTTTTTATAATGAGGCAACTAGTTTGCTAGTTATGTCTGTAAAATCTAACACATGCAAGCCATAGGAAGGTTTTATTTTGAAGTAGCCAATTAAGGTCAATGTGATATCTCCCAATGAGGGTTCACCTTGCCTATTTAGGACAAGGTAAACTGCAGAGGCTCTCTTTATTAAGATTTTACAGTTAACAGAAGTTACTTATTTTGCTGTAAAAGCATACCTTTCTGGTTCATCAAAAAGAAACCCTAAATGACTAAAAAGCATCAGAAGTGTTTTTTGTTCCTAAGTCATGTAGGCGCTTTTGAATACTGTGCTAGTAGGATCTCAGCCCTCCCTTTTGTAAGGGCTTAATGATCTGAAGGATGTACTATGATAGTTTCCTTCACTCTCATCCTCCCAGTAGGTCAGGAGATAAGTTTTATGCCCTTTGCCTGCCTCCTAATATCTATTGGGATGGCACCAAACAGCAAACTGTTGTTAGTATGTGTGCCCTTCTCAATCTGGAAATCAGTCACCTTCATTTCACAACAACTGTACAGGGTTCCTTTTCAGACCTTGTCTCCTCCAGTTCTAAATGGAAAATATAACCTTTAAATGTTGTAAAAGCTTGACTTTAAACCTTAAGGCCAGTAGAGCTGTGTAGAAATTGTGTATTTTTTCTCAGAGTTATTTATTTGAAAGGGAAGAGAAAAACCTCCAAACCCTGGAGTATCTGAAGCCCAAATATTTCAGCACTAAAGACCATGAAAGTATAATTGGCTTAATTGATTTTCATTGCCCAACCCAATAGTGTGGGAGCTTGATGCCGAATTATATAGGACTGAATTAAGCACAGGCTCAGACCTGTTCAATTTAAAACTTTTATTGTTTCACAAAGTCATAAACTAAAGGAGGTCTATTGGTTCACGAG
>NW_017728931.1:48898289-48957354 GCF_001723895.1 Crocodylus porosus | reverse complement strand
CCTATTCTTAACAATGTAAGCGGCATGTCTGCTATTTTTATCATTGTTCAAAGGTCAGAAGTTCAGTATTTTCATCTAAGGGTCAGAAAGTGATTACCGGAATGTGAATCGCTGACTCCTCAACCTCCTTGAAGCATTCTGGGAGTTTTAGTGCATTTTTTTTTAATGCTAGGCCTTGCTTAGCATAAGCACTCTCTCACAAATAGAAAGGCAAAAAAAGAAACAATGGAAGTAGTGACAAGAAAAAATGGATTTTTAAAATTCTCACTTCTGCTAATCTAAGGCTGATTGATAACCTAAGTAAATTTGTCTGCAATGTATAATTAAGTCAACGGACAACCTTTTAGATAAAAAAGGTCAGTGATAATGCTGATTCTATTGTTGTGCACTTGTCAGTTATTGAATTACGTGTAGAGCAGTCATTCTTTTAAAAAGGAAGAAAAGCCACAGTCATGTGTATTATTTAATATTTAATCCATCCTGCTTTATTGACATCCAATTTTTACTGTGACTGAGCTAATTATACCTTTTTCTTCTTTCTGGCCTGTGCCCCTCTGTCTCTACTTCTGGGGTAGAGTGCTGAAATGCTCTCATCTTACACTGGGCCCTGGGGCTGCAGTTTTCTATGGGCACTTATACATGCAGGCAACCTATGCTGACGTGCTAGAAATTCAGCGCATTGGAGCAGACTCTATTAATCTAATCTGTTGGAGCACATAAATTGACATGCCCTGACAGCCTCAAGCATCATGTGTATCAGCGGTGCAACACACTTCTGCAATGACAAAATGGCGGTGGTGTGCTTTGAACTAAAACATGTTTGATGCGCTTAAGTTTAAAGCCTACCGCTGCCATTTTCGAAGGACAGAGACACGCTGCGCTGCTGATGCATGTAACGCATGGGTGCTTTTAATTAGCACGGCTTGCTAATTAAAACCACCTGGCACCACATGGACAACACATGTAAAACACCCTTTTTGCCTTATATCTACTACACGAGTAGATCCAAATGAATTCTAACATCTGCATTGCTTTCTTCCAGGAGCTGCTGACTAATGGGGTATAGCCTGACTTCTTAAACAGCTAGTCTAACAGTCTATGCCCATATCTATCTATCTTATGGTTTATCGTTACAAGTGCAACTTAAGCAGCCTGATTACTTTATGTACCCCATATATGTCTGTATGTTAGCCTAAATTCCCGCCATAGCCACTGCCTCACTTCTGAGAGTCTCTCCCTTCTCTTCTGAGAGTTCTGAGAAAAATGGCTGAAGATCTTCTGATATCCTTGTATTCCTGGGTTTTTTTCTTGTGCTAATGTTTACAGCTTTTCTTGAGACTACTTTCCTGTACAACCCTGTGTTTACCAAACAAACAGTCACACTGCAGGCATCCCCAATAACTATATTGACATATAAAATATATTGATAAGTCAGTGCATGGAAGCTCCATGTCTGTAAACTATGTTTTAAAGGATGTCCCAAATAAACATTGTACTGGTTTACTGTAGCCCAGTGATATTTTTTTTTTTTTCATTTGCAGACCCCTAAAATTTTTTGGAATGGAGGCACAGACCCCTTTGGAAATCTATTGGGTAAATAGCAAACATAAGTAGATAATTACTGAGAAATTATTGTGTTAAAAATAAAATAATATCACCAATGACAATAACAGTAATACAGTTTTGTGAACTCACTATTTTGTCATAGTTTCTAATGAGATGGTTGAGCTTGCTTCTTGGCAGAAAGCGTTTAAAAGTTTGGTAGAATAGGTGCCAGTTTCAGTCTTAGATTTCCTTCAACATCTAGTTAGTTTCAGGATTTTGTTTTTATTGAAATGAAGGCTGATAACCCACTTTCATGAAAGTGTGTGGTGGTGAGCAGTACCAAGACTTAAATGGTCTTATTTATCATATCAGGGTACTCCTTATTTTCAGCCAGAACCACCAAGAGGTTTCTGTTTGAATTTAAGTACCCCCTCATAGGATAACTTGCGTATAATTCTCTTCTTTAGCTGTTAGACAGGATCTAGAGTTACAGACTGCTACAAAGGGGTTATGTAGCCACTCATTCATTGCCTGTTTCAGGAAAGTAGTGGTAAAACTGAGATTTGAGTGCCAGCAAGTGTTCCTTGATTTCACTTTGTACATCACTGTCCAGCATCAACTTGTTTCAGCCCAAAAGCTGTCAAGGGTTTCAGATGTATTGAAGCTGCTTTCTCTTTCTCAAGAAGCCCAGAGTTGAAGCTTCTTGATGAAAGCCATAAGGTAGTCAGTCCCCTGCATACATAGGCAACCATTCACCGAGGGATTCTCCAAGATTGCTGTGTCAAACCCACATACATTCACATGTATTAGTTGTGCTGCAAAGATGAAAAGTCAGGGCACTGACTAAGCTACTAGATATCCCTGTACCCCACAAGACTTTTGCTGGTGGCCTCACATCAGTTTTGTAGGACCTAACCTTTCACTAAAAATATGTGCAATTCTTATTGTTCAAAATAAAGCTTTTAGTAAGCACCTCAAGACGCTGTCAATTTTCCCAATGGAAATTCCATCCAAACTGGTATGCAGGCAGATGGAGAGGCTGTGGGGCTGCAGCATCGCCAGGTCCCATCTGAAGAAGTGGTGGCAGCAGGGTGAGGTGGGGCTGCCGGGCTGCACTCTGCTTGCTGGTGCTGCGCTGCCTGCTGCTGGTGCTTGGTCAGCCTCTGTCTGCGGGGTGGGGGTGCTGGAGCAGCAGCAGAAGCAGCAACGGCAGTGCTTCCCCTTCAGGTGGGACCACCGTCTTTACAGCCACCTTTTGCGGACCTCGTAGATGTGTTCTGTGGACCCCCCAGAGGTCTCTGCGGTGGATGGGTTGAAAACTACTGCTTTAATCACTGTCTGGTCATTGGCAAGCCCTGCCTTCCTCAGAATTGAACCATGAAAGGGTGAGTGATCTCACCATTGCAAGGAGGGAGTCAGTGAAGGCACCAACCAGCACCCTACTCCAGGCAGGTCAACTTTACGGATAGTAATGATGCATTAATGGCAAAAGGAGGGGGTGGCTTGTCCTGGGAAGGGATATCAATTTCATTCTCTAGCTGCAAATGTGTCAGTAATAAGAATAAACCACTGAAGCATCCTGAATTGCACAAAGAAGTACTGAATGCAGGAAAATGTCCATAAAGTTAAAATATGAATTATGCATCTCGTATTCCTTCTTCCAAATTATACCTTAAAGACTCTTTTCTTTTGTGCTTTTTCCCCTTTTCAGAAGCTTCCTTTTTCTCTCCCATTACAGTTTTTCCCCCCTACTTTTCAATGTTTCACCTATAGGACTTTTATCTTTTTTGTTCTTTGTTTCTTGTTTTCCTCTACCTGCTGTGTTTCTTTTCTTCCCTCGGTTAAGCTTCTCTTAGCTATTTGCCCCTTTTCTTCCTCTTCTGTTTTTCTTCCATGTTGGAGGACTCCTCTCTTCCCATCTTGCCCTGTCATTATATCTGTCCTCCCTACTCATCTCTTTTTCTCCATGCAATGGACCCTGAAAGGTTTGGGTATGGTGTGTCTTTATGTAGGGTTCTTAAGGAATCCCTGTGCTGTATAACACTGGGTTGCAGGCATATGTCAAGGGATCATAACCACCTTTTTCATATTGAAGAAGAGGTGAGGCCCTGGCTACATGAAAGATGAAGCCAGTGGAAGAGAGAGAGTTGGAGTATGGCAGTTACAAACCTATTGAAAAGATTTTCCGTTGCAGCCTTTGCCCCTACAGGGAGCTCTGCTGGGAGAATCCTATTCTGTACGTGCAGGCAGGTGTGTAAAGGACCCCCTAAAGATAAAACTGTGCCCCTATGCTACTACAGGTAGGACAAGCTAATTCTGCAGCGAAGAAGGGTAGTAAGGTGCACTGAAGGATCTGTTGATAATAAACTTGCACAGCATCTCTTTAGCATGCCCAGATTTTGCAGCATTCTCATTTTTCCTCACCTTTGTGTGCTCTAAAACTCGCTCATGTTTTTTTCCCTCGCAGAAACCAAGGAAATGGTTTTAGTATTTGTTGATGTGAATGGCTGTCTAAAAACAACTGCTCTGAAGGAGGCCTAATTAGAAAAAAATGAGGAACTGTCTACCATCTATCTAAATATATTGATCTTCCCAGTAAAATGACTCTTTTAACATGCATGGCTTTCAGGTTTCTTCTCCTTCAGTCAGCCAAATTGGAGTGAAGGGAGTTATCTGTGTTAGCAAGCACCCTGTAAAGTTCATTACAAAAGGAACAGAAACAAGAGGAACGCTAATTTTAAGTGATGCATGGTATTAAAGAGCGGATTGAGTAAGAGCTTGGATAACCTACGGCAGTGGCAATGTAATAGAGAAGTTTACACCTTGGTGTAGAGTTGTAGCCAACTCTTTCCATGTCTTGGGGTGGGGGTTGAATTATTATGCTGTCCGCTGGGGAGATGGGGTGGAGGACACGGGAGGAGTCTTGCTTGCAGGGGGTCTCTTCACTTGAGGAGGAGCTGGTACTGCTGCTGTCTTGGCGGTACTGGCTCAGGCTGCTACTGCTGAGAGATGGGCTCTCCAGGGTGCCCTGTTTCTGGGGCCAGGGCTGTGCTTCCCATGACAGAACTTCCTGGCATGTTGGGCATGTGGCTATACCTGCTCTGATGAAGACTTCTGGGGGAGAGAGCCATATTAATGCACCTTCTTAAGTCGGTGTGCCTGGGGCTGGTGTCCCTCTGCTCTGTAATTATGTTACTGCCTCAATAATGGATGATCTGAGAGCTGAAGTGGAATTTTACCCTTTAAGCAGTGATGTCCATGCTGAAGAAATGTGTTTTTGTTGTCAGTGCCTTGACATCTACCTTCCTGTTAGTCAGTCATTAGGTATTCCCTGTATTCTAAATGCCTCCCAGACCTTGTGGGCAGGGAGGCCTTTGTCCTCTGTCTTTGATAAAATGCTCTAGGCCTGCTACCTCATACACAGGTCTGAAGTTCACTTTTCCTTCCCCCCACCCCAATGGCCCTTAGCAACTGCCCCAGTAGTAATCCCTTGGCAAATTGTTCAGGTGATTCACTCACCAAGCAGATTTAACATTTTTCTCCACTGGTACCCAAAACACATTAAGGAGTTTGGGAGCTAGGAGGTGAGGTTAAGACCTGGAAGATCTAAGCAAGTAACTGATTAGCTGTGGTAAAGGTTGGCTGTCCCTTTTAAATAAATGAGAAGCAGTTGAACTTTTTGCTCACTGTCTGTAGCTTTAGGAGGACAACTTCACACAAGGTCACTTTCAGGTTGGTGTCTGGGCAATGTATGATTTGATATACATTTTAATGAGAACTTTACATTCTGTGGAAAGTTAGAAATATACCATCCATTTTTACATGCAAGGTTTCATACCCAGAGGTGGCAAGTTGCAGTTTGTCCTTTGTTGCAGCTTGACAAAATGAATTCCATAAAACCAGGCTGGTTTTGAAATAAAGCAATAGTTATTACTTGATAGAGGAAAAATCTTCAGGAAAATTATAAATGAAAAAGAATAGGATTGACCCATGCTAGAGATTATGCACAGCCTAGCTTTCCAGGATAGGATTGTGGATTATAACTTCAGATATGCATTGGACTAATGCAGCTGTGGCACCTGTTGTCTGTGTACACACCAAAGAACCTGTTTACCACAACCTCATCCAGTGAATGTTGTTTGTACAGACAGTATATAAAACTGGAAGAGTGTCTCACAAAATAAAATTGCTTATCACCTATCCCTATCAAATACGCTTGTCTGCAGATGGTAACTCAGGTCATCGCACATTACAATTCTTTTTTATTAACTTTAGATTTTATGTTCATTCTGTAGTGCACAAGGGCATCAGAGTGTTTTTGGTGATAACATTTAACTCTGTTCTGTGTAGCCTATCAAAATGGGTAGAGGCTATGTAGTGTGTCACTTTACTGAGAGTGTACGATGCCAAGAAAAAGCCATTTGAGTCTTTATCTCCTAGTTTGAGAGTTTCAGCACTTCTTGATAAAATTGCCTTTTTTCTAATATATGTGCAGTTAAGTGCTAGGGGTCAGCAAATTTGTTGCCTAAGCTAACCTACTGTATATGATAGAAAAGTAATGGAAGGAAATCTTATCAGCCATTTGAACTGAAATATTTCTTCTGGAAAATGTGTGGGTGGGTGATTACCAAAACTTACCATAATTAGATACAGGCAAAAGGTATTTTATTCCTCTACTATTCTATAGAAATGGTCCTGTTTTCTATAATTACTTGCACAGACTACAGTTTTTGCTGAACTTTATTAAGTTAACTGAGCTAAAACAACTTCACCCTCTGCAAGGTTAGCCAATTCCACTGCAATAGATGTCCTCCAGCAGTGTTTGCTCCAAAATGAACATGTCCACTTACACACGTGTTCCTGGCAGACGATGAATCTACTCTTAGCATATTATTTAATAGGTTACTAATTAATTATGATTACAGCCAATCAGCAAACAAAACAGCCCCCCCCCCCCAATTCTAAGATAGATAGGGACAGAGAAAGAGAAAAGGGGAAGGCTAAGGGGGAAGGGATTTGAAGTAGTTCAGACACCAATCTTGACCATATTGATTAGGAATGAACAAGAACTAGCATATTAACCGTTGGGGAAATGGTGCATTTCTGAACTGTTCTTTTCTCTGCTACCCATAGTGAGATGTTTTGAGATGAGGTTGCTGTCCTATGTAAGAATTGGGTAATACCTCATTAAATAATGCAAGTCCTTTAGTGTTGTTCATTATGCTCTGTACCTTGTGTGTTCTACATATATTTAGTGAACGTGATTTTTCTGGATCTTACTAGGCTTGTGTGGATGCTTTGCAATTTTATTTAGTTTTATAAAGAACAAAATGTAATGTTTTTCCCTACAGAAAAGAGCCTCCAGAAACATATATTTGGGGTGAAGAGCATTAGGGAGAAACGGATTCAAAATAAAAATGTCAAATGCATCATGTCAGCATCACTTAATGGAATGATATTTTTCTAAAACAGTATCAAGCATTTGGAACATGGTGTATAGAATGTTACATATTAGACTTTCATTCTGTGCTGTATCGGGGTGATTTTCAAAAAAACAAATGCTCGACAGGTGTCAAATTCCTGTTGACTTTTGGTGGGGTGGAAGTTCCTCACTGCAATGTATCTTTGAAAATGTTCTTCATATTTAAAAGAAAACATACCATGTTATCAGCAAAATTTTAATCACTACATCAGATAAATTCCTGAACAAAAAATGTCTCATATAGCATAAAGGGTTATCCATTAATGGTCAGGTAGGAAGCTGTCATTTTAAGTCTGATGTAAAAGATAGTTGAGAGAATTCAATTGCCATTAGCATGCAAGAGAAAGGAGGGATAACGTTGTTGGAAAGTAATTTATAATTTTTGATTTTATATTAATTTTGTTTGGCTTACACATGAATAAATTGTAGTTACCCAAGCTAGTTTTAATCTGTACTTTATGTCTAAACAAACTGCAATTACATCTCCAGTAGTAGTATAAACATACCTTAATTGTTTGCAGGATTAGGTCTGAATATCAGTGCAGCCAATTATTGAGCAATGTGGGGAGATAGCTAGTAGGACTCTGTAAAGCTTCAGTAGCTGATTCAGTTCAGCCTGATTCGGGGACTGAATCACCAAATCGAATCAGGAGACCAAATAAAAGCTCCAAATTGATTTTAAGCACCTGAATCAATTCAGACAAGCCTTGGAAAAGATTTGGCCTATTTGGAAATTAGGCCATAGGATAAATAGGCAGCTGACAGTTGCCTCCAGCTGGTAAGTCTTTTGCGGTTGGGGGAGGGAGGGATTGGGGCTGGGACAAGCTGCCCAGCCAGGGCAGGGGGGCGTGGAACATGAGCACAGTAGCACTGGGAGCAGGGTCTCTGCTCTGCTGCTGCTCACCTGGGGGGTAGCCCCAGGATGTGGGCGCGGCTTGCTCCGGGGCAAGTGGCAGCAGGGCATAGCCCCCGCTCCCAGTGCTGCCGCACCAGCATTCTGTGCCTGCCGTGTTGGCTGGCATGCAGTGGCAGGGCAGAGCCCCTGCAGCTTCCCCTGCCGGAGCAGAGGCAGGCACAGCTGGAGGAGCCATGGGAGAAACCCCCATGGCTGCTCTGCTGAGCCCCATCTCCTGCCTGACCCGGCCTCCTGGCTGGCACTTTGGGGGGGAGGGGGGGGAAAGCCCCGCACTCACTGGCTCTTAGGGCCTCTGAGGGCTTGTGGCAGAGCCTCCTCGCACAGCATGGGGCAGTGGGTGGCAGCAGGGATCGCCCCCCCACCTGGCACCCACGCAGCTGCTACCCCATGGTGCAAGTGTAGTACGGCTTGGCAGGATGTCAGGTACTGCCTGGGAGCTGGGGCAGCTCCGCATGTCAGCTGGAGCCTGGCAGCGCTCGGCCCCGTGGCCCCAGCTCCCAGGCAGTGTGTGGCACCCTGCCAAGCCATGCTGCACCCACACCATGGGGCAGCTACTGCGTGGGTGCCAAGCAGGGGCGGGGGGGCACGATCCCCACTGCCCTGTGCTGTGCTGGGGGGGTGGGGAAGAGGGGGACAGAACACACGGACTCTGCCACAAACACCCAGAGGCCCCAATTGCTGCTCCTGCAGCCGGTGAGTATGAGGCTTTATTAAGTGCCAGGGGGTGGGGCCGGGCAGGGCAGCCATGGGGGCTTCTGTCATGGCTCCCTCCGTCTGGGGAGAGACGAGCATAGCTGGAGGAGCTGTGGGAGAACCCGCAGCCGCCTGGCTGTGCCTGCCTCTCCCCTGCTGATCCAAATCAGCGCTGAATCTTCTGAAGCTGATTTAGCTGAATTGATTCAGGACAGTGATCCGAATATCTGAATTAAATCACTCCTCTGAATTGGCCAAATCCAAATCTGAATTGAATACTTCCCTATTCGCACAGGCCTAATAGCTAGCTAGATAGTTCCACATTGTCCCGTGTTCACTGACCTTTCTTCAGTAACTTACATGGATAAAAGAGGGTGGTGAAAGGCTACATGAAAGGTAAAAATATCCTTTAGTAAATGTAGCCACTGGATAACTAATTACTTAATGTACTCTAGATAAATGCAGGCACACATCTTAAAAATAAACAACACTAAATATATAAATATTCTGGAAGGATAAAATCTTGTTTCTGTTCTCAGTTAAACATTGTGGCTAAGCCGCAGGCATTGAACACTAATTTGCTGGTATGGATTCCACTCCCCATTTTCACTTGATGCCAGGAGACTATAACAGTAATTTGTACGGTTTGATTTAGACAGTTAACTCATTGCTTTCAAATATATGTGCCCCTTATTGCCCCAGTTTTATCTTAGTATAGTACATATGTCAAACATTGCTTTCAGTTTTATTTGCATTACTCAGTTATGGGTAATGCCTTGTTTTGGGCTCACTCTTTGGCTTATAAACTTGAGTAATAAAACATTAATTTTTACTTGAAATCATAAAAAACCCAAACAGCTCTCTTCCTTTTCTGGAAAATAAGCCATGTTCGTTTGTATCTTCAATAAGAATCTTAATTTTTGGGACAGCTAAGAGTCTTGTGAATGTGGAGACTCTCATGAAGAATATTCTGAATTAGCTAATACTGAATTCAAGGTGGATTAGAAAAAATGTATTCAATTCGTTTGTGACCATGCTGCTTCAGAATTCAAGTGGACTTCATTTGATTTAGTGTAATTACATTCTAAAGTGATTCATTTCCACTTAGTGTCATAGTTTCATTCACACATTTAGTTAGTTCAGATTAATTTTCTTGAGCAACAATGGATAAACAAGCCCTTACTAGGTTGGACCTGTTTTCTGCTAACATCAGTTCTTGAATACCTGTTTGACACACGATACGGAAAGTTAGTGTTTCTGGCCTCAGGTGCAGGTTTTGTCCACAGAGAAGTTAACCAAGTGAAAATGAGTTACCCTTTATCTCTTTGCAGCTGTCAATTTTCTCTTTAATGTGGTGTTCAACTGAGAATACCAAATTTGCTCTCGTGTTCACTGACCTTTCTTCATTAACGTACATGGATAAAAAGATGGTGGTGAAAGACTAGATGAAAGGTAAAAATAACCTTTAGTAAATGTAGCTATTGGATAACTAACTTCTTAATACACTCTATATAAACACAGACACATGGTTTAAAAATAAACAACACACAGGAGAAGGAGAGACTCTTTGAAGCCCTGAGAGAAACATAATCCTCTGATATATTTGCAGAACTGTTTCACAGCTGACACAATACCTAATTGCTCTAGGACTGAAATCTTTCTGATGGAAATGGGGGAATACAACATGGACTTCACATGCAAATTCTGCATGTTTATTTTTGTTGGCTATGTCTATTTAATTTTTCTGTTGTAATAATGTTCTCTGAAGTTTTACCATGACATCAGAAAGCGGTGTCTCTCCCGAGGCGGAAATTGTTGTCTCGGCTCAAACAGTCTTACAGAAGGTCGCCCCTTCATTATATTCAAATTTACCATGATGATGAACTGATCCCTGAAAATTTGGTGACAACATCATGAGATTTAAAAAATAAATAAATAAAAATGTTAGGTTCTATTTATTAGCTTTGGGGATGCTGTACCTTTAGAGTGTGCTCCGTTAACATTTTCAGGTTGGTTGGCTGGTTTTTATTTTTTCCTCTCTGCAGGCATGAAGAACAGAAACTTTTATTTCCACTCCCCACTCCCCTCTCAATAAAAGTTGAGATCCTCAGAATCTCTTGATTCAAGCAGCTGGAAATGATAAAACAGCAACAACAAAACCAAACCCTATGAGACCTGTGATACAGTTGTGAGAGTTGGCAACAGTGAAATTCAGTAAACTTGCATAAAGATGATAAATGGGGCAGTTGGAGGAGGGATTTCTGAAATGAAAGTGATGAGCTGCTGAATGCTGTGTAGCTCCTTATCACCATCAGTGCTGGCTTTCAGCTATGAACATCAATGGTGTAGAATTGACAAGAGAACGGCAGACCCCGGCACTAATCTGTAATTGACACAGCCCTTTTTGTGTTCCATTTGTAATTATCCTCTTGGTAGCTTAAAATTAAAATTTTTGTTCAGTTCTGTTTGTGTGTTGTTTTCCCCCTTTCCCCCCTCCCCATTCGGCTATTTCCCCCTCTCATCCAAATTTCTACTGGAGCTAGAATTTAAGGTGACACATTGCTTGTGTTTATTTCCTTTATTTGCATTGACTGATCTCAGCAAAGATCTGGGAATAGTTTTGTTAGCTGCAGCTGCAGAGGAAGAGAGGAAAACATTTGTTTTTGTGTGGGTCCTATGTAAACTGCCTCAAAAGATTCATTTCTCAGTGTCTGGCATGGTAGTACTGATTATTTTAATTTAACACAACTGATTTTTTTTTTTGAATGGAGAGAATGTTTCCACGGTAACATTTTGAAGGTATACACCCCACTTATCAGAGATGCCCTTTTTAATAGGTAATTACACAGATATCTGTTAGAGAATGGAGTTATTAGGTGCTGGCACAACAGCCAGTGAGTGGCATGGAATAAGCATGACTACTTCTATCATGTGGTGCAGCTGCCATCTGTGTGTCACTGTCCATTATAGTTTGAGTGACTTTCATTGTCATGATTGTAGCAAGTATGCATCTGAAGCATACTTTAAGTGTGTTCTAGTTTAGGTCAACAGGGAAAATTAGCTTGGTAGGTAATATGTATGTGGAAACTATGAAGTTAATTGTGCAGTGGTTTTGTTGTGGTTGCACAGGGGAGATCCAAGACTGGTGAAAAATACTGTAGCTTGATGTGTCCCGGCCTGTTCTGTAGGTCCAAGACTACAATAGCAGAAGATGCTGTAGCTCAGAAATGAGACTTACTAGTAGGGCTTGATGTGGGATCCTGCCTTTAACAGTAACAAGAAAAACTTGCAGCTACTTTGACAACTTGCTTTTTTTTCTTCTGTGTATTCCTATAACATTTGCATTGCCTTAGTCCTTTCTCAGTACCTGGTGAAACACAGGAATTAACTTGCAAAAGCGTCCTGTCTCGAACAGTGGCCACCTATATGCTTCAAAGGAAGGTGCAACAAACCTTGCAGGAAAGCAATTATGGGATGCACTACTTGGAGGGGAAGCTGTTTCTTTCTGCTGACTCCTTAGTTTCACTTAAATGTTTTGCCTACTCAGTGATCAAACTGTCAAGGTGTCAGTTTAATTAATAATCCTATTGGATTGTTAATTATTCTTTATGATATTAAGAACAATTCAGAAAAAAATTCAGTAGTGATTTACTCAGCATTGTACTCAGAGGTGCAGATCAAAATACGTTGTAAATTACATTGCAGTTTTCCTTTTAATGGAATATGTAAAGTGTCCTTTGAAAGACTAGAATTAGACTTGAAAGAATAATAGAAGAGATCAACTTTTTAATATCTTAAAAATAATTATATAGTTGAATCAGATGATTTGAAATAGGATAGCTGAAGTATGATAAGTTGAGTATAGGAAGCTATAAAAAGGAGCATCTTCATTGAGTTCCTTTACAGAAACAGAAGCTTCCATAGATTGCCAAATCCTATTTAAGCAGAGTTACAGTACTGCCATTCACTTTTATTTTTAGATCAACTATGCCAAAAATAGAAAAGGGAGTGGGGAAGTGAAATCAACACAAATATGCCTCAGGGGCTACCCTTTTTGCATGTTATTCTGAAATTGGAAAAAAATGTTGCGGACAGTTTGTTGGTCAGTCATTGGGCTAAATTGGGTTTTTTTCTTCTACTGGTATAAATCTGCATTAACAGTATTAAATGGTATGCATGTCTACATTTTTCTATCTGTAAAATTTTGCTATCACTAATCCATTTGGGTGGGTGCTTTCCTTCTCCATATCTTTGGCTAGTCAGTTATTAAGCAGGATTACTGATTATGTTGTACAGGCAGTCCTCAGACTTATGACACAATTGGTTCCTGAAAAACGCATCTTAAGTCAAAATGTTGTAACTCAGAACTGGTTTTCCCATAGGAAACAATGTTATAAATGGAGGATAGGTTCCTGAACCAAGGCCCAATACCCTATTTTCACCAAAAATAACCTAGAATTTTGTACTCAATTATAGATGAGTAATACAGCTACATTAATGTATTTATATTGTAAACAACAATCATATTGATTTGGAAGGACTTCTTTGAGGAGACTTTGCTGAACATTTTGAAGGACTTTTGGTTGGATTTTTTGAAGGGTTCTTGGCTGGAGTTTTCTCAGGAGTCTTGGCTGCAGGTTTTTCTGGAGTCTTGTCTGCTTTCTTAAAGAAAGTGTCCAATGGAGTTTGGACAGATGTTCTCCAGGGAGATGGGTGACTCAGAGAACTTGTTTGCTGGCATGGCTTGATGTCAAATCAAGAGTTGTAAAGTCAAAACTGATAGCAAAAGTGGAACGGGGTGTCAATTTATAAACATTGCAAGTGTGAAACGTTGCAACTTGAAATGTTGCAAGTCGAGGACTGCCTGTATAGCGTTTGGAGAGCCCAAGTAAGATCCAAGTATGAACTGCCTTTACCTGTAAGAGCTTAGTCTAATAGGCAAAATGGGCAAAGCACAGGCGAAAGTTAACAGCATTCCCATTACTGGAGTATGATAGAGCAGTTAAGGCATCTCGCTACAGCTCCAGAGATTTGTACTGAAGGAGACACCCAAGTCAACCCAGCTCTAAATAGGTACTTGGTCATTAGAACTGGGGCGTTAAAAGCGGCTGGGTCCCGTTCTAGTCACACACCTCTCATGTGGTATTTTGTGGCTGCAGAAACTGGTGTGCCTTAACCATGCTAAGCCAAAGAGCTTGTGTGGAAGTGTTGATGTATCTATTTTGTACAAACTGGGAACTGAGATAAGAGAAGATGTGATTTGACCAAAGCCATGTGGGAGGCTTATGAACTAAATTTAAGTAGATTTTTGGTTTCCTGAGTCAAAATCTAGTGCCTTGACCCCAGTAGACTGTTGTTCTCTGAAGTTAACAAGAATTTTTGTGTTGTTGAAAGTTGTGCAGCTTCCTAATTGTGAATGCCATGGGAGTTCAAACAAAGGAAAGGACCATTTTATGCTTATATGCATTCCTCAAGAATTGTAATGATTCCTGTTTTTCAATCCCTAAAGATATGGGTGTCCATACTCCTATCTAGGCATGTCCTTTCATCAACAACGATTGCTGTCACACCTGAGTATAAGGCTAAAGAGCAGAAGAGTATGCTTGGATGCTTTCTTTGAAAAAATAAATTGCAACAATAATCTCTGCTGATTAATGTGCACATCTTTGAATGTTCTGAAGTCAGGTACTTGCTTGTCCC
Source organism: Crocodylus porosus (assembly GCF_001723895.1). Taxonomy (NCBI): domain Eukaryota; kingdom Metazoa; phylum Chordata; order Crocodylia; family Crocodylidae; genus Crocodylus; species Crocodylus porosus. Next base: position 48,943,018 of record NW_017728931.1, on the reverse strand, counting down.
TGTAAATACCTCTTATTAGAACATTTTTTTAAAGTTTTGGATTATGCCTGTTACCATAGCAACCCTACAAAAGAATTTATTGGATGATTTTTTTGTCAACTATAGGTGAATTTATTCAGGAGATTAGATAAATTGCATGTTGAGGGGAATTAAGCAGGACAGTGTCTGTGTGGGAATGTAGAAAGTAGGGAAGAATGAAAGATTTAACTGAGGGTCTTACCACCAAGATGAAGTCCAGTGTGAAGAGTTGCAGTTTGTGGATGTATATTTTGTCCATATTTAGACTCCCTAGGGCTTTGACTGAAAGAGAGAAATTACGTGGAAGGAAAATTGCCAGACAAAGTTGCCTGCCCTGCAGGTTAGAAAATTTTGTCTGTCTTTATATCTGTTTCAGTCAATTTATTTATCTGCTTTTAGATTCTTTACTTTTTGATAGGGGAGATCATTCTAACTGATGTCCCATCTTTCAAGACCATGAAACCACACAGAATGCAAAGCCAAATCCAGCTATGACAGATTGCTGTTAATTGTAATGTCGTATCCCTAGTAGTTATCTACTATGCTTCAGTGCCTAGAAATCTTGGCTTTAGAAGTATTAGCATAAAATCTGAATTGCTGTTATTGAAGCTAAATCTAAGCCTTGTCTGCAGATCCAAGGCTTGAGTTAGGCCTTGGAAAAGTTTACTGCTCCCTGAAGTATCTGTAGTAGTCTGCCAAGTGTTTCTAGCCTTGGCATTTTATGCAGCATTGGACTTTAAAACAATAGGTATTATCTAACTTATTGCAGTGTATCATACTTTTTGCTGCTGAATGTTTAACTTCGAAAAGATTCTCAGTAATTTTATAAAGCCAAAATCTTAATAGTTTTATCTCGGCTCTGAGGTCTCTCACAGAAAAGCAGTTTGAATTTTGAAGCAGTTGCAGTTTCCACATGTCAGAAGGGCTACTGAAGTGCAATGAAGTGTAGACAATACTCGATTTAGGGGGCATTAAAAAAAAAAAAAAAGTCCAATATTTCTTGTGTGTGTGTAATTTTTTTTTCTGAATGTGGAAACATAAAATTCAAGGTGGCATCTACTCAGATTGTTCTAATAGAGGGATCTACAGTGGAGGTATACTGGACCTGAGATCACTTTAAATTGGACTCCCTCTACAATAGTACAGGTTTCTATCTTTTTGATGAAAAACAGAATTTTTTCTAGCATAAAAAGGTGAACTAAGGGTGGAAACATGTCACCTGACATCTTATTTTTGCCTCCATAAAAATATTTATGCTAGCACAAATACTGAGCAAATAGACATAGATGCCCTTTATTGTATCACATGAAAGGAAAATCGGCGCAACAAAAGGTGGAAATAGATTCTGCCACTTTATTGAGCTGCTTGTCTGTCGCTTCTGTTGCGCTTTCCCCACTCAGCCAGACACGTGCGTCAGGTATGAGTGGGTAAGGAAAATCCTGTTTCCCCACTCAGCCAGACCCAGGGCACAGGAAAGCAGGGATATCACATTGCCCCTTGTCCTGTACCATTAAGAGTGAGACAAGGGATGACATGTATTTCAGCCAGTGGAGTGGATCAGCTGTGCTGTGGCCCCATCTCAGAACAGCTGATCTGTTTCGTTTGGTTATGTCTATATCTAGCATAGAAGTTGAAATAGTGTGTGGGATAGTGGGAGAAGAGGGACTTAAGCATGGTTGTAACTCAGTCTTCCCTTCCCCACCCCTCCCCCCACCACTGTCAGGACACAGGCATCTCTTTTGGGGGAGGCTGGCATATAACTGTAATTTGATTAATTAATAAATAGAGGACATTCATGGAGTGAGCTTGAAAATCATGAGACTTAAAAATTGGTTCTACTTTGTCTTCTGGTTTTAGAACCTTTTTAGGGTTTGCTTTTCCAAGCTTTTTTCTACAACTGTTAAGGCTTTAAGGAGAACAAGTATCATGAGTCTCCTAATAAAATCACAAGAGCTGCAACACGGTGATAACAGACAATAAAGTGTTTGAAAAGCAATTCTTCCTTGTTTAGACCCTGCTTCTGCAAGTGCTTATACATGTACTTTCCTTGATTCCTCTGAGTAGTCCTGTTGAAACCAGTGGGACTGCTCATGCTGGTCTGGTTAAGCAGTAAAGCACGTGCATAAATGTTTGTGGAATTGGTGCCTTTCGTTCTCAGGGTTTGGTGTTCCGTCTTCAAAAACACAAATGACATCAAATTATGCATTGCTGTAAATAGTGTTGTATAGTAAATACAGGGCCTTCTATATTTGGGCTTTAGGTAGAAGGTCCAGACATGTAGATTATCATACACTCTTGTTTATAATTTATAACTATTTATTATAAATATGTATGGTATTCAGGTGGCAGTGCAGGCATATCTGAAAAAGTGACTAAAAATAGCATTGGAATAGGTTTTTTATTTTTCTTAATGACTTCCATATAAAATTTATGCAGCTTCTAGGTAAAAATGGAAAAAAAAACCATGAAAAGGGCAAATACCAAATGCAGGTGAAAAGATGCTCAGCAGAGGTGTTTCTACCTTGTACACAATAGCCGGAATTTAAATTTCTGCAGTTAAATTTTAGGCCCCCATTCTCTTGTTAACTAACTTGTTAACTTTGCAGCATTACAGTCTTGGTTACCAAGTTCTCTCCTTTGAGGCATGAATCAGGCAGCAGTTCAGCTTATCGGACCAACAAGAATAAAACATTATAAAAACTTCTCTTTGGTACTAGAGTCAGGAGACCTAATTTTGAACACAAACAATCAGTAGCTTTGTTCAGGTAAGAAAGTACTATTTCTCAGCCGTGCTAATTACAAGTATTCAAAAACATCAGTCTGCCTCTCCTCAAGTAGTAAGATGGGAATAAAAATCATAAAATTTAAATAACAAATATTGGGCTCTTCTTAAGTCTTGAAATTGTCAAGCCCTTGTCATAAGAACCTTAAAATGTGAACCCTTTTCCCTCCTGAGGTGGGCTAGAATTTTTTTTTAAAACCATGAACTGATTACGTGTGACAATCAGATGGCTCCAGAAGGTGAAGCTTTCTGGCAAGCTCTAAATATTGAGATAGCTATGATAAAATCATGGAAATTTGGAGCATCACATTTTTTGAACAGGTACTTATTTTCTGCATATATACTGTGTTTTAGGATCCCAGTGCTTAAAATTTGCAACAAAGGTGTTTCCTTGGTTCAGCTATAGCACTTTTTCAAATTCCCATTAGTAATCTCTGAGATTTTTAGCAACTTGCCTGCTTGCCTATTTTGAGTGTGAATGGTGTGGCAGTCTCTTTCAGTTGTGTTAGGGTATATAGAAAGAGAAGTTGAAAAATCAGCAAGGTACATTCAGCCAGTGGCTGGCTGGCTTTGCAGTGCAGCATGGTCTGAAATGGAAACTACACTTTTCCCCCCCTTCCCTCCCCCTTTTCCTACCGGAATTGTTTATGGATTTTTACATTAGGCCAACATTGCATGGAAGCAGGAAGTAACACTGAATAGAGAACAGAACCTAGGGCACTTGCCTAGGGCAGGAGTGAGGGGTGCCTTAAGGACCCCTTAAGGGGATTCAGATTACCTGTCCTGACCTCGATCCACACCCCCATGTCCTTCAGCCTTTTAAAAAAGAAAGAAGCTGCAGTTGTATTTTGCATGTCTGTTGGGTGAGTCTTGAGCATGCCTACTCAATCTGTCATCTCAGGGAGGAGTAAGCACTCCTCTACCCTGGTCTGGGTACTGGTGAGCTTAAGCAGAACTATTCGACATGCATTAGCTTTCAGATCAGAAAGAGAGATGCCTACCAGTAGTGTAACAAGAGCAACACCAGCCCCTGCCAAGGCCCACTTAGAAAAGGGGTATGTGAATAGCAGCTGCTGCCAGCCCAGCTCCTGCTGCTCAGGCTGCAAACCCTGGCTGTTATGTCTCTGATGCTGAGCAAGTTTAGGTGTTTCCGGGGCTGCTGAGTAAGGATGCTTTGGGGTTTACATCTAGGACTTAGGCAGCCAAAGTCTTGATTTTTCCACCCCCACCTTTCCCTGGTCCAACAACAAACAACAACCGCTCCCCTCCTCCCTCCTCCAAAACCATAAGTCCAAGAGCAATGGGATTTCAGACTGGAAGGAAGGAGGATTCAGAGGTATGAAAGTTTAATGGGGACCTCTGGGATGTGAAGCGCAAAGGAACTATTGGATAGGTTGAGCAGCTCTTGACTAGGAGCAGCCAAGCTTGAGGAAGTGGCTTGGTCTGAGCAACATTGGGCATCCAGGCTGAACTCCAGGAAGAAAGTAGCATTGCATTCTCTGTAGGACTTGTGGGAAAGACGTGATATATTGGGCATTGCTAGCAAACCATTGCCCTATCTCTGCTAGGTGCAAAGGGAGAAAAAAAAGAGTGGAGGAAAGAATGTGAGAGAGAAGAGTATAGAAGCAAAAGAAAATGTGTTAACCCCTTCTTCCCACCCCCCAACAATGGAAGAGAAGGGAAACAGGAGAGAACAGAGAGGAGACACTTCCATGGTAGCAAAATAACCAATTTTTCCCTCTACCACTTAAACCGTGCTTGTAAGAAACGTTGTCTTCAGACATGTCTCTTGCTGCTCTCCTTTATACTGTTCCTCCAGACTGTGTCTTAGTGCTTCTCCATAACTCGGATATATTTTCACTTAGCACTAAAGCAAAATATGTGGACTCAGCATAATAACCCCTGGGTAAAAGTGAGGGCTGCATCCAGATGTGCTGTGTTGCTATTTTCATTGCAGTACTCTGCACTGATAACTTGCAGATGTAGCTTAACAAAATGTTTGGAGATTTTTTTCTAGATGCTCAAAAGTTTGTTCTTGTTTGGAACTATGTACATTAACCCTGCCTTAGTATCCTAAAAGCAAACACGATATGACATTACTTTGGGGTTACATGTCCTATAAACCTCAGAGTACTGAATACTAAAGATCCATGTACAGATGCCATATATACAAAACCTCAGGCAGCAATAAAATACCATATAGACATAAAAAAACACGTTAATTTTGGCCAAATTTGGTTTGCAGAGAATTTTAATTGACTCCAACTTGTTCCCCAGTTTGCTTTCTTTTTCCCCAGGATGAAAGGAATCTCTTTCAAACACTTGATCAAATGAAGAAATATATCTTCCATACTTTGAAAACCGTTGACTAGTCTTGTTGCCCTATGTGACCTACCTCTAAATTGTTAGAATCTGAAGGGGAATGTTCTTTGGATGCCAAAAAACACTTTTTAAAAAGAGCTACAGCTCAATTGTTGAGAAATGTAATTAATAAATCACCAAGCACAAAGCCTGCTGCAGACCTACACAAAATTTACATTCCTTCTGCTGGCTTAATGAACAAATACTAACCTAGGAGCTGTATCACTCACAGGAGCAGTAAGCATGTATTTATTATCTTGTGTTTGATATAATCCATCATGGCAATGCATAAATGAAGGAGTGCATTAAACTGAGGTGTGTTAATTTCAGTTTCTATTACAGATATCAGGGAGTAAGAAATAACTTTGTCAAACATGAAAGAACAAAATCGATAGGAAAAAATACTCTATTGTTTGTCTCCCCCCCCCCCTTTAATTTTGTTTTATGATTTGCGTAGCTTTTTATCCCTAGATACTGGAACATCTCTATTTTTTATGCTCCATACTAACTTCTCAAATGGTTGAGGGAGGTGGGCAGTGTTGAGGGTTGTCTTATTCTAGGGGTTGGTAACATTTTTGGGCAGAGTGCCAAAAACATTTGCAACCTCAACTTTTAAGATGTTGGTGTGCCAGGGCAGATAGCGGGGAGCTGTGAGGGACCTAAATCCTTGTTTTGGCAGTGCAGCCCTGGCCACAAGCCGGTGAGTGTCCAGCTTGATGGTTAAGACCCATTGCATGTTCTCTTTCTCTGTCTTTGTCTTTTTCCCTCTTCTTTTTACATAAAGTGGAAGTGTCAACAAAAAGGGATGGAGGGCTCCCTCATAATATAATGTAGCTTATAAGGTACCTAGGATATTGATCTGGTGGATGTGACACCTGGAGTCTAGTCACTGCTTCAGTAAATCTTTATAGTTTACGTATAATGCATTAGCATCAACAGGAGATATTTGGCACAGCTAAGCTCAGCATACCCTGTAAGTAGGGCGATTTAAGATAGTCTTTAGGAAAGTGGGAGATGTAGGTTCAAACCCTGTTGGGGAATTTGTACCTGAGTTGTCTACATCCTGTGTAGGTGCCCTAATTATTTCTCAGCTGTTGGATAAAAGCCTCTGATCCCTTTCTTTACTATACCACTAGGATTTGTTTACTTTGGTGGAAAATTAACTTTTTGTTGGACAACATGAAACCAATTTTTCTGGTTTTCATGTTGGCAAAGAAATTTTAAAAAAGTATTGATTCCTTTTGGACTTGTCCTTTTTTTCTATTTTTCCCGGCTTGGTTTCGAAATCAAAAATCAATTATTCACACAGCCCTGATTAGCAGTATTGGTTGTCTGAATCATGACTTGGGCCTCAAGGGAAGAAAAAAAGGCTCAGCTTGGTTTTTTATTTTGTTTCTAGTTTCTGAGCCTTTTGGGTACAATTGGGTGATATTGTCTAGCTTCCTGTCACAACTGGAAAAGCTAGAAACTCACTTAAAAGTAATGAAAGTGTGAAATCAGGGGAGGTTGGCAGCATGTGGTTTGTGCATCTCTGATTTCCTGTCAAAATCATCCTAACACAGTCGTGTTGTAAACCCTTCCCAGCTATTTTTTGTCATCCTGGTAAAGACGAATGAGGAATGATTGGAGAGGTGACATGACATAAATGTGACAGGAGAGATGCATTAGCCTTACCCAGGGGTAGGACAGGTTAACTGCATCTCCAAGAACTGAGTATGCCCGCACACGTATTGTAGATGTCCAAGAGAAGAAGCCAGGCTACTTGGTAATCTTGTTGCTTGCAATCCATTTTTGGAGATGGGTGAATCAGCATTCCCAGCGGGGAATGCTAGTTAACAAGCCTATCAAAATGCACCTGATCCCCTGAGGTTTCAGATGGAAAACAGCAGGTGAAGGAAATGGGGAGGAGGAAAGGAGAATAATGTGAGAGTAATCTCGACTCCTTAAAGAGGCCTATTTTCTTTGCTCATTTGGTCACCAGTGACACTTGTATGATTCCAGTGCCTTAAATTCTTCCATCTGCCTGATGACCAATTAACACTGACCAGTTTTTTTGGCCAGTTAGTACTGTTCTAGCTGGCTGATGCATCTGGAACATAGTCATATACTTGGAAGAGATGGGTTAAAGGGAAGCTTGTGATGGAGACATAAGCGTGATTCTAATTCTTTCAAAATTGTGAAACACTGTTGCTGGGAGTGCTTGACTTAAGACTAACATTGCACTTATCTGTTATCAGGCAAATGTTTAGTTTCATTTTTTTGCCAATGACTCCACACCAAGGAAGTGAGAGTACTAACCCTGTAATACAAGCATCTCCAAATTCTTGTGACCTGCAGTATAGCTGCAAAAACACCACATACTTATTGTAATTCACTTGAAAGCATTCCTGGATCCCAGCCCACAAAATCTTTCTATGTTAGCAATGAGCAACAGATACATCACCATCTATTGCCTCCATGTATTCCTTGGCTTGCTGGGTGAATGTTGCTGTTGCTCTGGATTTCTCTTTACTCTTCTCAGTTCCTGAGATACCCTGCTCAGCACCAAGTCATCCTGACTTCTGTGCAGCTTTTCATTTCCCTCCCTACCATTAATTCCAAGGAGGTGTATCTGGTGAGTGAATTGTGGTCAGATTTTATCTTGCAGGGAAACTCTAGCTTGCTTTCCTTCATGCATGTTTGTAGTAGCCCTGCCTTTGGCAGAGTTAAACATCTTCAGTAGGTTATCTCATGTGAGCTTGTCCTATAGAATGAATGTTATTTTAATCTACAACATCTGCATGACAATGCTGTCTATGCTCAGGAGGGTCCCTAACTAGCCAGATGGCAGTCTGATTTCTCTGCTACTCATAATCTGTTTTTCTTTTTTTGTGAAGGGAAAGGGAGAAGAAGAATTCTTAATTTAGTTCTTCTGGTCACCCTGTTTGCTAAAATAATAGATGTATTTAGATTTCCCACTGTTGGAGCTCTTTTGAGAAAGGAGAGAAACATTCTTGCATTCAGTCTCTTAAAGAGAGTCTGAGGGAGAGAGAATCTTTATTTCACACCCCCCCCTTCACCCCAGAATCTTCCAAAGGCAGGGGTTGTGGGGGAGGAGATGGACACATTCTCTTGTGAGACTGTTGAAGAAATGTAGAGACATTACAAACTCTTTCTGAAGAGCCAATTTTGAGAATTCCCACAATTGGCATGGATTTCTCAGACTTCACAACTAACCTCCTATACCAAAAAATTAACTCTGCAGCATTTGCCTATCTTCTCTTCTTCCAGGCATCAGATGTTGCTGTCCAGGGTCCTCAGGCAAAGCTTGATATGGATGTTGTCCTTGAACTTTCTTCATTTCTGCTATTTGGTGTCACACAACACTCATTTCTCTCTCACTTATTTCTGCTCCTGCATGTAGCCATCACTGTTTTTTTCCACCTTCCCTTAGAAGGAAAGGATGGGTTTACATGCATTTGGAGACCAGCATTTGCATCTGTGCTGACAACTGAATGATAGTAGGTGCTGAAGGAAAAATAATTGGCCAAGTTAACCAAGGTCCTCCACAGTCCCTTATGCTTGCTTGTCTGACTGTATTGCAGTAATGTTTGAATCTGGTCCACACAGAATTTTAGGAAATGCTCACTGTGTGCAATTTTCTGATTTTTAAAGCTGGGGGAACTTTAATCTCTGGAGAGTCCAACGATGCACTGGTACCTACAAAATATAATAAGAGCAGGTGCTGAAAGAGACTGATGTGGGAAAAGATCTATACACTAAGACATGACTTGGTATTAGGAGTGGAATTAGGTTGAAAACAAACATGAGAGTGGGTAAGGACAAGGAAGAGCCTGATCAATAGTGGTGTGAGTAGGATCTAGATTAGAAAAATCCATGCTGTGTATACTAGTGTGCCCATTGACATTTGATCAGAATTTCAGACTCAAAAAGGTATACATAAAGTTTATGCTCAAAATAGATTGTTATGGGGAAAATATATTTATAAAGAATAAAAATATCAGGGGTCAGAATTACGTGTCTGTCCTTCTTTCCTCTTTCCTCTTGTTGCAGTTCAGTGAGGTCACGATTAGGTAATTAAGCCTAGACACGGGTTTCAGATTGTGGAAACTACATTAACAGAAATGCCTTCAAGGTTGCAGGCAATAGCCTAAATGCCATCAAACTTGAGAATGGCAGGCTTGCAGGAATGTCCCCTGCCTCTGTATTTCCCATTGATTGATCTCTTTGCCCCCTTATATGTGTTCTGGCTGCCGTGACTCCTAACCAAGAGGTGCTTAAATAGGTCCGTTCAGAGTGGAGACTGAGGATGCATGACTTCATTCCATGTACAGCAATGCACGCTTTAATTTTAAGGTGACAGCATGCAGTGACCACATTTATGTGTAGTCTTGTAGATTTGGATATGAGATGGAAAACAAACCTTGTTACCTCCAGTAAACTGCACAGCATTTGATAAATACAAGGGCTTGGCTTCTGAATAACCACTGATTCTGTTAAATTATGTTTTGCAAACGGGGCAACTTGACTTTCCCTAATGGATCAATTTTTTTTGAGGTAGCAGTCCTGAAAATCCTCCTTGCAGGGTGATCGTCTCCAGTGCTTTAAGCAGTATGATACCACCACCACAATCTCACTAACAATGTTTATACAGTATATAGTTAGACTTGCTGTGGTGTTCTTGATAAGTACAGTTATGATAGCTTACCGCATTATCAAAACCTTTTTAGAATAGAAATTGATTTTTTTTCTTTTCTTAAAGTAGGAAAATTAATCATGTGGATTGCTTGGGTTTTTTTAATGGTGTGTTGTGATCCATGTAGTTCTTGCAGTGCTAGCTTATCAAGTCTCTTATCTTTATATACATATTTTTAAAACAATAATGAAAATATTATAACAATTCTTCTCAGGAGTAAGCTCTACAATTAAGACAGGAAAGTCTTTTCAGTTATGCTTTGTGATTTCACTCATTCATAATTTTCTAGGAAAAAGTGGGATTTTCATCCCCAACCTCCATGCCTCCCAACCCCATTCTCCTTTTTGGCCCCAGGAGTTGGAGCAGGCTGAGTGAAAGTTTTCTTTACATTGTTTTAAAAAAGTATGCACGCACACATATACTTTATGTTGGTTTTCATACTCAGCTAATTCAAAATTGACAAACAGTTGATGTCAGTATGTTTAAGGTCTTACTTGAGTGGGAGTAGAGGAGAGTGTATGGTAGTCATGAAGAATAAAACAGTCACTTTTGGGCATGGTTGACTGGCATCCACTGAAAATGTGCTCTTTGTTTTGTTTTTTCAGGGATGGCTTTGCTAGTAGTCACAGAAGCCACCTGGCTAATTTGCATGTAAATATTAAAATGCAAAAATATTTACTGTGTGTATGTTTTAGGGCTTCAGGTACATTTTTCATATAGTACAAATGAAAAATTGACACTCACAGATGAAGTGGCCTTCCGCAAACCAAGAAAAACACACAACCACCTTGACTGAGAGACTTTCCCCTTGACTGAGAGAGTCACTAGTACACAGATCCCCATTCACAAGTTTGCCATCTTTTCACAAAAACAAAGGTGGGCTTTCCAGCTTGTTCTGAAGAGCTAGATTTGGATAAAGGTGAAATAAAATCCCAGAGATCACAGCCTCTGAAAGAAAACATAACCTTCTGTTGAGTTCAGGAAAGGGACAAAGGCATAACGTAAGTGAACTCAACTGCAGAAGCATTGGTGTGCGGAAAAATGGAGGTCTCCTAAATAAGCAAGTTCGAAGCTACTTAGAGCTCTGTCAGAACCAGCAAACCACCCATGTAGATCATGAAGAACTGGGGCTTTGCTCATGTTTGAAAACTCAGCTTCAGATATAAGTTTCTGTGTTCTATGCCAGCTTTGTTTTCCAATATGGCTTAAGGCAGGGTGGCCAGTCTGTAGCATATGTGCCACAAGTGGCACGGGTACCCTCTTTGCATAGCATGCAGCAGATCAGGGAGGAAGCAGGGAATCCAGTGGCTGATAGAGCAGGCAGCAGAAAGCAGAGCAAGAGATGAGGCAGGGAGGGGGGTAGAGAGCAGAAAGCAGAACAAGCAATGAGGCAGGGAGCAGAAAACAGAGTTAAAGACTGAGCAGGAGAAGTGGACTGTTATAGCACTTGAGGAGGGTGTGGGGTTTACCTTGTGGCATGCCCACCAGAAAGGTTGGCCCCTACTGACTTAAAACATAGACAGCTAGACTTTAACAACTTTCACCCCTCTGTCAAACTGACTCTGGAATACCACACACAGGAAGTTCATTTTTTTGGACAGAACTGAAAGTTTGGAAGGGTTATATCACCACCACATTGTGTTGGAAACCAAGTGACCACTACAGCTACCTCCACTCCAGCAGCTGTCACCCTAAACACTTTTACAGCCAAGCTCTGTGTTCCAACCATATCTGCCCTGGACTCCTGTGACCAGGATGCATACCTTAAGGATCTGCAGCCGGGACTCTTGTACTTACATTGCAGTCCTAAAACCCTAGCCACTTAAATCAACAGAGCTAGACTCGGACCTACTTTGGCCTCCTACGTGAAAAAATGAATGAATGCTGATCTGATATCAATTCCACGAAGACACGTGAGCCTGTGACAATGTTTTAATTTTCCTGGACATGTTCCCAGACCAGGACTAGGAGCTAGGGGCAGGACCAGCTCTCTGCTCTCGTCAGACAGAACCAGTCCTGCAGACATGAAATTCACTTGCTCTGCTTGGACCTAGCAGTCTGAGAACATGCCTGGATTGATCTGTGGTCATCCTCCAGCCCAGGGGTGCATGGACAGCCCCTGTCTGTGAGTCCCTGATCTGTGGTGCGTGGGGCTCCCAGTCATGGGAGATAGCTTTTTGCTGGTGCAGGGGGAGCCAGGATTGGGCTCTCCCTGCCCCAGCATTAAGGAGCAATGGGATTTAATGCATGATCTCACGATTGCAGCTCCTGCCATGCACATGTGGCATGGCAGGAAGTGCAATTGTGTGAATTGCACATTAGATCCCATAGCACATTTACCTGTATGTGTAGAGGGAGCCTAAAGGTATGCACTTAGCTTTGGGGCTTTTCAAGTGTTTAAAGGTTAATAGAACTGTTGTTCATGCATCTAGCTACCTTGGTGAATCAGGATTTAAGTTTCTAGTACACTATAGGCTCGGCAGAATTCAATTTTTATTTATTTAAAAATAAAGTTTTAAAGGCTGTAATTTTTTATTATTAAAGATGGAAATGTTTTCTTGTGAGTCTATGAGTGTGAAAGTAAAATCGAAATTTATCAGTATTTGCCAATAAAAATAGACTCCTTCCAAACCTAATCATCTGTGTTCATATCTGCTTAATACTGGGAAGAACATTTAACAGCAAGGGTTTGGTCATCCATAGGGACAAACTCAAATTTGTGATTTTTGCGAAAATTGAAATTGGGCAATATCTGTGGAATCCGTGAAATAATAATAATAATAAACAAACCTACTAGAAATAGCATGCTGGCTCCCCAGTTGGGGGTGGAAGGGTGAGAGGGGGAAGAGAGGGGATAACCATCGGTGCGAAGTGGGACAGCTGAGAAGGTGGCCACTGCCTTCCCACCCTCGCTGTAGATTGACTGAGAGGGCTGCCTGTTGCACAGCCCAATCCCTCTCTACCAATTGGTGGCAAGGGGTGGGCCCATCAGGGCCCCTTAACCAATCAGAGTTATGGGGCCTGCTGTGATAAGCCCATGTAAATAGTGGCTGTCCTCACAATCATTCCATGAAATTGGCTACCTGCCTCCTTGATTTTGGTAGGTCCCAGTCATCACTGTGCTGGAAGCAGCCCTTGCCTGTATCTCTGGTCTCATTTCCTTTCTTCCCCATTGCCTGCACTGTACTACTGATGTCCTACCAGATGCCCTTTGCTGTGGCTTCCTGCTCTCTTTTTATGCTTGCGTTTATGCCTAGAATTCCCTTCCTCCTCTAATGCATCAAATGACTGCCCTCTTTTTATACATATTTCTGGATAGTGACCTGCTTTTCTTAATTCAAATTCCTCCTTGAAAATATGTCTAGGTTCCCTGGGACCAAGATCACCTCTTCCTCCGTTTTGCAAAGTGCCATACATGGTAATCACATTCTGTAAATAGTAATGTTATTGTGCCAAAATTTAGCTCTTAAACATAGTGCTATGAATATCTTTGAGGCAAATCGGTACAGCAATATTCGAACCTTGGAGGTGTCACAAGGGAAATGAATTTGATGGTCTCATCTTAGTCCCCATTGTAGCTCTGTCCATTACCTCAGATGGAAATAGTTGGACATTTATGTAGTTGGACAGGTATATAGGTGGATATACTGATAGCCTATTTTCAAGAGAGATCTGTAACTGGAATAGTAGAGGTATTGCAGTCAGGATAAAGGTGTATTGGCAAAGCTGGGGTTAGGGAGAAGCCTGCATTGTTTAACTTGTTTTTGTTTTGCTATAATTCCCACATTTTCACAAACATCATAATTACAAATATTTTTAAAAATACAAAATCAGAAATGAGGGTGGAATTACTTTGAGAGTGCTTTTGACCATTATTTTTGGGGAGTTTGCATGTGTTCCTAGCTGGAATGATGAGTGTGGGGAGTGCATTAGCACTGCAGTATTAATCCCTGCCAACCCTCTATCCACCCACCCTTAAAGGGAAAAAAAATCTATTTAAAATTTAATGTAGCCATTGGCAACTGTTGCAAGTGATGGGGAAATAAACCTGTTTGAAAGGGAAAAAAATCATGTATTGCAGAAGTCGTGTGTGCAGCCACTGAGGGAATGAATAGTTGTATGCTATTCAACAGTGTCTATCTGTTGGGCAGGTTGCTATGAAGACAGCTCCTTTGAGTTGCTCCATAGATGAACTTGTGGACAACAGAATTAGAGGCCAAAGGATGTTGAGGTGGCCTGTGATTCTCTCTGGAGTGTAAAATGCTTTGTGGCAGTGGGGAAGGAAGATGTACTTGGCATTAATTTATACACAGTTTCTCTTGAGTAATTATCTTAATAAATAGGGCTCTTTTTTTTTTGGTATTTGCCCCACATTGAAATTTTAAAGACTCTATTACTGTATTATTAGTATGAATAAAGCTATTATATAAAGCCACTTTTCTCCAGTTTATTTTAATGCTCCACATATGACATCCATGGAATGATAAAGCAAATATTTTTACTCCTTTCTCAGGCAACACATTTCAGTACTCTTCCCAGTGTACTGTTAGCATGAGGGAGCTGATCAAGGGATTTTTCTGTGTGTGCTGGGGAAATCATTTTAGTTCTTTCTTATGTGGAGTAAAGACAACTCATTCCTTCTGTATATCAGAGCTGATATTAGAGTGTTCTGCAAATAGCGCATATTCAGGAATATGAGAAATAGGACACCCCTCAACCCATATAAACAAAGGAATTAAGGTTACATAGCTGAATTCACCTAGTGGTTTAAAAAAAAACAGAAGCAAATGTTAGCTCCAGTGACCAGCTGGAATTACATTCTCAGATAAAGGATTGCATTTGTTTCCTTTTCACTGACAGCAGACTAAATTACTAGTTATCATTCACAAGATAAAGAGAAGCTGCAGCATTAAGGATGGTCAAGATGCATTGCTAAGAAGACTGATAATAGATGGGCAGAGATCCCCTTCCTCCTCCTCCTCTCTCTACTCTGCAAGGTGGAAAATAGACAATAGGTCCTACCGGTGTAATCCATTTGGGTCACTGAGGAGGGTTTCACTTTCTGGTGACATGATGTTTGCTGATAAGTGTTGCATGCTTGGGCCCTAGGAGGGCAACATCTTTGCACTTTTACCAGTTGTTTTTAATTTTTATATAATAAGGGTTTTTTTTAAAGTCCAAAGCCTGCCTCTTTCTCTTTCAGGAACTTTCCATGTTCTTGGCATGCACTCTGAAGGCCTTGTTACACATTAATTTTAGGAGCTCTTAATTCATGGCTTGTTCACATAACACCTGAAATTAGCTTTAAGCACACATTAGGCAGCTTAAAGTTATGCTACTCCAGGGCAGGTTTCTTATCTCTGTTACCCAGATTGTTTTCCATTAGTGTGTGGCCACTCCCCACAGATGAGCCACCCAAGTTTCAGTCTTCCATCCCAGGATGCAATGTCCCTTCCCTACCCTCCTGTTCTGTGTGGAGGAACTTTCCACCCCCCTGAACTCTGCTGCCCAGGGGACAGTTCTGACACCAAGCCAACTTCTCCTCCCACCTCTGGGGGTGTGGCTTTCCTACCCCCAGACATATAATCCAGTGCAAACAGCCTACAGAACACATGCCAAATAGCCAGGTCATAGGGCATGGACAGGTCCAGGAATGGGGTCTAGAGAGGTGGGGAGGAGGACAATGTAGAGGACCAGATTTAGTCCCCATGAGCTGGGCAGTAGCTCCCTGAAAATGACCTTCCCTCACTGCTTCCATCTCCCAGTCACCCTGGGAAGGTTGACTAGTACCCTTACACTCTAATCCTAAATTCCTCCTCCAACCCCTCTTTCACACCCCCTCTCCCCCCACCACCTAGAGCAGGGATAGAAGCCTGTCTCGTCTCACCAGCCCTGTAGTGCCAAATCATACCTGTAGCTCTTAGTTGGCTCCTGCTCACCAGGCCTCTAGTGCCAAGTCACAGCTGTGCAGGTGGGGGACAGTTAGAGAAGGTTTTTAGCCTTAAGGTGTGACTGCTCCAAACTGGAGCTAGCACTAACACCTATTGACGATTCAGCAGCTCAAAGTGCAATGTGTAAGAAGGCACTGAGATTCTTCTGGTGAAAAGGAGTATTTATAAATTCAACCTAGACTGTTATTAGCTAGTTGTTGAGGAGACTGTCAGAATCATGTTATGGGTTAGGGAGTGCCTTTGTGTATAAGAGGGTGTTTGTGTCATTGACAGGTCTTTGCTTTCCGTGGCAATGATCCTAGAAAGGAACGAGAGGCATCAGCTTCATGAGAAGTATTCCACAAAGAGCATCACTGTAAATCAATGATGACTTTATTTATGGGTAAGGTAATGTACAGTGCCTTGTGTTCAGTGATAAGCAGGAGAACAAGAAAAAGGTGAATAGGGTGTCATTAAGACATTCTGGTTTTTATTCTGTTTGATTTAACATAGCCTGGGGAAATGATATTCTGATAATTTTACTCTGTGCAAAGCATTTTAGCATTTAATAAGGATTGATTAGTTTGGTCCTGAGCTATCTGCAGGAACATAGGAACACAGGCCTGGAAGGGACTTGCAGTATGTATGAGTGTGGATTCTTTTGAACAGAGAAGGCGTGTCTATTTGTGCCCAACTGCACAGACATTTAGTACTTGCTTTAGTAGTCATTTAGTACTTTAGGACATGTAGTACTTTATGACCACTGCTACTGTGCAGTCCCAGCAGCGCATGGGTCGTTTCGGACTTCACTGCGCAGTAACATTGGTGTCACAGTTCATGCCCGCCATGCTGTGTCACTGTGGTGATGAGTTACATTGCTTTAGCTGATCACTACAGTGATATAGTGTCTTGTGTATATGTGCCCAGAGGTAGCCTACTTAATCAGAGTTCAGAGAAGTAGCATTCATCCTTGATCTAGACAAACTGACGTGACTGAAAGGAAAAAAAGTGTTAAGAGGCTATGATATGAAGATATAACTTGATTAACAAAAAACTGTAATAAGCTAAAAAACAAAAACAAAAAACTCATTGTGAGCTTGTTTGTTGCTGATGCAGACCTGTGAGCAGCTTTTTATTTTTTATTTTTTTTAATTCTAAAGCAAATTAAAACAAGATATTAAATTTTGGGGTTTTTTAGCCATATACATAGAAAGAGCATGAGGAAAGGAGTGTGGCTGCTATGCAGTGAAGATAAGATCAAGATTAAAAATAATTTAGGCATGGTCCCCAAATTAGATGAATTATTGACATCATTTTTCAATATGGATGTTAATGAAGAATATGGATGGGAAGGCAAGATAGCTAATGGGAATGAGTATATAGAAATGGAAATTACTGCTTCCAAGGTAGAAGGAAATGCACTAAGATTGAAAGCACTTGATAATCTCCATCTCGTAATACTAAAAGAATTGGCACATGAAATTCCAAGCCCATTAACAAGGATTTTGAATGATTTTATTAGATCCGGAGCAGTACTGTATATGGTTGGAATATAGCAAACAGATATCCTCCAGATTAAAAAAGGGGGAGAATTTGTGGCAAGGGGAGTGACCTGGGCAGGACTTCCAGCCTTCTTTCATCAATGCAAAACTTTTGGATGAATGTTTAAAGTTGTAGAGATAGATGGAAAGTGAGATACACTACCTTTGGTAAATCCAAGTGGCATTTTGTGTCAGAATAACCTTAGTCTTTGATAACTGATTTTTTAATATAGACAAGCGAGATGCAATAGATCTAATCTCTCTGGATATCTGTAAATAATTGGGACAGTGTTTTTTGGGAGATTAGTATAAGAAATATTAGGTAACTAAGGAATTTGCTGCAGGGAACCAACAATAGTTGTGGTGGAGGGAGGGCAGTAATCGTTTCTCAAGGGTCAGTCTTCCGAGCTATCTTGTTTAATGACCTGGGCACACAAAGTAGGTAGGTCTTAATGGAATTTTCTGTTGACAAAGTTGGGAGGCATCATCAATACAGTGGAGGACCGGAATATCCTATAGGAAGAATTGGGTGATGTTGAGGACTGAAGCAACAAAGTTAATAGTACAAAGTGCAAGTCTGTACACTAAAGGCATTTTATACATGTGTTCCAGAACTGGGGGGGAGGCGGGAGTGGAATGGGCGCTTTAAATAGAGTGGCTCTGTGAAGGCCCAGGGCATCCACGATCAGTTGACAGTCCTGACAGGGGCGAGTGGTGGCAACCCCAGGAGTGGGAATGCCCAGACAATGCTGGCTTGGTGGAGCCTGAACTCTTACATGGGACAGGACTGTGGATCCTGGGCTCAGCTGGTGTGGAGTGGAACAGCAGAGAGCTTGGGGAGAAAAAGAGGAGAAACAATTGGACACTGAGAGTCAGTACTGGGAGAAAATGGAGTACACCTGGGAGTAAGGCATCCAGGGGAAAATAGGAAACCAAGCCAGACTGATGTGAGGCCTGAAATAGGATGGTATGCCATCTGAACTGGACTGTGACTATATAAGGGCTAAAGCCCTTACCATGGCAAGCAGACTTTATCTCAGCCACAGCCAAGGAACAACATCTGTAGTTGGTGCAAGGTGGGGTGTAGGGGAGGTGGAGCCCCAATACGGAAGTCCAGGCAAGAGTGCCAGAAGGAGGGAATCAGGGGAAACAGGACTTACACATATCCTCCCAACAATAACCAGTACCAACAAGATGTGGCAGGAGAGAATCCCTGGGGACTTTTTGAGGTATCTGAAAGACAAGCTGTTGACCTGAAAGGAGACAGCTGCCCCCGGATGGCTGGAGAGGGTGAAGTGTGCTAGTGAACATCACAGGAGGTTACATACGCTGTAATTACAGCACGTTGGAGCAGCCTCGCTGTATGTGTATAAGCACCGTAAAGGACTAATATGCATTTCTACTATAACCTGGAAGCTTGTCAGGGGAAACATAGGAGGAAAAGACCTGCATGTATTAGTTGATCTTGGGTTGTCTTTGAGCCAGTGGTGTGATTTATATATGAAAAAGGCAAATATGATCCTAAGAAGTATCAGGGAAAATATATCTAATAGACATAGAGAATTATAATAATTTAATTATGCAAGGCATGGGAAGAAGTATAACTAGCTATTAGCTATTTTAGGGCCCAGGGTTGGGGATGAGGACAGATGGATATGGTGGTGATTAATATTGTGTAGAGTGTGGCATGTGGAAGCTATGGTGGGGGAGGGGGCTGATACAGTCTTACCTGCCATGACAGAAGCTCACCACATTTTGACAGCAGCAGCTGCTGCTGTGGCTGTATGATGGACTCACTGTCTGAAGCAGTTCCTGGAGCTCAGGCTTCCCAGGGCCTGCAAGTCTGGACCCCCACTTTAAATTGATGCTTGGGGCTGGTGCCCCACTCCCCTATCTCTAGCTATACTAGTAGGCACTGAAAAGACTTTATCTGGAATATTGTATGTAATTCTAGTCAACTTATGTTCCAGAAAGATAAATGCAAGCTGGAAAATTTCTGGGGAGGTGGGGGAGGCGGCACAGGCAGGGTGGAGATTACTAGTTTGCTTTCTTTAGCCTAACACAAGGCTGAGAAGAGGAGCCTAACACAAGGCTGAGAAGAGGTATGATTACCATCTTTAAATATATCCATTTGAGAACAATTTAAGTTTAAAAACTCTGTGGACACTAAAACGCATGGATATAAACTGGCCATAATTAAATTTAGGTTGGAAATTAAAGGGTTTCTGTCCATCAAGAGTGATGTAGACCAGCCTTCCAATAAGAAGCAGTGGGAACAAGCACGTGACTATTATAAAATGAAGGCCGTTGAATTTATGAACAGAATTGTAGGACCTGGCTGCCTGAAAATAGCAGAGGACTAGACTTAATGACCCAGGAGGTCCCTCCTATTCTTAGGCTTCTGGACAGATTCAAATAGATCTTCTAGACGTCTTGTCCTCCTTCAGTGGTCTGTTTCTGCCAATTTTGCCATCAGACTGCTTTCCCTTCTCACTTGGTTTCTGGTCTTTATCTTGTCTGACTCTGAAGAGCTGGTTAAGGCCTCCTTGGGTATCTTAGTAATTTCATTTTCCATTTGCTGTATTATTGCATGCTTAGTGTTTTCTTTTTTTCCCCTGAGATCATATAGGTTTATCTTTTGCTAGTGGGCTTAGTTCCCTTTAAACCAATAAAGCTGCCAACTTGGAGGAATAGCTTAATTTCCTCCTTTGTGTTCCTAGAGAATGGGACAAGAAAGGGACTCATCCTTGGAAAATGTATGTCAGACCCTGTCACAAGTGGTCATCACGTGGATAAGTAAGAACTTGCAGAATGGTTAAGAGAGAATTGTATCAATTTCTTTTCCTTTTTCCTTTCTTTTTGCCTTTTGGGTTTTTACCTTGTCTATCCCTTATCATCCCAAGAAATCTTCCCTTTGTCTCAGCCTCGTGGAACCTCATGAATGCAAATGCAATCAGTGACATTTTGCATCTCAAGTAGGGCCAAGGAGGTTATCCTCCCCCTCTATGCGGCACTGGTCAGGCCGCAGCTAGAGTGCTGTGTCTAGTTCTGCACGCCCCACTTCAGAAGGGATGTGGACAACATTGAGAGGGTCCAGAGGAAGGCCACCCACATGATCCGGGGACAACAGGGCGACTGTACTATGAAAGTGTGGGACCTGAACCTGTTCAGCCTTCACAAGAGAAGGCTGAGAGGGGACCTGGTGACTGTCTATATAAAGTCACTAGGGGGGAACAGAAGGGTTTGAGAGAGACCTTGTTTCCCCTAGCGCCCCATGGCATAATAAGGAATAACGGCCACAAGTTGTTGGAGAGTAGGTTTAGATTAGACATCCGTAAGAACTACTTCACAGGGCAGTTAGGATCTGGAGCTAACTTCCAAGGGAAGTGGTGCTGGCTCCTACCCTGGGGGTCTTTAAGAAGAGGCTTGATGCCTACCTGGCTGGAGTCATTTGAGCCCAGTTTTTCTCCTGCCCAGGTGGTGGGTCGGACTTGAAAATCTACAGGGTCCCTTCTGACCCTACTTCTGTGATTCTATGACATCAGTCCAGGACATATAATAGACTGTGGATAATTCAGATACTGAAATGCTTGATCTTTACTACCAAATGCATGAATTAATGTATTGTCTCTCAAAGGTACAAGATGGAAACCTTTTGGCTAGTAGTGGCTATAATGTAATGTCATGGTATCCTATGTACCCCCTCCTTCAGGACATCTAAATATCCTTGCATTTGGATATGGATCATGCCTTCTCATAGATGTCTGTTAGTTGACCTGGAGACCATACCAAATACAAAGATATGGTGTCAGTTGGGTTAAGAATTCAGGGATAAGATCTGTGTAACTACCTTATCTGGAAAATTAGCTTATTACAAATCAATTATGCAAGCCCATTTCTATCGGGAAGTTCTGTCTCCAGAGAATTCATTCATGAGCCTATTTCATGTCTTGGGATGAGTCCTCAACGAGGAGAAGAGTTCTTCAGCCTTCTCCCAACAGCTGTCTCATTTGCAGTTCTGCAAGTCAGACATCTCAACTCAAAAAGCCATCCCTCAGCTGGTTATTCCAGGCGGTGCCAGGGGAACAGAGCCTCAGCTATTTTCTGCTGGTCCCCCCCAGTGAGTTTATAGATGGCCTCCAGATCCCCTCTCAGTCTTCTCTTGGGGAGGCTGAATAGATTCAGGCCCTTTAGCCTATCTTCGTAGGTCCTGGCCTGCTGCTGCCTGATCATGTGAGTAGCTCTCCTTTGGACCCTCTCGAGGTTAGCCAGATCCCTCTTGAAGTGTGGTGCCCAGAACTGGATGTTCTGATCAGCACTGCATAGAAGGGAAGGATCACCTCCCTGGTCCTGCTTGTGATGCATCTATAGATGCATGACAAGGTGTGGTTAGTTTTACTGACCACTTCCTCGCATTGGTGGCTCATGTCCATCCTGGAATCAACAATGACTCCAAGATCCCTTTCAGCCACTGTGTGGACTGGAAGGGTGTTCCCCAGCCTATAGGTCTGTTGCAGGTTCCTTCTCTCTAGATGCAGCACCTTGCACTTGTCTGCATTGAATTCCATTGTATTCTCATCTACCCACCTTTTTAACCTGTCTAGATCTAGTTGGATTTTGTCCTTCCCTTCCAGTGTGCCCACTTCTCTCCACATCTTTGTGTCATAAGTGAATTTGGACAGTGTGCTTCCACGCCCAGCTCCAACTCCCTGATAAAGTTGTTGAATAGCGCAGGCCCGAGGGCCGAGCCCTGTGGAACTCCATTGCTCACATACCTCCAGGTTGAAAATGACCCATCCACCACCACTTTCTGGGTGTGACCATCGAGCCAATTTGCCACCCATCTTACTGTGTAGGCATCAATGCTGCAGTCGCCTCATGTTTTTTTATGAGAATGGCGTGAGACATGGTGTCAGAGGCCTTCTTGAAGTCCAGGTAGACTACATCCACCTCAGTGCCCACATCCAAGGACTTTGTGACCTGGCTGTAGAAGGAAACAAGGTTAATCAGGCAGGATCTGCCTGCAATGAACCCGTGTTGGTTGCCCCTGAGCATTACCATCCATGCTGGGCCTCTGCAGATGTGTTGCTTGATAATTTTTTCAAAGGTCTTCCCAAGGACTGAGATGAGACTAACTGGCCTATAGTTACCCAAGTTCTCCTTTCTCCCCTTGTAAATGGGGACCACTGGTCCTTTTTCAGTCCTCTGGGACCTGGCCTGAGCACTTTGAGTGCTCATACAGCCATGCCAGAGGCCCTGCTATGACCTCCACCAATTTCTTCAGTACCCTCGGATGAAGAGCATCCGGACCTGCTGATTTATACACGTCCTGTCCCTCCAAGAATTCCCTAAATCATCCCCGACCCTAGGCATGGTGTCGTGTCCCCTGAGCCTGTCTGTAATCCTAATAGGGGAGTTGTCCTGGTCCCTGCTCAGAAATATGGAGGCAAAGAACATGTTGAAGACATCAGCTTTTTCCTTTGCTGCAATCATCAGATTGTCAAGCTTATACTTTAGGGGCCCCATGTTACCTGGTGCCGCCTTCTTACTCCCTATGTGTTTGAAAAAGGACTTTTTGTTATACTAAATTTTGGTTGTCAGCCCTAGTTCCGTCTCTGCCTTGGTTTTCCTAACCGTCTCCCTGCTATCATGAGCAACAGAGGTGTAATCCTCCTTGATGATTTGTCCCTTGCTTCCACTGATTGTATGCCACCTATTTTGCCCTCAGGCCCTCCTGGGTGCCTTTACTGAACCAAGGGGGCTTTTTAGCACTCTTGCTGCCTTTGGTTCGCATTGGGACTGACTCCTTCTGAGCTCAGAGGATTGTCTCCTTAAAGAACAACCACCCGTCCTGGACTCCCATCTTATTGAAGCTCTGAGCCCCCAATGTCTCTCTTACTAATCTCTTTAGCTCATTGAAGTCGGCCCTCCTGAAGTCAAGGACTTTTGCCTTACTGCTTGGTTTCACCACCCTGTGCCAGATAGTAAATTCCAGCAGATGATGGTCTCTAATGCTTAGGTAATCGAACACCCGCAGATCCCTCACCAGGTCATCACCTGTGGCAAGGACCAAGTCCAGCAAGGCATTTCCTCTGGTGGGGATTATGTACCTCCTGGGTTAGGTGGAGGTCCTGTATGCAGGCTAAAAGCCTACTTGAGCATTCAAACCTGGCTGATTGATCCTCCCAGCAGATGTCTGGGTAGTTTAGGTCACCCATGACAACTGCATCTCTTGTCCTTGCAGTCTCCATGAGCTGAGCTGAAAATTCCAGGTCCAGCTCATCCCCCTGATGAGGCGGTTTGTATTAGACACCCACTATCAAGTCCCTTTCCCCACAAACTCCTTGCATTCTAACCCAGAGCGCCTCAGTTTGTCTCTCTTTTGAACCCATCCTGATCATCGGGCATGTGTACCGCTCTTTAAATAGAGCGCTACATATCCCACCCCCCATTTTCTCCCTACTCTACCTCGTCTATACAACCTATAGCCCTCGATGTCTACCGTCCAGTCATGGGTAGAATCTAACACGGGTTGTATTGTCATTACAACCTGTGTATACAAAAGTTATAGTGTATGTACTTTTATAACATTCAGGTACATAGTTTATTGCTAAGTAGTGTGGGGGTGGGTAGTGGTCAAGGAGCACAAGTCAAATGCTATTAAATTTGCTTTGGGCTCCCAAATAATGGGATACAACTCTCAGTTTAGAAAGTCACTATTTTCTAAAAAATCTGACTGACTGAAGTTTTATATTACTTAAGATAATTTTAGGAACACTGCTTTATTTTAGAAGGATAGGCAGACTTGAAAAGGTTGCTCCTGTCCTTACAAATAACAGCTATATAAGAGCAACCAGCCCTTTGATGTCAAACATGTCTTGGTCTGTTGGTGTTGCAGAGAGTATGAGCAAATTCATGCCCAAGTGCACGTGTTGGTTTGATGTATAGTGTGTTTGTGCAAAAGTGGATCCAGGCGGGGTGTAGCATTATGGTCACACCCCTCTTCCATTGCTGCCCCAGCTGATCCGGGCGCAGAGAAGGCCCCAGACCTGTCCCTGCCCCATGGTATAGGGTGTTGCTATGTGGGGAGCTGGGCTTGGCTGTGGGTGGTGGCAGTGATGCACAGGGTACTCCTCCCAGTGCCTGCTTAACGTCAGCCAGGGATACAAGAAGGTGCGGGGTGGGGCGAGGGGCAGCAGTCAGGGAGCAGGTGCTGGAAGAAGGAAACTGCGCACTGCCACTACCCTTCTCAGCCAGGCCTGGTACCTAACACAGCTGCTCCCACAGCCCTAGTGTGGACGAGGGCAGGAAGACTCTGCATCACTGCCCTTGGGAAAGCCAGGGACAGCAGCAGCACTGTCAGCAGGGGATAGGTCCACCTACCCTTTGTGCTCCTGCTCCCTCCCTGGATTCCAAGTGTCCCCTTCCCACCTGGGAGCGCCAGCTATTCATCTGCCATTTATGTTCATACCTGGCCAAAATCATGGCAACTGTTTAACAATTGGCAGCAGTCATATTATGAAGTACATTGACACAAGAATAGAAGAATGCCTTCTGATGCCAATTCAAGATGGCATCTAGGTAGGCAGAATTTTAGTATTTCAAACTTGGCTAGAAGAACTGGATTAACGTCCTTCTTTTCCTGGAAGTGTCAAGAATTCTCAATTTCTAGAGCTACAGTAGGACAAAATATTGCTTACAATTCTAAGGAAAAAGTGTTGTCTATTCTGAGGGAAAAGTGTCATCTATTTTTTCACACTGCTTCTTCCTAATGCTTGCTGGATATAATGGAGGGTTATATATTGCAAGTTAGGGATGGTTTTGCATTGGTCCAAGTGTTTGGAAGCTATTTTGTATCCCACTGCAGTCCTGGAGGGAGTCTTGGTCAACAGTGTGTAGAGGGTGTAACCCACCCTAACTATTTTGGTCTTAGATGTGGCATATCAAGTTTAGACTGTCATGAAACCTCTGGATAGGGCCCACTAAAGAGCACCAGAAATAAAATCCTTTGTTTTAAAATGCAGTGTAGAAAACATCCTGCACTGACCTGGGGCTGGTCAAAATTTGCTTCATGTCTTCTCTGTTATCTCTTGTCTCTGTGAGTATATGTAACTATTGTTGTTCTGAATTAATGCTACGGACAGCTTTGTTTAGACCTGAGTGTGCTTAAAGGTGTGGAGGCTTGTAGAACAATGAGACTGAGTAATTGCTCTTGGGTCCAGTGAAGGTGTTTTTAAAATAGACACGAGAAGCAGAACATTTAAATACAAAGAGAAACTCTGCTGTTCCAAGTTTTTTTTTTTTTTCTTTTGTTTTGCATGGCTGGCCTTGAATTGGACAGGAGGCAGGGAAAGGTAAATGAGAGAGGCATTGAGGTGGAAGAAATTACTGAAGCACCTTTGTTCAAGTACCATGTACATTATGAGAGGTAGGAGTTTGTATTCTGGGACCCTAGGTCTGTAGAGAAAAGCTATTATGGAGACTGGAGTTCAGCTGCCAGTAACGGGAGGGTGAGACAATCTGTCTTGCACATAGATAACACTAAAGGGAAACATTTACTCTTGGATTCTGGCAGGCTGTTCTTCCTTTTATAAACTTTGCTGGCAAAAATGGGAGCAACATTGGGGTGTTCCTTTTTTTTTCTCTAGGAGGTGTATGTGGGGGAAGGGGAATACAATGAAGTATCATGTGCACTACAGTCTTGGCCTTACTGTATCTTTAATATTTTTCCCTTTCACTGCTTGTTGCTTTTATTGGCTGATGGGTTTTTTTCGTAAATGATTATCACAATTATTTGGTTAGAGTTGAGGTTTTTTGGTATTTAAAAAAAATGTGGCTAAAAATTCCTATTTACTTTATAATTTCTAACAGAAGCTTTGATTTGGAGTTAAGATTGGAGAACAATACATTAGGAATCATTCCGCAGGAAGATTCTTTTCTTCAGAATAGTTTGGAGGTGTTTTAGCATTATTTGTCTGTTTTCATTGAGGTCAGTGGTAGAACTCCCAATGACTTAAGTGAGAGCATAGTAAGGCCTATAGTAGGTACTTCTGAGTGTTCCACTTTTATATATTGTCTTTACAAACATCAGAAAGTCAAGTTTCTGTATACCAACAGAACAAAATGAAACAAAAACCCCTCTTCCTCTGTACAGCTGGACGTGTGACCCTGTACACTAAACAACCCTAGATCTATTGTTTTCCCTAGCGTATCCTTTTGACCAAATTTACAATAGTTGTTATTGTATGATTGGGTATGCAAAACTTTACATTGTTTTTGCAGTTGTTTTGTGGGTGAGTCATTGTATTTGTTACTTTTCTGTGAGGAGTGCAGTTGTATGTATTTTAAGAGAATTGACTTTATTCATATCTTGTTTCTAATGTTCTTTACCACTTGATATGCTGTCCTTGTATCATAAAAGTCCTGAATTGAGGCTTCTGAGCTGAGGATGCTTCTGATTGTAGATATGGTTAGAATAAATTTAATTACATGTTTCTAGAGGTGTTTCTACCTTTGAACACAGTGGGTGTATCTACTTGAGACGCTTACTGCAGAGTTGCCTAATTGTCTATGGAGTAAAGTGTCACACTCTACACAGCGGTGCTATTAGACTGGAGTAAAGTAAGTAACTCCACTTTAGGATAATAACGCCCAACACAAGTACTATTCTGCAGCAGAGTTGTTTTCTGTTTCAGTGCATGTGTAGACGGTGGCTGGAGTGGCTGGGGCGTGAGGGTGCTACAGTCTGGGGCTGTCTGCTGGCTAACCCCACACTGTAGCACCCTTGTGCCCCTGCCAGACCTTCAGCAGCACATTAAGTTGGGCAGGAGCAGCCCTGCAGGGGCTGACAGGCTAACTGCCTGGGCCTGCTGCCAGCTGCCCTGGTTCAGTGTGCCTCAGTCTTGGGCATGTGTGTAAATGCTGCACCCAGGAGCAATAAACTCCAGTTGAAACTGCGGTGGAATTTGTTGAATTAATTTAACATGTAAACATGCCCGGTGTGAATCATGTTTCTGGTTTTGTATGATTCAAGGAACAGTCAGTTTACATCCATACATTTCTGAAGACTAAGTATAGCTGAAGGGAGTTGTATGAGTTTATTATGTGAACCTAGAAGATATTTAGCTCTGATGAGGTGTTTGTGTGCCATCCAGGTAAAATTAAATGCAACACAGCCTGGTGGGATTTGTGTTTAGTTTCTGGAGCTTTTGAAAGAACAAACTGACTCTAGTACTAAGCTTATGCTGGTTGTTAAATCAGTGGCAGAAGAGCAACATTGAAGCTGTCTGGAAGTGCTTATGTTGGACATTATATTTTTAAATGCATTTTCTTTGCAGGCATAGAACTTCAACTTTTAATTTTCATGGTATTTAAACATGTGTTTGCGAATTGCCTATGGCATATATGGTTTTGTTTTTAAAGGAAACTGCTGTGTTCTCCTAAGAATGTTTTTAGTTTTTGTGTAAGCTTAACTCCACCATTGTAAAGTTGATTGCATGGGGATTTTCTTATTTTTTCCATACTATTAATATATTTCTGAAATTGAACAAAATAATGTGGTGTTAATTAAGTCAGTGTGTACTGGAATCCATGTGATGCTGGTAAACTACAGCTCTGCCAGATCGTGAAAGATCTAATGCTTTAGATAGATTCGACTTGTGCATTTAATTATGATACTCACTGGAGTGAACATATTTTAAAATATGCATAAGTCCATATGCACAGTCTACTCGCAGAATGTGGCTTATGTATACCTTTTAATCACCCTTTTATTTTAATGCAGGCTTTAAAACAATGTACATATGTAGGATATGTATTTCCTCCCCTCTTAATATTTAACCCCCAATCCCTTGTGCTCCCCAAAAGTTAAATTCCCTCCTCTTCAGTTAGAACAACTTAAAACAAAACATGTGGTTAATACCCAGTGTTTAATTAATAGCCTTGAGTCATGAGGGGTTAAAATAGTATTAGGATTTAAATATTTATTTCAAGATTTGTACCTTCATATTTGAAGCACCTGTTGCAACTTTGCCTTAAACTTCCCAGAGGAAAAGATCTACTTTATTAGGGAGCTATGCATAGTCATTTTCAGGTAAAATGCTTTTGTTTCAGTGTAGAATGCTTCCTCAGGGGCAAGATTACCTTATAATGGAATGGGAGATGCAGCTTCAACTAGCTTCTGTTATTCCTCCATGACAGTGTATAAACAATATGATGTGGGCTTTCTAGTAGTTTGGTAGTGTGGTCTAATGATCTGAATTTGCATTGTTTTCCACAAATCAGTGGTGATCATATTGTGGTATTGCTTATTGGATTCCCTTTTTCTTAGCTAAAACCTTGATATGAAATCCTCCTGGACCCACTGCAGTCACTTAGTTTTGTCATTAACTTCAACAGGACACTCATCCCTTGTGTATTAGTAAATGTAACTTTGATATACATGTAGAGGAGATGTAGAATCCAGGAATGGAGTTCTGCCAGCCTCTTTAGCCTCAAGGTGGAAAGTTTATACTCACACTCAAGCTGTAGTATAATGTGTGTCACAACTACAAAGAACTGGATATGTTTTATAGGGGGTTGGGTATCTAGACATTAGCTCTTCTAAACCTTTTAATGTAATGTTCTTCAACCATAGCAGTGACTCAGAGGATCTGGGTCCTTGTTATGAATTCATTAGCTTAGCCAAACTGTCTTATTAATGTGTGTTAGCTTATTGAAGTTTAAGCTACTGTGCTAGCAATTGATAATTGCTTTAATGAGCTATTTGTATGAAACAGTAATACCAATAGGGCTGAAATCGGACTATCCAGCATCTGGTAGTTCAGTAATTTTGCATCCAGCAACCATGTACAGCAAGTGATCTCTGTCAGCCCCTGACCTCATTCATTTGCATAAACATGTGGGGCTGCTTTTCATTCGGGAGACAGGTA
This sequence comes from Crocodylus porosus, assembly GCF_001723895.1. NCBI lineage: Eukaryota > Metazoa > Chordata > Crocodylia > Crocodylidae > Crocodylus > Crocodylus porosus. The sequence continues at coordinate 48,913,760 of NW_017728931.1, read as the reverse complement.
CCAGGAATGACTTGATGGGTTAAGGGAGAGGATCACATTGCTGTCTGCAACACCAGGCACTTCCTGCTCAGCCTTGAAATGACATAAAAACACAGCTTCAGATCTGACTGCAAATTAAGATTATAGTCTGCTTTTAATAAGAGGTGAAGAGTGGAGGAAAGGATTGTGCTAAATACCTACCAGTGGTCTAAATACCTACCAGTAGTCTACTTCCTTCTCCCTTGTGTTAATAGTGATTTATGCAATAAATAGTTTTCCATAGGTAAGGAAGCTTTTTTTACTACTCTTTACCCCCTGAAAGGAAATGCGATTCTACTCCCCCCCTGCCCCCTCCCCAAAGGAAGTGTAGTAGTGACATTTAAAGCAATGAATTATAATACCTATTGTTTCCTATTATGGCTGAGGTGGGAATGATAACAGGCTCTTGTTCTAAGTTCAGAGAGCTAAGAATCCATCCACGTATCTCAAAAATATATTTCCATTCCTTCTTGTCCTGAAAGTCATGGAATTCATTTACTGGACCAAGGCCTGTGTACTGTCACTTTGTGCATTATATCTTGTGAAACTGAGAGTATGAGAATATACGTGGTATTTAAAAAACCAAACCAAAACAAAAAAGCCACCCAAAGCCACTACGAGTGCTGTTACTATTTTAATACCCAAATACTACATATTTTTTATGATTAACATTTAGGTTTTTCTGCAGTAATTGGCATTGCAATAATTGAAGTACACCATGACTGTAAATGAATTTATATTTACTGCAGCTGGACAGGAAATGGTTCTCCTGTTTTGTGAACTTGCTTTGATTTCAAACATGTCCTTGCTGCATTGAGATAGATATTTTGAAAATCAGAGGGAGTGAGAGTGTGCTTGGTGTTTGCATTACAGAAAGTGGAGAGAGAGGAAAAATCTCTCTAATGATGGGCTACAGCAGTCAGTGAAGGATAGCTGACTGAGAAGGTAGGTCACCTCTACCTTGTGCCATCAGGTTCCATTATATTTCATCTCTCCTCTTCTCAGAAGTCTTGGTAGTGCCAGAAGTCAAGGGAAGCAGGAGGAGTGCTAGAGCAGGTCGTATCTTTCTATCAGATGGACACCAGAAAAAAATGACTTAATGGAGAGAGCTGTTATTCCTCAGTTATTTCACATTTATATTACAGTAGCAACTAGAGGTCTGAAGCAAGTCAAGGTCCTAATGTTTTAGGCACTATTAATAATCTCAGTCCTAGCCCTAAAAATGTTTGCAGTGTGGATAAGACTGGTGGATAAGACTCATGGGTGGGGGAGAGGAGAGTGGTATAATAAGAGAAAAGAGTGCTTTATTGTGAACTAGTTGTTTGTGTAGGCCTTAGCTAACCAGAGAAGTAAGTCTGACCCTTCATTTGCTTAGCCTTTGTCATGTAGCTCCCTAGACATCAATGTGGCCAGATAGAAAGTAGCTCTAACTAAGTCCCAATTGCATCTTTGGAAGTGGCTGATCTACTTTACCTCCCTACAGGATCAGACAGAAAAGGAAATGGTGGCCGATGTCTTCCAGTTTACTTATGATGGTTTAGATTAGGATCCAGGAACATGTTATAAGAAGTGGGCCAGAACAACCCAGCCTTAGTCCAGCACGGACTGGCTGACTTTGGTGACGCTTCAATAGGAGGGGTATATTTACGCATTCCAGGGCTAGACATTGCTCCCAGTCCTGCCTTTCCCTCTCCCCTGCTGGGCTACAAGCATACTTTATAGTCCATGAGGGAGTGAGCTAGAGCCAGGCAGCTGGGAGCTGTTCCTACACCACTGCCACTTCTCCCCATCTCCTGGTTGCACCATGGGCACAGCTGAAAATGCCCAGGCCTGGCTAAGTTCCTCACTGCCTGGAAGCTATGCATGTGCTGCAATGAAAGGGTGGGGTTGTGAGAAGCTGCAGCAATGGGGGAGCTTCCAGCCCTGGCATGGGTGGAGGGAAAACCCTCTGGGTTCATGGGCCACATCCAACTTGCAAACCATATATTGCTGCCCCCTAGTTTAGACATTTTGGCTTGTAGGAGGGTGTCACCTGGTTCTCTCGCTTTACCTTGCTCAGTTCAGTGAACCTTCAGTCATAGGGCATTGGCCTGCTGGGAAACTCTTCACTTCAAAAGGAAGTTTCTCTTCACCCTTAGAATTTGGAAGTCACTGAAGAAAGTGAAGGACCACAAGTGGGCTGCAACTAAGCCAGAAGAAGAAAGGCCCTTATCACCCCTCCCTTTCCAGAATCACAGGCATCCTCTTAGGTTCATTAGTTTCAATAGCACTTTAGATCCAGTGACATTGTTAACAAAGAAAGAAAAACGGTTTCCTCTTTAGTAAAAATTGTGTACATTTTCAAACTGAGGGAACGTCTTAGGGTATTGCTGGGTTTATCTGGTAAATGCTAGCATTTAAACCTAGCACAAGAGATTTGTGCTTTCTTCTGGGCTTTTAACTTGGCCGTATAACAACTAGCAGTTCCCTTGGTAAATTGAGAGAGCTGTTTTCTAGGAAATAATCTTGGACTGTTGCTACATCTTTGAAAACTATAACTGTATAGAGAAACCTGCTCCTAGTTCAGGTGTACTTCAAGCTTGGTATTGATCTAACAGATGCTTTTTTTCTTTTTTTTTTTTTTTTTTTTTTAAGTGTCAGTAAAAGGGCTGATTGACAATATGTGGAACCACATTTTTTTTTGTTTTATATGTGAAAAAGGGAAAATCCAGCCAGTGGAAGTCCTATTTCAAATGTACCTCAAACCTGCCTTACTGTGGATCATTTCAGTGGTGTGGTCAGAATAGTTTAGTCTAGCAAGAGCTTTTGCCCTTGACTTCTCTGAGGATTTAAAGGTCCTCATCTTGCAATCATTTATGCAGGTGCATAACTACATGTGTACACACATTTACGGAATCAGGGATAAGGTGAACTGTGATGACAGTTTTTGTGAGGGGGACACTTGCCTGCTAGGTACTTGAATATTAGACCAGGGGAATGTTTGTAGAAAAGATATTAAATCATTGCCTGTCCCAGTTAGAATACAGGCCAAAAGGCCACATAGAAGTAACTATGTCTTCATTTTTGTAACAGACTTCCTTAGATGCCTGTTCAGCATGCATCTGTAATTCAGCTTGAAGCACAAAGAGACACCAAAAGTTGTGCTGCTGTGGTACATGCTCTTTGTCTTATCATGGAATGCAAAAAGGGTTTTTCTGTGCTCTGAGGGTTTGTTTCAAATGCTCTCCTGTTTGCCTTGCTAACAAGGTCCGACAGCTCCATCCATGCACCATGTAGTCTCTTAAAGACATCATCTTTCCAAGAGACATTTTAGAAGGCTGCAGCATTAAATCTAATGCTGTCGAAGAAAATTAGGTTTACAGCTTTTATTAATGTTACTTGCAAGAGAGAAGGCATAAAACATAGGAAATATGCAGTACCCATGAGCTAGATTCTCTGCTAGAATGGAACTACGCCCCTTTGTGCTAGCAGAATATGTGGCCCAGAATATACAAACACAGCTGAATTAAAATGATCAAATAAGGGATTTGTGGTGTTTGGAAGATTTATTATCAACAAAATCTTTCATGTAGTTCACCAAGCAGTTTTTTGGGGATATGTAGTCCCATCATTGCCAGTGGAGCTGTGCCAGTCTAAATCAGCCGGGGATCTGGCCTGATATGGTGATTCTGGAATCTGACAGAAATATTCATAGCTTTAGAGGCTAGAATGCACCATTATGACCATCTAGTCTTATCCCCTGCATAGAACTCCACTCAGTGATTTCCTGCATCAAGTTCAAAAGCATGTGATTGATGTAGAGCATATTAAATGCAAAAAAATTGTCAGTGCAGTGAAAGTTGCCTAGAGAATCCTTGTTCAGCTAGCTTAGACTTCTGAAAACCTAAAAATGGAGAGTTAAGGAAATTCCAGTTTTAAACTTCTCTTAATGTGGAGATGCACATTCAGCATTAATTTTGTCCTCAGTGATGTCTCAAAGCACTGATTAACCCATTTGTTAACACACTTCCCTTACAGATTCCGCACATTCCTTTGGGAGCAAAATCTAACTTCTTTTCCTTGCTAAGGCAAAAATTAGTGTTAGGTCAGCTGTATACTATTTAGCTTTGCTGGTATACCTGCATCTACACTAGGATGGATTCCTATACAGGTGAAATTCTTCTTGTGTAGACATAGATTTGTGCCATGGAGACTGCTGTCAAGTATGCTGCTGTACTGAGAATTCACATGACAAGAAAAGACCCATGCACTGTTACTGACACAGCGTTGATGAAAGGAATATTTGATCCTTCAAAGTACATAGGTGCCATTGCTCATATTACAGTAACTGCTATGCCAGTCAGTTCCAAAGAATCCCTCTGCCATTCAGTATACAACTACATCTTAAGAAAGTGGAGGCAGTCAGAGTGCATGCTTTCGAATGCTGGAATTGAAAGCTCTGGATCATCACCCAATGTGAATAAGGGCACGTTCTTTTAAAACGTCCTCACCAATCTTACCGAAGTACTCCCAATTACAGAGAGCCAAGCTGAAGATGAAAGCAAGTATAACAGTTTAGCAGTTTATTTCTTGGCTTTCATAAGCTAAGATTTGTATTAACTGGGAGTATAGTATAGACCAACCAAACATGAACCAAACCATTGTGTGAAGCACTTTGCAAACACAGAGGGTGCAGCTCCCCATTGTAACTTACAGCGCTGTGCAGGAAGCTGTTTGCTGTTTGCTGTTGGGTTTTGGGTTTTTGGGGATCAAGTTCTAGTTTAGAGTGGCTGTATATTTGCAGCTGCTCTCCCCTAGCTCTGCATCCCCTGCCACCTCCTCCGTTCTAGCTCAAGTGCTGTCTTCAGAATGGGCTGGGGGAAGGGAGGGGAAAGAGGTCTGTCTGGGGTTTGCCCAGCCTGTGTTGGTGGGTGGATTGGAGAGGAGGCTATAGTCCGCATGCAATACCCTCCAGCGCAGGCTGGACAAACTTCAGAGGGAACTTCCTCCCCTCCCTTTTCTTCCTATTCTGAAGACAGCACCAAGGGCAGGACTGGACTGTCAGCCCAGCCTTGTTCTGGCATGTCCTGATAGGTGTTCATAAAGGTGTTCCATTTTGGAGCACCATCATCTGAACCCTAATGCAATGAGGGTTCATGTTGTCATGCGATTGGACAATTTTAAAGTTCTTTACAGCCATGTATTTCTGTAAAGGCAAAACTGTAAAGTGTTTTTAAGGGGCTGATGCTACGACAAATGTAACTTCTGGTTGTGTCCAGAGTTGTACACCACCCTTTTCCCAAAGACCCTGCAGTCTAAGTGGATGAAACAGGCACACAGTGGGAGAAGGAATGTAATGTACAAGCAGAGTAAACCATGCAAGGTGGCAAATGACATGTTAATTCATAGAATTGTAGAAAATGGGGGTTGGAAGGGACCTCAGGAGGTCTAGTCTGCCTTCTTGCTCAAAGCACGACCATCCCTAACTAAATTATCCTAGCCAAGGCTTTGTCTAGGCAGGTCTTAAAAATCTCCAAGGATGGAGGGTCCACAACCTCTCTGGGTAACCTGTTCCAGTGTTTTAGTATCCTTCTAGGGAGGGAGCTTTTCCTAATATCTAACCTAAACTTCCCTTGCTGCAACTTGAGACCACTGCTTCTTGTTCTGTCATCTGCCACCACTAAGAACAGTCTAGCTCCATCCTCTTTCCAATCCCACTTCAGGTAGTTGAAGATTGCTATTAAATCCCTCCCCCTCAATCTTCTCTTCTGCGGACTAAATAAGCCTAGTTCCTTCAGCCTCTCCTCGTAAGTCATGTGTTCCAGCCCCCTCACTATTTTTGTTGACCTCCACTGTACTCTCTCCAATTTGTCCACATTCTTTCTGTTGTGGGTGGCTTAAAAGTGGATGCAGTACTCCAAATGTGGCCTTACCAGTGCCAAATAGACAGGAATAATCACTTCCCTCGATCTGCTGGCAGTGCTTCTACTAATGCAGCCCAGTATGTGAGTAGCCTTCATTGCATGGGTACATTCATAGGTACACAGTTGGCTTATATTCAGCTTATTGTTCACTGTAAATCCCAAGTCCTTTTCTGCAGAGATGCTGCTTAGCCAGTTAGCCCCCAGCCTATACTGGTGCATGGGATTGTTCTGTCCTAAGCTCTTGTCCTTATTGATCCTTATAAGATTTCTTTTGGTCCAGTCCTCCAGTTTGTAAAGGTCTCTGAATTTTAGCCCTACCCTCTAGCATAGCTAATACTCTCCGCAGCTGGGTGTCATCTGCAAACTTGCTGAGGATGCACTGTATGCCATCTTCCAGGTTATTGATGATTTTTTTTGGGGGGGGGGGGGTTGCTGTGGAGAGCATAGAATTCATTAGGGACTGGTTAGCTAAATTAGAAGGAAAGTGAAGAAAGTGGAGACATTGGCTGGAGCAGGCATGAGAAGGCCAGGGCAGGCTAAGATATTTAGGGGAACAGATGTGGAATGAAGCTGAGGTAAACAGACTGTGAAGAGATTTGTAGCAAGCAACCAATTGGCCCGAACTCCAGTTCCAGCCCAAACTGTAGGAAGGTCCAAAATATCCCTGTTTTGACTGCTTTGCAGCAGCTACTAAGTTTTCAGTTGCTGATGCTTTTCTGTTTTCCCCGAATACTTCATGGTGTATGCAGGAAGAAGGAGTAAAAGAAGCAGTACAGGTTAGGTTCCAGTGCCCCAGAATAGTTCAGGAGAGGACAGGTGGCTTCAGCTAGGTCTCAGTTTACTTGTAGCCCTCAATGGAGAAATCCCTGCTTTGGGTTTTCAGAGGTTTTCGTGAACTTAGGCTATAAACAAATGTTGGCCTTGGAGCAGGATCAGCTACACTAGGATGTGTTCTGGCACAGTTAATCTGCTTCACTGGGTGACACAGGTGAGTTGGGATGTGGCCACCAGTGCCATATGTGTGCCCAGGGAATCCTCTGCTGGGGGATTCCCAGGTTGTGCCTCTGAAAGCAAGGAAACTCAGACAGATGCTCCTGACACTTTTTAGGGGCCCAGTCCTGCAAGGGAATTCCCAAAGAGCACAGAATCGGGCCCCTGAATCCCTGGGAGCATCTGCGTGGGGTGGCTGTAGAGCATGGGCAGCTCTGGGCTGCATTATCATGGGCAAGGATGAGCCTGCAGTCACTTCCACACTGCTGGAGGCAGCATAGGAAGAAGGGGAGGGAGCAGTGCAAGGAAAGGGAAGTCCTTGAAACTCCTCGCTCCACCATTTGTGAGTCAAGGGGACAAGTTTACAGAAGCTGTCCTTCTCTTTTCTGACTTACATTGCTGACGGGGAAGAAGCAGAACTGGCCCCCAACACATTTTTTGCTCCTGTTCTTTATCAGTACTTCTGGGCTCCCAGAGAGCTAAGTTCCTTTGATCTTTTATTTGTTGAGAGATTATAGAAAGAACTACTTTTGTGAAAATCCAGCTTTTTGCCAGAGATCCTGTCATCTGAACTGAGTTTTCAAATAGTGTTTGGATGTTCCTTTATGTTTTATTAGGAGACTGTCTGTGAGTATACTGGCCTCTCAGTCATTGTGCCAGAGCCTAGACCTAAGTGGCAAATCTAACAAAGTAGGAAAGCCCCTGTCCCAGCCCCTACAGTCCTTTGCTCCATTTCAGTGCTCTCCAGGTGCCCTGTCAGTCCACCAACCTTCCATATTGACTACCTCTGTGCTAAAAAAAAAATAAATAAAAAAAAAATTACAAGGATCTGGAGAGTTTTATGAGTAGTTCATGCTAAGCAGCAGCTCGTGTATAATGACATCCTTGCCAAAATGACCCATGACTTGTTCTGTTTGATCACACTCAGTGCCATTGGTCAAGGAAGAGGTGAAAAGCAGGAATCATGCTTACATATTCCTTAATGCTTACTAGAGTCTTTCACCTTTCCTCTATATATAATTAACGTTTTGGTTTTTTTTGGTCTGAATGCAAAACTTCTAAAGGAGCCCCTGCAGGATAAAGGCAGAAAGCAAGAAATACACCTTCTCTGAGATTTATTCATGGATAGGGTTCAACTTAGAGTGCTTGGGTACAGCTCAGGTGCAATGACCATGGCATATTACTGTGAATCAGAAGTGTAGCAGGCTCCTTCAGTGCCCGGGGTTTGGGGGCGGGAGGGAGAGGGAGAGTATATATTATGCCAACAACTGAAGAACAGGAATGGGGAATGAGGGTGGAGTTTTACCTGCACCAGCCCTTTGTGCTATGGTGGCCACTGCAGGTGGGGGACAGGCCCGCTGCACATCAGCTGAATCAGCCCCATAGCAAAAGTTCCCTGGGGGCTACCCTTGGCACCCCCCACTCCAGCAGATATACTGCTGAGCGCAGGTCTGCACCGCCCTTGTTTCTATGGCTGGGTGGCATGAGGCTGCACCTTTAGTGGCAAAAACTCTTTGTGGGGAAATGAGGGGTGAAGGGAGCGGGGCTGTTCTGGTGTCTCTACGACTGGGGCTGCACTCATGCTTTCCCACCCTCTGTTATGCTATTGCTTTGAATCACTTAGGTTTTGTGGGAACAAACTACGTGTAGATCTTTGTGCTATTAACAGAGAGGGGCTGTGCATACATATTGCACTCTTGCACACAAACTAATTGTTTAGTTTCTGTTAACCCAGCATTACAAACTTTACCCTTAATAACTTCTGTAATATTGCTTCTCTAAAGGGACAATGAAGTCTGTGTACTAGCGGAGTATTAAAGATCTGCTATCAAATTTGAGGAAGATTAGACGTACAATTCCAAGTGTGCAAAACCCCCCCAAAACTGAAGATGAGAACTGTGTAACTCTTGTAGATGGCTTTGGTTAATTCCATAAATTTGGAATTAACCTACCTAATGACTCTGGGACCCAGAAAATTTCAAAACAGTTTGGTTTTAGAGTTTAAAATTTGTCCACTTTTAAACAGAAATGTTCAGCCTTAATAATAGTCATGATATGCCTCGCATGCATGCACATGCACTCTTTAGCTTTTTCTTTCATTTAAATGTTCTCTTTGAACCAAAGCCAGTTCACACCATATGCAGACCTTAAAGATGCCTAATAGCCAGAAAGTGTTGTTGAGTGCCAACCCTTTGAAAATCACACGTCTCAAGTTAGGTATCCTAGACTGGAGTTCTTCAAAAATCACTGCTCGCTTTAGGAACGTTGGGCCCCTCTAATTAAGAATGGAATATCTGGGGTTGGTAAAGGTTAAGACAGCATGTGCTGGCTGAGGTCTATGAGGAGACACGCATGATATCATTGAATGTTTAGCCAGTACCTACTCATTGAATGTTTAGCCAGTGCCATTATTTGCTGTTCAGTCATTTCCACATATGTGAAATTCATCCTTAGGTCAGGATTAAAAAGAATAAAAGAACCCAGTAGTTCAATTTCTGGGGGTGGAAAAAAATTGTACCCGAAATGATTCCAGGCAAGGTTCTTTGAGTAGATGTGATATCTTTTATTAGACCAGCTGAGTAGTTGGGAAAAAGTTCTTGGCAAGCTTTTGGGTGCAGTCACCCTTCTTCAGGCATAGGGAGTCTCTGCTGTTCTGAGACTCCAAGGGATGAGAGAAGCTAAGTGTGGCAGGATGTCAATGAAAATATAAATAGGTAGAAATTACAAAAACAAAAGCTAAAACAGGCAAGGGGTGGGGGAGGAAGCAGAGGGGAAAGGCCAAAGGGAAACACTACAATGATAATAATACAAGGTAAAAAAGAGACTCTCAAAGAAAAAGGAAATACATTAGAAGCTGCACTATCTGGCATCTTACAAGCTGGCATGCTCTACTACCCAGCATGCCGACTTGTAAGATAAAGTTAAAAAGTGAAACCGGAAGTGCCCACTGAGGCACTTCCAGTTTCTTCAAGCTCCCATGGCCGGGGGCAAAGCAGCCTGCACTGCCAAGCCCCCACGGCCCGAGGGCATAACAAGCTGCACAGGGCGGTGCAGGGTTTGCCTCCCTGTCCCGCAGGAGGGATGGCGATGCTGCGGGAGAGGTGGAGGGATGCCCCATATGCAGCAGGAGCAGCGGCGGCTGCGGCCACTCAGTTAACTATGATATTTTGGTGCACAGCTGTTGTTTAGTTTCTCCTACATATTTTCCATCAGGGCATTTGGTGCACTGGATGAGATGTATTACATTTCTGGAAGCATAAGTGTAAGATCCATGAATGGTAATGGCTCTGTTGTGGGGTGTAGTTATTGTGGGTGTGGTGGAGATATGTTGTCAGGTTTTGCATTTCTTGTCATGGCATGGTCTGGATCCATTGGATGTGGTTTGGGTCATAGGGAGTTTGCTTCTGGTGATGAGGTTAGCGAGGTTCGATGCTTTAAAGGCTAGGATGAGTGTTTCTGGAAAGATCTCTTTAAGAATGGGGCTGTCTTCTAGTATGGGTTGAAATGATTCCAGTACTTCTGTCAGGAGATCTCTGGAGTAACCTTTACATAAGAGGCAAATAGAAATTACCCATATTTATGGACACTGTTGCTGTCTAATTATCAAAAGGCTGAGCCAAAACAGAAAAAAATCTCTCAAATTCAGTGCGTCAGGAAGTACTTCCAACCTGATAAATAATGTGGCAAAAATCCTCCACAAAGAAGTTACCGACTCTTTTGCACATCTGAGTGATATGTAAGGGGAATAAGTGGGTACAGAGTCAGCAGTTGTGAGGATGAAGAAGCCACATTATGGCTTTTATTTTTGGCTGTGCCCGGGGTCAGAAGTTTCTTTGTTCCTTCTTTATTTCCCATTAGGACAAACACAGTCTTTTCCTTTTACTCTTAAGACTCCTTCTTTTCCAGATTGGTTTGAAAATCTTAATAATAAAAATGTCTCCCTGTATTGCAAAATGTATGTGCTAACTCATTATTATTGTTTTCAGCACTCATGTACTAATAAAATGTCTGATTCTATATCATAATATTTTCAAAGACAAATCTCTCTTTAAACTTAGGCAGCATGCTGTAGCTGTAACTTATTGAGTTAACACTTCAAACCATGATGGCAAAATAGTCCTACTGTTACAGTACTAACCATGCATCAACAATTTTTTTAGCTAGTAAGGTCACTTACATATGCTATGTTAGTCCCTGCTGCCACAATTATGTTTACTATTGTTTTCTTTCCTAGATGGAATATCCATTGTTATGTCTTTCCTTTTAGACTGCTAACTCTTTGTAGCCCAGACTTTCAGTTAGCAGATATTTGTGTAGCACCTTGTACAATGGGGGCCCTACACAGTTGGCCTATGAGCACTGCATTAATGTACGTGTTAAAGAAAAATTAATATCCTGCTTGCTCATATGCTTTTGGCCAGTTTCAGTGGCCTGTGAAAGATACAAACTCCAATATAAGCTGTTTCTCAGTTTCTTACTAATCAGGGTTAGAACTGTAACAAATGGGAGGTGGCTTCATGGTTGTCACTACATTCTGCACCATGACTATTTGGAATTTCACAGTGACAGCAGGGATTGAGTTTGGATATGCACGCTCTGGAAATCTCAGGCCTGTTACCATTATAGCTAGAAACATTCTCTTTTTGGTATTACCAGAGCCTGATGCTATCCTGGAGTCAAGAGTGGCATATGTTACCACTAATCAATTCATTATAATATTAACCGTAGTAGTAAGAGATGTACTGGTGACTTTCTATCTATTTTAGTTTAGTTTAGTGAATGGGTTTTTGAAAACATTGATATTAGGACCTGTGACCTAAACAGTAATACAAAAAACAGGTCCTAGAGGTGAAAGGCTAGGTTTACGATTTTAGTTTAGTTTATCATTTTCCCACTACTCCATTTCCAGAGTGCTGCAGGAGCAGAGGAGACTTGTGCTGGGGGCATTTCTCTTTGATATGAAGGACACATGGTACTCATTACATAGCAGAGCAGCATTTGAGAACAATGTGAAGCACCTTGCAGGGAATTCTCTCTGGGGTTTTCAAAGGAGGCCAGTGGAAGTTAGGTGCCCAAATCCCAATGAAATAGCAGCTCATAGATTTCATAGACATTAGGGCTGGAAGGGACCTTGGAAGATCGAGTCCAGCCCCCCACCCAAAGGGCAGGAAGTCAGCTGGGGTCATAGGATCCCAGCGAGATAAGCCTCTAATTTGCTCCAGTTCTCTGAAAGCTTCCAGTATGTTTAATGGAAACCCTACTTGTATGCTGTGTATTTCTGTATTTCACTCCATAGATTCAATGCGGTATTTTAGTACAACTGTTTAGTGCTTTCAGTACACCACTTTAGTTGGCTAGAGCCACTAATGGTTTGAAGAACCTAATGTTTCTTTCCAACAAGCATTATTCCAAGAAAAAATACTGTTCTTTAACCTAGATTTTCTCTTCCTTTTTTCTTTTAATACTAGGGACCTTTACCCCTTTATGTAGGGGTTAAATAGCAGGAGCCAACATTTTAGAAGAGATAAATGATTGAATATAATCCAGGATTTGTTACATTTCCTGAAAGGGGGGGAGGGTATAGAGTGGGTGTGACCAGCCTGCAGCATGTGCACCACAAGTGGCACAGACAGCTTCTGTGTGGCATGCAGTAACTGGGGAGGGAGTTGGGAGCACAGCTGCAGATAGGGCAAGGAGCAGAAAGCAGAGCAGCAAATCAGGCAGAGGGCAAAAAGAGCAGCAGATACAGCAGGGAAAGGAGTTGGAGTATCACTTGTGGAGGGTGGGGGCTTTATTTTATGGCATGCCTGCCAAAAAAGTTTGGCCCCCACTGATGCAGAGAAATAGAAATACATAAATAGTATTGTGAGCAGAGTTGGAAAACATTGTTTGCTTTTTTTATTATTGTTTTTTCCCTGAGAGAGAGAGAGAGCAGTTCTTGAAGTGCCAGTAGCAATCCCTGTTCTAGAATAAGAGCCGTTCTCTTGAGAACAGCCACTTCAGTCATTTGTTTTATAATGCTTTAGATTTTTTTCTTTTTTTTTTTTGGTTTGGTTGGAATTATCCTTTTGTCCTCCCTGCCTTCCTCCAAAGAAATGAGTGATGATGAAAGCAAATTAAAATTAATTGCTGTTTAAATTTTAAAAACGGGGTGGGAGAACACTTAAAGTTATGTCCTTTTTATGGAGTATTTTTGTTGCTTTTTAGTTTATATGTATTACAATAGCTTAAATTCATTTTCCATTTGCTCAGAGTTGTGCATCTTTTAATTAGTTTAGTTGTTGCAGGCCAGAAAAACAAAACATAAAACCCCTGTTTCCGAGGGGTAGGAAGAAAAGTAAACTTGACTCCTCTTCCGTTTTGGGGGGGAAAAAAGTGCTGCAGACCTTTTCCCCCCTCCCCCCAATAACTTCCCCACTTTAATCTCTGAATTTAATACCCATTTAGGTCTTGTATAAAAATGCTATTTTTCCTATTGTTTTATAAAATATATGTCTGTATAGAAGTGTATGTGTATAAGAAATATAAAATATATTGTATTAAAAATAAATCCAGAGTATTGAAGATAATGTTTAAAATATATATATTGAAAATAGAGGGCATGTCTACACGAGAAGCTATGTTGCCATAGTGATGTGCAACAGCGACGTAACATCAGTGGGCACAAACTGTGATGTTGCCGCTATGTCGCTGCAGTGATGAGCTCCCTCACTAAAGCACACGCTCACTCATCTTATGTATCAGTATCCCCACGCTACAAAATGGTGTTAGGAGTGCTGGAACTAAAGTTTGTTGAGCTAGCTTTAATTTAAGTGCCACTGCCACCATTTTGAAGTGTGGGTATGCTGATACAAGAGGCCCTGTAAAAGTGCTGCCATGTTCTGGCATTGCTGCAAAATTGGATAGCAGTGAGACTTTTAAAATAACTGACCTGTTTGGTAATGGGTACCTTTTTTTTTTTTGGTAGGGTTTAACTTTGTTTTATGTCTAAAAAAATTGAATTTTCCATCGTACTTTTTTTTCTTTTGATGCACTTCTTTCCATAGCTTCCTTTTGTATTCCTAAAAGTTACCTGATGCCCTTGATCAGCAGCCATTTATTTAAGTTATAGTTTACATGCAAGTAATACATGCATTATGTCAGATGGCAATTTCTTTCTGTCCTAACTATGAGAAGAGATTATTGCTCAAATCAATAACTAGGGGGACTCCATTAAAATGTTAACATATGTGGAGGGAAACAAGATCTGAACTAGTGATTATGAATTTACTTTGGTTTACAGATTTGATTCAAGGTATCTATGAGAGCAGGTGAACAAAGGTTTTCAACTGCCTTGTGAACATACCAAACCTTTTTTGGCCTAACAGCAGCTTTTGGTATCCTACTCATCAACTTTCCCAAAATCTTTTTTTTTCTTTTCTGCCTGCCTACTTAGAAAACAAGAAAAAAAGGTGCCTGGTAGCTTTTACTGCAACCTCTTAGCAGTAAAGCTCCTCTGAAGGCTGAAATTTGAATCCCTTACTAAGCATGTGAATAAGTTTGTTCAGGGTAAACACGGACATGGTTTCTGCAAAAGGGAGTGTATCCTACTGGCGGAAACATTGTAGTGGACTTGGCTGTAGCTCCCTGGGAGGTCTTCTCACCCTTTGTGAGAGTGGTTGCACGCAGCAATTATAGTTCATTCTGCTGGAGCAAACTTTTAACCAAAAAAACTCATGTATGGGGACCGGAACCAGTACTTAAAGCCAGACTCTAAACTATGGAACTGATCCCTGCAAAAAGATCGCAGTTATCAATGCTTCCAGGACTGAGAAAAAGTACCATAATTTCTTTTGATTTTTAACTTCAGTAAGTTCTTCTTTCATACAGATTCATGATAGGTATTTGCTACTCTTCACGTACATGCACATCATTCAGGTTTCCTGACAAATAGCTCTTCAAAACTTATTATAAGCCAGACAGGCCATATCTCCTACAAGGTTTTGAAAGGAGCTGCCCCTGAAAAAGGAAAGAGAATGTTATGGTAATTTCTACTTTTAAATATTACAGAAATGCTCAGCTACTCTTTTAAAAGAAATGATGTAAATAGATGGGTGGCACCTATGTCTGCAGTATCTTCCTCTATAGCAGAGACCGGAGGATGAATGGGAGTAAGGGTATGTCTGGGTGATCTTCTTTAGGGAATTGCATCTTGTCATGGACATATTAGGTATATCCAGACATTTGGGGAGGTTAGGTGGAGTTTAGACTGCATTAAAAATGACTACCCAAGCTGACTTAGTTTGTCCAGGTGCGGGCCTTACACCTAGATCCCTGGTTTGGTCTATCTACGTGCAAAATATACAGAAGTTCAGGACAGGTAGATTGGTCTAAAATGGCTGACCTGATCTAAATTAACTGTACCTTTTGAGGATGTCAAGCTTATATTAGATCCAGCAAGACTAATCTAACTCAACTTCTATACAGTTCCCAGCACAGCTGGTGGCCCAAGTCCTAGGGCTGAGATTTGCCTACCCCCTGGCACCAGGCTATTTTTAGCCCCCCACAGCCCCTTCCTCCC
>NW_017728931.1:48825036-48898189 GCF_001723895.1 Crocodylus porosus | reverse complement strand
CCCCTCCACTCCCCAGACCCACCAAATCCCCGATTTGGCAACCTGCCAAAAACCAAGGGGGTTGTTTTTCAGGGAGGAGTCATTGGGGAGGAAGGGAATTAAAAATAACCTCTGGTTCTGGGGAGTGGGAAAGATAGGTCCCCTATTCTTCCCAAGCCCTTTTGCAGACTGCACTAGCCCTCATGATCCTGCCAAACCCTCCTGGATCCTACTAGCCCCCAGATCTTCCTGATTTCCCCCCACAGACCCTGACTAGCCCCTCTGATGCCCTCCCCTGAGCCTGCTTGTTCCCCTGTGGACCCAGCTTCCTTCCTGACCCCTCCCCAGATCCAACTTGGCTCCCCACCCCATCCCCCACTATCCCTCCCTATACAGACTTACCTTAGATCCAGTGGCCATTTTTAATTCAATCTAACCTCCCTGAATGTCTGTACATATCCATTCTGGCTGCAGAGATTTCCTTACAGCTATTCAAAAGCTGCTCTGTGGTTTGAGAGAGGGTTATTTCATAGGATGCAAAATTCAGGCAATGTTGAGGTTCCTCTCAGGGGTGTTAGATTGCTATGCTAACTAGGTACTGTGAGATGGGGTTTGTCACTTAGTGCATCCTAAAATGGAGAAAGAAGTCACGTATGATGCGTGATAATTTTCCGTTCATTTTGTAACCAATCTCTTACAAAGCTGGCAAAGCTTGCTTTCCTCATTGAGGCCTGGGTGCATGCCAGTTTATCTGAGTGCAAAACAGACCTTTGAAAAATGTCTCACAGCATGAAAAACATTTTTCTTTCTGTCCCATGTTTGAGTAACTTAAACAAGAAAATTATTTTTTGCCAGAACTTAAGATAAATGGAAGGCTGAGAACATCATAATAAATTTCATCCCAAACAGTAATGTTTTCAGAAAGTTATAAATACCTGAACATAGAACAAAAAAACAAAATCAGCTTTAACCATCAGAATTAATAACTCCATTAGTTGTTAATTCTTAAATATCTGGAAATTGCTCAGCTGTTATGCTGATGGCTACTGCATTACTGAAAACGGGTAGAATTGGAGTCTGTTAAGGCCTTCTCTGAGGCAGCGAACAGGACACGAGAAGAGGTAGAAATAAAGAAGGAATTAGAAGTATCAAATACTAGGAAGAAGGGATATGTTTAAAGGTATTGGTCTGGGACTAAGGGGATTTGTTTGGTTCCCAGTTTTATGACAGACTTCCTGAATTACATGGGGACAAGTGAGCGTGGTTCTCTCTGTCTCTGCCTCAATTCACTACTTGTGTAAGGAGGATCAAAATGTTGCCTTTCTAGGTTATTTATATTGCAACCTTTTGTGGGGTATGACTCACTTTGTCTGTATAGAACATAGCAGAAGGAGCCTCAGTCTTGGCTGGGGCCATTTTTGCCATGCTTAAGGGATGTTTGGTATACCTTTCCAATATTTATTTCACCGTTGGGACAAGCATTGTTTAATTTAAAAAATTCTGATACAATAAAAGTCTTTGTCTGTCTGTCCATAACACTTTATATGCACTCTGGTTGTCTTGGCAGCCAATCACAATGCTGAATGAAACACCCAATCGGAGTGCTTCAAGAGCATTCTGGACAGGAGGTTGCAGCAGTGGCGCGGCATAGTGCTGCCATGATGGCGGAGACAGATCAGGGGGATGAGACCAGCGGAGGTGGTGGTAGCATGGGGTGCTGGCTGAGGGGGATGGTGGGGCAAACTCCTACCCCTACCCTGCCCTGGGAGGCAGTGGTGGCATGGGTTGGTGGCACTCTGTTCCTCCTCCTCCCCGCCCTGCCAACATTCCTGGCAGGCACTTGGCTAGTTAAGTTAGAAGGAAATAACCAAAACTCCAGAAGAAAAAAAGATGAACAAGTTGAAGGTCCAAACAGAATTCACATTTGCTTTCTGCTAATTTAAAGGAACTGAGGGTGTATGGGGTCCACATCTCTTTATGTACCTTCACTTGGAATATTTTGTGGCTTAAGTGGCCAGTACAAGTAGTCATCTAAAATAAGCAAAAAGCACCAAAAATTTGCTGTTTTTCCTGGTTATTGGTTTTTCTTTCACAGTACATCTAATGGGCAAACCAAATCATTCCCTTTGGAGACTACTGTACATGGGTTTTTTTTCCCCCCAGTGAATGGCTACTATGTTTTTTGCAGCTAACAAATATGAATCATTTACATTTTTATGGCAGACTTTTTGGAGAGATTGACTGACTCTTACTTCCACCCCTTGAGGCATCCAAGATCATTCTTCTCTTACAGCAGTCATCTTGCTAAACAATATGACATCTGCTGTCAGATTGTGGCACTGCAACTCTTCAGTGTTCATTCCTGTGAATTGAAAGCATTTGATGAAATTAAAAGTAGCTGACTTTTAAATGGAGCTCTTTTTTTGGTTAAGAAATCCTATTTGTTGTCTCAAAAGCACTTAGCTTCAATATAGGGATGTATAATTTCACTTTTACTTAAAAAACCATCTGCTTTCTCAGAGGCACTAAAGCTACAATACCTGTAATTCCATTTACTGCCACCTTTGAGAGAGTAACTGCATAAAATTATAGATTTAGAAAAAACAAAAATGATGATGTGAAACAAGTAATTTATCCTTACCCCATTTGCCTGGTATAGTACAGAAAGGGAAAATGCCCTGAATAAGCTACCTTTATCAAGTACTAAAATAGTAAAGCTCTTGTACTTTTAACATGAGTCAGGATTTGAATGGGCTGATAAAAATGGAAGTCTTCTATAGCCTAATTTTTTAGATGAGTAAACCTTTGAATTTTAGCACAGCTGTTGGGTTTTCTGAGAATACCACAACCATTGATTTAGTCCTCTTAACAGCTCTCACAGCATTTTGGGCCTCTTTGTTTTGGCTCTTTATGTGGCTGCATATGATGCTTAGCTTTGTCTGGTTGAAGGCTGAAACTGCAAAACTGTGCCTGGCTGCCACCTGAGTCTTTGCAACAGTGTGGAAAGAAAAGATTAATTCTGAAACTCAGTTGGGGTCCACTGAGTTTCAGGTACATATTGTACCTGGGTTTCAAAGTGAAGTGTTAACTGTTATTTAGCATACTTTATTAATAAACATTTGAAACGCTATTCTGCTACTACACTAATTTTAGAAATGCAGTGATCCAAGACAGGTTTTTTTTTTTTTACTGATAATCTGTAAAGTTTTACTGACAACCAAACTTTTTTTACTGACATATATTTTACATAATAAAACTGTAGCCTTTCTGTCAAATCTTTGACAAGGTACAGGTTCAAAGTTAGATTTTAACACTAGCTATGGTAAGAAAAAGTGTAGTTTTGAGTAAAAAGCTTGCAGATAATCAGTAAAAAAAAAATAAAATAAAAAAAATAAAAAAATCTCAGTTTGGCAAACCTGCCTGCCTGCAGCAGTGGTCTTGTACCGATGCTGCCTCCACCTCAGGGGTCCCTTACTCACCCTCCTATCCTGTTGCCTCCAGTTGTACCCCACACCATGTTGCTTCCCCCCCCCCGCCTTATCTCTGCTGTTCCCACTTCCATCATTTCAGCATAGACCTACAGAGAAGGACTAAAGTCTACCTGTGATCCAGAAGTGTTACAGGAAGAGGAGACCCAGCAACACCAGGATATGACTGTGGGTTGGGGAAGGAGCTACAGATAGTTTCTTGAGACCTCCCTTCAGGGTGCTGCTGGAACTCAGACACCTGGTGATACTGCTCTGCTTTGTCTGTGCTTCAACACAGCACTACCATGCTAGGTCATGGGCTGTGAAACCTGAGGCCACTTAGGGAATCAAAGGTACCAACCAGGATCAAGAGGAGCAAGCAGAATTATGGAACAAGTTGGGTCAGGAAGCTAGGCCATTAGACCAAGAACGGGGTCTCTAAGAACAAACTGGGAGATCAGGCAGAGAACAGAGTCTGAGAACAAGCCAGGTTGAGAAACCAGGAGATTAAGTAGAGAGAGGAGTTGGAGAGCAAGCCAGAGGGAATAGCAAAGCAGTCTAAGATTAGGTTAAGCCCCGTTGCCTGGTCACTTCTTTTTTGTCAGGTGCTTGTGGGGGTCGGGGGGGTGGGGAGTGGAGGGTCAGCTGATTTAAGTTGGTGACTGGTGACAGGGAGTGGATGGAGGGCTAGGCTCTACCTCTGATGGAGGTTTCAGGCCAGTTTTGCCCAGCCTGGGTGGTAAGCTATAGGGTGGCAGGCCAGGATATGTAGCCATGTGGATCAGGCCCAGCCCCCAGGTTTAAAGCCACAGTGTGGCATGCACTCAGGTTCTTTCCCACCATGGAGCTTCATTGAAGCAGCTGGTTGGTTCATGATTTTACTGACAACTGCATTTTTTAATGGATTTTATGGACAGGCTTTTTATCCTGGTGACTTACAGAATGTCTGTAAAAGTATGGACAGCTGGCAACCCTGTCTAACTTCTCTAATTATACAGAGGTGTTAGTAATCAAATAAAGCAGGCAATATTAAAAATTATCAGAATGTCTACATCGAATTCACTAATGAGTGTTAGCTATGCATAGATAATTAGTGAACCACTGTTGTAAAGATTTAACCAAGAAAAGGTGATTTGTTTTCTCTTTTGGATGTGATTCTTTGGTTTGAAATGGACCTGATGTGTGACTAGTTGATTGACTTCCCTGTTTCAGTCTTTGCTTCTGTAAATTATGGATAATAATACTTTCTGCTTGTAAAATTGAAGTCTTATAAAAATTGTGATGTCTTCAAATGAAAGCTGGTACATAAATGGGAAGCACTCCTGTTACTATTGAAGTACTTCACTGCCGTAAGTAGCAGATTCTCCCCAAATTCTGTTTTACTCTATTTCGCTGTTAGTGACTTTTACCAGTTTTAACAATCACTTTGCTTGTAGAAGTCAGTTTTACTCATAAGCACTGATTTGAAGTTATTTGCTGTAACCACTGTTACGTGGTTGAAAGAATTACAAATGCAGGGTATGATGAAAAATAAAATTATTGGGATTGAGTGGATGAAAGCAGAGTGTAACCTTTTGAGTTCTGTTGATCATTCAGCATTAATTTCTCTTCTGGGTTTTCACATCAAGAAGACGGAAGAGAAACCAATGTGCTCTTTCATAAAATCTCATGCTTTAAAGGGTCCTCATTAATGATTTTTTTCTTAATACTACGCATTCCACTTACCCATGCCAGATAATTGCATAATTCACTTAACTGCATAGCACAATCTAATACTGATTTTCCTACATACTGCTCATATTATAATAAACATGGGTTATCTGCAAGCTGGTCAAATGCATAAACTGTTCTTAAGTGCATCCCATCTTTCAAGCCACTGTCTGCTTTTTAATGTTATTGAACTTGATTTAATTGCATAATAATTGGTACCAGAAACATGGAAGGTGAAGCAGCTGTCAAAACCTGCTATTAGAAGCCACTGAGGTGGCTAATCCTGAGGTTTCAGCCTGATTCGGGTGAACCTGACTACATGCTCATCTCCCAGTGAAGTCCAGGGGATTGAAGTTCATTCTTAAAGTTAAGTACTCTCTTAGGTGCTTTCCTGAATCTTGGCCATACAGAAAGAACCTTCTCTACATTCCTTCTAATGCCAGTTCTTGTAGCATTTAGCGACAGAAAATATAATTTAAATTCCTGCTCTGGAAGTGCTGCAAAGAGATTAGTGAGGATAAGCTTAGGAAAAAGGGAGCCAAATGACCTCAGAATAGTGATAAATACTCATCAGTATTACTCACTGTTCTTTAACTTTACTTGCAAAATGTCCAATTGCTGTCCCTTGCCCCTGGAGATGATAGCCTGTTAATTATATTAATTATGTAAGAGATTTATTGGGCATTGAAGTAAATTCATAATTTTGTATATATAACCTCAGTCTAATTGCAGAATTATAGTGGGTGCAAGGAAAGGCGTTAATAATCAGAGATTAACAAGAAATTCTTACAAGGGATTTAATAATATTCACTTTAAAAAGGAGACTAGTAATAGGTTATGTTACAAGTTTGTATAACACTGAATGATACAGAGAAGTAAATCAGCAGCTTCTGTCCCATAATACAAGAACATGGGAACAATCGGTGAAATTAATTAACAACTGACAAACTACTGGCAACAGTGGAAGGAGAACTTAGAGAAGTTCTATTTCAATTTTAGAACAAATATTCTTTTGAAAGGGATACATTTTAAAGGGAGGATAAGGAGATCTATCCAGATTAAAGGCTTGTTTTTTTTCCAATTAATTTTAAATGTTAACTATACAAATGGAATTTTTGGAATCTTTAGCATCTCCTTTGGTCGCTGACTCCTTTTAAGATGTTTTTATAGCTTTTGCATGATCTTCGATAACATCTTGGAAATTCCTTTCTAATACCTTTTATGTTTGCCCTTGCCATGCAAGAGTAGCATTCACCTGTATAGTACAACATTAAGAAACAGAAGAACATATTTATTTCTTGATTTCAACTTACCAAGCACCCATCTACATTTGAAGAAGCTTTTATAAGGTCTACAAAATAAAAGTTTATATCCAAAGTCATCTTTTTATTTAAAAATGTAAATGCTGACCATCAAAAGAGTGTTTCTCTTTCACCTTAAAAGAAAAAAAAAATCTTTCCTTCAACCTGTTTATCATCCACACCAAACACAAAGTCCTGGAAAGTAAAATGATTAACAAATAGATCTGAGACTTTTTACCAGGACACATTACATACAAAATGGTAGTAGGAAATAGAACTGAAACATAATTTTCAACTCCTGGTAGTTTCTGATGTCCTACAATAATGCAAAGAAACTGTTGAAAACATCTTGACATTAAATTTATTTGCTAAATAAATTTGCATTTTTGGACTAACGTAAGCTTAACAGATGGCCTGCCCTCCATATGTTTTGTCATGGACAAAGCTATAATGAAATGATCTTATAAAGTACTATGATTATCCAGATATGTTATCCTCCTTAATCCGTTTTTGAATTTTTTTACGGAATAGATGTTTTGATATTCAGTGAAAATAAAGACAAATTTGTGTACAGGGCTTTAGTATTGTTTAGGCAATGTGCAAACGTTAACTGAGTGTTATGAATTTTAAATCATACATGTGGCATCATACCCATTAATTCTAAGAGGCCCCATTCTCAACCAGTGTGAAATGTCAGATAAATTGACCTCATTGGAGTTATGAAGATTTACACTGATTGAGGAGTTAACACAAGATGCTTTGTATTTGTTACAGTATAATACAATTAAGATTATAATCCAGACAGCGCGGTAGTTCATAGCTGGAGGTTTGGGGAATTTTATTTTTTAACATGAGCTACTGCTGTATATTTTATGGTTGATACAAGATCAATTTCCACTTTAGAACAGCTGAGCACATGGGGGAATTATAATAAGGTTTAACGTTTCTTTTGGAGTAAACATGCAGGAACTTTATATTAGGAATAAAGTGTTAGCCCCCAAGCTCTTGAAAGAAAGGCGAATATGTATTGAATCTAGAGATTTCAGATTCTAAAGAAAGGAAACTTGATTTCTTCATGGATGTAGGTACATAATGGGAAAGAATGGGATCACTGTCTTTGAAACCTGCAACTGTCATTGGTTCATAATGAAGAGGGATGCCTTGGTAATAAGCCAGTAAAGGATGTGAAACATTAGCTTGTGTAGGATGAGTCCTTTCCTTGAGGAACAGGAGAAAATACATGCTGCTTCACATGGATAAAGGCAAATGGACAAGGAGAATAACATTTGGAGATGGGACCTTGACTTGTTCATTAGTTAAACTACCAATTCCATTTCTTATCTTGGATTCCATTTCTTATCTTGGATTGGACGTGAAATGTGAATAATGACTGGGCTTGATGTTTCTGCCCCAGTGTTTGGCAGCTTCTGTGATGTTCTCAATAAATTAGTCATTCCTCACTCCCCCTCATATTAATATTGACTTCTTAGTGGAAAGTTTGAAAATGTTTCCTGTCCTCCTGCACTCTCTATTTCTGTCCTGCCTTCACATTAAGTTTTCAATTCTGTACCATGTTTTCCTTCTCGGGGTTTGGCTTATAGATCTTAAAAGGGGAAAAGATTCCCATAGGAAGTGAATAGGTTTCCCCTCTGCCCCCTCCAACAAACCAATATGCAAGCAAAAGAAAGCTGTACAGAACATTTCTGTGTTCTTCTTTAACCATTAGTCTTCTTGTTATCTCCATTAATTAGCAGAAGAAAGCAAACATCCATGATCATTCATGAACTGAACTTCCATCAAGAGAGGAGGTTGCTTCTGTGTTACAGAAGAGGATTTCTTTTTTGCAGTATTGTTAGGGCAGATTCCCCAGACCTGGGATGAACTTGCTATCTGCAACATCGTGTAGAAAGCTTGATATTTGCGGGCTACAAGGACTTCCACTTCAGCCACAAAATATTCTAGGTGAAGTTACAGAAGGAGGTATGGACCCCAAACACCCTCAGTTCCTTACACTTAGCAGAAGGTTTTGGCAAAGGATTTATGACCTAGATACCTTGTTCCAGGCGGACTCAAACCCTCTGACTGACCACAACTTCTCCAGTCGATAATAGGTGAATTTTATTGATACACAGTGAGAGCAGATAATAATGCAGGCAAGGCAAACAAAATAACCTCCCCGATTCTGTATCTACCAGTCCTAGGGCTGTCAGAGGGAAGGTACATCTGGCTAGTATGTCAGCTTCACCCTGTGGTTCTTTCTTTAATGTCAGCAGTCATTAGCTTGGAGGTCCAGGGCTGAGGCCCGTTCGCCCCCTGCCCCCTATGGGATGGGTGAGACAGGCTGGTGGTGTGCCCTTTGTCCATGGTGGCCTCAGGGATCCCCCCTCACTGACACTTTGCCACTCTGAAATCCCTCCTTTTGTATTATTTCTCTCCTCTTATGACTCTTCATTCCCGGGCATCATTGATTGATTTCCCTATGGGTGTCATACTGTCCACCTTCTGTCTGGTCAGCATATTCCTTTGTTTCATAAACCCATCGCACACATTTTAATTTGGGGATTTCCTGGTCCCTGTCCACCAAAATTGGAAATTCCAAGGGCCGTGCAGTTGGGCACTGTGATCTGGCACCAGTACTGCAGAATCTATTATCTCTGTTTGGATACACTCTTTATGTTATGGGACAATGCAGCACCTCTTCAATTTACCAGCCTGTGTGTTTGCTGGCTTTAGACACAGTGGGCCTTGAAGGAAATGTCACAAACAGGCTTTTAGAAACCAAGAAACTATGAAACCTTGCTGTTGCCCTGGATCATTGTTTTAATGCATATCTACTTTACCTACAAGTCAGTTCCCAAAAACAAACCTCTAAATACCATTTTCTACCCATCAGAAGGCAAGTGTGAAGGCATATGGTTTGCACCTTCCTTCAACCTATTAGTGTTGTTTTTTCCAAAGTTTGGGTAATTTCTGGTGAGCTGAATTTTTAAATCGGTCTTTTTGTAGCATACCATACCTCTTCTAAGAAGTCAAGGAATTGCTTCTTGGCAAATAGGAATTTACTTAAATATGGGTTTCTCTTTCACAATCCAGCATTTTTTATTCTGTATTGTACTGACACCACTATGTTGGATCTGTGACACTATACTATTTTTTTTTATGGAAAAAGCTTATCATCTGGCATGATAAAATGTCACCACTTTCGTAACTGGGGGGAAGGGCAACTACAGGTTCACTGTAAGATAAAAAGCTGGCTATCTGGGAGATAAAGCTTCTATAATAATATACAAATTCATTTTTCTTTCACAAAAGAGAAATGGAAAAATACTAGCTAATAAAATGAACTTTTCTGTAGCTTATTTTTATTTCAAGTCTGGTATAGTGTACCAGTCTTTTTTTTAAAGGATAAAGGCTACCTTGACACAGTCTTGGAAGCCAAGAGAAAAGTCTAACAGTACAAACTGTTCATTGAGTCTCATTGCAAGGGTGGAAAAGCAGGGAGGATTATGTAGTTTTAATTCAAGATATACAGTAAAACCGAGACACAAGGTGCTTGTCTAAACAGCTGTAACTATGTACTGTATATCCATTTCAATAACTGTGAAAACAAACAGAAGATTACAGGGATAAGATTCACTGCAGCAAGTGTAGGGAAATGTGCAAGGCAGTAAGGAAAGCTTTTATAGTGGAACAGTTAAATCTAGTTAATTGTGTTGAGTTTGTTTTCGTAATTACTAGCATTGTTCTACTGAACTCTTGCTGAACGTCCTATGTAGTTGAGCTGTCATGCCACAATTAAAAAACTTAATGGAAACTGAATGCCAAAGTGATTAGTGGTTTGTTGCATGCTATATTTTATTATATGCTGCTGCTTATACTTGTTGATCTGCCTAGCACTTTGCTGAGAAGATAATCCTTGGTTGAAAACACAGCAAGCTCTCTGACAAGGTGATACAGTAATAATAGCATGCACATGTGTATAGAAGGCAACCACAGAGACGAAGTTACTCGTTATATTCACTGCTGGCAGGGGAGGTCATTGTTAAGTTTGCATGGGTGGAGAGAGAGATGCAAATGAACTTGTCTGATTTAGGACAATTTTTCATATCCATTGTGATTTGCAAAACAAGCCTTTGAAGGATGGGTAGAGTATTATAATAATATCAGCAGTTATCAAGCATGTGACAGCCATTACATTCTAACCATTCTTTTCAGCTATTCATCAAGTTGAAAATCAGATTCCTTTTGCTTTATATTAACTCAAAGATTGCCCCATTAAACCCCCCCCCACTAAATTTGGAACAAAATCTTTTCTGTTGGTGTTTTTTTTTTTTTTTTAAAGTATGCAGTATCGAAAAAGTATAAATATAATCACTCTGAAAATAATGATAATTTGGACCATTTTTGATCTATGAATATAGAGGAGCCATTTGCAGATGCCTCTCAATAAGTAGTTCAGTCTTCACTAAATTTAAAAAATGCTTGTCAGTTCTCTGCTGGTCTAAATGAGCATGCTTCACTGACTTGTTTTTGTTGTTGTTGTTTTTTTGTTTGCTTAATTTTTTTTCTTTTTTTTAGCAGACCTAAATAGGAATTTATGGACATATGAAAATGGACATATTGATGTCCATACATTTCTTTAATGCAATAAGCAAGTACTATTTATGGTTTGTTTTTTTTTCAGTTTTCAGAAACATAGCTCTTGGTGTTCATTCTTTGGTTATGGCTTGTCCCAGGGGTTGGCAGCATTTTTGGCTGGAGTGCCAAAACCAGCTCAACCTTGACCCATGTCTCAGTTTCGCATGCCAGGAGCTGATGGCAGGGGAGCTGAAAAGGGCCAGATCCTCATTGTCGGTCTTGCGTGCACGTAGAGGACAATAGGGGAGGGGCTGGGGTTGTGCTTCCCTGACCCCTTTTCCACCATTTGCCCAGAGATGCACATGCAGTAGCTAGCATGGAGCTGGTGCTGGGGCAGTCCTTCTCTCATGAGATATTCTAGCTTGTTCAGTGGAGAAATACCAATCAGATGCTTAGTCCTAATATGAAATTGTATGGAAGAAAAACATTCAGCATCTGGCAAAAACAAGAGAAGACCTATAGCTGGAATAGCAGGGGATTCTGTAGGTCAGGACTGAGGCATAATGGCAGAGCTATGCGGGAGTAATGAATACAGTTCTAGCCTGTTTTATTCACAATCCTATCTCTAGCCAGTGTTGTCAACCATTCTTTTTCAAGAGTAGCAAATTTATACTCTTTGAATTGGCAAGATGATGGCGTAATCAAAAAATAACTGTCTTTGCTCTTGCTTAATGTACAGTCTTCAAATAAATAATATCTCCATAAATGAATACTCTGGTAAACAAGCTATCCAGTCTGAAAATGTTGCTCTGAACAAAGTATCTTTGTTGCTATTCATGGGCTCGTTTATACAGTTGCTTTCAATGGGTCTGATGGTTTTATATTCTGATATAAACCAAATATTCAGGAACAGAGTGCCACTGATAGTCATCAGAAAGGAAATTTCCTTTAAAATAATGCATGGCACCTTTGAACACTTCTTAGGATGATCCATCCCAGTTTGGCTCATCTGTTTCAGAATTTTCCAAGGGTCTTCCATTGTGTGAAGACCCTCTTGAATACTACAGAATGATTTTGCTGTGTTGTTTGGAAGATGACAATCTCATCTAGCCGTCAAAAAAACATATAGACTGGGTTCTCAGCTATGCAGTTGTACATGGCATAGGTGTTCAGAGGTGTCCTTTGTGCTTTCTTCGTTTGGAAGCCACTTAGTCTCAGTAGAATCATGCAGAACAGATGGAATATGGATCTGGATCAGCACTTCTAGTATTGCCCAATTCACAGACCATTTTTTCAGGGGTATATAGTAAAAGGGAAATTAGCAGAGATGTAACTAAGATTTCCTTAACCATGAGGGTCAAAATGAACTGACGCCTCCCCAACATTGCTGTTCTCCTGTCCTGCTTTGAAGTCTGGGTGATACCAGTAGCAACTTGCATGCATACTGATGTATGCTTATGGCAGCTCACATAAGGTGGGAATTTTCAAAAGCGTTTATCATTGGCCCTTTCCTTTGGTATCCTGAGAGTACTACAGTTGACATTAGTGGAGATATATTAGTACAGTGATAAGTGTTTTTGTAAATCCCCACCTCAGATGGTCAAATTCCTTGTTGTCTTCTCTTTTTTTTTTTTAACATACATGGAATGATAGCAGTGAGGTACCATTTTCATTGAGCGCAGAATTTCTGTACTTTCTACCCAGCAGGGAAAGCAGTACTGTATTACACCCTTGATCTGTGTCAAGCATGAAACACATTAGAAGTCAGGTGAATTATCTTTTCCAGATAAGCCTGAAAAGCATTCTTCTTATAATGGTAATACTTTCTGCAATGTGGAAAAGCAGTGGAATTGTCATGTAGGGTCATGGATAGTCAGGTTTGGGGTTCCTTAAGGATTCAAGAGGCTGAGCAGGGTCAGCCGGAGCAAGAGGATTCCAGGAACAAGCCAGGGTGAGAAGGCAGAAGGTCAGTGTGTGGGTTGGGACTAGGGGTAAGTTAAGTTAGTAAGTTGAGGAATCAGACAGAGCACAGAGTCAGAAGGCAAACCAAGTCAGGAGTCCTGGCAAGCCAGGAAGATGACCAGGCAGAGTAGGGCTTAGGGGTGAGCCAAGTCAGGAAGCTGAAGAACCAGGCAAAGCCTGGAGTCAGGGGACAGGCTGAGTCAAGAAGCCAGGACATCAGGCAGAAGCACAAGCCTCAAGGAACAGCAAGGCGGTTCATTAGTGGTTGAGACTGGTTGCCTAGATGCATCTGTTTTGGGTCAGGGGTTTATATGAGAGGGAGTGAAGTGTCAGCTGGCCCTGGCCAGGCACTCTGGTGATAGGGAGTGGGTAGCTGTTTAGGCCAGGATGGAGGTTTCTGGCCACCTGCACCCAACCTGAATGGTCAGCTAGAGAGTTGACAGATCAACATGTGTGTTTTTTTTCTGGACAGGCAGGAGTCCCAGGATTTGAGATCATGACCTGATAGAAATGTAATCAGTACCTCAAACCAGCAAATAAACCTAAGGATTCTAAAGAAAATATCTCCTGTGTGCTACTATCTCTCCATATAACATTTCCACACATACAATATGCCCCAGAAAAACGCACCTTGTTTTTGAAAGGCAGAATGGAGAAAAATCTTTCCTTGTGGTAAGTAATTGAGTAGCAGCAGCTAGGGAGCTAAGCCTGTTCTGCAGTCCATGAGTCTCATGCAGAGCTTACTTCTACTTCACCTGGTAACTGTTCTTGCCATACTTCTCATATAAGTGCGCACTGCAATTTCCAGCAGATGTTTTTTGGGTGGAAAGTACATGTTGTATGTGAGGAAATATGGTTGTCTACAGCTTCTACAAGTTGCTAGTTCTTCCTTTCATTTTCTTCCGTTAGCCACTGAGCATTTCTTTCTTCCTTGTAGATATGTACACATCAGCAGTCCTTTTAGTGACCACTGTAATTGCTACGCTACCTTTCTTGATTTGGTTTTCTTCACCACCTTGCAGCTAGCCCATCAGTGGACTGCTGTGAGTCCTGCTCTTATTAGACAGAGTTAGATTGACGCGGCCCTCTTATCTGTTCAGAGGGCATTACCCACTTAATGACATAAAGGAAAATGGAATCTTTTTCTGTGCAAAAGGTAACAAAAAATGTTGCACTCTGAGATGAGCTCAGTGTGCATTTAGCTGATTTGATACATTTTATTGATTTATTCTCTTTTAGGGGACTTCTAAGACTTGTATTGTTGTTATATTAACAGTGCAGAATGTTGAAATGAGAACTGTTTTGCAATGCCAGCGACCCATTTTCAGTCTCATTCTTTAATTCTGCAGGGGTATGGGGAGCGTCGGACTTAATATAGAGGTATAAACTGGTAACCCTGCCATCTTTTCTCTTCAGGGAATAATATGTTGGAGGCTGTGGACTACATGCTTCCAACATAGGAACAGCACCGGGTTGGGAATCTCCACTTCTGAGAGAATGCTGGGGATCTGCAGAGGGAGACGGAAATTCTTGGCTGCCTCTCTGACTCTCCTTTTCGTTCCAGCCATAACCTGGATTTACCTGTTTGCTGGGAGTTTTGAAGGTAAGAGGGGTGGAAAAGGCAGATGGGAGCTGCTGAATGATTGGAATGGAAGCTGACGTGGTAGGATTTCAGATGTCATTAAAAGTTAAATAAAGCTGCTGTTGTCATGTCCTGGAAATGGCTTTCAGTGCATAACTCTGAACAGTAGTCCTCACTACCTTCTGACAGATGTAGATGATGGTTTCAATTGTGTTTGTTTTTTTCCCCTTCCTACTTTAGGTGCTTTGAAAAAAAAATCTGTAAAACTTATTTGTTATTCATTTTCTTCTCTATGCTTTCTGACATGTCACTGTCTCTTATGTCTTGGAGGTAGATAAAATAAGATTTAAAAAAAAAATCATAATAATCTTTTTAGATGTGTCCTTAAATATTTATTTCTTTAGCTTATACAAGTGTTTTAAAAAGGAGAACTATTCATATGATTTAGACACTCTTGACCTAGCTTAAAGTTATAACAGCAGGAATCTAATATAATTCAATGTTAAATCTTGCCCTCCCGACAGTTCTTTCCCCTTACTGTTAAATTCCATCTCCTGTTTCCTTCTTCTGTTTTCAGAAAATGGTGAGCCTTGTAATGGACCCCGAGTATCATCAGGTTCAAGGGTTGGGTGCTGGGGAAGAGTTCAGACTGCAAAAATATGGGGGTGTCACAGCAAGATCTTTGCCAGCAACTGCTGCTTACATCTTTTAATGGGGCTTCAGATTAATCACTTCTGTGATTAATCAGTTGTCAGATTGTTAGGCCTGGGTGCAGATCCAGGAGTGGGGGGGGAGGGAAAGGGTACAGTAGCACAGTCACATTCCCCTTCTAGTTCATGCCATGAAACCAGCAGCTGAGGATTTTTTTTTTTAAAACCTCCAGATCAGGTAGAAATTCCCTCCCCTCTGTGCCCACTGGCACATCCCCTCCCCTCAAATTCCCCCTCTCCCCTGCCTGCCACTGCCACTGTTCCTGGATGGGAAAGCTCCAGAATCCTTCCTGCCCCACTCCAGTTGAGTGGCATGAGAGCTGGGCTCAGCCTGAAATGATGGCAGTAGTGGCAGCAGACGGGTTCCTCCTTCCTGCCTGCTGCCCTCGGTCATCCCTGCCAACCCAGAAGTAGGCTCAGGAAGGGAAGAACCTATCCACCTGCCACCACTGCTGCTTTCCCAGGCTGAGGCTGGTTCCCTGTGCAGCTGGGCTGGAGCAGGTCAGGAGTAGCTCTGGAGTTCCCCTGCCCCCAGGACACCTGAAACATTGGAGACAGTGGTAGTAGAAGGTGGGGGACTGGGAGGGGAGTGCTGCTGCTCCCTCAGTGTGGTCTGCCCAGCCTAGCAGGAGGAGAGGGCAAGTGAGAGCAGAAGTTCAGCCATCCTTGAAATGTAGGTCTCCTTTACAAAATCCTGGATCCACCCTCTTAATGTCCTTGGGAACACGACTAAGATCTGATCTTGTTGCATTTTCAGGTGCATTCTTTCATTGTTAAAGGGAGCAGGAAGATCATCCCTCTACCCCCTTCTCTTTTGTTTAGTGTTGTAATAGGAACAGTTGTAAAAACCATGTTTGGGAAGGTCTGCTAAGTAATTCTATATGCGATTACAAATCAACTTCTCAGAAAAGTGTGCAGAGCCACCTACAGAATCTACAGTGGAACTAGACAGCTTTTCAATCTATCAGTGCATGGCAGGTGAAACAAATATTGAACACAGGAAATCAATCTGTATCTTGAGTATCTCAATATATAAAAATCAGTTGAGATGCATTGTTTCTGGGTGGCTCAGAGAAGTGTTTGTGAGAGTCTTTCTGACCTCTCCTGTCTATAGATGAAGATGCTAAATCTAGAATGTACACCGATTTGCAGCTCTATATTGGTGACTTGGAGTAACCAACACCTTTGCCAATTAAATTCTGATAAATAAGATTCCTGGTATTTGAGCATTTCAACTGTGACATTTCAGTTAGGTGAGAAATATTGTAATATCACCCTTATTTTCAGCTACTTGTATCTTAAAAATGGTGGTGGAACATTTTATCCTTAATCAATAGATATTTTTTAAGGTGTAAAGAAAATGTGTTTAGTGGCTTTTGAGTTCACCTAACATGAGGTGTTGCAGCCACTTAAATATTGCTGAGATATTATTTGTGGTCTGGTGATTCAGAAAGCAGCTTTGTTTTACATTAAACTTCTTTATTTGTAGTCCTGGATGTGAAATATATGCTTTGCTTGAAAACAAAATTGGATTCAAAGTAAAATAAAGTTAAGAAGAGCTGAATATTCTTCAGTATTCATTACCTCACTTTGATTTAATCACATGCCAGGTACATACATGAGTTTATGCAGTTTTATTTGATCCCTAGCAATTCCACCATAATGGCTAATCACTGTATGAGCTCATTCTGGAATGAAGTTTTTATGGGCTACACAATAAACTGAACGTGGAAGGGGCTTGTTGCTTGAAAATTGATGTTCTAGGCTGAATAGCCCAAATTTGGTTTAATAGTAGAAGCTGACCAGATTTGCACCATCATTTTTTGATGAAAATTACAATTACAACATTATTAGTAAAGGTTTCCCTTTATAAATGATTAATAGATATTATAAACGTATTGTGGGTATGAGAGGTATGTCTTATAGCTTTAAGTACATCACCAAGATGATGCTACAAATGGTTATAAGTTATGCTTATAAATAAATTATTGAACGTTTTAAATATTTTATTTTTAGAACATCTTGTTTTCTGGTGTTTCTCATTTTGAATTTGCCTGGCTTCAGATATCAGCCATTGGGTCTTGTTATGCCTTTCTCCACTAGATTAAAGAGTCCTTAATACCACCTGGTATTTTCTTCTTATGAAGGTCCTTATACACTTTAATCAGCTCTCAATCTTGTTTTTGCTAAGCTGAACAGATTGAGCTCTCACATGCTCTCTCTTTAGTCTTCCAGCCATTTCTGTATTTTGTAGCCTTTCCAGTTTTGTGTACTTTTTAAAATATGGTCACTAGAATTGCTTTCATTTATTTCTATACTGGTCTTATCAGTTCTGTAAATAGCAGTAAAAAGACCTCCTTTTTCCTACTTGTGACTGGATGTTTATAAATCCAAGCACTATATTAGCCCTTTGCACTATTTTCCATCTGTATAAACTGTTTATTAATGGGAGCTCAATTTAAAGCATGTCTAATGTGATTTTACCTGTTCATTTCCTATGTCCTGTTTTTCAAGTTCTGCAGTAGGTGATTCCCTGTTTTGTTTTGTTTTTTTGTCAAGAGGTACCTAGCAACCTGTCACTTCATAACCTTTTAAACAGCAGATGAGGACTGAGCTCCTGCTCTTGGGATATTTGTTAGAGGGGAGCAGTACTCAAGTTGACACTTTACTGTAATTTAACACACATACTTTATGTATGAACCAGTGTACTGAAGAGGATTCTGAATACTGCATAGCCTTTGAATTAGTCTGGTTGCTGTAGCTGTTTTCAACACGGCATACAAGAGCCAATTAGGTGTCTTTTTTAATGAAAAACCAATTGTTCAACAAACTTAAATGTCTTCGAAAATGGGTGAGGGAGTATCAGGTGTTTGAAATAGAAGAAGGGAAATTATGAAATAACGGGTGCACAGATAGAAATTTTGGGGGGCTGATACCAACAGCCAATTATTAATGAGGCATATTGGCTGATGCTGATCCAATTTTTGTTACAGCTGCATGCAGCAGATAAGTCTGTTGTGGTGGAAGGAGAGGGCAGAGGGAAGAGGCATGGGGGGCAGATCAATGTCCCCCACGGTGAGGGAGGCAGTAGGGGTGGGGCTGGGGCTGGGGTAGGCACTGGCAAGGCAGGATGCGGGACGAAGCCACAATTTGTCTGGGGGGTGTGGGGAGGGGGAGCAGCTCCTCCTGCTATGCACGCCCCTGGAGGGCGTGGGGGGAGGGCATGTGGCCCAGGTCTGGGCAGGGCGAGCTGTAGCTGGGGCTGGGGGCCGTGCTGGGCTCTTCCTGGCAAGGGGGCTGGGCTATGCTGCTCTTGGGGTGGGCAGTGGCAGCGCTGGTAGGGAGGTTATGGGGGGCCTGCAGCCACCCTAAACTTTGCCATAGCCCCTCCTGGTCCCAGCCTGCAGCTGCATCCTGCCCTGCCCTGCGCAGATCCAGAGGTGCATGCCCTGCTGTGCCCTCTGTGAGTGTGCTCAGTGGCAGGAACTGCTCCCCTGCCCCGTATTCCCTGGATAAGCCCTGGCTTCACCCCAACTGGGCAGTGCCTACCCCAGCCCTACTCCCTCCCTCACAATGGGGGGTGTTTATTTTCCCCCCTCAAACCCCTTACCTCTCCCCTCCCCTTTCACCACAACAGACTTACCAGCTGCATGCAGCTCTCCATGCCGCCAGACTGTGCTCCTCACCACCTACATGCTGCACTGCTGCAGTGCGCACCCAGGGGCATTTATCAGCCACATCAGGCTGATTTTCTGATATAGTCAAACTTATAACCATAAGGTTATGTCAGTGCTGATCCAATATCGAACTGATGT
Source organism: Crocodylus porosus (assembly GCF_001723895.1). Taxonomy (NCBI): domain Eukaryota; kingdom Metazoa; phylum Chordata; order Crocodylia; family Crocodylidae; genus Crocodylus; species Crocodylus porosus. The sequence goes on along the minus strand of NW_017728931.1, from coordinate 48,879,085 downwards.
CTTGGTGCTCCTGTATTAAATAAATAATGATGCAGTGATATATTGCAACTGCTTATAACAATTAAAATCAGTGGCACGACAAGCTGAGTTGGCACCTAGGGCAAACGTTGTGGGAGAGCAGGGGTGGTGGGAAGGAATGGGGTTCTGAGAGCAGGGGTAGGGGTTGCAGGATCTAAGGGGGGTGCAGGATTTCTGAAAACAGGAAATTGGGGTCGCAGGTTCTGGGGTTGGTGGGGCAAGGGGAAGGTTGGCACACAGCAGTATTACCTGTGCTAGGAACTTCTAAACAGTCCCAGCTGAACTTCTGCTGCTGTGCATGCTCTGCCCACCCTGCTTGTTGCTCTTAAAACAACAGAAGCTGGGAAGTGTTTCAGAGTTTCCAGTCTGGCAGTGCTGCCAGGATGTGGACTTTGTGGGTGCCCCTGCCACACACCTATAGTTAAACTACTGATTAAATTAACTAATTCTTTGCTATATAAACTCAGTAGAGAGCACCCAAGGCAGTCCCATGGATTGTAACATCTTCCTTTCCATAGGTAGCACACTCCCATTCCTTCTATCATTGCGGGGGGACACACAAATTGGTAGTACTGTATTTGGGCAAGGGTCCTGTAGGCTGGCTGTCTGTTTTAGGCTCTTCCATTGTTCCTACTTCTGTAACATGTAAGCAGCCTTCATACTTTAACATATTTAGCCTCACTGTACCTTTGTGCATTAGGGAAGAATCACTGACCTCACTTTACAGATGAAAAACTGAGACATAGTGAGATTTGCCTAAGGTTACCCAGAAGTCTGTGGCAGAGCTGGGAACTGAATTTGGTTTTCTTAGGTTTCAGGATCGCACTCTATCATGTGAGCTATTGTTTGTCTTTCAGAATTCATTCTTCCAGCCCTGGGCCCATGTAGCCGAGTTAAATGTGTCTGAGGCTGGCATCGTTCTCTGACATTTCTGATGCAGATTCATTTTTAGTGCAGGTAATCTGTAGAGTTAAGATCAGAACTAGAGTTGGGCAAATAACTTAAAAAATGATAAAGTTTCATATATGCATTTTAATCTTTAAATTGATTCACATTGCTGTTTGCACCGTTTTTGTGTTTGCTTTCCATAAATATGCTAGTAAATATGTTAATTGGTACGACTTCACAGAAACAATGTTAACTGTTTAATATTTGCTGAAAACACATTTTGGAATCATATTTGTGGGTATTTGAATCAGAAAGCTGATTCTGGGGTTTAAACCCAATCACTCGAATGTCAGAAATGTATAATGGGACCTGTGTGGCTGATAAAAACAGCTTGAATTTTTAATACTCTTCCTGAATTGCTCTTATAAATACAAACCTGTAATTTAATTGTGAAAATCTCTATCAAACATTTTCGACTAAAGAACAAATTTGAGAGAAAATCTTCAGAGACTATATGTAATCAGGTAAAGGCCAGATTTGTTGAATACATTTTATGTTATGATTCCCACAGCTATAGATAGAACTGTGGTATGTGCTGTGAATCTCAGAAAATTCAAAATCGAGAACATTGTCCAGTACCTGTTTAGGCTAGGGACAGTAATTGCACATAAACTGGTATAAATGTTCAGATCCCAGTTCAAATTTGTAACACGACAGAAAGTCAGTGCACAGAAACCACTTTCAAAATGGTTGAAACCAGTTTAAGAAATAACCTGAATGGATGTAGTATCAGCCTGAACTGATTTAGGTTAAATCAGTCTATTGAACTTTTGTCCCAAATCCCCTCCACATTCAAGTTAACTCACAGTCCCCCAGCATCAGAGGATGCTTTGCGCCTCCCCGGCAAACTCCCTTTGTAGGGTGGATGGGCTAGCCCTAGCCCAAATTGTCTGTTTCAGCCAAGGAGAGAGATGTGCTCTAGTGCCACCTGCTACCCCCAGCTTCTGGCCTGGGCCACTGCAGATGTGGCTGCATTTCTGGAATCAAAAGTGAATGTCTCTTCACTTGCTGTATCCATTCAATCTACTCAGCTTAAAGTAACCTGCAAAGATTGAATCGATTCAGCCTCAAGCTTTTTGCCTGTCTATACTTAGCCTTAAAGTATGAATTTAAGGCTTGTTCAAATCCCAGTGGGATAAATGTAAAGGCACTGGGAAATAGGATTTCAGAGGATTAATCTTACCATGACAACTTAGATTTTTAATAAGTACATTGAAAACTGTAGTATTAGTAGCTCTGTGACTGTAATAATCAGGTTATTATCTAAAAATTGTATACATTTTTACCCTGAGACCTTCAGTGAAACAACCAGTTTCATTATCATGGTAAAAATACTAGTTTTTTACCATGGGGTGTTGTTAATTTCAGACACTATTAACTGATACCAGTACAACATGGCTTTCTGGGAAACCTTAGGAATTTCTTATAATTTGGGCATATTTGATACTCAGGACTAGGCCTCTCTACCAGAAAGTTCCCTCTGTGAGCGGTGCCTTTGAGCCTCAAAACTTAAATTTTTTAGCTTCCAGATCAGTACCTCAAACACTAGCTTTTAGCCTAAGAGACCTGACCTTTTCATCATCTTAGAAAACAGGATTAATATGAAGCGTGACAAAGAATGAAGTTTTATTCCCTGGTGTGTAAGCAAACAATCTGCTTGTGAGCAATGACTAGAAACTAACTTCTGTTTTTATGCCAGATTCAGAATGGGCTTGGCCCAGGGGCAGTAAACCCAATATCCAGAGCCAAAGGGGAACATGGCTGAGAAGCTTTAGCAGGTCAAACTACTATGCGAGTGAGAGCTACATGGCATTGCCATCTTAATCATTCATTCACCCAAAACAGCAGTTATTTTCTTACAAAGCAATTTTATCCCTGTATAGTAAAGCCCACCGTATGGTTCACAACCCACAATGTTGATTGTCAGTACTTCCTTCTTCTCGGTCTGCAAGAAATCCATGCTTCTGAAGCAGCAAAGCCATGATTCATGGAAAACATAGTAAACCTTGCTGTGGCCATATCCCATGGAGAGTCACTGTACCATGTTTGTAAAGGGAGGCAGATTGGCCCCACTCTTCATTTTCTGTAGAGAAAAGATATATGAAGATGGACGGGGAGAGAAGGTGGATGTATTGATCTGTAAAAGCAAGGTATTCTTCTTTTCACACATAGGTGAGGAATTCAGCCATGACCCCTGTCTTGGCCAACTCCTTTTGCCTTTCCTCAAACTAGGTTTACTCACTTGGGGTGACATTCTGTTCCCATTTGGTCATTTAGATTGGCACTTTATTATTGCTTGGCGTCTGCGTTGCTACTGACTTAATGGTGATTTAGATGACCAAATAAGAATAGAATATCACTCTTGTAGGCTAGTGCACCTTGATCATAGGATGGGGAACCTCCTGATTATGAGTGATTATCTTTCTGTTTTGTCATTGCTTTCTTTGCCTAGCTGCCATTATTTCGCCTTTATTGAGGAAGAAATACAGAATGGAATTGTCTCTTTCTGATCAGGGATGAACGGCTATTCTATTAAGGAGGAAAAATGCTCGGAGGAATATCCTTTGGCATCCTAAAGGAGTTGTTTAATGTTTTTCTCCCCACTCATGTAGAAACCTGTTTGAAAAGGTTTCCCCAAAATAAAACTTTCTAGAATTGAGTGACTCTGTTCCCAAAAGGAAGAGTAGTTACAAATACATAAAACTGATGTTTTCCCAGAGGCCTACAGAGTTCTAAACAAGCTAGGAATGGACTGCTTAAACACCAGAACAGAGGTTTCCTACTGGTTCCACTGGCTGTAGCCTTCAAAGAACACTGGTTGAAATATCCGTTTTGACAAATCTGCATTTTTGTAGGGGGAAAAAATGATGGTTCAAACATGTTGTTTTCAGTGAAAGCTTGTTTAAAAAACCCCCACAACAACCCTTAAATTAAGTATTTCAATAATGGTAAAATGCAGCATTTTGATATTTTTAGAATGGGACATTTTTAAAGGGAGTTCAAAACAAAAGTGTTGTTTATATATACATTCAGAGGAAATAAGAATGAAATGTTTTTTGTTTTTTAAATATTAGTAAAACTTTCATTGGCCCCAAAATCTTTTCCTTTGGAATTTAATTTTGTGGGATCAAATGTTGGTCTGCTGTAACTCCTCCCCCACCTCTGTTTTAAATAAGAAATACCCAAATTGTGAAATTTCTTCAAAAACAGAAAATCAAATTTGTGGCCATGATTAGTTTTGAACCTTTGTATGAACCTGCGTAATGATAATACTCCATAATCTATCCTTGCATATTTTCATTGGATGATGGGATGACGTTCTTATTTTCTTTGAATATGTAATAACAGAGTGCTTAGCTGACGGTACCACCACCACATGTGCAGGCCCCTCTTTTGACCTCAGTATCCTGGATGGAACTGGTTATATATTTACATGCTTGTCAATGGAAACCTTGTATGGGATAGTGATTGGGGATTGCTCAGTTGGATAACAGATTTCCTCTCTTGAAATTTTGTCCATCTGCCTCCCTTCTGTGGTTTCATGTCCTTCCTTATATTCCTCTTTGAGATTAGGGCACAAGTAGAATTGTTACTGTAATGAGGTAACCTTGGAGAAATAAATGAAATGCCTAAGCCACTTAAAAAAATGAGCTTGAAGGCATTATCTTGACTCTATCTTTGTGAATACCCACAGTAAGAGAAATCACTGCTGACCTGAAATGTTGTATGCTGTTAGTCTGAGATTCTCTTTACATGTAACAAATGATTGATGTATGGCTCTGAGTATTCAAGGGTATAACAGTGACCCCTTTAACCTGTGAATGGTGCAGCATGAGTATCCTTTCCTACCTGTCTCTGAAAAATGGCACAACAGATAAGATGTAACTGTCATATTGCAAAAATCTAATTTTGTGCCTTGATACTGCGCAGTCATTCAGTACTCTCTTATGCAAATACTACTTCTCAGTAACTGACATTACCACGTAGTCCACTACACAGGTTCTTTCCTATGCTGCTGCACAGTAGCAACAAGCTACTGTGCAGTAGTGTTGGCTTCATAGTTCATGCCCACCGACACTACATTGCTACAGCAGCGTAACTCGTCACTACGGCAATGTAGCATCTTGTGCAGATGTGCCCACTGAGTATTCAAGCATTATATGTTGGCTATGCAGAGTATTGTTTTTGCCTTTGTCAGATTTATAATGAAGCTCTAATCACAGAATTGTCTGTTTCACTAAATTTTGCTCAACCAGATCTATAGTCAATAGTAGAATATGTGTGTGTTAATTATTATTTATATAAACTATTCTTCAAGGAAAAAAGATAAAGCTACTGACAGTTTCTTAAAACAGTTTTCTGTAATATTCTTTTCATGATAATTTTTAAATTTGAAGTAGTGACAAGGTGCCATATCAGGACACTTTTAACAGCAGTTTTATACAGTTCTAAAAGAGGGAGAACAAACTAGACATGAATCTTCCATACTGCTTTGTTACAAATGGACTCCCTGAGCTTGTGTAGAAACCTAATGAACTCAATGTAGCTACACAGAGATGTAAATGTCCCATCTCAGAGTACAATTGCAGAAGTGGAGTTAAAATATTAATGTTAAGTGGAAAAATGCCAAGAGTAGGTCTACCCAACATAATTATGGTGCAACTATAGCATGCATAGGTGCATAGTACCTAACACAATATAATATATATACGCACACCACAAAAAGTGAAAAGACATGGCAATGTGGCCTTCAGAGTGGGGTAGTATTTAAAGTACTTATCCAGGTTCTCAGTAGGGTTATACTGTGGTCCAGACTATGCCAAAGCGTATGCCACAACATCTTCACAACTACTGTTCCCTGTGTTATATACATTACAGCTAGTGTGCATATGGCTAACCATGCTGCAATCACACCTTCATTTTGCTGTGTACATATTTATATGAAGTGTGAAGGCTGAGGTTGTCACTGTATAGGGCAATGCTCTATTAATATAGGGCTGAAGTTGATATAAAATAGAGGTTATTATTGGGAACTTTATTCCTGTAGCTGAAATAAATTCATAGTAAATAGTTCTGTAAAGCATATGAGAGCTGACAATAACGTTGGTTCTCAAAAAGAGACTAGAGTAGGAACTAGAATGATAACAGGTGAGTACTTTTTGTTTGAGGTAAAATGGGCAAATCATGGGATGAATAAGCTGGAGTAGAACAAAACTCAGATACTGATAGTTTTTTCCCATGTAGACTTTTTTCCCCCTTTTCCTGACTCATTTCTCATTCATCTCTTCTTACCCATGTGACAGCAAGAGACTCCTGGGACAATAACACTGTATTTACTCAAATAAAAAACAAGTTTTTTCCCCCCAATCAGCATGGTGGGGGAAGCCCCTTGTCTTACATTTGTATACAAGGAAATCTCATTAAATACACTGTCCATTATTAAACTGCTGCTAAAATCAGCATGTGCTCAGTAATAGAAACCAGCTATGAAGTTCATTAAAAGAAGCCAACACTGAGCATGATTATAAAAGACATGGTCCATATTTTGGGGCTGGAGGTACTGAAATACCAGAGTGGCACTTGGAAAGGCCTGAGCATGCCCTGACACCTTCCTCTGGTGCCAAAAATACTTCTTTTATTTTTAAGGAAAATGTTTTGTGTTACAAGCCAAATCAATTCCAAATCCCTGAGTCATTCAGGAACCATATATGGCTATACTACTGGCCAACATCCTTCACCACCACGTAGGGCTTCAGATGTTTCCAAATCATTTGGCGGACCTCCTTTGTGCAAGCCCAAGCCTGGAGGCTTGGGGGTTGGATGCCCTCGAGTTTTGCTAGCCCTCAGCCATATGGCCGCAGGAGCAAGCTAGGGAGGAGTCTTCCATTTCCAGAAAGTTGGCATAAAGCCAAGATCTTTCCACTGGAAATTTAAAGTGGGAGGTTAACTATACATTACTTCTGCAGGTACTACACTGTGTCAGAAAAACAGTTATTCCCAGCGACTAGGAAAACTGCCTTAGTAGTCACAGTATTTCCCCTGCTAGGTAAGATAGACTAATGCAACCCATTTGAATAAGATATATGTAATACTGCCCACTGTGTTCAGTCCTGCTTAGCACCAACTCTTTTTAAAGTCACTACATTGAATACATTTTGATTTCTTTTTCACTTCAAAGCTGAGCTAAGCCTTTCTTTTACATTTCCAGTGAGGCTTGTTTCTTCACCAGGCTTAAATTTCTGACAAACATCACCAAATGGGGCCTCAAAAGTTCAACCAGAACCCCTCCGTCACCCCTTTTCTCAGCCTGTTGTATATGATTAGTGTGGCCTCGGCCTCCGTGAGGTAGAGTTGGACCAGGTTGCCCTGTACCTTATTTGCATATACATTTTTGGAGGATCCAAGAACATCAGGTTCCAGTCATGTGGAGGCTAATTAGCACATGGATTCTTTGGGCTCAGGGGAGAGGTGTCTGGAGCGTGCGCACATACTGAGCAGTGCTGAGCTCTGGGGTCACCATGGCTTGGAATGCCATTGACTCTTCTGTGGCACAGCCCAATGAACTGTATGGTAAAGCAAGAGCCTTTTAGCTTTGGACTAAAATCATACATAGTTTGTACCACATATAAGTAGATACAAAAGTGGTGCTTAAAATTGTGTATGTGGAGTACCCATGTGAAAACTTGCAGCAGTTTCAAGAAAGGTAAAATGCATAATTCTGGATGAACTAAGTCTATGGGTAACAGAGATACACAGATGCATTGGTTTGATATCAGATCAGAACAGATATAAAGAAGATTGGCTGTATCAGAAATTGGACCGATGCGGCCAATCGTTTGGCCAGTAAATGCTCTTGCATGCGCAGCTGCAGTGCAGTACTTGGGCAGCGAGGAGCAGAGCCCGGCAGCATGGAGAGCTGCATGCAGCTGGTAAGTTGTTTGTGGTGGAAGGGGAGGAGAGAGGGAAGTGGCATGGGAGGGTGCAGATCAATGTCTTTCCTGGTGGGGGGTTGAGCCGGGGCAAGGGCAGGCACAGGGCAGGGGGGGGGGGAGCGGGGCTACAGCAAAATTTGGGGGGGCTGCAGCCCCCTTTGTAGCCCCTGCCCCAAGCCTAGCCCCTGCTGAGAAGAACCAGACACAGCACCAGCCTGCAGCTGCAGCCTGCCTGCCTCATGCAGATCTGGGGGTACATCCCTCCCATACACTCCGGGGGTGCAAGCAGCAGCGAAAGCTGCCCGTCCCACTAGCTGTGACTCCATCCTGCCCCCCACCCCAACTGGGCAGTGCCTGCCCCTGCCCCCTCCTTCACCGTGGGGGGCGTTGATCTGTGCCCCCTTCCCACTCCGCTTTCCATCCACCACAACCAACTTACCAGCTGCATGCAGCTGTATCGGAAATCAGATTGGCATCGGCCAATATGCCTCCTTAAAAAGCGGCTGTGAGTATTGGTCCCCAAAATCTCTATCTGTGCACCCCTAATGGGTACTGTGTAAATTAGTATGGACATGTTTACTTCAAGGTCAGTGTTTTCAGATTTGCTCCTCCCTTCCATATGGCCAGGGAGACCAGGGTCTGATAGTAAGGAAGGGGAAGAGATTGCAGGAGGAAGAGGTTGGCGGGGGGAGTCCGGGAAAAGGAGGCTGCTTGCCCCCCCCGATTTGTTTTCTGTGCTGTAGCAGTGAGAGGGGGACAAGTGTAAGGCAAACCTCCAACAATTAGATTCTGTACCTGGAAAATTTATAACATGTATGTTTTAAAATATAGAAAATATAGAATCTAATATAAGGGGGTTGTCTTATGTTCAGGGTTGTCTTATATTCAAATATATAAGGGGGGTGTTAATTTGTGTTTCAAACTTAAAAGTCAGACGTTTTGGGGGGCGGGTTCTCCCCATACAAGAATCTTCTATTCAAGCATTCCTAGGGGCCATTAGGATAATCTGTTCTAAACTCCTGACCAACACAGGACAGTAGTCTTTGACTCTTAATCAGTAATCCCTTCATTCAGCACATAACTTCCTTTTGATCCAAAGCATATTTTCTATAAAGATTTCTAATCTTGACTTCAGAGATGATGGAGCAGGGGTGGGCAATTATTTTGGGCAGAGGGCTGCCTACTGAGTTTTGGCAAGTCATCGAGGGCCGCATGACAGGCAGCCCAAGGCAGATAAATATTAATTTTCTAAATATTTTAGGGGTCCCACGGGCCGGATAGAATGGTCTGGTGGGCCGCATCTGGCACCCGGGTCGCGTTTTGCCCACCCCTGTGATGGAGTATCCACTCCATCCTTAACTAAATTGTTGAAATTGGTTAAACTACTCTCTGTGTTAAAAATGCATGTTGTTTCTAGCCTAGAGAAATGAAAAGCAGCTGAAAAATACATTAAGCCTTGCCTTGCCCATTTTCTTTGCTTTTTTTGGTAACACTTTCCCTGCTCAGGCAAACATTTTAATTGTCTGTGCTCTATTTGGAGGCAGTGGGAAGCAGAGGTTAGCAACTAGCTACCTTTGCTGCTAACCCATGTCTTGAAAATACTTAGACTAAATAAATTGGAAAAGAGATTTTTATATTCACATTACTGTTACTGAGAAACAACTGTGCACTGATTATGCAAATAGACCAATCACAGTGCATGAAATTGTATAATAGGAGATAAAAATGGACAGGCATGCACTGGTAACTGTACAGCATCCTGCACTTTGATTAGTTAAGACAATGCCATTTCAGTATATTGTACAGTAAACGATAATTACTGTAGTGTATAGTACATAAAGCAGACTGTAGTAAATATTGTACTAAATACTACAAATATTATATTACTGCAGTTATCAAAATATATTGCCATTCCAAGTTTGTTTTATAGGATAATTACCAACCATATCACAGCTCTTATATAGGCTAGCTGCCAGAAGACTGATGAAGCTTGAATGATGACTTGCCACCTGACCAGAAGAACAAATCCCTCAACCAAATTCTATATTCTGAGCTGCAGATTATCACCCTTTTAAGTTTTAAAAATAACTCTTCAGAAAGGATCAAATCAAACATAATTTTAGCAGCAATTTAAGTGTGATTATTCACTTTAAGAAACAAGGTTCACTTAAAAAAAAACCCCAAACCCTGCCAGTTACTGTTAACTGTTTGTGGAGACAAGGATTGTAATCTTTTTTTAACATGATTGGTGTATTGAATTTTTCCAATAAGCCATGAAATCACTGTACAATAAAAGAATGTTTACAAGTTGCTCTTATGGCATTAAAAGAGAGATGTTTTTCTTTTGTTTTTCACAGCATTAATTCTGCAGGTACTCAAGAATTATGTTAAACTAATTCTAGGATTTTAATATTTTACAATCTGTAAATTACCTTCCTGTCATTGTATTTTAATTTAGCCTATGCAGATGATTTTAGAGAAAGTGATTTCCCTTCTAAACTATGGCATTAACAACATTCCTTAATTACCTAGTAACACAAAATTCCCTTTTTTTTAATCCCCAAACGATCAAGCTATCATAACATCTTTCTCTTCAACAATGGCATCTGTTGGTCAAAGGCAGCATTCTCATCTCTCAGGATAACAGTTATGTTTTGTTTGATCATTCTTGACCGTGAGGGATTGCCACTGCCACCAGATGTTTTGTAGTTATTTTCTTTCTTTGCTGCAGTGTGCTTCATAGGCAGTGCTCTAAAATGATAATCTCAAGAAAAAGATTACAGATTGCAGAATAGTTTGAAGGACCTGAGAACAAAATTCTTCCTGAATTAGATAGACATAGCTGTTGGTTTCCAAAGAACTTCAGCTAACCTTCTCTGAACTTTTGCCAGTATATGCAGAGATGTGCAAGTTTGAAAATAGTAATTATCTTACGACTGTTGCTGGGAGAGGGTATCAGTTGCCTGTTCATGCACATTTAAAGCAGAATTTGATGCTAGGAAGTAGAGTCTTCCTAAAGAATGAAAATACCTTCCACCAATTTTCTGGAACCTACTGCTTATCTATTTTATGCCATAAGATCTCTGGTTTGTCTAGGAGTTCTGACTGTTATAATAGTCATCTGGCTTTATAGCTTTTGCTAGCATCTGCCTGGCTTAGTTTGGGTTTTAGTTTAGCAGAGTTAAGATTTGAGTGCAGAACATACTTCAGATAATTTCTCTTCAGATTTTTCTTCACCCCCTACTTTCTGCCACCAGATATGAAACACTCACCCATGCCCCCTCTTTCTTCAGCTGCCATATTTGCACTTCAGTGATTTAATATTAATAGCAAAGATTAAGAAGTCTCAGCTCATCAGAGAGAAGATATTAATCATCATCAGGCCCAATGAGAAGTTTAATTTTCCGCTTCTCTTTCTTTCACTAAACTCTGGCGGCTGTCACTCGCACCGATGTCTGCAGGGCATTTAATAATCTGCCTCTGCAGATGCATTTCAGCAGTTTCGCTTCTTTTATTTCCTCCGTCAGTCTCAGTGAGTTTCATCGTTAAAGGCTTTAATTGAAGACCACTGTCAAGAGATGGAGGGAAGAAAATTCTCCCTTGCACAAAGGTGGTTGTGAACCTATGCTTTTTATCGTATGCCAGAAATGGATGAATTAAATCAAGGCATTGAAACAGCTGGGAATTGTGGTTCTGGTATGTGAAATCCTATCTGGTCCTTTCAGAAATATTCCTTATTTACTTCGTGTTTTAATATGAATCGCTTTACTTTGTGCTGAGACTATGCAGGAGGAACCAAAAGTTTTCTGACACCAAGAACTGGTTTATACGGGAAAGTTTGACAAATGTTATTACAGATTAAGAATGGCCTTTTTAGTTTACTTAAAATGGTTTCCTAAGTAATGTACTGGACTAAAAGCAGTCACCTGGAGAGATGCACCAGTATAACTATAGCTTTATGAATTTACATCTTTCCCTACTCCTGTATAATTTTCCTGTGTGGAAAAGGCTTTTATAAGGGAATAATTTTGTTTATAAAAAGACAATGGACATAAGGCCATGCAAATATTAACTCTCAGGCCATGCACTGAACATCTGTTGGACACTGAAGCCACTGGTCTTGGATATTAATGCACAATTTTTGCATAATTTCCACTTACTGGGCTTTTAAGTCAGCTGTTACCAGTTGTAAAACCAAAAGTTTTCATTAGGGATTCTGTGAATTGCAGTTTTTTAAATTAGGGAAGAACAAATCAGCTTACTCGTAACAGCATAAGAAGTTAAAAGGCAGTTCAGCTAGCCACTTCTGTCTTTTGGCATAGATTGTATTTATTAGATAGCAGGTTTTCAGGCAGAGCAGTGACTCAGTTGATTAACTTTTCTAGCATATGATCAGAAATCACATTAATCATTACAGACTCAATTTTTAAGAACAGAGTTTTTTGGGGTTTTTTTTTTTTTTTTGGATACCACATTGGTTGTTCAACATAATTTAAAATTGTCATCCTAGTGGATCTGCCTCTTCAGTAAGTACTCAGTACCCAGTCTCCCTCAAAAGGCCCTTCAAATCTGTGGTGTTTTATTTTGGGCATGTGAAAACTAGCACTCTTAACACTAGTTACTTTTGAAAATGTCTTTGTGGGAGAGTGGTTCATAACATGATGTCTCTATGTACACATGGATCTTTTTTTTCTTTCTTTCTGCAATGAAGGCACTTTCACAATTGCAGTTACTCCATCCCCCAAAAGCATCTCTGCTATGATCTTTCTGGATGAATCCTGTAAGTGAAGTATGTCTCTAAGTGAAAGTGGCCTTTTTAAAAGAACACAGTTACTATCAATAGCCACTTCTGCACTTTGGGAACTGAAGACACAATATGCAAGTAAATTAGGACAAAATGACATTAGCTCTCAGAACAAAATGCTATTACCCGCTGCTATTGCTGCCTGCAAAGTTAGAGGGGGAAAAAAACAAATCTAAATCTATTAACACAATTTTCCTTTTAATTGGAGTAGTAGTATATTTTGCAGGTTGACTCGAGGGAGCAAGACATATAATAATATTAAATGTCAGCCTGAGGCAAAATATAATAGTGTTTTGTAGGAAGAATGTGTACAGTATATCAAGCTTCAATCTAGAAATGTGAAATTCCATACATGAGGGAGGAAAAAACATGCATTTTTGTTTTGCTTTGTTTTCTGAAAGGTGAGAACGCCTTTGTAATGCTTGTTTTGGAAAATATTTGTATATATAACAAAGAGTCTCATATTTCTAATAATTAAAGAGGTTGTTTACCTTTGTATATTGACCAGTAAATAACAAAGAGTAGGAAGATGTTACGCTATGTAGATGTTGGCCAGACATCTTCTGATAAGTTTGTAATGGTCTAACCATAGTCTGGCTACATAGTGCCAGGAAATCAGACAATTTTCCTTTATGATTGTGAAAAGGGAATGCTCCATGAGCAGGTACAGTTTTGTGTTTCAAGATTAGATGCATGGCAGTAACAGGCTTATTTTAAAAGGGTGCATAGATACTGCTCAGTAGCAGACAGGAAATTAAATGTTCACATGGGTGAAAGGGTTATTAACCATAATAAAGGTGGGGGTGATAGCAATAGGAGAGCTGAATTTGGAAGGGATAGTGAGGGTCAGAGCTATATTAGTAATAGCCATTGATTTGAACTGATGGGGATAGAGCATGTGAGCGCAAAGTGGGTGAAATTTGGTGTAAAATGGGGTATTGCAGATTTATACAAAGGTTGGAGAAGTTGATGAATTTTATTGGGGGGAGGGGCAAGGGCATGGGTAGGGCATTGTTGTATCATCATTTGGTTGTCACTTCGTAGACATTAAGGCTGGAAGGGATCTCGCAAGATCATTGGGTCCAGCTCCCTGCCAAGGGTCAGGAAGTCATCTGGGATCAGATCACACCAGTAAGATAAGCATCCAAGGGTCTCTTAAAGGTATCCAGAATAGGTGCTTGCACCATTTCTAGGGGGAGTCTGTTCCAGGCTCTGAAGACTGGGATGGTAAAGAAGTTTTTCCTTATGTCCAGTCTAAAACGGTCTTCCAGCAGTTTGACTGTTAGAACTTGTCTTCCCTTGGGATGCCCTGGTGAACAGATGTTCTCCCAGTTCCTGATGCATCCCCCTTTATATACTTACAGGCTGCCACCATGTCACCCCTGAGCCTTCGGTTCTCCAGGCTGAAGAGTCCCATGCCTCCCAGCCTCTCCTAAGGCCTGTTCTCTTGACCTCTAATCATGCGTGTGGCTCTCCTCTGGACTCTCTCAAGCTTCTCCACATCCTTTCTAAAGTGTGGAGCCCAGATTTGTATACAGTACTTCAGCTGCGGCCTCGCCAAAGCCGAGTAAAGTGGGAGGATGACTTCTTGGGTGTTGCTTGAGATGCACTGGTAGATGCAAGCCAGAGTTTTATTTGCTTTGCTAGCTGCGGCATCACATTGGTGGCTCATGTTTATCTTGTGGTCAATCAAGACCCCCGCGTGTCTTTTGGTTGTGGTGCTAGCAAATGTAGCACTGCCAAGCCTATAAATATGATGTGGGTTTCTCAGTGTTGAGTGTCATCAGGTTTTGATTCGCCCGCCTTGTGAGCCTGTCCAGGTTGGCCTGAATTGCCAGCCTATCCTTTAGCATGACTGTACTTCCCCATAACTTGGTGTTGTCTGTGAACTTAGCCAGTCTGCTTCTGACACCTGAATCCAGATCATTTATGAATATATTAAAGAGTATCAATCCAAGAACTGAGCCCTGGGGGCACCACTGGTCACCATGCGCCACGTTGATCTGGCTCCATTGAGTATCACTCTCTGGGTCTGACCACAGAGCCAGTACCCCAGCCATCGGATCATAAGGTTGTTGAGGCTGCAGTTCCCTAATTTTACTATGAGGACATCATGGGAGACCAAGTCAAAGGCTTTTTTGAAATCTAAATATATGACATCAACCTCTTCTCCTTTGCCTGGGTCATGCGTCACCTGGTCATAGAAGGAAATGAGGTTGGCCAGGCAAGACCTACCTGCAGTGAAGCCATCTTGGCTATCTCTCAGAATATTGCCTTCTGTTGCCTTATTTCTTGTTAAAAATAATTCCACTGGTGAGAACACTAAAGAGCTCAGGGATGAGCAAGTGCTTTTGGTGCCAGAGCTGGCATTTTAGTAGTAATGGGGAAGAAAGAATGATGATAAAGAAAAGGGTTGTGTTAGTTGTGAGAATGGGGTTGAGAAAGCAGGAGCTGGGATGTTGCACTGGAGATGGGGATGGTAGTAAAATCAAAGATGGGGAGGTGGGGGGTATCAGCTGTGGTACTGAAAGCAATCTCATTGGACAGATTAAAAACCAAAAGGAACTTTTGTGTGAAAATTAATTTACTTGAATCCCACATATACTTGTATAGACTTTTGATTTTAGAAACTTTAGTTGCAAAGGCTGTGTGTGTAGATGCCCCCAAACATACCTAGCCTACGCACATGCTCCAAACCTAGAAGTATATCAGCAGGGATGCTCCAGGGTTATCTTCAGAGGTTTTTATTTTTTTTTTAAATTGTGTGTGTGTGCATGTCTGTATACACACATACATGTATAATACATCCATCCATCCATGTATCCATACAGGACTGTCCCTAGGGTGTGGTGAATGGTGGTGACTATGTGCTTTGAGGGGCTCCGTAGACCCGGGCTGGCTTTGCATCTGGCTGCTTGACTCCCCATCACTGCCACTGCCACCGTCACCGTGTCCAGGCCCCACACAGGCTGATTTGCCCCAGGCCCCACACCTTGCCACAATCGTCTTTGCATGCATGCACACGTACATACATACATACATACATATTATAAATTCGGCATATACTCTGCATGGAAGCTGCTGGTCAATATGGCGAATAAATTGGTGGCTGGTGAATCCCAAACTTCTGTGTGTAGCTATCAGAGTCAGCATGTCTATAGCTGATGGAAGTGTTAGGAAACAAGCAACTGAATGAGCCAGAGTATTCAAATATTTTAAAGTAATTATATTTATGGATGAGGTTAACGATTTTAAGAGTTCTTAAGCAGCAAGGGAGAAAAGATTTGTGCTTAGTTCAAAAAGCATAGAAAATCTGTGTTTCTATATTTCTCAATATTTCTCAAGATGAAATATGTCATTGAATGAAGTATTTAATTAAATGGAAGAGAACAGTGATTCTGAAAATGAGCAAGATAACCCAGGAGGTCCCTTTTGAGTCCTGTATTCCTAAGTGGACATTGTTACTAAAACATAGCTTCAGTGATGATTGAAGACCCTGTTCTGGGCTTTCCAAGAGCTCTTCACTGTCATATTCATGTGGAACTAGTCCCTTTCCAATAAGGTAGAGATCAGCCAGCACAGGTCATAGGAAAACTGTGAAAGGCAGAGACCTGAGGTTGATAAGAAAGTTGCAACTTTCCTCTGTGTTAAAATCATCACTTACAATGTAGCACAAAATGAGCAATTTAAGAAGTGATTAAAGTACTTACTTTGTATCTGTGTGCAGCACTACATCCAAGCGACAGTTACACTACTAGATGTAACAGCTGAAGAAAGCAAGGAAAAATTAAAGAACTGAAAGAATCAAAACTGACGTTATTGCAAGATGGTTGGTTGAACATGAGTAATGACCAGATAATGGTTTACGAGAATCCATACAGGGAAAAATACGTTCCTACTTAATACTATTGATTCTATGTCTGTAAAGTAAACAGCAGATTGTTGCTTCCAGGTTGCTGGAGATGCCAGCAAAGAATACAAAAAAGAAGTTTATGTTGGAGGTCTCTGCCATTTTCTCAGACAGCAAAAGTAAAATCAGGTGAGAACTTCTCAAGTACAGTTACCCTACACTTCCATGTATCATGTGTGTTCTAATGAAGCTTGTTAGGAATATGGTAGTTTTTTATTTCATTCTTAAAATGCAGTATATACACTGAAAAATGCCTTCAGAGTCACTGTCAACACTATGGTTGGTGAACTGAAAACGGAGGGGTGATGCCCAGTGAAACTCTCAGGAGGATTATGACAGAATATATTTGCGTCTGTTAACAAAAAGTATATTAAAATTTGTATTGGGTAAAATGGAAAACTTGATCAAAACAGTATGTATTTTACATAACAAGGAACTCCACAGTCATTAAAATTACCAAGACAACTGGAGAGGCTTAACTAGTTGCAGGTTTATGACACTGTTTGAAGTCTCAGTGGAAATTTAGTTCAGTCTATACCACATAAAGACAAAGTTGAAAAGTAATGTGGAGATATTATGAAACCTTCTCCATTACTGGGTTGCTATGAGAAATCCCAAAGACAAAGGTCAGAGGCTGAACTCAAAACAGGAAGCAAAGGCTGAAATGATGCATGTAGTCCTAAAATCTTTCTCTCCTAGCATGTAGATTATACATCCAGATTTATAAAAATCCATTTATGGAGGAGGCTGGAGATGCAATTCATTTAAACAAAATGAAAATTGCAGAGACAAAATCACAAAAAATAAGAGAGTTCAGATATTGAACCATTGAAAAATGATCTGTATTCCTATGTAACCAGCTCATCAATTTATTTTTATCCTATTCAAGATAGTTCCCTTACGGCTAGACACTCAGAAAGCAAATAAGTTTATATATCCATTTTTTGACAATACATGCATCCTTACCAGCTTTTGGAATTAATGCTCACAAATAAATTTCATAGTATGGATTTGTTTTATTTAATACAATATTTGTAACTGTTTCTCCCTTTCCCCTAGTGGACAAATTCTCCCCATCTGCCATAAAAGGAAAATAAAAGGCATATTTTAGGGCTGAGAAAAATCAAACCCAGGGGGTCACTACCCACCAAGGATTTGTGGATGTGGTGGGTGGTCCATTTTTTGGATCTTACGGGTATTTTGCAGAATACAAATGCAGTGTCTTGTCCAGGGAAATAAACTATTTGCCTGAAAGGACAAATAGGTATAAACTGCCTGTGAACGAATTGAGCCTGGAAATTTGAAGCAGGGTTCTAAGCATTAGAGCAGTGTGAGGTTCTGGAACACTGGGCATAACTGGGGCAAAAGAACTAAATAGTTTTAGAATGGAACTTGTTACATTTCTTAAAGGGAGTATGCGACAGCTGCCTGTGATAATGTGGGGCTTGAACTCAGTAACCCAGGAGGTCCCTTCCAGTTCTGTATTCTTAAGTGGACCTCTGCCAGTTTGTCTGCTTCTTACTTTACTAGTCCATTTCAAGGTTCCGCTGAACAGGCATGAATCCCTCCTTTTTTTGGAGACAAGATTTTAATGGGAATTTAGAATCACAGAATCATAAACAATTAGGTTTGAAAGGGACCTCAGGAGGTCACCTAGTCCAGCCCCAGCTAGATTATCCCAGCCAGTGCTTTTCTAGCTGAGTCTTAATAACCTCCAAGAATGGAGATTCCACCACCTCTCTGGGTAATCTGTGCCACTGCTTCACTACCCTCCTAGTGAGAAAGTTCTTCCCAATAACCAACCTAAAGTTCCCTTGATGCAGCTTGAGACCATTGCTCCTTGTTCTGGCATCTGCCACCACTGAGAACAGTCTAGCTCCATCCTCTTCGGAAGCAGCCACCCTTGAGGTAGTTAAAGGTTGCTGTTCAATCAGCCTTCAGTCTTCTCTTCTGTAAACTAAGCAAGCCCAGTTCCCGCAGCCTCTCCTCAGAAGTCGTGTGCCCCAGCACCTCTAACCATTTTCATTGTCCTCTTCTGGACTCTTTCCAGTTTGTCTATATCTTTCTGTAGTGGTGAGTCCAAAAGGGACACAGTACTGCAGATGTGGCCTCACCAGTGGTTAATAGTGGGGAAGAATCACTACTCTCAGTATGCCAGCAATACTCCTACTAATGCAGCCTGGTATGCCATTAGTGTACTTTACAACAGGAGCACACTGTTGGCTCATACTGAGCTTATTGTCAACTGTAACCCCTGGTCATTTTCTGTTGAGCTGCTGCTTAGGCAATGTGCCCCCAGCCTGTACTCATGCATGGGTTTGTTCCAGCCTAAATGCAGGACCGCTCTTGTCCTTATTGAACCTCATGAGATGTCTTTTGGTCCAATCCTTCAATTTATCTAGGTCATTGAATCCTACCCTCCAGTGTATCTGCTACTCCCCTTAGGTTGGTGTCATCTGCACACATGTTTATGGTATGGTGCAGTCCACTCCATCTTCCAGGTCTTCCCAACTGGCTGCAGGACTGACTCCTGGGGCACTTGACTTGATACCAGCTGCCAACAAGACATCAAGCCATTGATTACTATCCTTTGAGCCCAAAGATCCAGCCAGTTTTCTACCCAGCTTACAGTCCATTCATCCAGACTGTACTTCCTTAGCTTGCTTTTAATAATGTTGCAGGAGACCCTATCAAAAGCCTTGTTAAAGTCAAGATATATCTGGTTCACTGCTCTTCCCACCTTCACAGAGCTAGTCATCTCTTCATAGAAGGCAGTCAGGTTGTTCAGGCTTAACTTGTCCTTGGTGAATCCATGTTGACTTCCTAATCACCTTCTCCAAGTGCTTAGAAATGGGTTCCTGCTTGATGATCTTTCCAGGGACCAAAGTGAGGCTGAACAGTCTGTAGTTCCCCAGATCTTCCTCCTCTACTTTCTTCGAGATTGGGACTATATTTGCCCTTTTCCAATCATCTGGGACCTCTCCTGTTTTCTACAAGTTTTGAAAAATAATTGCCAGCAGTTCTGTAATCACATCAGCCAACTCTTTCAGCACCCTTAGAGACATTGTGTCTGCCCCCATGGAATTGTACATTCCCATCTTTTCTAAATAGTCCCTAACTTGTTCTTTCACAACTGTTGGCTGCTCACCTCTCTAAACTGTGCTGCCAGGCGTAGTTTGGTAGCTGACCTTACCTGACCTGTGAAGACTAAGGTGGAGTATTTCAGTCTTTTCCGCCTCATCTGTCACTAAGTTGACTACCCCAACTGGTAAGGGACCCACACGTTCCCTGATCTTACTCTTGTTGGTGGCATACTTGTAGAAACTCTGCCTGTTACCCTTTACATCCCTCGCTACATGGAATTCCAATTGCACTTTGGCGTTCCTGATTTCATCCCTATATGCCTAAGCATTACTCCTCTCGCTCCTACTTATTTGTCCAAGTTTCCACTTCTTGTAAGCTTCCTTTTTGTATGTTAGCTTACTGAAGAGCTCCTTGCTTAAGCCAAGCTGGTCTTCTGTCATACTTATTAGTCTTCCTGTGCATCAGGATGGTTCATTCCTGTGGGAGCTCTCCTGGACTCCCTTCACACTCAGACTGGCCTCGCAGGGGATCCTGCTCATCAATTCCCTGAGTGAGTTGAAGTATGCTTTTCTGAAGCCTGGCGTCCATATTCTAATGCTCTCCTTTCTTCCTTTCCTCATGATCCTGCGCTCAATCATCCTGTGACTGCTGCTGCCGAGGTTGCCATGCTCTCCTCACCAGTTTCTTTCCCTGTTTGTGAGCAGCAGGTCAAGAGGAGCACAGCTCCTAGTTAGCCTCTCCAACACTTGCACCAGATTATTGTCCCCAACATTCTCCAAAAAAATTCCTGAATTGCCTTCACACTACTGTATTGCCCTCCCAAGAGAAGTCAGGATAATTTATGTCCCCCATGAGAACCAGGGCCTGTGATCAGGAGACTTCTGCTAGCTGTTTGAAGAAAGCCTCATTCACCTCATCCTCTTGGTCTGGTGGTCTCATAGCAGAAGCCCACCATGACATCACCCTTTGTTACTCTCCCCTCTGACCTTATCCCAAAGACTTTCAGCAGGCCTATTTCCAGTTTCATACCAGACCTCTGAGCAATCATACAGTTCTTTTACATCAAGCACAACTCCTCCTCCTCTTCTCCCCTTCTGGTCCTTCATGAGCAGTTTGTACCTATCCATGACAGTACTCCAGTCATGTGAGTTATCCCACCGTGTCTCTGTTATTCCAGTCACCTCATAGTTCCATTACTGAGCACGGACTTCCAGTTCTTCCTGTTTTAGCACTTGGCCTCTTTTATATTTAAAAAAAAAAAAAAAAAATCAGTTTTAAGGGTTACTGCTGTAGCTCCTGAGATTCAAGCTGCATGGAGACATTAATGTCTCCCAGAATTAATTTCTTCCAGTAGAAAAATATCCTGGAGGTGGTACTGTATAGATGTTCCTCCAGCCCCATGGCTAGGGAGCTTCACAGGCAAACTCCTGCCATTTGGGGAGCCCATTAATTAGTTGACTGTCCTGTCCCCTGCCTGGAAAGGAACAGGCTACTGACAAGCAGTTGGTGCTACAGACAACTCTGGGAGGGTTCCCGCCTGGGGAGAATGCCCCCCTATTCTGGCAATAAACTGATTGGCAGGAGGGGAGCATTCTTCTGTGCTAGGAACCCTTGCACTCCTTTGGGCCCAACCAGTGGAGTGCAGAGAGAAGTAGGAATAGTTAGCCACTGCAACAAGACTCCAGAGGCCTTATGGCAGGAGCCTGACTGCCTGCCTTGCCCCCATGCTGGTCCAGGTTGACGAAGAGTAGGGTGAGGCAGGGACATTTTACTGTGGCCACAAGGCTCCCAAGCTTTGCCTCTATTGCACAGCAACCGCTTTGCCCCACGTTGCTCTAGGTCAGCTGGGCAGTGTAGGTGAGAATCCAAAAGGTGGAGGGGCTGAGAACTGGGTGTACAGAGGCTTTCCCCAGCCTGGTTTTCAGCTCCAGGTTCCCTCTCAGGTGGACAGTGGAGCAGCAAAAGGGAGTCAACAGGACCTGGGAGCTGGATTGCGATGACTTCCTTGGAGCTCTGCTCCTGGCTGCTGATCTTTAAATCGTGTTGCCACTACTCGGCTGGGCAGTGGAGCAGCAAGGGGGAGCTGACAGAAGCTAGCATAGCCCCTTGTCTCTTCCCAAAACCGAGGACTGCCTGGCTTGAGAGAGACAAAGGGAAGAGTGGCTGTTGCTCCCTTCACCTTATGGTGTATGAAAGGGAGTTGCAGCTTCCCCCCACCACCTTTTCCAGGCCACAGTGACCTCAGTCTGGGGAAGTAAGGTAGCCTTTCCCTCCAGCTCCACTCATCCTAGTCCCCAGGAAGAGTTAAGCCAGGGGAAGGTGTACAAATGTTCAGTCTCCTGGGAGAACACTACTGTGAGAGTGATTTAACCTTGATTGTTTCCAGGTTATTTTTCTCTCAGAGCAGTCATTTTTGCTCCATGGGGAAAAAGCTTGAATGTCTCTGTGCTTTTTTTTCTCCTGGGAGAACAGTGATTCTCTCAGTAGAAACTGAACAGCTGTACACATTTTACATTGTGCAAGTAGACACTGTGTAAGTGAACTCCATATTTCTGATTCAAAAAATCAGGATTTTCATAGATCTGGTATATAAGTTGACCCTGCTTTGCCAGAGCCACCTCCAGGGGAGACTTGTCCCACAGACAGCATGGGGGGCTGGCAGGAGGGTGGCTAGGTGCACTGGTGGTGAGAGAAGCTGGTGGGGACAGTGGGAGAAGTGCTGGGGCAGCATCTTGTACACTGGCAGCCCATCTGGCTGGGCCCAGGGGGGAGGAGCTGCCACTGTGGGTGGAAAGATTGGCACCCCTCGCAGCTCAGGGGCTGCCTGGCCTGCCAGCAGCTTGATTCTCGGCCACAAGAGAGGTGGCCAGGCTCTGCAGAAAGAAAGGATTGGGTCCCCATCACTTCCACCTTCAGCACACTCCTGCGTGTGCTAGGATGCCTGGGGATGCCCAAGAAGGGGCTGGCTTGCCCCATAGGCAGTGCAGGAGCGTGGCTGGGTGTGTTGGAGATGAGAAGTTGGCAGGGACAGCATGAGAGACTCTGGAAGCCCGGGCTTGGGGAGAGTTAGATTGGTCTTCCCCGAGCTGGGGCAACACTCAGCCCGCTGGCAGCCCAACCAGGCCTAGGGGGTGCCAGTGCTGCAGAGGGGAGCCTGGCCTAGCCTTAGCACTTAGATGCTAGCACACCACCTCCCCTTGCAGCAGGGTGCCAGTGTGGGGTTGGGCTGAAGTATTGATACAGGGTATAAGTCAAGGTGAAAATTTAGGGGTAAATATTTAGGTTTCAAACCTAGTTTTATACACTGTGAAGTACAGTAGATAAAGAAAATGACACTTATCTCCATGAAGTCAAGTGGTTCCAGATCTACTGATGGAAAACAATGCTATATAAAGCACTAGGTATTATGTTTAGGGATCTACCCTATTCACGATCTTGCGGTTTTTGTGGAAACCACACAAAAAGTGGTTTCCATGAACCCCGTAAAAATGGTGACCCCTGCAATTTTTGGTATGGAATATTCAGGGGGAGAAAATTTACTAAAAACAAAACGTTGGCTCCCACTGGCCAACGTTGGCCACTTTCAGTCCAGTGGCCGAAAGGGTTGCCCATCATGCATCCCTGCCCCTGTCTGCCAGTTAGTTGGAAGGGGCAGGGCTGCATGATGGGTGGCTCCTTTGGCCAGTCAACAGCAAGGGGCAGGGCTGCCAGAGCCAGTCAGCAGTGGCGGTGGGGGTTCTGCAAGAAGACTGCAAAAATGGCACTGAGAGTCATGAGCAGCTCACAATTTTTCCCTCTCTTCAGCAAGAATTAAGTAGATCACTGATGATGATGATTTCATTGGGAATGTTTAGAAATGTTACAGCTATCTCAGGAAGCAAAGAAGAAACAGCATGGATGAAGAAGAGATGGTTGTCATTGCTACCAAGCTCTCTGAAGGTTGCTCAGAATTCTCCCTTGAATTACTTTTTCTGTAACCATAGTTGCACAAATCATTTATGTTGAAATAAATTCACCTTCCAATGTGTCTGATTTCAGGCAATGCAGTCTATAAGGAGACACATGGCATATATTGAAGAAGCTCTGATCCACATGGTATTTTTCCTGGTGCATTGATTTCTTCCTGCTGTACTTTCTATCCTGAAGTATACAAAAGTACTCTGCAAACTATATGCTAGATCCTGAGAGATACTGAGCCCTGCAGCTCCCAATGACTTTGATTTGAGTTGTGGGCAGACAGCATCTGTCATTATGAGGCCACAGAAGAGCACAGAAATAATGCACAAGGGGTTAGGTCAGGAAGCAAAGAATAATACTCTTTCAAACCGAAACAGCAGGGGGAATATTAAGAATATGGAATATAGTTATTATGTTTGAATCTGACCAGGACACTGGGGAAACAGCCCTGCTCCTGCTGCAAAAAGTGAAGCAAAATCTTTAATTATGAGTAGTTAGGATCTCTTGTTGCTCTAAACAACTGATTCAGCCATAGAGAATGGGAGTGGTAAGCCCAGCAGGATGGGCTTCTGATGTATCTCTAACTACATTCAGGTGATGATTATTATTATAATAAACATTCTGCTTTGTCCTTGGCTTAAAATATCTCTTCTCTAGTGTGGTTTCCACAAGTTTTGCTGATTATCAGAAGTCAAGTGGCAAAAGCTCTTGGCCCAAATAAAAGTTCATCTTTCTTTTTTCTTGCCATGTTTATGCATCTACAAAGCCAAATTTCTGACATCAAAATAAACTGTGGCATCATGGTTTTTTTTACTGGGAAAGGATAAAGCTTCTTCAAAGCATAACTGAATGTGATTAGACCAAAATGACATCATCTTACCCTTAGGACCCACTGTGTATGTATCTAGTCATGTCGTCTTACTTAACTGCCCAAACAAAGCTTTTAGTGCTTTTATTCCCTCTATAACTGCAGGGCTTAAAAAAAAAGAAAAAGAGATACAGTAAGCTGGAAGCTGTTTTTATATGTACGTCATCAACAATTGACAGCTCTTTAGTTTTGATGTGGCATAAGAGAGAGAACTCCATTTTCTATTCCAAATTGAGTTTCCATAACTACTAACTTGGGAAACTGTATTTTTCTATCTCTGTAGATCAGTAGATCACCAGTCTGCCCCCATCCCCCACTACTTACTTCCCTTTCCCTTTTGCTGCTTTGGTACCTCCAGCCGAGTTCCACCCAGTTTGGAGCTGCTGCCACTTCTTTAAAAGGCTGGGCAGGGGCTTGGCCAGGGCTGCCACTGCTGCTAACTGCCTCAGAGCTGGAGCAGAGATGAAGCAGCAGAAGGTAAGCAGGAGAGTGGGGGACAGGCAGCAGGGTGCAGGCACAGGTGTGGGGTGTGGGAGGGAACAGGCATAGATAGGCATGGGGGGCAGGCCCAGGCACAGAGAGGCATATGACAGGGGGGCACATTTAGAGGGCAGCTACTAGGAGGTGGGGCAGGCAAAGAGGGCAAGGTTTCCCTGCCACAGATGGTGGGGGAGATAATAGTTTAAGACTGCTTTCCACTAATTAGAATATATACACAGAAAATGATAACACATTTATAATTATCAATATATTCAGTTTAATTAATGGGGGGTCATCTTACATTTTAAATTGTGTTGGATTTGGGTAAATATGGGACATGTAAGTTTGACCCTGCCAAACTTAGATAAGCGGTTTGGGGTCACAGTATAGTTTTTGACCAGAATTTGAGATGATTCACTTAAGTGGAGTTTGACATTAGGAACTTAGTTCTTAGTCTATATTTTTTTAAATTTAAAAATATTTTCTAATGATTTTTGTTGCATCTTGTACTGTAAAACACTCCATATTAAAAAAGATCTTGGCTAGCTCTAGTTTTAAAATTCAGTTCCAAGACTAGAAAAGACAAATCTGGAAGTTATTCATTGAGCTATTAAGACCTAAGACCAATGAAATGGCCTTCAAAGCATAAGCTAATCCGTAACCCGTAAATCAGTCTTTTATCTTAATTTTTCAGGAGTGGACATAAATAAGAGAAAGTGGCAGCCACTGGAAATCCAGATGATTTTGTCCAGGTTAAATGAATTCAAAACTATTTTGAAAGTTTGGAAATTCATAGATAAGGGACCTAAACTGCCTAAACTCTGACTCAGTGCTCATGCCCTGTAACAAATGAGAACTTTTAAGAAAGCCTTGAAAACAAGCAGTTTTTCTTTCCATGAACACTAAAAACTAGAGCACTGTTAATTGTCTAGTGGTTACTTTGATTTTACTTAGGCTGTGGACTTCTTATAGCTCTTAGAAGAAGTCCTTCCTCTAAAAGTCACATCTTAAAATGCAGACATGAAAGGAACAAAGTAAAGAAGATATGGTAGAGTAAGTACTGAGTCACTGTGAGGGCAGGCTGAGCAGTTTGGGCACCTTAACTATCAACTATTGCACTTTAAAATGTTTGAGTTTCTTTTAAGTTTAACCTTAGCTGGGAAAGGCTTCCTGTGTGTCTAACATTTTTGGAGAACTGCCACATTTCATAAGGATTTTCTTTGTTGATAATTGCTTTCAATCTGAACACTGGTTGGTTGAAAGTTTTTGTTTGTTTGTTTTAATGGGTAAATTATAAATAAGTTTGACATCACTTATGAGGCAGAAAAAGAATCCTAGCATATGAAAGAGTAAGCTTTTAATCAAAAATACTTACCTGCATTTACTTTTCAGTGACTATATAAAGAGACTTTTGCTCAGGGTTGTTGTAGTATGAAAGGCCCTTTCCAAGGTCACTCTGACCTCTCAGATTTGATATCATGGACAAAAATTACAGAAGTGTCCAAAGACCTTGCATCTCCAGAGTCCTTAATAGCCACTTTGCTTCTTTTTTCCACCTTAATTCACTTTGCTTAGCTTACTGTGTTCTGTTCATGTAGCTGAACTTCTGTTCTGATAAATGCTGAAGTTATACACACACATACACACATGCCGAAGTTTTATATATATATATATCAAAAATATATGTATATAAAATATGAAATTCATCATTGAACCGCCTTTCTGTCTGGTTTCTCTGCTTTTGCTGTCTCTCAGTATCACAGCCTGTCACTCTGTCATGCTCTGTTGCCCACTCATACACTCATTCGTCTTCCTGCCTTTTCTTTCACACTTACGCTCTGTTACCTTCTGTCACTCTCACTCCAGTTCACTCAAAATGCCCCCCTCCCTGTTTTCCCTTTACATTTGCAGTGGTTCACACTCCCCTCACACCCTCACACTTTCCTGAATGTGTTCATGCTTGCACCCTTTTAGGCTCTTTTCCTTGCACTCTGTTTTATGCTTCATTTCACTCTGGTGCTGTGTCATACACATTCAACCTTTTATATTTTATCAGGAACTCCTAAGGGTACATTTGCAATGCTGCCATGCTAACCACAGGGAATCAGGTCTGCCTTCTGGTGTTTCGCTAAAGCATTTATACGCCTAGTTCAATGCAAGCAATGCTGCCATCAGAAATCCTCAGCCCCTTCTAGTTTTCCTTCACTTGTCACCGTTAATTCTCTCTCCTTTTTTTTTTAATGGTCCTCTTTTCTTTTTCCCTCTTCTATTTTAATTGGTTTCCACCAAAAAAGTAATTTGGTTTTATATTTCAGAAAACCTCACACAGTTTGATAGTAATGCATTCTACCTGACACTGCCAAGGAACCTAGAAATGGAGCTATAAAATAGAACACTGCTACCCTAATTTTCACAACAGGCCAGATGCAAGAAAGGTTAAATCCTCCTCTTCTAAAATAAGGCAATCCAACTTCACGCCCGTGTCAGGGGCCAATTCCTTCTTCTTTTTCCTGAAATGGAAATAATTAGTTCTTAACAGAAAAATATATATACTGTATTTGGCTTTAATACAAAGATGGAGCATCTGTAAATCATTTACATTTTTAAAAGAAGCTGATACAGAAACCTAGAAGTAAATATTAAAATATAATATTTTAACAACTTTTCAGTGTGAGCATTGCAAATGATCCATCTTCTGCACAAGAGAATCTGTATAAACTAATTCTTCGGTTAAGGCTAGATGAAGCAAGTAAGGGACTCCTCTGTAAAGTCACTAACTCTTTCAATGAAAACCAAAAAAACCCTCTCACCTAGAAACAGTGGGAACCTATACACGTGCCTAATGCCAGCTCCAGAGCAGACTTGATTAACTGCGTCTACTGGAGCATGCTAATTAGCTGATGTTATGAGTATTCGGCATCCCTGTCATTCAGATTGGTGGCAGGGGCGCTTTAACTAAAACTTGTTGAATGAGTTTTAGTTCAAGTGCCCCCAGCACCATTTGAATCATGGGACACTGAATCCACAAGATGCTGTGGGTGCTTTAATTAGAGCGGCTCCAGACAGCCCTGCAGCCTCCCACTGCCTGGCACAAGCATCTCCTCTACCACCCCACCCCACCAACGGGCTCCAGGCAGCCTCTACCCATCCTGGCTGCATTCAACCCCAGTTCTGCAATCCATTATGCACATCCCAGGGACCCACCACACAGAGACAACCAGAACAACACTGCTATGAGATGTGCCCTGCTGAAGAGGGATAAACAGGATCATCCATCTCTGTCCCTGCACCTTGTGAACTAGGGGCTCTGAGGGCACAGGCACCCTCTTACCTACTTACATGGGAATGCACAGCTTTTGATCCCTTGTCTGCTCAATGAACAGCAGCATTTACCTAGCCCAGTGTGGCCTGGCCTGGTTCGGCAAAAAGCAGTGTGGAGAGCAGCAGGGGAGGCATGCAGCCAGGTACTGACTGGCACAGCAAAGTGATCTCTACAATGAGGCCACAGCAGCTACAAGCACCTTGGAGGGGTACCCAGGACCTTGATATTGGGCACCAGGACCCAGAGAAAGTTGAATTTAGGCAGCATCAGCAGATGATCAGTGTCACTGCTTAGGAAAAAAAAATGGAAAAAAAAAAAGAGAAAGTTGTGAGGGCATGGTGTCAAAGTTCATCTCATTTGGGGCTATAACTGAAACACTTATGGGCCTCCAGTTGGACAGCCCTGCTTCCAAGTAGTACCAAAGGTCAAAAAGCACATAATTGTCCAATAAACCTCTTCATTGTTGTTGTTTTTTATCCTATTATATTTCTTCCCTCTAAGTGTCTGTCTAGCTCTATTTACTATTAAAAAAAAAAATACAGATTACAGCTTCTGTTGTTGCCTTGGGAGTCCTTTCCATATGTTAATTAATTATCTTCTTTATGAATAAATTTCTTTGAACCGTCTAGTCACTTGCTTGTTCTTAGCTTTCTGCCCTGTTTTTTCAGCATATTACCATCTTGAACAGTTGTGTTGCTTCTTTTTTTTTTTTTTTTGCCTTTAGTTTACCAGTACAGCTCACTAATTTAGGAAAAACCATGTGTACTGTTGTCAATGGGGAAAAAAAAGTGAGATAATTTAATGCCAAATTGCTAACCTAGATGCTTCAGGGAAGTTCAGTATTTTGAAACGCGTGCAAGACTAAGTACAAATAGTCAAAAAGCCTAAGGCTGAATTGTTTCGATCTTTGCAGTTTAGTCTAAACTGTGTAGATTGAACAAAGAAGCAAATGAACAGACATTCGCTTTTGATTCTGGAAATACAGCCACATGCCTGCAGTGGCCTGGGTGGGGGTTGGGGGTGCTAGGGCACGCTTCCCTGCTCAATTGGAGCAGACAACTTGGGCCAAGGCTAGCCTGCCTACCCTGCAAAGATGGATTTATGGGGGAGGTACAAAGCATCCTGAAATGCTGGGGGACTGTGACTTAATTTGAATCTGGAGGGGATCTGGGAGAGAAGTTCAATAAACTGATTAAGCCTAAATCAGTTAAGTCTGATATTATTAGATCCTCCTAGGTTTATCTTAAATGAGTTTCAGTCATTTTGAAAGCAGTGTATGGGCAATGAACTTCTGTTCTGTTACAGATTTGAATTGGTTTCCAATGACTTAGACTGGTTTATATGTAATTTCTGTTCCTAGACCAAGTGTATTTAAAGATCCCAACTCTACCAATTTCTGACCACTATTTAGAATTAAATACAGTAGGATAATGTGTCCCACCAGTGCTTTTCATATTTGAAGGCATTTGTGACCATAGTTTATGTTGGTTTAAGTGAAAGGATAAGAAACCTCTAATTTAAATAAGTATTAGTGTAACTGCCGTGATTGGAAAGAAACTGTAGATGAGGACTTTTTTTTCCCCCCACAAGAGAGGTTTTGTCTCTGCAATTCAATACCTTTATATAGCATCCTTTACAGAGCAGTCTTCAGAAAGCCTTGCAGTGCGAATATTGCAAACTCAAAGGAAAAGAGGACGTTTGGCTTTAAAGAGGGGAAATGACTCATTGGCTCAGAGATGGGGAAGAAGGTTTAGAGCACATCCACACTGCAATTAGAGATATGATTGTTACAGCACACCTACTCATACCCAAGCTAGCTTCATTATCTTGTTTGGATACATTTTAGCTGTAGCAACATGGGCCTTGGCTACTGAGTATGTGTATAGGGTCCCAAATGGACTTGTACAACCTAGACAAGGTCTTATGATATTGTAGCTTCACTGCTTTTGGTATAGAAACTAACTAGATTAAAGCAGTCATGTATGCCTATATGCCAGGGGTGGGCAATTATTTTGGCCAGAGGGGTGCTTAGTGAGTTTCAGCAAGCCATTGAGGGCTGCATGACAGGCAGCCCAGGGTAGATTAAGATTAATTTTCTAAATTTTTTAGGGGCCTGTGGGCCAGGTTGAATGGCCTGGCAGGCCGCATTTTGCCCACCCTCCTATATGCACTATGATTCCAATAGCACTGCAGATGTAGCCAGATTAGATACCTGGTATAACGCAAGCATGATAAGACTGGGTGGAAAGGAAGGTCTAAATGTAAATAAGATGAAGGAGCAGATGGAAGAGGACATGGGGATCGCCATACTAGATCACACCAGATATTTTAGTCTTTGGTTTCTAACGATGCCTGACACCCAGTGCTTCAGTGTAACGAGTAAGAATCCCACTGTAGGCAGAAGTAGGGGTAATCTGTCACCCCATATCTAGCCTCTATAACAGAGATTAATTTACAATTTGAAACATGAAGTTTAACAAAGAAGCAAGTGAACAGACATTCACTTTTGAATGTAGAACTTCCAGGATGTTTTTAGTAGCACATATTCTTGGTATACATATAAGATTAGATTGGGGTAAGCTTTTATAGATTGGTTTAGCATATGCTTACACAGGAAACTTAATAAAAGAAGATGAATACAGGTAGAAAGCAGGGTAGAGGTACACCTGATTGACTAACTGAATGAGAGATTCATAAGCTTTCATGAGCCACAGCTCACTTCATCAGATGCTATGAAAGTATGTGCAGGGAGAAGGCTATCAAATAGAAGGAATGATTTAAATACGAAAGATAGATAAATTTTTTTTTTCCTGCAGTGACAAAACTAAAATCTGCTCCCTAAATGGTGGGGATTGTAATAGATTATAAAAAATTGAACTTTTTTTTCTTTTGGAGCCAGGGATCTAGAGAAAACAACTTCTCTTTGAGCCTTGGGGTGTTTGAATCATAGGTAAGACCTGTGTGATAAATGTATATCCAGAGCTCAAAGTACATTTTACGTGAGGAATAATGTGCAACTTGGGTTGGAGAACTGGCAAGCAAAGCCGTGTACGGTTATGATGTCACAGGTGCAGATGAAAAGATGTAAGGTGAAAATGAAAAGCAGCCATAAGTATATTGCATATAAATTACCAGAAGGAATGTTTCTGTTCCTTACTCAAAATAAGGGAATTTAGCTGATTTTTATTTGTAGTTTTTGTAATAAGATGAAACATTGGGTGGGAAAGAATACTGTGAGGCGTTACTGTAAATAGCTCTTGGTCCTTGATAACAGAGCATTCTTGGTCCTTGATAAAGTTCATTCCCAGGTGTTAAAGCCAATACACACAAGCATGGCATGGCATGTAGATTGGGACTGTTGGGCATTTGTATATTTAGAGATGGGGCTCTTCTGATAAATATCAGAAACAACAAAATACTCTTCCTCTGTTGATTTCTTAACCTGTTGTTTCAAATAAGCCTAGAGTTGCTGTTACTATATCTTCTAACAGCTTAGTGGTAAAATACCAGTTTTCTGGTGGTGAAAGAGGCAGGACATTTGAGATGCATTTTATTATGCTAATCAAATAGTAACTCTCATTTGTATTTAAATTTATCAGCAACAAAGTCAGAACTTTATTTTTGAAACCAAATGCATTCATTTCTTTAATGAGTATTTGAACATCTTTAACCTTCTAGGGCAATTATTCTCTAAGCCTTATCCATTTTCTCTATTGTGTAGATATTATTTTCTTTAAAAAAAAAACCCTGATTAGTTATAAGAAGATGGATACTAAACTAGGCTTTAGGGTGAATCCCAGCCTGAAACTGATGTTATCTCCTGCAATTTAAAAGGTTTTTTTTAAATTGGAATTTTTCTAAGATGGGAGCACAGTTTAAAATATTACCTATATAAAGAGCAGATAGGACTCATGGAGACAGGTAGTTGTCACAAATTAACTGAAGTCCAGCCATAAGGAAAACTTCCGTAACCACTCAAGTAGCAGGACTAAATGCTGCAAAAGGATTGAAGCTGTTTGACTTGTGAGGAGAGCACATATACAAAATGCATCTATTTTTGTGTGCATGGAGAGAGAAAGCATTTCATAAAATGAGGAAATGTGGTTGTATAATTACAAAAATATGTAGGATGGCATAGGGATGGCGCTTCCAAGTTGTTGACTATAATTAAGTCTGACTGTTGTCCCTCTAAACAAAATCATCCTAGGCAGTAGTCTTGTCTCCAGACTTCCTCAAATTGGAAGTCCTAGCTCACATAATAATGAAACAATCAGGCTCCTGTTACTTACCTTCTCATTTGTGAATTATTAGTATATGCTTGGGGGATATTCTTAAGCTTTTTTCTTCAGCCCTGAGAATTAAAAATGTGCTACTTTTTAAATAAAAACAGAGAATCTCTGAAAGGCCCATCATTTATGGTCATTTTGGTGGCAGTGTTACATTTTGTTTTTTTCTTGAATCTGTCATGTAATATTAGGAGGGGTACTCCCTCTCAGTATTCAGGATATCCTGGTTTTTCATTCTTTCTAGAGAGTGGAAACATCAAACATCCTCTCAGTCCCCCTCTAAACTGTGTGGGAATTGTTACTATCTAGATTAAAAAAAAAAAAATACAGGGGAGGAGGGGGAGATCCTCAGCTGATTAAGTGGTAAAACCATTCTCTCTCTTTTAGCTTTCTTTGTATAGCATCACAGTAGGAACTAAGGTACAGTCTCTTCTCCACCATGACCTCTGCAACCTTTTCATAGTTGGTGTTTTCTAAGATACAATCCCTTATTCCATAGTTATGCCCTGCGTTCCTTGTTCCCAGACGCATACATTTGTAATTGTCTGTTTAAAATGCCTTTTGTTTGAATGAGCTCCGTTTACCAGGAAATTCAGATTGTTCTCTCTGTGTGTCTATCTCTGTTTTTTTTAATTTACACTCCTCCAGTCTTTGTGCCATGGGCAGATTTTGTCAGAAATTAATTCTCTATTTAATTCTGGATCATGAATCAAAGTGCTGAATAACACTGAGTCCAGTATTGATCCCTATAGAAACCTCCTAGAAACACGCCCATTCAATGCTAATTGCCCACTATTGCATTCATTTTAATATTTGCCAAGTGGCCTGTTCCTAATCCACTTAACAAGTACTTTAACAGTGCATGTATTTGTATGTATGTTTGTATATTCTATTTATATACCACTCTCCCCAACAAAGCTTCCTTAGAGCAGCTGAGGAATGTAGTTTAATACATTGATCTTGTTTTAAATTATATGGTGCTAGTTCAGATAACTTTAAAAGCTCTAAATATCATGCATCTGTGTAGTTACCTTTATCAACCAGACTTATAAAATGATGGGTCCATTACTGAACGTTTCCTCTAGCAAATATTCTGAACGTTGTTTTTTCTCCTGTTCCTTTGAACAGAGGAGATAATATCTTGTGCTTAACCATTTTATTTATCGAGGGCAGAAATCTGCCACCTGTCTGCAGTGGAACTATTTGTAGTATTAGGTGCTAGTTAACATGAGTAAGGATGGCCTTAGCCTGGCTTCTTAATAATGTGTGGAGCTGGTATTCAGCTAGACTTTGGGTTCACTTGATATGGGAACCATTGGATATTTTATAACATTTTAGTTTAGGAACAGAACATC
Source organism: Crocodylus porosus (assembly GCF_001723895.1). Taxonomy (NCBI): domain Eukaryota; kingdom Metazoa; phylum Chordata; order Crocodylia; family Crocodylidae; genus Crocodylus; species Crocodylus porosus. The sequence goes on along the minus strand of NW_017728931.1, from coordinate 48,845,121 downwards.
CAGCATTCTGCAAACGCATCAGTGTCCACTGCCTTTCAGAAGAACCTTGCAGATCTGTTACTTCTGTTTTGATGTCTGGCTCTAAGCCCCTTTTTCAAGTCTTTCAGTGGCCCCATGTTGGGACATTATAAGTTGGGTTTACACTAATGGAGTATTATGCTACAAAGTGCTGAAACAAATTTATCTGTGTGTAACATTTGTACTTCAGTGAGACTAAATGGCATTTCTAACTGTGCATCAGTCAGGCTACACTGGGAACTCCTTTTATCTTCTCTCTGTCTTTGCAGCCATCCATTTTTCTGTTTTTAAAGTATGTATTCGTTTCCTTGCTGGCTATCATCAAGACTTCAGTGGCTGGCTTATAATTTTTTATAGCTCTGAAAACGAACAAGCACTGACATAGAGAAGAAATCTAATAAAGCCATAAGCTGTACTACATAGGCAGTATTTCCTCTGGGGATATAGAAAGGTGGCCTTCTACTCCTGATTCCCTTTTCCATCGTGCTCTGTGATATCCTCTTCAGAATTGAAACATAAGCTTCTTTTTTGACAAAGATGAAGTCTGCTTTGAAGTTGGTTCAGTCTTCCAAAACACTGTTACTATTAGGTCTATCCCAACTCCATTTTCCTATGGGTTTAGACTTTCAATTTTAGCTCATCAGACCCCTGTTCTTGTTATTCCCAGTAGACAGGCACCATCTGGACATCTTTATGCTGTGATTGAGGAAAGCCTAATATTTTTGTTTGTTAGGATTATGGGATTAGTCTGACTTTTTAAATAAAGTGAAACAGACAGCTTCTCATTAACATTTATATTGCTTTTTTCTTTGTTTGGTTGTGGCCAAAAAAATTAAGGCACAAGGTTTGTTTGGGTTAGTAAATTTCTTAAACAAAGAATGGTCCTTTTGGTGGTGGAGTGGGTTAATGACAGGTTCAACTTCTGCTTGGTTCACAAAGGAAAATTAAATAGTGGAAGCATATTAGTTCACAAGCCCAAAACCTTTGGATAATCACTCACTGTTTAATGCTTCTGTTTTATAGATCCCTGCCCCGTAATTAATAAGAAGGGACTATGGATTAGGTCTGAGATGCAGCTGTTGTAACTGTTTGTGACAGTTTTCACCTAATGTCACTCTATGCCCAGTTCTAGTTAGTGCCATCAGACTCTCACTGTCATGAGTGCCATTATTACACAAATAACAAACAATGGAATACGCTCAGAGATTAAGTGACCCTGGCAATAATTTAAGCCATCCTCTTGTAGAGTATAGACTATTTGACTCCCCTAAATTAATTCCCATTTCAACTGAAGAATAACTTTTAGGGGGAGAAAAACAAAACAAAAAATCCAGACCTGATTTAAACATTTCTAATTATTAAAGATTCTTCAAGACCCTAAGTAATTCCATTGGTTTATTACTATATCTGTTTAGAAATGTGTGCCATATTTCTCATCTGAATTGATCTAGTTTTACCTTTATAGATACTGGACCTTGTGAATACCTTTTCCTGCTAGATTGAAGAGGTCTCTACTAAAAAGTTTCAGGTCTTCGTGAGGGACTTATAGATTATGATCAGGCCGTCCCTTAATCTTTCTCTTTATTAATCTAAACAGATTTAAATCCTCAGTACTTTTTCCTATTAAAGCATGTTTTCTGATCTTTAATCATTCTTATAGCTGTCTTATGAATCATCTCTAAATTATAAGCAACCTTTGTGAATTGTGAATACCAGAACTGGACACAGCATTCCAATAACACCAGTACTAAACACAGAAACATATAATCTTCCTACTGCTATTGGAAATTTCTCTGTTTATACCTCAGAATGTGCGCCATCCTTTAATAGTAGCCTCCATTGTTTTGTTCTTAAATGTATAACTTTACATTTCGCTGGTTTGAACCACACCTAGTTTATCACATGATGCAAACCACTATACTAATGACTTTCCCTCTGCATTATTTATAGCTCCCGTGATATTTATATGGTCTGCAAATTTTATCAGGAATGATTTCATGGTTAAATTCCAGGTTAGGGCAAAGTATGTTAAATAGCGCAGGACCAAGCATCACTCTCTGTAGGAAACCAATAGAACCGCACCTGATTCTCTGTTTGCAATTACATTTTGTGACCTATTAATTACCCAGTTTCCACTCAATTTAAAGTATGCCATGTTGATTTCTTTTTTTTTTTATCGGTCTAGTTTCCTAATGAAAACATTGTGTGATACTAAGTATATTACACTAACTTTCACTGTAACAAACAGCAGCCCTGTGGCCATGGACATTACGCTGCTGCTGTAAGTGCAACTACTGCGGTGGTGAAGGCTCTAAAAGTACCAGTCAGGGACCTGTGCCCCTCCATTGTTCTTGCCTCCCCCCACTTCCCTGCATGGTTTACCCAGGGCACCAATCCTGCTCATGCACCTGTGTTAATGATGTCTGGCTTTAGTAGTTGTTGTTTAATGTACTTCTCAGAGAAAGTTAGACCTCATTTTTAAAGGTATTTTGGGCTAAAATCCTCCAGAACCTCTGATGAAAGCTGGGTTGGGCACACCAAAATTATTTCAGATTTGAAAAGCTAAAATTTTCGATTGTTATTATGCAATTATTACCCAATCACAGAATCTCTGCATCTATTCATAATAAAGCCATAGTAGAAGCATTATTATGAGGAGGGTTGTATGTTCTCAGCCCCTTTTTCTAGTCAGTTTTGAGTTTCCTGAACAAATTGCCCTTTGAGTTTGTAGTACTTGTTCTTTACACAAAGATTAATTTCATTGGCGAGTATTGGTATGGAAGAATTGGATAAAATACTATTTATTTGGATTGGGGAGGGGATAAGTGAATTGGGTATGGAACAGTGGGCTTCACGCACTAATTTTTCAGCTGCTGTCTTGTGTGTGGATAGTCGCACTTGTCATGGTCTCACATAAATACAGCTGCTCTTGACATCTTGAAAAATACTCAGGTTTAGAAAATTCTACCCTGGAAAAATCAGATGTTGCACATGAGCATTAATAAATAACCTTCCACTATTTTTTACCCTATATTAATAAGCAGAGCTATTCTGATGTGACATCCATCTGGATTTTTGTTTGATTACTTACTTATTTAAAAAATATAAAATTGAATTTCAGTGTAAAAAATAACTTCAGTGTATTGTAATGATTTGTTATTTAAAATGCACAAAAGCCAAGAACTTCCAAGTTACAGCTGTTCTGGGAAACATAAGTTGGTAATGTTTTACAGATACTTTAGGGCATAAATTTACCAGCATAAACAGTAATGCAAAATACTACATATGTACAAAAGGAAAGAGTAATGGGTGTTGTGGGAACAAAGTATGACTTTGAATTTTCTGACTTAAAACTCAGAAGCCTAATATTGCATTTATGCAGAATTATGTGGTTCCCCCCATTGAATGTATAATTTATAGAATGAATTATAGGATGTTTCATAATATAAGGCCCTGATTCTGTAAACAGTTAAATGCTTAATGAAATTTGAGCATATAAGTAATTGCATTGACTTCAGTGGGGATAACTTATGCAATTAAAGTGAAGCATGTACAGAAGATTTGCAAGTCAGAATATAAGGCTGCTTATTTTTAAGGATCTTTAGGAACAACGTAAATCAAGAAAAGAATGGAAGAGAAGTTCATTCAAAATAGAAGCAGAAGATTCCCATTTACTCTAATGGGATCAGATTGGACTGATTTTCAGCACTTTGAAAATCCAACCCACACATATATATGAAAATAAACCTATAATGTTGGGTATGCACGTATTTGGCGTGCCTGCAACATGTACGCCTTTATGGGTAACTAGCTTAAATTTATACCAGTAAGCTTCGTCTGTCCTCTATAAAGATATATAAGCTGCCTTCCCTTTTGATATTGAGAAACAGGGTAGACCTTCTAAAGACAGCAGTCTTCCTTCCTCATCCTCCCCTTACTTTTCAAAGCATGGTTTATATCTCAGACAGATAGAACAAGGGCTCTGGGTGATGTGTCAGGTTGACTACACTTCCTTGCGCTGTAGAGGAGATACAGAAATCTCTAGGAAAGGCTACTTTGATTCCAATTAATACTGTTTGAAAATCTGCATAGTTAACAGACTGCGTAATTGTTGGCAAGCCTTTCTGTGACCCTTTCGTTCAAGCGAGGAGGTTGGCCGCTGTGGAGGTTTTCTGGTCCCAGTAGCTTGTAGAAAATTATATTGGTTTTTTTGTCGTCTTCCCAAAATCCCATTTGTTCCTTTTGTTTTCAAACAGCTTGGGTTACCAAATCAGCTGTCCTTTCCCTGATTGACTTATTGTACACTGAGCATCATGGTCTGTGGGTATAATGGAAAGATCTGCATTCATTTCCAGTATGTTCAGTATTGTTAACCATATGTATTAAAAAACCTGAATCAACACCTCCTCCCCACAAAGCCTTAAAATATTGGCCTAGGAAACAAGTGGGAATTAACAAAAAATGTATAAAATTAGAGGAGCATTCCTTTACGTATTTTTATAAACCTTCAGTTGGTGCCTTCTGTGTTTGTTCATTTGCGAAGCTTCCAGGAATTAGCCAGAGCAGCAGAAGGATAGTACCTAGTTCGGGTCTGTTTGTATGTACTGGTATTTGGGAAACATACTTATTTAGGTTCCAGCTGTGTCCATGTGGTTTCTTCGTATTATCTTTGTGAACTGAAGAGCAAAAGAGAGTGCTTTCCTGTTGCCTCCAATGAAGACATGATTTTCCCCAGTACATTTTGGTTTCTTTTTAATTTTCCTCCTTGTTTTTAAGCCTTTAGGGGATCGTATCTTCAAACTTTAATCCACAACCTATGAGGGCTAGAAACATTTTAGATGAAAGCTGAGACTTTCATGTTCACTTTGGTAGCTGGGGCTTTGAGATAACACTAAATATTGTGAGACAATTAAGTCACAAGTCACTAGTTGATCAGCACGTTGCCATCGTGTTGTTTCATTGTTCTGTTTCGTAGCAATTCAGTATAATCTAAACTTCCTGGGTGAGTAACAATTATAGTTACTTGGGTAGAAATGCATATCTTCCCTTTCCTCACTGCTTCCCAAGTGTGAGAACATTACCAACCATCCCCTTAAGGCTCTGACAAGGATATTTTCTAATAATCACCCTTGCATGCCTGTATAGAACTGTAGTGGGAATATAGTTCCTGTTCTTTCCAAATATACCAATAAGGAGCAGATGGGGCGGGGTCATAGCTTTGCTCCTCCTTCTGTATTCTCTAAACAGGCTGGATGCAGCTGGGAGAAATATGCTGTACCCACATCCATTCAGCCAGCATTCCTTGTGGGGACTCCAGCTGCTGTACGGCCTCTTGTCTCTTCCTCTGATATGCCTGACAGCAAATAGGCCATAATCTAGCCTTAAGTGATTTGGAAGGAAGATGCAATGCGGGAGAGGCAGTGAAGCTAGCTAGCTGCCTATATTATCGCAACTGTAACAGCTGGCCTGCATGTGCTCTTCTTTGGCAGCTGCCAGTAGCAATGCTACCAGTTGCCAAGACAATTGGCAGCAGATGGCTTTGTCCAATAGTGTCATGAAATTTGTTTTTAAAAAAAGGAGCAGCAGCGGTATTGTATTTATTGCTGATTCATTAAAAGAAAATATAATTCCTGGTACTTTGGTTTTATATGTAGTATGTTTTATAATTATAGCTGAGACTGTAAATGCCTGTGTCTGATTGGTGCTGGGGTCCTTTAAGCAGAAGCTGTGTGTGTGTGTGAGAGAATTTGCAGAAATGGTGAGCCTTTTGGTTTGCTGCTCAGTGATAGTAAATGGGAATATTCTTTTTTCTTAAAAAAAAAAAAAAAAAAAAAAAGCTACCATAGCTATTTAGATTCTAGGGAACTGCCAGCAGCAGGTTGTAGCAAAGAAAATTCTGAATCAAAACTACTCAATATGGTTTCCTCCCTACCCCCTCTTCAGAAGCTTTGCTAATATTGACCCATCTCCACACCTACTGATTCATGTTACATCACTGTCCTTCAGCATCCCAGCCTCCTTTGTGGCCCTTGCTACCTTTCCTTTACAGAATTACACTAGTACTTGGCCTGCACTCAGTTGCCCCATCTGAGCACACAGCAGGTCCCACCCGTGGTCTCTCCCAGCACTGAGCAAGCAGATCCAGTCTTCCAGCCCCATCTCCTGTCTATAGCCATCTGCAGGCAGGCAGTGGTGGGAAGGGAGGCATCCGTGTCCCCCGAACAAGCCCTAGGACCTGAGTTCCTGGGGCCTGCCCTTGCACTGCCAACACCTTGTCAGAAAGCACACCATGATATATATGCAGACTCCAATCCAGGAGAGCCTCCATGTTTGAGCACGTTTCTACCATAGTACCTGACCCTGGCGCCCACACACCCAGCCAGGGATCACCATGCTCAGGCACCAGCCCATGGACCCTACCATCTTGACCCCAGTATAGCCCCAAGAGGCATTAGTGCAGGTGGCTCACCTGTGGTGGGTTAGGGTGGTGGGGGACAGAACATCGGGGCGGACCTGCACAGAGGTGACCTCTGCGGCCCAGCCACTGTTGGCAGGTACCTGGGCAATGTGCACGTGGGGTTGTTACAAGAGTTTTTTTGTCCTGCAGTTACAGGACCCTGGAATACTAGAGCCATGGGAGGGTTTGGGTACTCAGCAGCCAAGCTAGGGCAAGCAGCTGGATGCTTTTAGAAACTTTGTAAGTAGGTGGGGGATGGCCAGCTGTCTTGGTGTTGTACATAGAGGCTGGAGTGTGTTCCCAGAATCAGAAGGTGTCTTCTGGAAGCCCCTGGAAAGTTTGAGATCAAGGGGATGATCATGACCAGTAGAGCCCTGGTCACCTAGCTGCAGTGAGACAGAGAGGCACATCCACTGTTCCTTCTATATCCATCCCCCTCACAGACCAACCTCACTTGCCCTTGGATACCAAGACTCCACAGGCACTTCCCTGAACAATGGAGAAACATGTCCCATCTTCCTCCACTACCCAACCTTGGTTACACAACTGGGAGTATGGGTAGATGAGGTATCTCATTGCCATCTGGGGTGAGCAGGAGATCCAGCACCAGCTCTACCCAGGTCATGGGTCCAGGGTTGTGACAGTAGTTATCACCATCATGAACTCATCCACCAATGTCTGCTTATCATACCAGAGCCACAGGTAGCAGGTGAGCCAGACTTTCATGTTGAATGGGAACCTGAGCTTCCCGTGTCTGCCTTCAAAGCAGATGGTTCCCTCCAGACATTGAACGCTTCCTGGGGACCATGTCTTGCAAGAGAAGCAGGGTGCATTAGCTGCTTTTCCCCTGGGAATGGTGGTAAAGCTCATCCTTCTGGGCCGAGCTGACTTTCATCCAGGAAACGGCAGGAGCAAAGTACTGCTCCTGCATGGGCACAGGACTAAAATTTCTTTCTTGTAGGGGAAGGAGCTGGGGGAGGGAGCAGTATAAGAACTCTGCCAGCATTCCCCAGAATGGTCAGTCCCTGCTCACCTTGGGTCTCACCCCAAGTCCTTGGACCCTCTGAGGGAGTGAAGCAGGTGCTTGCTGCAGTTCATGGAGAGGGACATAGCCCCTCCTCTCTCCCTTGCAGCCCTTCTCAGTACCACAACAGGGCCTGCTGCCCACCCACAGCATAGGTAAGTACTAGGAGGATCCCAGGTGCCTGCCCTTGATCTTCATTTTATCAGCAAAAGTTGTACCTTCACACAAAAGCCTCTGTGTCTCCCTTGTCAAACTGCAATAACATCCTCTGTGCAAGGGAGGACAGTGCAGAGGACATGGTGCTGGCTTAAGGATGGGCTGGCTCAAGAAGTCCTTAGGAGGCATCAAAGAAATGAAGAGGAGATGCTGCAGGAGCAGCACAGAGACTCCAGATGTGGAAGGGGAACATTCTCAGCCTGGGGACTGTCTACACCCAGGTTGCTGAGGTGCAGAAATGGCGGGCTCAAGATGGCCACCTGCTGTTTTGAGAAGGCAACCTTTGCCTCTACAGAATGGGCTGAGTCCCAGCACTGGGAGAGGGAGTTGATCAACAGCATCCTGGACCACTTTGTGGTCCCTTTTCACCCACGTGACTAGAGTCAGTACTGCCTCCCGCAAATAGCCATAGCCCCCTGGGCCAGGAGTGGCAGGAGAGGCTGTTGCCCAGCCCCTGCAAGCATACTATGCCCTGCTCTGAGACCTCTTCCTAGGGGCGAAAGGAATGGGGGTCCCATAAGGTGGACCCTTGGATGCCAGGTGGCAGGAATAATTTCCACTGTGCCTTGATTGGGAGCTACTGGAGTGGGAGGATAGGAGGAATGGCGCAAGGAAGCTGATGACCTGTGGTTCAGGAAAGCAGAAAAGCCTTTGGTGGGGTCGGCTCCAGTGGGTGGTGGTGGGTGAGGGGAGCAGGGCCAGGGTGCCTGGGTCTTGATGCCAGGGCTCTCCATGAAACTACCCCCCTTCTCTGAGCTAATCTGTCTTGGCAGTCACCCTGTGTATAGAGGCCACGCAGACAGTTGCAGGACAGTCCTGGCAGGGTACAGGATCACTTGGAACCAGTGGGGGTGCACAGCCTGCTTTGCTGGCTGGTCCTGGGACAGTGGTTGGCATGGGAGCCTGCCTGCCCCAGCTCATCCACCTGCAAGATGGAGGGTTGGAAGTGGGGGCAGGAAACATTCCATTCCCTGGGGGCCCTATCCTGGTTCTGGGATCACCCACCTGTTCAGCTCCTACACAGAGAAGTCCCTGGTCTTCACTCCTGACTCTGGGAATTAGTGTGCCAGGTCTAAAGCTCTCTTCCCCATGCCTCCCCTCTAAGTTTCTGTGCTGAGTTCCGCCCCTGTGACCTTCCCACAACCTCAACTTCCTTCACATTCCCCATCCTAACAACCCCTCCAGGTTATTTCACCCCTTTCACAAGCCTCTCCCATCCCTGATCCCACTGCTGCCCCGTTTCCTCCAAAGGTTTCCTTGTTGGTGTCAATGGGAAGAGGGGTCAGGTTGAGATATGGGCAACATTCAACAGGTTTTCTTTATTAAAAACAAGGTAAGTTTGGCAACTAGAGTATTTTAAACGGAGGCATCTCTCTTCCTTGTGCCGCATTGCCCCACACCTTGGTGTGTGCTCCTTGGGGGAACAGGAAGAAACGGTATGATGTCCAGACAGCCAGAGTTGTGGGTGGCATTGTCCATGACACAGGGCCAGAGGAGCCTGGGACAGGAGATCCATTGCCTCGTGTCACGGCACAGGCTGTCAGGGACTCAAAGTCCTCCAGCCCTACTCATCTGAGGAGTACTCCTGGTCCCCAAGGGCAAGGAGCTAGTCAGTTGGGATTTCACAGACTTAGGCTCCCTGCCACTGTGCAGGGCCAGTGCCTTCAATATCAGTGCATGAGTTTACCCTCCAGCATCCTTGCACTCTGGATATCTGGTCCACATGTCATGCATCCTCTGCCCAAGCTTCCCAGAAGACCTCCCCCCTGGTCTCACAGATGTTGTGCAGGATGCATGTGGTGATGATGACTGCAAGATGCAGGTGGAAGGTGGCTGTGGGGGTGAGGTGGGGAGGTGTCTGTGGGGTGAGAGACATCATCGCAGAAGGGGTTGTGGACTCCTGGTGCTTCCTTACAGGACCCCTACCCCTCTGTCTCTTGCCTCTGGGGCCCAGTCTCCTGCAAGGACCCAGATCCCATGACCCTCAGCCACACCTGGGGCCTGCCTGAAGTGGCAAGACCAAGGCCAGGGGCTACCCATCCCCACCATGGCTGTAGTGCTTCCCTAGGGACTCCAGGAAGCATCTACTTTTCATCATCTGGGGGAGGAGGGAGTTGCAGAGGTGTGGGCATCGTAGACACTCCCTGCCCAGCTAGCAGAGCTATAGATGAAGTAGCCCTGGTGTTTGACAGCCTGCAGGATGACAGAGAAATAGCCATTGTGGTTGATGAACGCCCAGGCACCCTAGGGCAGGCAGAGGATGGGGATATGAGTGCTCTCCTTGGCCCCCATGTAGTTGCCCAGAATGGGACAGCTGGCAGCTGGTTTAGGGGCACAAAGCTGTGCCCCATAGAAACTAGCTGCTGCATCATGTCCACATAGGTACGCATGAAGTCCCACAACCTTTATCAAGAATCACACAAAGCATCAAGCAGGGCAAGCTATAGTTCCTGGGTCTCCAGGCTTGAGTACAGGCAATGAGATGCCATGGTGGGGTGTGGGCAGGCCAGGATATAGAGGCACATATAATTCATGAGAGGGCACTTGTTCTTGGGATCCTCTGGAACCTGGGTGGTGCAGAGGGAAAGGTCCAGTGACATGGCTGGGGGTTGGGGTGTCCTTGCCCATGCATGGCTGTCAGTAATGGGTGGTCCAGGTGCTTGGCTGTGCTTGTCAGTCTGGCAACCCAGGGAGCCCACAGGATATGCTGGGAGGCGTGCAGGAGCATCCCCTGCCTGTGAGCCTTGGCCAGCGCAAGCTGTCTGCACACTCTTCCTCTCCACCCACCCACTGAAAGGGCAAACGTGTACTGTTTGCTCCTGATCTAAACTAAGCCTCTTAGGGAAAACTGTGCAACTTAGATTGATTCTTCCTTGGGTTATGTGAAAGTCTGTACGTTGTCCTAGAGTACTACCATATTACTTCACACTGGTTACTGTGTTTTAAAGATAAGTTTTTTATTTTTAAGCCAACTCTTTAACAACAGAATTCTTAGCAGGCTGAAGCATATGCTTGGTACAATTCATCTTCCAGCTTTTGTACTCTTTAATGACCAAGCAATTATTTTTCATGCTCAGTAATGAACTTCTAGTTATGTGGGGTACTTAAAGAGACAAGGAAGGGGAAGAAGGCATTTAGCTTATGTAATTTCTAATGCTAGTCCAACCCTCAGGGAATCTGCTGTGCCTTCACAGTTCTTGGGGTTTTGTTCTTAAAGTCAATTTTTATCTTATGTAAGAAAAAAAGCACATGGTTTATCTCTGGGGAAGGAAGTACAATAATATTATGTAAAAAGAAAGCACACCATTTGTCTTTGGAGAAGGAAGTACAATGACATTATTTTGGCCTATCATGCTGATAGCTGCCAAATTCAGCTGGAGCTGCAGCATGCTGCTAAATTTTGTGTTTGGTGTTTTTAAAAAAAAGCCCATGTGCTTGTGATGCAATTGCAGCTTGATAGGAAAGAAAATAAGTCTCAGTGTTTCTAGCTCTCTTGGTTTCAGAGCAAAGCTTGAAAAAGTGAATTCTAAAAGTCCAAAAAACAGAGGGCTAGAGAAGCTTCCAAAAAGTATCATTTAAAAAAAAAAAAAAGTCTTACAATTTTTGAAGTATCACTCAGGACTTTTGAAGGCTTTTTGGAGATTGCTTTACTGCAGTTTGAGAAATATCACTGGAAATGTTTAGAAAATTTTGAAACTTTTTGAAGAGAGATCTTCCTCTCTAGTTTGACCAGCTTTATGCACTCTGTCAGTTGAAGCCCTGTCCAGTCCTTAATATTGGTTTCCTTTCTAGTTAACTTAAAAAAATACTAGGTCTACTTACTTGTGGAAAATGCTTATATATTTTAGAATTGCAGAGTGGAGGAGCTTTGTTATAGCATCCAAGGTGTTCCAATGGTCACCGTGACCTCGAGACTGACTTCATATATTCTTTTGGTACTTTGATCCCCATATAGCTTAAATGCTGTTTGGGACTTGAAAAACAACACGGTGATCATATCAACTGAGAACTTGAAATCACCAGGCATGACCTCAGAGTTACTGGAATTATGCGAGTAAGTTGTAATAATACACAAAGCCAACACGCAGTCATTCTTATGTCATACTATAGGACAAGGCAGTACTCAGTGGCATAACTGTGGGGAGGGGCACACAATAGAGGCAACCACCCTGGGTGCCAGGGCCAGAGGGTGAGGGGGGCAGGAGGTACAGAAAATAGCATCTAATTTATGTCATTTCTAATACTGCTGGTAGCCATACATTTGTGTACATGGCTGCAACTAGAAGTCAGTGCTTCCACTTTGTCCCAGGCACTCAGTGACAGCCCTATGCTGCTGGCAGTACTCTTCCCCATTTTTTAATAGGAGGGTATATGCTATACTTTCAACTACAGTCTCTATATCCACTTCAGGTATGAAGTCTGTAAGGGTATGTACAGGCATTACATTTAGATCCATCTAAACAAGGGTTTAACTTGCCCCAAAAACGGCACGTCTCATCTAAGTTAGTGCACCTGAGGAGGTGCCATGACTTGAATCTAGAATGGGTTAACCTGTTCTAGGAAAGTGTAACCCACTCTCCCCAACAGATGCACACATTTGCAGCACAGCCCTGGGCTGGGAAAGCCCATCTGCTCACCCCAGCCCCAGGGCTGTGCTGTTCCCACCCCTCTGACCCTTACTGGCCAATTTTTAACTCCCCACCCCCCCATGATCCTGCCATCCCCTCTGTGGAGCCACTAGCCCTTCCAGACCTCACCTTGAGTTACTTACATTAGGGACCCCGGGCAGGTCCCAGGAAGGGCAAATAGCTTCACATGCTGTTCTCAGTCTCCATTTAGGCAGTTTAAAGTAAGCCCCATGAATATAGACCAGGTGCAGTGAATGGCTGTATGCATTTTAAGTGATAGCCTCCCTTGTTCATACCCTGGGATAACTGAAATGTTTGTATTCACCATCTCTTCATTAGCACTATAATAAATGTAAAGCAGGGCTCAATCCAAGTCCTCTTTAAAGCCAAATTATTTCGGTTCCTTGTACAAAAATTACCATTTGATATGATCAGATCCATTGGTAGCAACTATCAGCATACAAATCATGCTCTGGGATTCTGTTTCCCTGTTTTTTTATTCTTCCTCCTTTAAACTTTTCTTATGTTTCAGGTTATGTTTCAGGAGGCTTGTCTGTATGCAGCATCTGGGAAACAGCGTTTTAATGTCAGAACTGATTAATGATTAGTTATGGGGTACAGTTTCAAGTACCATTTTCAAATGTGATGTATTCATTTAGGGCCCATTTCTAAAGATGTGTAAGCACCTAAAGATGCAAATACATGTCTAGTGGGGGTTTCAAAACACTTGGGTACCTGCCTCCCATTAATTTTATTCAAGCTGCTTTAACTTTCCCTTTGAAAAGATGCCCCTGCAGGATGTAAGTTTCATTAATAAGGGTATTTCTACCACTCTTGCGAAGACAAAGGCTTGCCCTTTGCCATATGAGCTGCACTCCTTATCTGTGTAACCCTGATGCCGCAGCACAGAGCAGACGAGTAGGTTGGGTCCACATGAGCAGTGGCGTGCCCACAGATAGTACTGGCACAAATTTGTGTTGCTACTTTGTGCTGCAGTGCACGCCCCTGCCTGTGCGCTTTGCAGCAGGACATATTGTCCCTGTGCTCCAAGTGCTGCAATGAGGGCTGGCTGGAACACAGGGTGCCTCAGCAGGGCTAGCTATCCCCTGCTATGGCACTGAGCCTCAGCGTGGAAGCTGCTACGTGCCTCAGTGTGGGGGCTTCTTAGTAAAGACCCCTGGCTTAGACACACAGAGACAAGGGAGCAGCCAGCCCAGGGCCACTTGCTCCCTTGTCTTGAGGGCTGGCTGGGGCACAGGGTGTCTCAATATGTCTCAGCATGGGGCCTCCACAACACTGGGCTTCCTGCTCTCCTGTCTCTGCATTTATTCCAGTGCCTACAACTTTGCCATGGGTTGTGCCAATTTTTTTCAGGGATTTTTTTTTTTCATTACCAGGTAATCCTGGTAGCAAATTTTGCACTGGCACTGCAAATTAGCAGCACCATGCACTGATTAATGTGCAACTTGTGTGGTTTGTGGCACTGCAGAGAGTTTTGCAGCACCACAAACCACATGGGCCTGCATGTCTGGATCCAGCGGTAGTGGGCAGACTACATCCAAGAACAGGAATAGAAAATACAAATGTCATCTTACTAAGAATCACACCTTGTTTCTTCTTCTATGTTTTGACTCTTATTCTGGTCAGTAGAGACAGGAAGCAGAGTGCAAAGTGAAGGACTTCCTATGCTTACATCTTTCCCCACTCAGGTGAATTGTGAATACAGTGACAGGTTAGGTTAGAACCTCCACCTCTGGCCCTGATGCCCAAGATTGCTTTGGGGTAGTTTGGACTGCCACTGGGGAGTGAGCTATGGTGTTTGCAAAGGAATTGGCATATTTGAGCTGAAGGGCAAGCCCACCTAGGGACAGGATTGAGTAGCAGTATAGACCGATTCTTAGTCTCCAACTTTTTGAAAATGAAACTTGAACTTAGGCGAACTGACTTGTGTGCTGTTGAAAAGATTTGCCCTACTCAAACGATAGTTATTGGGGGAAAACATAGGAAGTAACAAAAAACTATTTGTTTGAGAATTAGTCACTTTCATTTCTTTTTCATTCCAACATTTCCTTTTCTTCCCAACTAAACCAAAATAAAAAAGTTCCCCTGTGTTGCTTTCTCTTCCTACCTCCACCATCTTTTAACAAGTGAAAAAGAGAGGGAGATGTGAAGAAAACCAAACACTAAAACAATTTAGTATTTTGTTGAAAATCTTAAAAAAAATAATCCGAACAACTGGAACAGCTATTTTTGCTGAAGACTGTTACAACAAAAACAAAAAAGCAAAACAAAACCAAACAAAAAAACTCACCTGTGGCCAGGGCACTGGGTGTGCCTTCCACTTTAAGGCCCTGGAGCTGGCAACCGCCAGGTGCCTAATGAGGGCAGCCACTTTAGGTTCAGGGCTGCCCATATAAACAAGGCAGTTTGACTGCTGGAGGCCAGGCAACAACATCACCTGGCCAGAAGGTTGCTGAGATCATCCGGAGGTAAGGAAGGAGCTGTAGGGGATGGTAAGGAGACTCCTGGTCCTGGGTACGACCTAAAACTACACCCTGCCAGGAGTGGGTGGCCTAGTGGGGCTCCCAGTGGTGCAGGAGCCCCCAGGAAATGCCAGGCCAGTTACTACCCCGACGAAAGGTGGGTCAGGTCGCCTTAACCTCTACCCCTCACCTTCGGGTGGGTTGCATTCCATCAGAGGTAGTTGTGGGGGTGCAAGCCCCGAGGAGGAGAGTGGAGAGACAGGATCAGGTATGGCCAGGGCTGCCTGAGCCTGGCGGGGGGCGGGGTTCAAGACCTGAGAGGGAAAGTTGTGGGCCAGGTATGGCCGAGGCTGCCTGAACCCTGCTGGTGAGAGACCCCGAGGAGGTAGAGGGAGGCAGGCATGGCTACGGCTACCTGAGCCTACCTGAGAAGGGAAGCCCCGAGACGCTGAGTGGAGGGGGCGTTACAAGCAATGAGAAGCCCCAATGTGAGGGGGCAGTGTGCCCTGGAGCCCAGCGAGGGAAGAACAGCCAGAGAGTGAAAGCTGAGTCATGACCCCAGTAAGTCCTCTACTGTGTGTCGAAAATAACATCCATAGTAACACTATGGCCTGCTGCCCGGGGGGGAGTGAGAGTCCCCTGTGAGATGCTGAGGCACCAGTCATGGTGTGAGGTACCTCAGCTGCCCACGTCTGTGAAGAAGGACCCAGAGAGGGGGACCCTGGGGAAAGAGTCAGGGTTATACATCAAGGCCTGTCAGAGCTTGTCCTGACTGGCCCAGGAGGGGGCTAGGACCAGGAGGGTCAGAAGGACAAGGAGGCCCACCGAGAGGGATGCCCAAGAGCCAGGGGCCTGGGGTCCCGACTGGCCTGGGGGTGGGCTGGGGCTAGAGGAGCCGAAGGTCCCAGTGAGGGGACAACACCCAAAGGGCAGGGAGATATATGGCCTGAAATGACAGCGGCAGCGTCTGTCTGAAGGAAGGAACCCAGGTGGGCGTCCTACAGTAGGATTCTGGTGCCCATCGTGTGGGACTGGCGCACAGGAGAATATCATGATGTCATCTGCGAGGCTTGGGCTGCGGTGTAGGGGAGGAATGGAGCTGCAGATAGAGTCCCCTAGCATCGGAGCAGAAAATGGGCAGCCTCCTGCTTAACCATCTAATTAATCAATTAAGATCAAGGCATGGTGGGCGAGAAGGCAGGCAGTTAGCCCAAGAACAGGTGGGTGGGCTGCACAAACAGGCCCCCCTGTTACCCCACCAAAAACTGTTAATGATTCTAGCCTGCTGGATAAGAACTAGTTAGTGTCCTTACCAACATTGTCATGAAAAGAAGCCATCATTGTTCCCTTTAATTAAGCTGGTAATATTTTTCTTTCAAGAGAATTGTTAAAAACATTAATATATGTTTATGGTGCTGGGGAGTTACTCCCACGTAGCTATTGCCGTCTTGTATTGGTATAGGTTTTCTTTGTAGTTTTGTGAATCATTTAGAAATTATAGGTGATATGCTGTAAATATAGCTGGATAGAGTACTTGTTCAGCAGGGTGCAGGAAAAGTGACCCCATTTAACAAGGAGTAGAGTATGAATTCTTTTGAAACTTAGAAAATACTGCTAAGTTAGTACATTTCATCTGAGCATTTATATTGAGTTATCTCAGTGAGTTAACTAAAAGCCTACCAGATTTCTTTCCCCTTTTGTAGAACTTGAATTAACATTAAATTATCTTTGGTTATCTGAAACTAAGTGGATTATTTTACCATCTTCACCTTGCTTAACAGTCCCATTGTTGTGGACTGATTATACTTTGTTTCTCAGTCATAAGATTTTTATTCTAAATTGGCTTGTACCTCTCTTTCTATTCTATTTTTATGAGGAATATATGAAATAGTAACCATATGTCATGATTTTAATGCTTCTCATAACAATGCTTCACTGTTCTCTGCCTTTTTGCCTTCCTTAAAATAGTTTGAGATACATTACCTAAACATTTGTATAAGCCTGTCATTTTAGATTTGTATTCAGAAACCTTCATATACAGGGGCCCTGTCATGAATATATGGGTGTGTAATTTGCCATGTCAGCAGATTTACATTTATACAGTGGTGGACAATAAACCATTTTTAGCAATGTCTGTTGATGCAGGTGAACTGTTAGTAGGATCTGTGTGTAGTATACACAGGGCATAAAGCAACAATTCAGTATGAAAAGTCTTGTTCCACACATGTAAAAGTGTACTAAGTTTGTCTTTCCCAGTTTTTTCGTTATGTGTTTTAGCTTAGATCTTTGGATATATCAACCTTCAAAAGGTTGGGATTCTAAATTATAGTCCATAAGTTCTTCCAGTAGCACAATAGTGCTCAGTGTTTGGTGTTAAATTAGTATTTACATAGTTGGACCTATATTATAAAGGCAAGCCAAACTTTTACTCATCAGCTTTTAACTACATTTAACTATACAGAGCATTTCTTGTGACCTCTAATATGCTTTGTTGCATTTTACTAAGCCACTGCACTATGCTCAGTCACTTATAGGAAGTGGGCAGGACACGCAACTACTTCATTGAATTATAGAGAACTTACATGCCCTCAACATCTTTATTTTTGCTGTTGTTGCCTTTGTCTCTTGGGCTGCTTACAGATATTAAAAAAAAAAAATCTGCCCCCTCTTCCCCCCCCCCCAGCACCTTACCAAAAGAAATGACATGTTACTTCAACCTGGCTCTGCAGTGTCTGTATAGATTGGGCGCTTCAGCCATGCTTTGGGCACTTTTATCTAATACCTGAGTCAATCAGCTATTAGATAAAAGCACTGAAAAAGTGCCACTAAAGCGCCCAATCTATACAGACATTGGGCAAGGTGAGTACAGCTAATGCGCTCCCTCTTTTGGACTGGCTCAGCTTGTGAGCGCATGGCATTTAACATAAAACACTGGGGTTGGTTGTTTATTTGGTTGGGGGTGTTTTTTGGCGGGGGGGGATATTGTCTGGAAATAGTCTTCATGACTTGCATCTGCTTGTCTTAAGCAGGGGGCTGGACTAGACGACTTTGTAAGGTTCCTCCCAGCCCTACTTTCCTGTGATCTTGTATTATGTTTAATTTAGAACAAAACTCTTTGGGGCAGTTACTATGTCTTCTCTCATTTCTGCTACAAACTTGCAGCTGGGCACTCAATAATAATTATAAGTGGGGCTGATTGTGTTGCTTATTATAAAGGTTGTTCAACTCTTGTTATCAGATCTGATTTTCAGTTGCTTTTAAATTTGAGAAATGTTGACAATTGCACAGGCTGACTATGCATCTCATGCTGGTTATTTTTTTCTTAAAGGAAAATTTCAGCCAAAACCAGTCAGGCATTTATGAGAACTACACTCAGGGTAAATACATAGCTTTACCTTTATAAAATGGTCACAGCCTTTTCTTTGAAAAGGCTTAGTGTTCCCATGCTGTGGAGTAGGGAGTCAAAAATTTGGTGGGGGTAGCCTTTGGTTCATGGAATTTCATTGACATTTGGCAAATATATGAGCCTTTGAAAAATCATAGTTTGCACATGCTCAAGAAAAATACTTAAGAGGTTCGCAGCTAAAACCTCTGACAGTTTTATTCACACCGAGCACATGCCATGCATGGGCTGAGCAGTACTTTCTCTGCAATTGCAGATCTGTGCTGCTGCAGACCAGATGCCAGAACTGAGAACAGGGAGCTGGTCTATCTTGTACTGTCTGCTGATACTTAGGCATCATGGAGAGGAGAGATATTTGATTTGAATTTCTGTGAGGGGTAAGAAGACTATCATATTAGGGGAAAAAAGCTTGCATGGAGGAAATCTAGAAAGGAGGGTGGTCTTTGGGGGTCAGTTTTGTAAGGAACAGGCAGAAGAATATGAGCTCAACAGGGAATGTGCCTCAGCAGCAGGTGGAACAGAATCTATGGCTTCTTGAGTCTTGTGGTTCCTCTGCTGTCCAACATGGTCTCATTCCTGTAGTCCTAGTTTAATTAGGGCATGTCTGTACAGTACAAAGCAGTACAGTGTAGAGGTGCCCAGGATAACTCTGAATGTATTAGTTCAGGGAAGCAGTATAGCCATGGTAGAGCCTTGTTACACATTGCACTTTGAGCTGCTCAAATGCTGATGGGTGTTAGTGCTAGCTCAAGTTTGGAGCAGTCACACATTCAAACCAGCAGGAGTCATGAGAATTGAAATGTAAGAATCCTCTTCCTACCCTTCCCTTCTCATGCCAGGCACTGCCCCTGGAGCTCCACTGCTGCCCTCCCACCCCCAGCTCTCAGGGCTCACCCATGCCCCCGTGTCACCTGGTGTACTTGTGGCTTCCTGCTCAGCACAGAAAGTGGCAGTAGTGGTGGTGGGGCCTGGGCAAGCAAGTTCCCCTTCTGGACTACTCCCCAGGGACAGTACCAGCAGACAAAAATAAGCCCGGGGGGCAGGGGGGTGACTGGGGATCTGGGATGCTAGGGGGTGGGGTGGTGGCCAACATGATCTAGAGGTCAGGGGTAGGTGGGCCTGATCTTGAGGGGGTGGGAGAGGCAGCAGGCCTATTCAGGCTGGTGGCTCCCCCTTGCAAGGCTTCCCCCATGATGACAGGAGCCAGGGGCAGTAGGATCCAGGGGAAGCCACGGCAGGTTCCTGCAACAGCAGGGTGCACCCAGCACTGCCCCTGCCAGCCAGAAGTCCGTAGTACGGGTTTCTGGTCTGGGGCTGTTTGTGGCTCCGTTGGTGTGGGAAATTCAGGTAAGGCAGAGGCAGTGGGGGGGAGGACTGCGGGGACTGCCCCAATCCATGGGGCCAGGCTGGCTCCTGCTGAGCCCCATGGTCCAGCCATGCTGCCAGGAGCCAGCAGGCAAGCAGAAAAGTGGTAGTGGGGCAGGAGAGGGTGGAAGCGAGTGGCATGCAGAAGCGTGGGGCCTGCACCAGTGTCTTGGGGCCAGCACTGGTGGGCCCAGAGTAGGGCACAGGCTGGCAGGGGTCTGTGGAGCTGGGCTGGGCTGCACCAACAGGGAAAGGAGGGAGCTGACCCAGCTCAGTAGAGCCCCTGCCAGCCAGGACCCCGCACTCTTGCTGCTCCCGCCTCACTGCTACTGGCTCCCGTGGGTCTGCTTATTCCCAGTGCCCCTGCCCCAGCCTTTGTGGTACAGGCAGGGACAAGCCTCTGTCTTCCTAAGTAGGGACCAGTTCAGCCACCTCCCTGCTGGGCCCCCCTCGGGCCCCGGGAGAGACACGCCTGGGCCAGGGGTTAGCGA
>NW_017728931.1:48812147-48824196 GCF_001723895.1 Crocodylus porosus | reverse complement strand
TCTGACCCCGGTGCTCTTTCCTGCCAAGGCAGGGGGTCGGACTAGATGATCTACCTAGGTCCCTTCCGACTCTAGCTACTATGAAACTATGAAGCGTGCAGCCCTGACCCCACGCTCACCTGTCTGGACTGAGCAGCGGTGGCAGGGATGGTGCTCAGCATAGGGGAAAATCACCATGGCCATGAACTGGTGGAGAGCAGATTTAGATTAGACATTAAGAAAATTTTTTTATGATTAGGGTTGCCAAAATCTGGAATGGGCTTCCAAGGGAAGTGGTACTCTCCTTTACCTTGGAGGTCTTTAAGAGGAGACTAGACAGGCACCTAGCTGGGGTCATCTCACCCCGGCGTTCTTTCCTGCTCAGGCAGGGGGTTGGACTCAGTGTCTACTAAGGTCCCTTCTGACCCTAAAAATCTATGAAATAAATGAACTTCATCCAGTCATTTAGAGTAGTTACCACTATTTTTGTTTTGATTAGATGAGTCAGGCTCTTCACATTTAAACAAAAAAATAACATTAACTTAATTTCCTTTTCCATCCCACTTCATCTATACATGTGTAACAATTCCTAATGATTTAACCTTTCTTTTAAGAGAGGAAATGAGTGGAGAGCAGAACTCATAAATTACCCTAAACTGTGTGTATCCAGAAGTGTATGATTCCAGCCAAGACGGGGCTTTCCAGAGCTTTCATAGAGTTCATGGACTTTAGGGGCTGGAAGGGACTTCAAGCAATCATAGGATCCAGCCCCGCTGCCATAGGTGGGAAGTCAGCTGGGATCAAGTGGCCCCAGCAAGAAATATATCCACCTGTTTTTTGAAGAAGTCCAGAGTAGGTGCTTGCACCACCTCTGGGGGGAATTTGTTCCAGACCCTGGACACATGCACCATAAAGAACTTTTTTCTTATATCCAGTCTAAATTGGCCTTCTTGGAATTTATGATCGTTAGACCTTGTTATCCCTTGGAGCCCTCGTGAATAGGTGTTCTCCCAGGTCCTGATGTACCCCTCTTATGAAGTTGTAGGCTGCCACCAAGTCCTCCCTGAGCCCTCTCGTCTCCAGACTGAAGTGTCCCAAGTCCTTCAGCCTCTCCTCATATGGCCTTTCCTCCAGGCCACAGATCATACAAGTGGCTCTCCTCTGGACTCTCTCAAGCTTCTCCACATCTTTCCTGAAGTGGAGGGCCTAATACTGGACACAGTACTCCAGCTGCGGTCTCACGAGGACCGAGTAAAGCAGGCAACTGACTTCCCTGGCTTTGCTTGAGATGCATCACTGGTTGCACACCAGAGTTTGGTTAGCTTTGCCAGCCACCACATCATATTGGTGGCTCATATTCATCTTGTGGTTAATCAAGACCCCCAGGTTCCTTTCAGTCGTGCTGCTAGCAAGTGTAACACTGCTGAGCCTGTAAGTGTGCTGGGGTTCTTCCTACTGAGGTGCAGCACCTTAAATTTCTCTGAAATTGAAGGCCATCAGGTTTTGGTCAGCCCACCTTGAGAGCGTGTCCAAGTCGGCCTGTATCCCCAGCCTGTCCTGTGGTTTGACCGCCCTCCCCCATAATTTGGTACCGTCTGTGAACTTGGCAAGTTCACATCTGACTTCCAAATCCAAATCATTAATGAAGATGTTAAAGAGTACCGGCCCAAGTACCGAGCCCTGAGGGACTCCACTTGTCACCCAGCGCCACATTGACTTGCTCCCTTCAACTAGTACTCTTTGAGTCTGACCCCATAGCCAGTTGCCTAGCCATCAGACCATACGATGATCAAGGCCACTGTTCCCCGGCTTAGGCCTTCTTGAAGTCTAGGTATGTGATGTCCACATCATCTCCATTGTCCAGGGCACACATTACTTGGTCATAGAAGGAGATGAAGTTGGTTACGCATGACCTGCCAGTCACAAAGCCATGGTGGCTGGCATTTAGAAGCTTGCCTTCCATCAGTCTGGCATTGATGGATCCCTTGGCAATTTTCTCAAGGATTTTTCCAGAGACAGACGTAAGACTGATTGGTCTATCATTCCCCAGGTCATTCCTTCTCTCTTTCTTGTAGATAGGGACCACGCTGGCTTTTTTCCAGTTGTCCAGGACCTCAGCCAAGTGCCCCAGTTTTTCAGATATCTCTGCTAAAGGGGGTGCAGTGATGGTTACCAGCTCTTTCAAGACTCTCGGATGCATTCCGTCTGGGACCCCGGACTTGTGACTGTCCAGTTTCTCAAGGTGTTCCCTCACCTGTGTGTTTAAAAATAAAATAGGATGTTTTTTCAATTGGTTTTCATAAACATTTCTCTTCCAAGCATATTTTAATATATAGTTTTGCTGTAAATTTAAACTGTTACCTGCACATATATGGAGCCTTATTGAACCTGTAGATTTATCTGGGTGGCATACCAGTTCAGTGGCAACTTGTCTAGAATTATTTGCAACTACAAACCTTAAAAGTTAACAGCACAGTTTTGTTCACTTTGTTTCCCAATGCTTATTTTCATAATTTCTTCAAAAGTACCCATTTTATGCCAGGTCTGTCTGCCTGTCTCTCCCGTTCGGGATTTAGGCAAGGAACAAACTTTCCTGTGTCATGCCAAGGCTTAGAAGAATTGTATTGCAACTAAGTGAGAAAAAAACTATCTGAAATAGTGCCATCTGGTGACTCCCACTGATAGTACACTAATACTTGTAATATTGATAAGTGATGGCCATTGATTCAGATTACTAATTCATGGGAGTTGTACCACTTAAACCAGTACTGAGTTTGGCATAATGTCTTAAAATATGTGCAGTTAGTTGCTGTTTAATTTCAGCTTGTTTCAAAATGTTTCAAACATACTTGATATATTATCTCCCACCTTAGATATATCTCTCATATTAGATGTTTTATGCCCCGAATTCTTCTGCCACCTCATTCCCTGCTTAATTAACTTCACTCATCCATAATTAAGTTTAGGGTAATAACTTAGATAACTTGAACACCATCTGGCATGCAAATATACATTTTTCTAGGAAGCAGGCAACTAAAATACTCTGAAGTTTAGCTAAATGTTTTACCAAAAATAGTAGTGAGTAGGGTTTAGAGTCTTACCTACTAACAATAGTAAGTGTTCAAGTATGTCATTTGCAATCATATGACAAGTCAAATTTAGGAGACATATGCCAAAGAATGTGCCTTGAGAATTCTTCATAAACAACCTCCCCTTTTAAAAACAATAAATACATTTAATATAGTGGGAGATGTGTGACTGTCAGAAACTTGGATTGAGGCTTGATTTCACATCTTTCATATGTGACATAAGTTAAGTTAAGCAACCAGAGTTTTATCTGTAAAGGGACTTTGAAGAGTAAGTTTGGGAGGGGAAAAATGATGACAATTCATTACCTAAGTATTTTGTGTTGGCTAATCCATGGAGGAAGATCAGCACCATCAGCCTGTTGGGAAGGATTACTGTCTACACAGTCATATGAAGATGGGTACAGGTTTTTCAGGAATCTAGATACTGGAAAAAGGTACTGGGGACTGGTGGACTCTGAAAGGATGGCATTCAAGATTATCAGGGCCTGGTTAAGAAATAAATCCAAAATTCATGAACAAGTGGTGCAGGAAGGAGTGACTGTATGTAAAAAAGGAGCAATTCCTAAATGAAATAAACTCTAATTGAAATCTAAGGGATTGAGGTGTGCAGGATTGGCATTGTTAAACTCTGTCTGCCTGCCCTGCTGGAGCTTTTCCAGGGTAACAGAACTGAGCTTGTTTCACCTCATGTTTGGTGTGAGGTGCAGCTTGGATAGGCAGATGGCAGCAATTGGGAGAAATCCCATTATGCATATCGGGGAGGTATCTTTGCACAAAAAGTGGCTGTTTTTCAATATAGTGTTTACTTTGCATCAGGGCTTGAGTTATGTCCCTAGCAACAATAATCCAAAAGGTAGTCAACTAAACGAACAATGAAATCTCTTCTCTTAACTACCTATTCTCCCTCCATGGTATGTGTATCTTCCATCTGGTCCCATGGTTCATAGAGTAAAGACATAAAAATCATGTTTAAGATTACCACATACAAGGTGTAGATGGAGTAGTCTTTAAAAAAAAACCTCCAGAAGAGTAACAACATGTGTTTATTTAGCTCATTAAGTGTGCCTCATGATTTGTGGCTGGATATACTGAATCTATCTGACCACAAATATTTTATAGTTTATTTTATTTGTTCAATTTGTATGCCGCCCTGTCCAAGAGAAGCTTAGGGTGGCTTACAAGAAAAGGCAATGTCTAAAAGCAGATAACGTATTAAAATAAAATATATAACAAAATTTCCTTAGGATATCCCAAGTTAGCCTTGTTTGCTGAATGTTTTCCTAAGTGTAAGGTGTTACAGTGCATCCCGAAGCTGTCTAGGCTCAGGGTCTGGCAGACCACAAAAGGGGGCAGTTTCCAAATACATGACAGGAATTAAAAGGCAAAGTTAGTACATCTAATGCCTCAAGTACATCTGATACCTCCAGGCATGAGAGCCAGAGCTCTCCAGAAATTGGGCCTTCTTTGATGACAGTCGCCTCACCTGCCACATCTTGTTGTTAGTGGTTAACCAGAAGGCTCCTGATGTTCCTAGGGCTACACATGCAGGCCTGAAGGTGACCTTCACGAGGCTCCTGCTTCCTCCTTACCCTGTCTATGTGCCACCCAGATGTTCATGAGCATAAACAAAATGGAAATGCAAGAAAACCAAAATAAGTCATCTTTACCTGACAAATGGTCAGGTCTGCCAAGGACCTTAGGCCAATATTTAAACAAGATCTGTCCAGTCTTCAAATAGTCCAGTAAGCTTGATGATAAAATAATAATAAGGAACATAAAGTATTTGGAACCTCAGTGTTCCTGGACTTGCAGTTTGATGACCTCAAGTGCCATAACCTCAATCTGCATCTTAGGGTCTTCCTCCTTTCCCATGCTGCCTCCTGCTGTGGGTCTCTGTCCTGGGATCCCATTCCTAGGCACCCACTGCTGGGTACTCCTTGGAGTGTCTGGGCTTCCGGTAGTCTCCTCCAGCTCTCACCACTGGGCCAGCTTTCTCTGGTGCTCTCTACCCTGGTCGGTGTGGGGCTTTTGGTTATACTGGAAGCTGCAGCGTGGCCACCAATATGCACTGAGCACATGCACCTAAAGTCTGGCTGAGGCTATGCCAGGCGTGATTGCTGCTTCCCCGCTGCCACTGAGGTTCCTCCTGGGAGGTAGGAGACTCCACTGGCCCTTATCAGGCTGGCTGCTTCCCCGGTTTTTCGCCATCCCGCGTTCTTCGGGATGCTGGGAGGCAGGCTCCCACAGTTAGTAAAACAGTGCATTAGCTGTATACAAGAGTGCATCGGTACCAGAAACCTCTGTCTTTATAAAGGTTTAACCATTGAAATGGTCAAGTTAAGAAAGACATGACACTGCTAACCACTAGTGTTTAAAAAAAATGGAGTCAGGTTTCCCCAAATCATGAGTTTTGGATGGAAAAAAAACCAGGTTCTTTATATTTCCCTTATGGTTTGGAGTCTCCACTGATTACATTTTCCAGCTTTTCTTAACTGAGGGTGGAGGGAGAGGGAGGGGATGGACAGACAGTTTCTCACACAACTCCACGAACTGGAGCTTTTAGATTTAACATGAATTATTATGAGACTTGCAATAAAACTGGGTGAGTTAGCAGTGGTGGTGACATGCAGCTAACTAGCAGCTTCTCCTCCATAGATTTTAAATCCTGCATGTGACAGCCCTAAATTGAAGAGAGAGAGAATAATTGTTGTACCTAAGGATGTGTACTCCCTTTAAGAAAGTCAAGGATTTTGGTCTCCCATTGATTGGATACAGTCAGATTATTCCAGTAAATGCAGGAAGAATTCTGTGTAAGGGATCATTGCAAATGACATAAATGCTGAAGTCAGAACCAGTGTCACCTATGCTTTCATGATGTCAGTGATGACTGATAGAGCTTACAAATGTTTAACAACATGAAATAACAAGTACTGATGCTGCTGCTGCAATATAGCCTGATTCTGTTCCCATTCTTTTTCTCTCTCTCTCGTAATTGATTTCTTTGAGGGCTGGGGCGATGCGAGCACTTAAGGCATATGGTTGACAGCCCAGAGCGTGCAAGTTTGAGGCCATAGCAGAAGTGCTCATGGCATTGCCCTGTCAGATTCTAATGAATCTTCTAAATACCTTGCCATAAGGACACAAAAAAGGAAAGGATTGATTTTTATCTTTGGCTTTAGAGGTTATCACTGCATAGTGACCTGCAATATATGCATAGCTACCTTAAACTTTCTATGGAAGCTTCATGCTTTAGAGCATGGAGCTGTGCGACATCTTTGATTACCTGGCAAGCTGACTTTCCAGGAAACACATGTGCTGCACTGAACCACCTCTTGCCTGTTACCGCAACTGGTAACAGGAAAGGAAAATTCTTGATTTTTCTTATAAAATTTGACCTTTAGAAAGGTGTTTTTTTAGAAATACCTTTTTTATGGTTAATTATCATGTTTCCATCGTGTGTGGGGGGGAGGGATAATGTTTGTGATCAGGTATCTGTTCTTCAGAAAAGTAGTAAAATGAGCTAATCTATAATCCCATTGACAAAGGAAGGGTGATAGAAGTTTTAATAAACGCACACGAACAAAAATTAAGGGATATTCAAAGGGTATAATCAGCTGCCAGAGAAAAAGCCCTTTTAATTCAGAATGAAACACTTAATACAATACTGTTGGTCTAATACAAGATATCACATCTACCCAAAGAACTTTTCGTGCCTATGGAAGTGTACGTGCACGCACACATCTTCCCCCCCTCCAAAAGAAAGTAAATCTTGCCATAAAACTCAGACAATTACTGTGCAGTATGTGTGATATACAGAGCCCTTGCTTGCAACATTTAGTCACAAGCTACTATACCAATGTTTTATTGAAAATTGTATCTAAACACATTTCCTTTAAAAGCAATCAACAAAAGCATTCTGCATTTAAGGAACATCCGTGAAGATAATTAAGTGTTGGAAAAGTAGAGATCTATTTAACAAAAGAGAAAAAGATACGGAATATTTTTTTTTTAAATTATTTTTTACACAAATATAACTTCTGCAAGGATAGCGTTGTATTGCCCTGGGATTCCTGCTTAGAATTGCACATCAAAAGGCTTTAAATGCTTGTTTACATCTGGATATATTCAGTTATTTTTAACATAAGTGATTCTGTGAATTAGAATCTAAATTTGAACTAGTATATAAGATGTGCTTTATCCATTAGTACTAAATCTTATTGGGCAGGGTATTCAAATCCAATTTTCTTTGTTGAGTAGCCTCAGCCTAATAAATGTATGGCCTTGTAGAAAAGAGGGTTTTTCTTTTACTTGCTTTACAAAAAAATCCCATTGGTTTATAATGGGGCACTGGGGATCTGGTCCACATACAGACCTAACACAGTACAGCCCTGTGTACATTTATGGAGCTACATAAAAATGACTAATAACAAACATCATGCCCTATGCATGCAAAATTTCATGAAATATTGGACTCATTCCAGCTTCCACTGAAGTCTTTGAGCTTTGCTTTTTACTTCTCTGGGAATGGGATTACGTTCCTAATACTCTGCTTTTTGTTTCAAATATGAAAAATAAATAAGTAAACTTTGACTCTCTTCATTGCCATAAATTGGAAACGAGTCCAATGATACTTTGTTATATGTTATTTGTAAATGGAATACAAATCAGGGTGACTTCAGAGGAGAAGGATCAAGCCATAAGTTAGTACAAAATGTAAAAATAATTGCAGTTCTTTAAATTACATTGGAAACACTGCAGAATCAAACATGTTTGACAAATGCACCTTAATAGGGATGGACCTCTCTCTTTCTGTGACGTGGCAAAATATCTATTTTTAAACCACATTTATGCAAAAGATGGTCTCTACTAATGCATTTGAGTGGAGCTAATGACAAAATGAAGAGAACAAAGCCTTGGGATAAAAATCTGACTTCATCGAAATGAACTGTGAAACTGCCTTTGACTTCAGTGGGGTCAAGATTTTACCCTTCATGGTGTGTGATTTCATCAGAACTAGGCAGGCATCTCTTTCAGCTTTCATTGCTCTCTCTTTATGTGTAATGGATATGATTTTTAATAAGAAAAGTGTGTTTTTATCAGAATCGCACAATATGTTTTCCATCTCTGACTTTGTCTAGAACACATGAGAAAAGATAGAAATGGGGACAGCTGTTAGGTCTTGTAAATCTTATTTTAATTTCAAGACGGTGTGTCAACAACTCCTTGCTCTTTAAAGTATTTGTGACATAAGATGCAATTAGTCAATCACCATCCCATTCATTTCTAGTTAATTTGTATATTGCTGTTCTGGGGGTTTTTTTTATTTTCTCTGGGGTGGGGGGGTGTGGTGTTTATGTGTAACAGCTTATTTTTATTAATCTGTCATTTAAAAAGGGGTCATACATTTAGCTTCTCTAATGTCATGGTCGTGATATTTAGCTTATTGTTTGTATCATGGCTCTGAAACAACTTTTTTTTTAGCTAGTAGTGAGCCTTTTTGCTGTATCTGGTAGACGATGATCTGTTATGACACTTTTTTGCATAACAGGGTGGGGGAGCTCACTCAGGAGTTTTGTCCCTC
This sequence comes from Crocodylus porosus, assembly GCF_001723895.1. Taxonomy (NCBI): domain Eukaryota; kingdom Metazoa; phylum Chordata; order Crocodylia; family Crocodylidae; genus Crocodylus; species Crocodylus porosus. The sequence continues at coordinate 48,815,547 of NW_017728931.1, read as the reverse complement.
CTCACAAGTGAAGATAAATGTCATAACAGAGATCAGCCATCATGTATTCTGAATGTGCCATTTGCATTTTTGTCTCACTATTCTTCAGGACTGAAATGGTTTTAGTGACAGGTGCAGCAAGTGAAAAGTGCTAGGAATGAATAGGAAGAAGAGGAGATTCTGCATACTGCCAGCCTATTAATAACTTATGCATTACTGTGTCATCATTGAAATAACACATATGCATGTAAAACTAGAAAAATAAACTTAAGAGACTAACAAGTGCAGAATAATATATTTTTATAGAGAAGCAAGTTCACATTGCTAAAGAAATCTTTATAATTGGTATTTATTTTTCTTTGTATTTTATAGTCATTTGTGTGAAACTGGACCTTCTAGCTTAGTCTCCAAATGGAGAGAAATCAGTGGTGTTGGAGGTTAGGTCTTTATTTTAGGGTTTGTTGTGTGTGTTGTGTGGATAAAGCCATACCTTGAACAGACATGGTCAAGCAACATTCATATCTCCACCAAAGTCAGCCTTTTCAACTGTCAGATCTGCCCTAGAAACTGACTTTAGATGGAGAGATGAAGACATGCAGATTATTCTCTTTGATACTTATATCAACTGTCCTCAAAACAAAAGGTATCACGGAACTAAAAACAACTCAGCATTGCTTCAAATAGTGAACAGTGCTTTCTGGCTGTGAAAAAGAACCTGTAAGACTGTAACAGTGCCATCTCGTGACTCTTACATAATAACATGTGATTTGTGCATATTCCTAAGTCCCCTTGTACATGTGTAGGTAAAGGCATGATTGCATCTAATGCATGATCCACTCAATTGCGTCTCCTGCCATGCCACACATGCATGACAGGAGGCACAATTATGGGATCATACATTAGATCCAATCACACCTTATTGCCAATGTAGGGGGAGGCCAATCCTGAGCTCTCCCTGCACTGGCAAGTAGCAGGTTCCTGTGGCTGGGAGCCCCCTTTGCTGAGGGGCCTCCCAGCCATGGGAGCCATATGCAGCTGGGTCTGAGTCTCACAACTGATGGGGCTCTCGGTCCTGGATGTCCCTCACATGGAGCTGGGATCAAGAGTCCTCTCAACAGATGGCACAGCTGAGGCAGAGAGTCCTGCAACTGATGGGGCTCTTGGCTCCATATGAGCTGGGGTTTTCATGAACCCCTGAACCTTGGGGTTTACTGCAGCCTTAATTGCCAGGACTTGAGGGATTGATGCTAGGCATGATGCATTCCTGTGCCTGGGAGCCCCTTAGCTGATGGTGCTCCCAGGCATAGGGAAGACCCTGCTACATGTGCAAATTATAGCTCAATAGCAACCAGCTATAAAATTAGTACACATTTTCAGGTTACAACTTCACAGGTAGTTGGAGCTTTTATCATAGGATAGCTAATGTGCACATATAGCTAGTCTTAAGGTAATAATGTAATTAACCAGTTAATTGTGTGATACCTATGTGTAGGGGGGACCTATGTTCATGTCTGCATGTGCTTATGAGAAAAAAAAACTCTGGAGCTTATTGCTTTGGTGTTTTTTGCTCCTGTTCGAATGTGTGCCCAGGAACAATTAACTCCAGAGCAGTAAGCTCCAGAGTTTATTCATGCACAGCATGTGGAGCCAGGTTGGAGCAGCCCCAGCTGGCAGAGGGTCTGGGGAATAAGCCTCCCAGCCCAGGGCTGCTCCCACTGGCTCAATGTGCTATGGAGGGGCTGGCTGGGGAATGAGGGAGCTTGAGCGTGGGGCTAGCTGGCAGGCAGTCCTTTCACTGAAGCACCCTTGTGCCCCTGCTAGTCCCTCCAGTGTCTAAGCATGCACTGCTGCAGTTATTTACTCCAGAGCAAGGTAGTATTTTTTATGTACAGGTACTATCCTGCTGTGGAGTGTGGCAGAAGGCCACCTTTGTTTCTTCCCAAAAACTCTGTTCTGTGACAATTTGGTTAAGATGGGCCCTGTTGAGTGAGGTCATAAGGGCTATATAAGTTAAGGACTGCCCAGGAGGATGGGGCAGCAGCCCTGAGGAAGACTCAGAGAGAGAGAGAGAGAAGAGCTGGAACATCAGAAACGTGCTCTCTCTCAAAACTCATGATCAAGAAACTGCCTGCCTCCAAAAGGAATCTCCACCAGCCTCTGGATGATACCTGTGAGTAAGCTACCTGGGATCTAACTGGATATATAGTTTGCAGTACCTCAGATGTGTGATCAAAGGCTACCCAGCCATGCCAGTTTGCTCTATGGGATTTCTCTGATATTGCTCTACTCTATACCCTATTCTAACCTTACTCCTTGTAACCAATAAAGTTCTTCTTTGCAGCTAGCATGGAAGACTTATTGGGAGTGGGTCTAGATTATGCCTTGGGGTCCCCTTGGTTCAGATGACTAAGGGAGACCACTACTGGTGCTTCTGACTGAGGGAAGCATCCCAAGTTCTTGAGGTGACTCAAGTACCCCTGAGGGCTTCTAGGCCTGTGTTTCCCAGGTTGCGCAGAGCCCGAATCAAGCCCATCCCTGGGTGGTGGCAGTGTTACCCCCAGGATAGCGGGTGTGCTTCAGGAAGGGGGTTGGCCAGACGTGAGGCGCCCCCAGGGAGGCACTCAGAGCCTGAAATGTGGTTGGGCGCAGTGAGGTGGATGGCTCAATGCAGGAGCACCCCCTACTGGCCCACCACATGAAGTAAGTTAATTTACTCCAGCATAGTAAGGGCACACGTGCAGACACCAAGATGCTTCTGCACAGTAGGCCTGTGCGAAGCAGTTAGCATTTGCTTTGGGTTCAGATTCAACTGATTCGGGGAACAGCAATTCGATTCGGTGAAATTGATTCGCCTGAATCTGATTCGGAGATTCAGCCACCGCCAAAGAGGCCGAATCTCCAAATCAGAAAGGTCCCATCCCCCCCCCCCCCGGCTCTCGCAGGCCTGTCAATGGCTGCCCTGTCCCAGCTCCTGGCTCTTAAAAAAAGCCCTGCACTCACCAGGTGCTGCCAGGCCGGGGGGGTGGGGCGGAGTGATCCCCACTGCACCATGCTGCGTGGTGAGCTCTGCCATGAGCTCCCATCCCCTGACCACTTTCCCAGTCCCTGTGGCTGCCCCATCCAGCCCCAGCCCTTTAAAAAAAAAAAAAAAAAACTGAGAAAAGCCCCGGGGCGTGCGGGCGGGGGGTGTCCTCACCATGTCCCAGCCCAGCAATGGCTGCCCCAGCTGCATGCACTTGTAAAAAAAAAATCCACCACTCACCGGCTCCTGCCAGGTGGGGAGCGATCCGCACTGTCTCCACTGCCCTGCACTGTGTGTTGGTGGGGGGCTCTGCCATGAGCTGCCAGAAGCTCTGATGGGTGCTGCAGCAGCCAGTGAGTGCAGGGTTTTTGTTTTTTTCTTTAAGAACTGGGAGCTGGG
>NW_017728931.1:48808728-48812047 GCF_001723895.1 Crocodylus porosus | reverse complement strand
GGGCCCAGGAGGGTCTCCCCATGGTCCCATCTGCCCTCCTCCATCTCCCCCCATCCTCTATTTACCCTCATGGAGTCCAGGTCCAGCTCCCTGTGGTGGTGAGCAGGGACTGCCTGAAACTTGTTCAGCAAAATTCGTGAGCTTCAAATCAATTCGGACCTTTTCATTGGTCTCCTGATTCATTTCAGATTCAGGCCATTGAATTTGTCCAAATCTCTGAATCGAATCAGCACCTGTAGCTTTGCACAGCCCTACTGCACACCTAATTAATCTACTGTGCAGTAAATGTCTCATATTGACACATCCAGATATTCTCAAACTAACTCCTAAATATAGACTTGAGACCCAGTTTTCAGAGAGTGTCCATCAATAGCCCTCACTGAGCTGTTTGCAGTGTTGTATGGGACTAGGTGTAGCTTCTTATCATTATGGCTGAGGAGGTATTTTCCAGGATTTCCATTTGGAGATTTGACTAAATGATAGACACTTTCTCTAAAAACTGCTTTGCATGAAAAAAGTCTGGAAATGAAAAAAACAAAAAAATAACAACAACAACAAAAAAAAGAGTTTGAAGATTAAATATTTTTATTTCTTTGATGTGCAAGATGAAATTTTCCACAGAATACTAACCCAATTTTCTCTCAGGTCAAGCTGTTATGTTAACTGAAAGTTCTGTGACTTGACTACAGAAATATGAATTATCATACAGGGGAAAGATGTGTGTAAAATGACCATGGCTGTTAGGCCTGTGTGAAGTGGCTAGTATTTGCTTTGGATTCAGATTCAGTCTATTCGGGGGACAGCCATTTAATTCGGTGATTCGAATCACTGTCCCAAATCAATTTGGCCGAATCCGATTCGGAGATTCGGCTGCTGCCAAATCTCCAAATCACACAGGCCCCAACCCCTGCTTGCTCTCCCAGCCCTGCTCAGCTCCTGGCCCTTCTGGGAGAAAAAAAGAAGCCTACATTCACTGGCTGCTGCCAGGCAAGGGGGAAATCCCCACTGCCCCGTGCTGCATGGGGGGGGCTCTGCCATGAGACCCCCGACCCCTACCTGCTCTCCTAGCTGCCCCCATGGCTGCCCCACCAGCCCCAGCTCCCAGTGTTTAAAAAAAAAAAGCCCAGCTCACAGTCTCCTGCCAGTAGGGGGCTGTCCCCACTGCCCCGCACTGTGTAGGGAGCTCTGTCACAAGCTCCCAGAAGCCCCAAGGCTGCTACAGCAGCCAGTGAGAATGGGGTTTTTGTTTTGTTTTTTAAAGGGCCAGGAGCTGGGGCAGCCATGGGGGGTGGGAGAGTAGGCAGGGGATGGGGTCTGGTGGGGGTCCCCCCAGGGTCCCATCCCTCCTTCAGCTCCCCCTTCCTTGCCCCGTACTTATCAGCATGGAGTCTGGGTCCAGCTCCCTGCTGCAGTGGGCAGGGACTGCCCAAATCACTGAAGCTCTCCAAATCTTTCCCAAATTGATTCGGAGAGCTTTGAATTGATTTGGACCTTTTAATTCGTTCCTTGATTCAATTCAGATTCAGAGATTCTGCCACTGAATCAAGCCGAATCTCCCCCAAACCTAGTCAGCACCCGAAGCTTCACAGCACCTTAATGGCCATAGCCCTGTTAAGGGCAGGGGTAGGTGGTTCTTGCCTGTACGAAGGAAGAGAAAATGGAAAACTGTATGGAGAACAAGAGATTCACTATGATGAATGGGGAGGAAGAAGGTATGTATGGAGGTCAGAGGCTGTCTGGGAAGTAATGGGCTGCATCTTTCCTCAGGTTGTTGATGTCCCCTGGAATTTCTGCATGGCGTGCTATGTTTGCAGAACCTCTTGTCACAGAGTAATTCTTATACATTTTTCAAAACATAAGGAAGTTCTCAGGCAAGCCATCTGACTGACACTAAAAAACTCTATCCTTTGCTTCAGCCAAAAAAGAAAAGAAAATTGGAGAATGTTGGCATTTTCTGAATATATAACATTGGCTGAGTTCCTGGTCAGTCTCCTAGTGGTATTGTGACAGACAGCAGAGTTAAGGCTATTTTTGCATCTTAACTGTATTTGCATATTTTCGAATATTTGGTGTTTATGAAGTTCAGTCTTAACATGAAACTTCCAGGTTTTCTAACATTTAGGTGTCTTGAGCAAATAGCAGTGCTTCCATTAAGGAGGGATTATGTGAACTTTCAGAGTCTTTAACAATTAATAGACTAGTAGTATTGTGTTTTTTGCTCCTCTGTGTGTGCGCGCGCATATCTATATATTATACAATATATAGCTATATAATATTTTATATTATATATTGTGTAATGTATACACACATACATACATACAGTGTGTGTGTATGTGTGTGTGTGTGTATACACACACACACGAGCAAAAACAAATGAAATGCTATTAATCTATTATTAACTGTTAAAGATTTTTATAATTCACATAACCCAGCTTTAATGGGAGCATTGCTATTTACTCAAGAAACCTAAATGTTAGAAAGCCTGCAAATTCCAAGTTAAGGGTGAACTTCAGAGACAAACTCCAAACATTTGGAAATATGCAAATACAATTAAGATACCAAAATAGCTTTTACGCTGCTGTCTGTCACAGTACCACTAAGAAAGTGACCAGGAACTCGTATATGGTTGTATGTGTAAATGCATATATTTATTTTTTCCTCAAGGAGTTAGCATAATTAAGATAAGGAAGCATATGCAAAACAGATCTTTTCATCCAGGTTCCCCAAGTCCAAATGGTATACAATCAGGAAGTGTATTATAGCCTTCATTGTTGCTTCAGCAGGGAAAGTGTGCTTTACATATGCAAATGCTGTTCAGAAGTTTAACTTAATAATTATCAGCTGGAGTCTTTATTGATGAACAGCTGAGGCAACTCATCAGCAGGAGAATCTGAATTAGTTACTAGTAGGCTCTGAATTAGCATTTTTGTCTGTTGGTTGCCATTCCTGTGGCAGTTCTAGGAACTTATAGGTATCTGTAACTTCCTTTTATAGGCCTACAAATACAAATCCATTTATAAATACTGTCACTTAAGCACATTGAAAATACAGTATTTGAGTCTTTTTTGTTCCTTCTGCATTTACCTCTGTTTCTTACTGAGCAGAAGCCAGCTTCATAGTTTCATAGTTAGTAGGGTCAGAAGGGACCTGAGCAGATCATTAAGTCCGACTCCGTGCCATGGCAGGAAAGAGTACTGGGGTCAAACAACCCCAGCAAGGTGATTGTCAAGCCTTGTCTTAAAGACCCCCAGGGTAGGAGCCAGCACCACTTCACTTGGAAATTGGTTCCAGATCCTAGCCGCCCTGACAGTGACAGTGA
>NW_017728931.1:48804526-48808717 GCF_001723895.1 Crocodylus porosus | reverse complement strand
GGTCTTGCAGGAGTTTGTGACCGTTCGACCTCGTCATCCCTTGGGGCGCTCTGGTGAACAGACGTTCTCCCAGATCCTGGTGGTCACCCCGATAAACTTATTAGGTGGCCATCAGATCACCCCTGAGTCCCATGGCTCTCAGCCTATCATCGTAAGATCTGTTTTCCTGACCTCTGATCATCGCGTGGCTCTCCTCTGCACTCTCTCAAGCTTCTCCACATGCTTTTTGAGTTGTGGAGCCCAAAACTGGACGTTTTTGTTTAGATTCTTTCATTGTTCGAATTGTATTCCAACATCTCTGCCACAATTCTTGTCCTAGTTCCAAAACTAATTATCTTCTATTTTCCTATTCCAGTGAATAACAGGTGACATCCATCCACTGCTTGAGGCAGTGAATAGGTTAGTAGCCTATACTATGAATTGTTTCTTATGGTCAGGAACTGCCTGAAATAATGTCACTAAATGTGATGGGTAGCTAAAAGGATTAATGATGAGATATGGAACCTGTCTGCTCTGATTGACCATTTCTTATTCTGAAATGGTTGGCAGTGACCAAAAGCCATTATCATGTGACAGTTCTTCTTTAAATCTGCATCCTAGTAGGCAAGGGCTTATGTTTGTAAAAACATCATAGTTGGTAGGGTCGGAAGGGACTTGAGCAGATCATCAAGTCCAACCCCCTGCCATGGGCAGGAAAGAAAGAAGGCTGGGGTCAAATGAACCCAGCCAGGTGATTATCTAGCCTCCTTTTGAAGAACCCCAGGGTAGGAGCAAGCACCACTTCCCTTGGAAGTTGGTTCCAGATCCTAGCTGCCCTGACTGAAGTAGTGCCTCCTGATATCTAGCCTGAATCTACTCTCAGTCAATTTATGGCTGCTATTCCTCCTCATTCCCGGTAGTGCTCTGGGGAACAGGGACTCTCCCATAGACTACTGGTCCCCCTTGTCCAGTTTGTAGATGGCCACCAGTTCCCCCCCTCAGCCTTCTCTTGTGGAGGCTGAACAGGTTCAGGTCCCATAGCCTCCACTTGTAGAGCCTGCCTTGCTGCTCCCTAATCATGCAAGTGGCCCTCCTCTGGACCCTCTCAATGCTATCCACATCACTCCTGAAGTGTGGCGCCCAGAACTGGACCCAGTACTTCAACTGCAGCCTGACCAATGTCGCATAGAGGGGGAGGATCACCTTCTTGGACCTCATCACAGTAGAAGCAAACAGTTCAACCTGAGCAGCAGGATGTCAAGGACAGGCTGGCTACTGGGGGCCTGAATTATTCTGTTACCTTCTATATCAGAGTCAAAGGTCTGCCGAAACCAAAAAGCCCATTTGTTTAGTATACTTGAGACTACTATTGCCAATAGTCAGTGACACAGCAGAATAATGTGACTAACTTTATGGCCAGCCACATTTGACTGTCCAGCCTGAGTGACAACTTACCCATTTGCAGCTGTCACCTGTGAACAGCCTTTGGCACAAGTCTGAAGGAAGAATTCATATTTGTTCATGTGGAGTCAGTGTGAGATGCTTCAGCTGCCCTTCACTGGGCAAGTCTACACATGCCATTAATGCACCTGAATTTACTGCCCACTGAACCTTGGCCAGGAGTGCATCTGCATGTGGCCGGGACTGTGTCTACATGTGCACCCAGATTTGCGCCTAACGGAAGCAGTCAAGTCCAAGGCTTCTCCTGCCCTGCTCTGCCCTCCTGAAGCAGCCAGGAGGAGTTTCAGGCTCTGACCATAGCAGCCTAGGTACACTGTGTCCAAAAGGTGCTTCCAGCCCCTGCAGTAGGGTGCTTGTGTGGCCTCCCGTGGACCCTGGACACAGTGCCATTCCAAGAACATGCACACTATGGATAGTTTGTAAGAAACACCAAACTTTATTTCCCTCCACTGCACAACCACCAACCTCGCCCCTCACAACAACTGACTCCTGCCTTCCCCAAAAGCACACTCCCTCCTTTTCTCCCTCCCTCCCAACAACAGACCCCTCCCTACACCCAACATGCATAAAGAAGCATTCTGACCTGATGAGGGTTGGGGGACAGTTGGGTGGAGGTGCCTACAGCATGGATCCCAGGAAAGGTGCCTGGGACCAGGCAGTGGGCTGTCCCAGGGGTGATGGCAGGCCTGCTCAGCTTGCTCCTTCTCCTCCATGGGACCAGGGCCAACAGGGCCCACATTCAGCCAGCTCCTGCTCAGAGGCCATATGGCAGCTGGGTAAGTGGCAGGCAGGGGCCCAGGCCTCTAGGGGACCAGGCTCAGGAGCTAGGGCAGGGGCCCTGGCCACTACAGGTGGTGCTGCACCTGTGGAGTCCTGTGTCCAGTTTTGGGACCCCCCCCCACTGTAGAAAGGATGGGGACAAATTGGATAGAGTCCAGCAGAGGACGTTAAAAATGGTGAGGGGTTGGGGCACATGACTTATGAGGAGAGGCTGAGGGAAGTGGGCTTATTTAGTCTAGAGAAGAGAAAACTGAAAGGGAATTTAATAGCAGCCTTCAACTACCTGAAGGATGGTTCTAAAGAGGATGGAGCTAGGCTGTTCTCAGCAGTGGCAGATGAGAAAACAAGGAGCAGTGGTCTCAAGTTGAATCAAAGGAAGTTTAGTTTAGATATTAGGAAGAATTCTCTCACTAGGAGGGTGGTAAAACACAGGAGCAGGTTCCCCAGGAGAGGTGGTGGAAGCTCCCTCCTTGGAGGCTTTTAATACCCAGCTAGACAGAGCTCTGGCTGAGATCATCTTATTGGGGCTGGCCCTGATTTGAGCAGGATGTTGGACTAGATGACCTCCTGAGGTCCCTTCCAACCCTCACTTTCTATGATTCCTCTCAAGCCTGGGGGGAGTGGGGAGGGCAGGGCATGGCATGGCACTGGGCCATGCGTGACTGTCAGGGGCCAGGAAGGAGGTCAGGGGCTGGGCATTGAGTGGCACAAAAGTGTCTGCCAGGGCCAGGATGGTGTCCAGGACACAGCGGTCCTCTTCCATCCTTCCATAGGTGGCTGCCAGCCAAGCCCTCCCTCCCTACTTCCACAGAGGGAGCAGGTGGGCTGCTTGCCTCAGGCAGCCTGCCTTGCCCATACCCTACCTAGTGTTCGCTGGTACATGTCTGCTGGTGTAGGTCGTGGTGCCTGGGAGGCAGATCCAGCCACGTGGAGTCCTGGGCAGCAGAGCCCGGGTCCACAGGTCTGCAGGGCCCAAGACATACCTGCAGTGGTGAGGCACATAGCCTATGGGACAGGCAGCTGCTGGCACAGGCCCCAGGGATCAGGCCAGAGGTCTGGAGGCCAGGTTGGGACAGCCAAGAAGCTGTCCCTGTCACATGGCTGCAAAAACTGCCCGCCATGTGGCTCTGCATCAAGCAGGAGGCTGACCCCCTGCTTGTACAGTTGACTGAGCACAGCTGGCATCAGTTTGTGTGTGTGCACTAATACGCATTAGTTAATGTGTCATTTTTCTAGTACCCATATGTAGTCGTACTAACAAATGGCGCATTAGACTAATCTAATGTGCAGTAATTGTCATGCACGTGTAGATGGTGGTGCTTTACTGCACATTAGATTAGTCTAATGTACAGCGAGGCATCTCATGTACAGCGAGGCATCTCATGTAGACACGCCCACTCTGTCCTTTCCATGTAATTCCATCCCCTCCGACAACAAATACTTGTAAAGATATGGTAAGGTAGTTTGCTCTGCTTTACTTCTAATTGTGTATAAATCAGTCTCCTGGGCTGTCACGCTGGTATCCTTTGCCAATACTCAAATTCTTTAAAAAAAAAAAAAAAAAGAAGACGACAGAGAGAGTGTGAGCCCATTTTACCTACACCTTGAGAAAGAGTTTCCGTTTCTTTTTTCTCTCCTCCACCCCAACTGTTACTGGAAACCTTGGTGATTTTTTTTTTTTTTGCAAACTACATCTTTGTAGGAATGGGGCTTGGAGAAAATAACAATTCATCAAGAATACAGATGGTTGATTTAGAACCTAATAGGTATTAACGCATTATTTTCCCCAAGCTTCACTCCTGATATTGATAATGTGTTATCCTTGCCAAGTTCCCCTCTTGATAACATGTTATCTTTGTCAAGCCAAGTCCTTGATAGAATCTTACTTTCACTCCGTGCTTATCCTGATAAAACCTTATTTTCTTTCATCTTCATTCCAATAGAAGGATGAAAATGTTATTTTTAGATTTG
>NW_017728931.1:48789780-48804426 GCF_001723895.1 Crocodylus porosus | reverse complement strand
ATGAATTTTGCCAAAAGACAGAAGGAGCCAGGGGGTGGGGACAGAGGCTTTGTTCTAGGCAAAGAAACAAGCATAGCATGTTAACACATGTTAGCACTTGCTTTTAGTTTACTAATAAGCTGGGGATTTAAATATATTATTTAGGAAGATGGTGTATCTGTAGCAAGCCAGTACTACTGAAGTAACCAGGTTCACATGCAAGAGCGGCAAAATATGTTTAGGGAGTTTCATCTTCCCCTGTTAAATTGCTGCATACCCTTTCTGCATTTAATTTCTTTCCCAACAATCTTTCTTTGTTTAAAATCCCAACCATCCTTCTGAGGAATGCCAGAATTAAGTTCGCTCAGGCAACATTAAATCAGCTCCTTGTACATAAGCATCACTGTACAGTTTTTAATTATATGATTACATGCTATTTTTAACATAGGCCCCCGCCTCAGTGGTGCATAGGTGGAGTGGCCCTCTAGGCCTGACTCTTAACTGGTGTGGTAAATGAAGATGTTGTTGATAGGGCCTTACTGATTGCAAAAGCCAAAAGATGCACCACAAATGAAGCGAATGAGGATGGGGGTTTCAGAAGGAAAAGGATGGTCTTACATTAGAGCAATTGAACTGTACTTTGGAGAACTGGATTCTGTCCCTTCCCCTGCCATAGAGGTCCTGTGTGATGCCGGGCAAGTAAATTAAAGCACAGAATTCCCAAGTGGCCACTAACTCTGTTTTCTTAGGCTAGGTACAGACATTCAAAAAGCCCAAGGTGGAATCGATCAAACCTTCACTGGTTTCTCTAAGCTGTGTAGAGTAGATAGCGAATGAACGGAACACATGCTCTCCATTTAGTAGGGGTGAGGGGGCAAAGGGATGCCTTCTTTGGCCAAGGCCAGCAGGCTGGTGGTGCTCCTGCACACCTCCCAGCATACCAGACACTGCCATGGGCAGGTGAATTGGCTGCTGGGCACCCCGAATCCCCTGCTCTCAGCCACAAGGAGGGAGTGGGAGCCAGCACAGAATCTTTCCTTAGCAAACAGGAAAAGGTGGGAAAGTGGAGACCCTTGCTTCTCACCCCCAGACCCAGCCAGAGCAGCTGGGAGGTGGGATGTGCGGCAAGAGCTTTCCACCGTCCCCTGCTGACCAGCACAGCACTGCTGCTTTCCCCAGCGCTGCTCCCTGCTAGGTGTTAGTAGCTGAGGGGGGAGGAAAGAGTGAGAGGCCCCCCCAGCCCCCCCCAACCCAACCAAGGCATCGGGGGGGGGGCATGTGGGAAGGGCTTTCTCCTGTCCCTGTCTAACTGGGGAAAGAAGCCCTCCCGAGTCTGTCAGTTGGGGAGGAGGGAAAGCCCCCACTACCTACCCCCAGCTGTTCTGGGTAGGTCTGGGGCAGCAATGGGGGCCTCTACTCCCACCCCCCCTGCTGCACGGCCTGGCTGAGAGGTGCAGGTAGGACACAGGGCTGGGGAGCAGAGGCTTTGTTGCCTTGGCTCTGTGAGAGCTGAGGGGCAGGGCTGGCTCGGCATTCAGCCAAAGCAGACAATCATGGGCTGAAGCTAGCCCACCCACCCTGTGAGGGGAGTATACTGGAAGAGCTGCAAAGCATCCTGGGATGCCAGGAGACTGTGATCTAACTTGAGTCGGGAGGGGATGTGGCACAGAAGTTCAATAGACCCATCTAACATAGACTGTTTAAATCTGATACTTCATCCATCCAGGTCTGTCTTGGACTGGGTTCTGCCATTTTTAAACTGGTCTATGTGCACTAATCTTTTATTTTGTTACAGGTTTAGACTTGTTTCTGATTGCACATAATCCAGTATAAGTAATTTCTGTACCTATCCATAGTTTTCTGGCTTTCCAACTCAAGACCCTGGGTCACATGTGCAGAAATGCTCAGCACTCACTGTTATGGCTGTAACTGCTGGAGCCTGTGCTTTAAAACACCAGTAGACTTCTACTTTAGTAGAAAAGTGTGATTGTAGCCACCTCAGATTGGATATCCGAAACTCATGTATGCTTTTGACATTAATATCCCTATGTCTCTTATTTCCCATATGCAAGGTATGTTCACAAGTATGTTTTGATAATCAATTCATTATGGTTTTTGAAATTTGATACTATAGAGGTGAACATCACAGAAAAGCCTGCGAGTAAATTAATAGTTGTGCTTGGTCTTCAGAGGAGGGTTTGTATGTTGTTTATAAAGGTACTTAGATACGGGGCCACAAATTGAATCATGAGGATAAAAAACAACATATAGAATAGGTGCTCATTTTTGTGAGAGCTTTGTCCGTAGAATCATGGAAAATTAGGGTTGGAAGGGACCTCAACAAATCATCTAGTCCAACCCCCTGCTTAAAGCAGGACCTTCCCCAACTAGATCATCCCAGCCAGGGCTTTGTTGAGCTGGGTCTTAAAAACCTCCAAGGATGGAGATTCCACTATCTCTCTGAGGAACCTGTTCCAGGGCTTTACTACCCTCCTAGTGCGAAGGTTTTTCCTAATATCTAACCTAAACTTCTCTTGCTGCAACTTGAGACCATTGCTTCTTGTTCCGTCATCTGCCACCACTGAGAACAGTCTAGCTCTGTCCTCTTTGGAATCACCCTCCTGGTAGGTAAAGGCTGTCATCAGATCCCCCTTCAGTCTTCTCTTCTGCAGACTAAAGAAGCCCAGTTCCCTCAGCTGTGCCTCAAATCATGTGCCCCAACCTTCTAAGTATTGTTGTTGCCCTCTGCTGGACCTTTCTCTGACACCCTCTGCTGACATCCTTTCTGTAGTGGGACACCCAAAACTGGACCCAGTACTCCAGATGTGGCCTCACCAGTGCCAAAGAGAAGGGAATAATCACGTCCCTCAATCTGCTGGCAGTGCTCCTACTAATGCTGTTAGCCTTCTTGGCATCAAGGGCACACTGTTTGCTCATATCAAGTTTATTGTCCATAGTGACCCCCAAGTCTTTTTCTGCAGGGCTACTGCTTAGCCAGTTGGTCCCAAGCTTGTAATGGTGCATGGGATCCAAACTGTACTCTTAATTTCAAAGAGTCCCTGTGTCAATCAAGAATAGTGATCCTGTATGTAACACGAGGGGCATCCTAGGGTCACCGTGCCCTCCCCTAGTGCCCCTCTACTGTGCCAAGTTTGCATTAAAGCACCCTCATTCTCGCCCGCCACATCTTGATCTTAAATATATGAAAGGGAGGCTGCCTCTTGTCGTCTTGGTCACAGTGCTCCTGCTACCCTGTGTCTTGCTTCTATAAAAAGGGGTTCCGGGCACCCCTGCCTCATGGGCTATGCGTGGCTCCAACCACCCCTGTACCACACCCCAAGCCTTGCTGATGTTCCGGACGTTGTTTGGTCTGTTTCGCTCTCTGCGCCCTCTCTGGCGCTTGGGCTCTCAGCAGCCCACAGGCGCTCTGCCTTTCCACCACCTTGTTGCGCAACCGCGTCCCATGGGCCCTCATCAATTGCTGCCCCCTTGCTCCGGGGCTTCTTATGCTTTCCCCTTGCTCCAGGGCTGGGGTTAGTGCACCCAAAAATGCTGCGCCCGCTCTGGCACCCAGGTCCCCACACTCCCGTGGGTCCCCTATGAGGCCTCCTCCAACCCCTAATAGCCTGACCCAAACCACCAGTTTAAACAACAAACATATGCCCCTGGGCTATAACATAAATTCTAGCCGCTTAGCTATAACCTCCCTCAAGCCACCCCATGGGCACTCCATCTCTTCTCCAGTATCAGCCTGCTTGCACAGTCCTGCTTCTCCGACTTTACTCACTTAAGCAGAACTCCTTCTCCCTTGGCAGCCAGCAGCCAACTGCCCCCTGGCCACAGGTTTATGATTTTTATAGGCACCAGGCCCTGCCCCTTCCATCCAGCTGGCCAGGCAGGTGCGAGTCACTCCCCTCATTAACTGGTTGTCCCGGGAACCTGCACCTGGGCCCTTGTTGCTGCTCTCAAAGTAGCAGGCACCTTAGTGCCCTACTACACTGTAATTAAAGACTGTCTTGTAATGTACAAGAGCCAAATTAAGATTGCACTGGCGACCATAATTCTGATACCTCTGAATTTAAGATTATTTGACTTTGTAACTTGAATTTACTTTTGATGAAGGTTTTGTTCATGGATAATTTTCAAACCCACCAATTGTGAATGCTTATATTGTTCAAGATACAGACATTTGCAATAATGGATTGCCATGTGGGGGGATCAGGGAATAATTCTGAGCCTTGCAGTTGAGGCTGGGCGGTAGTGGCACTAAATTGGCTCAAATCTTAGGCATCAATTCACTGAAGTATTTCAGTATTTACTGAAGTCCTATTAACTTCAGTGAAATTTAGCATAGGCTTAATGCTAAACACATGCTGAAATGATTTGCTAAATCGGGACCTGAATTCTGGCCAAGGTAGTAGGAATTACTTGATGGTTGATTGGTTCCCCCTGTGAAAACAGTTACTGCTTTCAATCCGCTTATGGTGAACATGCTATTTAGCACCTTTCTTGGCAGTGACAGCACTGAGTCTTGATTAGGCCAAGAAAACTTGAGTTAACACTTGTACAGGAGGTTTTTTCCATGTCAGGGGTAAGAAAACTTACTCGTAAGATGTGAAAGAGGTTGGTGGTTAATGCCTGTGCCACAGGTCTCCTACGGATAGCCTGAGGACTTCAGTTTTCAAGGTTCTCATTGTGACATCTTTCAAAAGTATACATTTCAGTTACCCTTTCCTAGCTGTTTTTTTTTTTTTTGTAAGATTTTTGGAATCCTAAATTTCATAACTGTCTCTTGAGGTTCGCTTGTACTGGAATTAGAAGATGCTTTGTGTATAGTTCAGACATCTGGAGTAAATTGTTCAGCTTCACTTAGCATTCCTATAGCCTGCTATCAAAGCAGCTCGTCAGGCAGCATTCTGTAATTCTAGCTGATGTTATCCTAGAGAAGTTTATAGTAGGACACAGGGGAGAAAAAATTCTTGGTGGGTGTAAGAATAAGAGTCTTAGCATGCCCTGGGACCTGTATATGAAAGCAACCACTCTAAAACTGCACATCACTGAAAAAAATGACGTCATCCTAGTAGCCTGGTAACCGACATCAGCCGTAACACTTAGAGATGTCAGAAGTCCATAGGCTGCTAAGGTAATTGTTCATTGAAGACAAATCAGTAGGAGGTTTTTTTGTTTTTTGTTTTGGAACAGTCTACCCACCTACACAGAGCATTTATATCTCTGTATTCCTGACTGCAGTTTTCCTGCTTCTCTTTCATTCAGAGTTCCCGTTGTTCTCTACAAGACTTGCCATCGAAAAAAACATTGCTTTTGAATGCTTCAAGTGACCTTGCTCGTGACAGATACAGGGGAAGAGTGGTGAAGGTGGCTACCTTTCACCCCCATCGCTTTCTGCCAAATGTCATCTTTTGTTTTAACAATATTACAGTCCTAGCCCTTAAAGTTACAAAGAAAGGCTTTTCAAATGTGTCCTGAATATAAACTGAAGGATTATTGTTTGCCTGGGTCTGCAAGTCAGACAGGCCAAAACAAAATCAGTAAGCAGTATTAATTGCAACATTCATCTCATTTCAGAGTCAGCTAATAACATTCTTCAAGGGGTAAAACTCCATCTGTATTCTACTACTGTTGGCCCTATGTTAGAAAACATGCTAACACATTTTCTTCTGTTTCACACATGACTGGCGTGGTTATAAGCACAGTAAAATATGACAGTGTAAACAGGGTTTTTAAGCGATTACTGCTTCATTCACAGTCCCTTGACCACAGATTTCTGAACACTCAGTATTAGGAATTCTAGGGTTCTGCTCTGACTTTGCCATTGAGCTGCTGATTTACAGAGTGACTGTGAGGAAATGAATTAACCTCTTTTTCCCTTCAGTTTCCTCACCTGAAAAATAGGGATAATACTATGTAGTTGTTGCTGCTGTGGTGGTTAATATTGTACTGTATCTCTATTTTGTGTGAATTTATTAAGGAATAAGTGGAAAACTGTTTGTGGTCCACTCTTCCTGCTGTTACACAGTCTTGAAAGAATTGAACTTCCCCAGCTGGACTCTCACCAGGCTGTTGTGGTTTGGTCCACCACTGTAGAGCCACATACTCATATGTTTCACTTGGTTTGAATAAGCTGCTACACGTTTTTATATCTTGGTCTTTCTGTTATTCCTTTGCAAAAATGGGAACTTATAACCTAGCTGCTCTAGATCTCAAGACCAGATGGCTCTGCTCCCAGCTCCCCTGTAACTTAATAACGTCATTCTCCAGGGCTCCAACTGTGTGGTAGTCTGGGTTACCTTTCCCTGTTCAGGAACATTTGAAAGTTGACACAGACAGGCACACAGACTTTGTAAGGGGTCCAAGAAACAATCCCTTTACTTAGCATAAGAAAAAGACAGATCTTGATACAATGATAAGACATACATATGCATTCCTCTGCCTCAGTTTTCTGGTTCTTCGCTGCAGCTGAGAATTCGTTACGCTCAGGAGAGAGTCCTGTAAGGAGTGGAGGTATGAAAACAGACATTACCTTTATGCTGGCGTAAAACTTTTTATGGTGCCACGAAGTGAATGCAAACAGATGTTGCTACCTTTTGCTGTGCCACAGTTGATCAAATTTGTGGCTGCAGCAGAGAGTAATGATAAATTGAGCCACTTTATTGTGGCCCCACCTCTTCATTTTTGGAGGGAGAATATGGGCAGTCCAAAGCTGCCCAGACTCTCCAGCTACCCCAGGTTGGGGCTCTGCTGGGTTGAGGAGCCCAGTCTTGTACATCCCAGGAATTCCTGGGCAGAATCAAAATTCTTTAGCCTTGGGAAGCACTTGCCTTGCTTTCCCTACTTACGCAGACGTATCCTAGAGATCTCCAGGGACACATCTTTGTAAATGGGGAGTGTTGGGGGCTTCACCTTGACATGGGGTGTGTGTCTGCAAGTGGAGGAGTTCCCTGATTTCATCTGCAAGAGAGGGGTTCCCTGTTTTTAGAAGGCCTGGAAGGTTAGACAGCCCTGCAAACGCAAGCTTACAAACACTGAGGGGGAGAGCTATGGGAAGTTCCCCCCTCCATGTTTGCAGATGAATGCCAGGGAAATCCTCTGTGGAGGGATTCCCCTGGTGCACGTGCCTGCACCCAGACATGGGGTATGTATCTGCAAACAGGATGGGGGGAACTTTTATGGGAGCTCCCCTCTCCCCACTTGCAGATTCATGGGGAAATCTTCTGAAGGGGATTCCCCTGTTCCTCAATGTGGGCAGTATGTCTGCAAGCAGGGATTTCCTGTGTTTGAAGATGTGCCCCAAGTCAGGGCATGGTACCCAGCTTGCACATTCCATCTGTGGAATCTGATCAGCTGTGCTGTGACATATCGCAGCACAGCTGATCACACTCCACAGAAGATGCCTGTCTCCACCCTGTGATCCTTTCTTCTCTCCTCTAAATTACAGGATCTCTCTCTTCCTCCCCCCAATCCCTCGTTCTCTGCAGTAGTCTTCCTTATTTTTTTCTGGTTATACAGGGTGCCTCATGCAGTGAAATCATGGTCCTGTTTCTCTCCCTTACCCACACTTCCTGGCTAACTACAGAAAGTCAAAAAGCCTGAGTTTGAAGTGATTTAATCTTTGTAGTTTAGTTTAAGCTGCATAGATTGAACCAATAAGTAAATGAACAGACATTCACTTTTGATTCTGGAAATGCAGTCACATACCTGCAGTGGCCCAGGCATGAAGCCAGGGGGCAGTAGAGCATGGCTCCCTGCTGGCTGGAGCAGACAGCTTGGGCCAACACTGGCTGTCGTGTTACAGATTTGTACCCGTTTCCAATTACTTATACCGGTTTGTATGTAATTTCTCTCCCTAGTCCCCGTGTCTTTTCAAGTCCGTCATCACCTCTAACCCACAGAGTGTCTCAGACTGTGATTTTGAAGCCCCATCATTAACATCTTTTCTCTTGGTTCTGCCTCTGAAGAGGTTTTGCTGCTTCAGGCCTCTTTCCAGAGACAACGTAGCTGGACTGATTTCCTTAGATCTCAGCTATCCCATAGTCGTACAGTGTCTTACAGCTATCAGGTTTTAACAATCCTACATCTCCCTTCCCTGAGAGGTACCTATATGACAACCCAGATACTATACATCTGGCTCCACGTACACTGGAGCATTCAAATGATACAGCAATTTAATAACTTCCATCAGAATTCATAAGTTGTACAGGGACAGATTCCTTGAATTGTTAGACCTGCTGTGATGATGAGGCATTGCCTTCTGTCTACCGTGAAATAATTACTGTGGTTTCAGTGTTTAGTTTGTGGTCTGTGGGCAGTGAAATTTAGCAAGTGATTTTTATTTCCTTGGTACAATTTTATTAGCACAGAAGGATTGGGCTAAAAGGCTTGACACTGATATAAAAAAAATATTAAGTTTGAAACTGCCAAGGTCTGAACATGAAGTAACAGCCCCAAATGAAGGATAAAAATAATAGCTTTATTATTATTATTTATTGCAGCATTCAAAAGTGAACTAGTTGCCTCACAGCACACTGTCTGTTCCCTATTCTCTTGTCAATGAAAGCTCTTAGCCCAAAGTCACATAGTCCTCGTTATGTGTTATTTTATTTTGTTTTGATTTAGATTGGATGAAAAGCATACAGACATTGCCTCTAAGCACCCTGCCAGTTATTTAAAACTACAGAACCAATGTGCAATACAATCAGCTCAACCTGTCTATCAAGTAACATATGCAATCAATCAAATACTGTTGCTCCCTTCTATCAACCTATACCTCAATCCATCTACCTTTCTTCAAAGGCCAGGTGAAAACATTGTTCCTGTGTTGTTCTAAAAATGGTGCATGAACTAATTCAAATAAGCAAGGGGGCAAAGCCGTTGTGTTTAGATGCCCTGAAATATTAAGGGTGCGGACAAATCGTTTATACCAAGCTAAAGGGGCTGGGGTCTTTCCACATGTAAGGTGACCTAACTATATTGATTTGATGCATTGTCTCTATCCCACAGTCAGGGAAGGCTAAACCTGGGCAGTTTACTTTCAAATGAAACAACTGCTAAATTACAGTGGCTACAAGCAAATAAAATACTTGCCATGGACCAGCTGGTGTGCAGTATTTTTCCCTGCATTTAACTTGTTCCAATTTGTTTACTTGTACATACCTGAAAGAACTACTTACAGCAGTGGGGCCCAACCTTTTTGGCCCACAGGCCAGACGCAGACCAGGACCTGGATGCACCCATGTGGGTTTTAGGAAGTTGGTGGCAGAGGAGCGGTGGAAGTGTCAAGTACCACCAGTCCACCACTATCACATTTCTGGATCCATAGGGAGACCTGCAGGGTGGATTACACGGCTCAACCTCCAAGGCCAGATCTGGCTTACATTTTCAGGCTTGTTTTTTCATCATCCTGAAGGCTACAAGCTTACTTTGATTATAAATGCAAGCTAAGATCTTCACATAGTCACTTGCCTACAAGCAATAGGGCTTTGAATATACACCATGTATTTCAAGGCTCAGGATAGAATCATCAGAGTTGGCAATAATGCAGTGTTGTGCAATTGTGGTTGCTCTAGGAGCCCTTGTTGAGATCTTTTGGTTGGGGGAGCGCTCTGCCTTTAATACTTCTATTTCAAGTAGTTATGTTCAGTAAGAATTCATTACATGATTCCGCTGTCATTTTTTTCTACAGCAAAGTAAGCACATGCTAGTCAAAGGCCAGTAGAGATCATAGGGACATCTGTAACTAAGGTTGCCTAATACTAACCATTTCTTTTTCACTTGACAAATTAAGCAAATTGATTAAATTGTTTTTTGTCTGAAGTTCAATTACTTTTGTAAAACTTGTGTAGAAATGGGTCAACTGTTTTGAAGAAGAAAGTAAATGAAAATAGGTTGAATATTAAAATATAGAGATTTTCAATTTTTTTTCCAATTTTGGCAAAAAAGGGAAATGTTGATGACATTTTTGCTGTTAGACTGACTATAGAGTTCTTTTTATTTTTTATACAACAATTTCAATGAAATGAGGAGTTTTCAGATTTTTTTACATGCTTAACCAGCCCTAAAATAAGTAACTAAATGTTTGTTCTGATGAGATGGAATGATATATAAAAAGAACAGGATGTGATCAGTACCTACGAGGTGTGTCTACACAAGATGCTACGGTGCTGTAGCATCTATTGGCAAAAACTGTTATAGTGCAATGCTATGGCAACGTAGCGGCCAAAAATAACCGTGCGCATCCAGCACAGTGTAGTATGAGCTGTTACTGTAGAATCTTTTAGTACTTCCAAAAGGAAGTACTAAATGACAGCTCAGTAACGAAGGTGCTGTACAGCCACATGTAGATACGCCCACTGGGCCATAATCTAAATTCACAAGGAAATAGGTTGAGGTTGCCTCAGAAACCTTAGGCTGTGTCTGCACAGTAATTGGAGATATAATTACAGCACAGATACCTGAAGTCTAGCCGGCTCAGGTACCAATAAGACAGAAGCTGGGGTGGATCAGGATTCAGCATGGGATGGCCACTCTGCTAAGTACCCACAGTCCAGGTGGGTTTATACAGCCTATGCTGAAAAAAGTATTTCTGTGGTTTTGCTGCTGTTGGTTCCAAGACTAGCTAATTACAATTAGTTTGAATAGGCCATCCTGTGCTGCCATTACATCTCTGACTAAAGTTTTTCTAATATCAGAATTAATAACATGTCTAACTTCTGCATGGTGGACTTTTCAACTTTAACAAAACAATATTTTTTTAAATCTTAAATATCTGTTTACTTCAACTGTGTATCAGTATATAAATAACAATAAACAAACATCAGACTTATTTACAAAGTCAGATATGTATCAAAATTATCAATATTTTAAAATATTCATTTTGTGGGTAAGTGTATTCTGTCTGTATGTGGAATAAGTAAATAATCAAATTATCTTCCTATTATATATATTAGATACCATATTTACCCAAATCTAATTCAACTTTAAATTTAAGATGCTCTCCCCCCCCCCAACTAATTAGATTCTATATATAGAATATTTAAAATTGGCTATAATTTTCCATGTATAAAATCTAATTACTGGAGGGTCACCTGAAATTCATCCCCTCACCTCCCCCACTGCTGCAGCAGGGAAAGCAGTGGCAGGGAAGCCGGGTGGTAGAGTAGGTGGTGGGGTAATCAAGTAACATGATCCCTGCCCCTCGCCCCTCCCAATACCTTGTTCCTGCTGCCTCTTCCCCAACAACACTTGCTACTTCAGTGTCCCCCCTACAGTGATCCCCCACCCCCTCCTTTTTGCCCCATGGTGCCCTCTGTGGTGCCTACCACCTCTGCTGCCTACACCCCCAGCACATGCTGCAGTCTGCCTCTGTGATGCCTGTGCCCTTTGGCACCTGCCCCCTCTTGCCACTTGTGCTTCCTTACCACCCCCTACTGCCTGCCCCCTCCCCCACTGTCACTTACCCTCTGTCATAGCTCCTGGGGCACAGAGCATAGGCTGTCTCTGGCCTCTGCCTGGCCACATAGCAGCGATTGCAGAAGTGGCAGTGGTGGGTGCGGGTGGAGGCAGAAGCAGCACAGGGCAGAGGTAGTGTGGGGCAGGTGGCTTCAGTTCCGACTCTGACCCTGAGCCTGGATTGGAGCTGGAGCCGGAGCAGCAGCAGCTGCATCTACCCCCACAATCTCACTATTTGAATTCATGACAAAAGGCTTCTTTCCCCACCTTGAATGGGGAAAAAAACTTTGTCCTGGATTTGAGTAAATACAGTGTATATGTACACGTATGTATGTATACATGTGGGTGTATGTATATGTATACGGGTGTGTGTATGTGTAGTTTGAAATGAGATTTTCATTTTTGAAGTAGTTTGGTATAACCTTGGTTTAAGAAGTTTAGCACTGTTCATTAAGTAAGATACAGTACAAGAAAGCAGGTAGTGAACATTTCTTTAGCAGGAAAATAGATATGAGTCAGCAAATGAGGAAAATAAGGAAGAGGTAACAAGGAAGAGATCTAAGAAGTAACTACATGACTTTTATGTTTTCTAAGCTACTCACAATCTGGTGAATATATGGTAAAGGCAATGTGACCAAACAGTGAAAGGACTGGAAACAGTGCAGCCTTTGTAATATACAGCAATGGAAAGTTATTTCTGAGAAGTCTCTTAGTGCAAGATGCGGCACATGACTTGTGAGTAGGCTTGGCAGAATTCAATTTTTATTTTTTAATAATTTAGATGGATGATATCGTTGTATATTTTTATGCACTTATATCAGTTTTTATTGATTTAAATTTTCAGGATTGTGCAAAATTAGGAGTGTTGGAGGCAGACAATTTATTAATGACAGTATATTATTATTATAGTGCAGTTTAACCACCCGCCACGACAAACATAACTACTTAGGACTGTGGCCAGCCAAACAGCAGAGCTGTCATCCGTCCCAGCTCCATTCATCCACATCTCCCTTCTCCGCTTTGTCACTTGCTCTTCCTTTGTCCCCAGTCCCCTGGGGTTTCTGGGAGTTGCAGTCCAAATTACAGTCAACACGGTTCTCTAGGACTGCTCCCCCTGTCATTGTATACTCCAGTCAAAATTTTTCTTACGTCCCCTTTCCACAAATTTCAGTTATTAACAATGAAAATATTTTTTTGTCGGTCTGTGAGTGTGAGGAGAAATTGACGTTTATCGGTGTTTACCAATAAAAATCGAATCTTACCAATCCAACTTATGAGGAGAGTCTGAGGGAACTAGGCTAATTTAATTTGGAGAAAAGAAGACTCAGAGGTGATTTAATAGCAACCTTCACTTCCCTGAAGCAGGGTTCCAAAGAGAATGGAGTGAGACTGTTCTCAGGAGTGACAGATGACAGAACAAAGAGCCCTATTCTGAAGCTGCAATATCTAAAGTTTAGGTTAGATATTAAGAAAAACTTTCTCATTAGGTGGATAGCGAAGCACTGGAACAGGTTACCCAGAGCGGTGGTGGAATCTCCATCCTTGGAGGTTCTTAAGAACCGGCTGGACAAAGCCTTGGCTGGGATAATCTAGTTGGGGATAGTCTTGCTTTGAGCATGCGGTTGGACTAGAAAAGGGGTGGGCAATTATTTTGGCTCAAGGGCCATTTAACAAGTTTTGGTGAGCTGTCAAGGGCTGCAAGGGTAGCCCTGCCCCTTGACAGGCACCCCGCCCCCTGGTTGCCATCTTGGACTTGAAAATCCTGCTGTCTGCCCCCTGACTTTTGCGATTGGAAGTCCTTCCCCCTGCCCTCAGAAGTACACCTTTTGGCAAGGGCGTTTGCCATCTTGGAACTGAAAAAAAACCCAAATTATATTCTAAAAATCAAACATCTGCTACAACATAAATTAATTTGATTTCAAAAAATATTTTTGTCCTGATTTATATGTATTTGCATAGTGCACATAGAGGTGATTGCAAAAAAAACCTGAAAATGAAATCTTACTTTTATATTTTGTGGGGTGTGGTATGGGTGGATGGGTACATGATTTTGGGGGGGCTATGCGTGTGGGTGTGGATGTGTGTGTGGGGGTGTGGGTGGGTGTGTATGGGGTCTGTGGAGATGTGTGTGTGGATGGGTGTGGGGCTGGTGGTGGGCTGTGAGTTTGTGAGGGGGAGGGTGGCGGGGAGGGTGTGGCATAAGGAGAGTAGTTGCTACTTAAGGGGGTGATCCTCCAAGCGCAAAGAAAGGTAATCCCAATGAGGATCAAAGGGAGCAGGAGAGTACACAAGCCTCCATGGCTCACCAAGAGCATCCGGGTATGTTCCCTTGCTAAAAAGGAGGTGTATACCCAATGGAAGGAAGGGGTCATCACCAGGGATGACTATTCTGCAGTCGCTCGGGGTTGTAGGGGGGCAGTTAGGAAGGCCAAGGCAAAGATGGAATTAGGACTAGCTTCTCAGATTAAGGACAATAAGAAGTCCTTTTTTAAATACATAGGGGGCAAAAAGAAGGTCCTGGGTAATGTGGGGCCTTTGCAGGACGTGTTGGGAAATTTGGTTGTCACACCAGACGACAAAGCTAACATGTTTAACGATTTCTTTGCCTCTGTCTTCCTAAGTAGGGATCAGAACAGCCACCTCCCTGCTGGGGCCCCTCCCGGGCCCCAGGCGAGGCACACCTGGGCCAAAGGTTAGCATGGAACTAGTTAGAGGGCTTCTGGAGGGGCTGGACGTGTTTAAGTCAGCTGGCCTGGACGATCTCCACCCTAGAGTCCTAAAGGAATTGGCCGAGGTCATTGCAGGACCCCTGGCACGGTTCTATGAGCGCTCGTGGTGCTCTGGTGTGGTCCCAGAGGACTAGAAGAGGGCCAGCGTGGTTCCAATCTTCAAAAAGGGGAGGAAGGAGGACCCAGCAAACTATAGGCCAGTCAGTCTTACCTCGATCCTAGGCAAGCTGTTTGAGAAAATTATGCTGGCGCACATCTATGAGGGGCCAGCTGGGGACTGCATGCTTAGGGGCAACCAACACGGGTTCATTAGTGGCAGGTCCTGTCAGACCAACCTGGTGGCCTTCTATGATCAGATTACCAGACCGTTAGATGCAGGGGTAGGAGTGGACATAGTCTTCCTGGACTTTCAGAAGGCCTTTGACACTGTCTCTCACCCCGTTCTCATTAAGAAACTGGGGGACTGTGGTGT
>NW_017728931.1:48773816-48787698 GCF_001723895.1 Crocodylus porosus | reverse complement strand
CACGGTCAGGGTGGCTAGGGTCTGGAACCAACTTCCAAGAGAAGTGGTGCTGGCTCCTACCCTGGGGGTCTTTAAGAGGAGGTTGGATGAACATCTTGCTGATGTCGTTTGACCCCAGTATTGTTTCCTGCCATGGCGGGGCATCGGACTCGATGATCTGCTTAGGTCCCTTCTGACCCTAGAAACTATGAAACTGTGTGGAGGAAGACTGTGGATGTGGTGTGTGAGGGGGTGTGAGTGTGGATGTGTGTATATGGGGGTGTGGGTGCATGTGTATGATGGGGTGTGTGTGTGGGACCCCTACTACAAACATGCTCCCCCACACTTGGCCATCTCCTTCATTGTGCACACCCCCTTCCACCACCAGCAGGTGGCAAAGCCTTGGGGTGCTCATGGCAGGCAGAGACCCCCGATGGTGTGCAGTCCCAGTCAGCCCCTGGACTGCATGTGGCCAGGCAGCTCCATAGAGCCTCTGCCAGCCCAGGCTCTGTATTCTTGGCGCTGTGCCCTGGGCCCCTGACGACCCTGGCCCTGGGGCACCAGTGTGAACCCTGCGCTCCTGCCCGCTCATGGTAGTGGAATGTCATATAACTGTCTTCCTGCTCATGGATACGAAGCAGTAAAGTTGGGCAGATAATGGATTTTCTGATTTGACAGCTGAATCAAAAAATTGGTGGTTGTGGGGAATGGTTCAGGTCAAACTGAAACAGAAATTGCGGGGGGGATAGGGGAGGGGCAGAAGCTGTCCAAAAACAATGGGGTCTCCTCAAATTGATTCATTCAACTTGAAATAAAATGTTTTGTTCGGGTTAAATAACCCTTGGTCTCCCTCCCCATTTTTTCTTGTAGGTCAGTTTTTAAAAGAAAATGCTTTTTCCAAGAGAAATATTTCATTTTAAAAGGATTTAAATGAAGTGGTTTGACACTTGAAAGTTTCCTCTGTGCTTTGCAGGCAAACTCTTATTTTCCATATCCAACCCAAATTTCAAATTTGAGTCAAATTTAACTATATATATATATATATACTGACAAACAGAACACAGAGCAAAAAATGGAGTTTTAAAGAGTATGATTTGGGAATTTCAGTCATAGTGGATTTGGGAATGAGAGTCACACATATATCCAAACTCTATTCCTAAGTGATAGAAAATAATTTGGGGATATTGCTCAACATGATATGACATTAGAAATTCTGTGATTATTGAGGGGTGGAACATTGGGATAATGGCATATCTACTTTGTGTTATTGCAGCCTTTTAAAAAAAGTAAATATTTCCCTACTAACTGTAATTTTATTAAACCTTTCTATTCTTGACTGTCTTTCCAGATCAGGGCTTCATCCTGGCAAGCATCCCTACCCGTAACAACATATTAAGCATAAGATCATCTTTTAAGTATGGGTTTAAGTTCCCCTGAAGTTAATGGGACTTGAAGTCAGTATGACTTCAGTATGTGTGTAGAGCTAAATGCCTGATTATGTGCTTTCTTGACTTGGAACCTCAGTCTGTGTAATAAACTTCTGCATCGTGTTATTGATATAAAACAAAATGCTAACTCTGCTCTAATACATAAATCATCCCTTTCTGCCCTGCAGATGGAAAGCCGGTTTCATTGTCTCCGCTCGAGTCCCAACCCCATAGTCCTCGTTACACGGCCTCGAGCCAGCGGGAGCGGGAGAGCTTGGAAGTACGCATGCGGGAAGTGGAGGAGGAGAACCGAGCACTTCGCAAACAGCTCAGCTTGGCACAGAGTCGGAGCCCATCACATCGTCGTGGGAATCACTCAAAAACCTACTCCATGGAGGAAGGGACTGGTGACAGTGAAAGCCTGCGGGCTGGCATCGTGGCAGGAAACAGCTCTGAGTGTGGGCAGCAGCCAGCAGTGGAAAAGTGTGAGGTAAAGCCAACCAAAATGTCTTACCCACAGCAAAAGCATGGTGGCCAGGATTGGCTTACCCAGAGCCTTTGCTGGTTAAAAAAAAAAAAAAAAAGTGCAATTCTCTTAAAGGAACATGTACGCTAATTTTAAATAGCTTTAAAGTAATCCTTGTTTTTATCCCCCTTTTGATATGCTTGGAATTAATTTTTTTTTGTGGGGTAAATGTCAGTTGTTATTTGACTGGGAGCTGTCCAACTTCTGAGTCACCTCTAGGTACTCCGTTTCTTCTCCCATGCAGGCAACGCAGCCCCCTCCTGCTATGCTGCCCTCTCCTGAAGATCCCAGGCCCCACAGCAGCAGGAGCCTGTGGGTTGCTTGCTAAGCCCTCATGAGCTGGATGCAGCCTGTAGGCTACCAGCTGGACAGCTCCAATTAGACTGATGGTGGTGTTACAGGTTACATTTAAACAATTGTAAAGGTATCAATATCTTAAAATTACTCCACTTCAGGGGAGAATTATCTTTGAGCCCTTCTACCCAGTGCAAGATAGGGTATTGTTATTATGCTTCATGGAGATAAAGCAACAAATCTTCAGTCATTCAGCATCCCAGGATGCACAGCTCCCCGCCCCCTACCCTCAACAAACTTTCCATCTTCCCAAGTGCTACTGCCTAGGGGATGGTGTTGGCTCCAAGCTGGCACCCCCACTCACCGCCAGTGTATGAGCCCAGCTCACATGAAACATGCTACCAGCTGCAAGGACCCTGGGGGATCCAAACCAGGCATGGGGACCTCTTCTCAGAGGATTAAGCCTTTGCTCCATATCTAGTCAGCTCTCCCCTAGCCAGGAGAATCTGGGGGAAGGTGAAGAAGCCATGGTCGTTTCCCCCCCCCCCGCCCTTTCACCTCTCCAGCCTCTTGTTCCTGGTGAGGAAGGGAAATTGGGGCAGGGAAGGACTGCTTAGCATGGCAAGAGCATGGGATCCAGGGAGGCATGCTTTCCCGGGTTCCGTGTTGTCACTACAGTTAATCCCCAGTGGCTTCTCACTGGGAGTGGAGCCACCAGCCAGTGAGAGCATGGAGGTCAGGAAGGCATGCTTTCCTGGGCTCCAGGCTTTTGCTGCACTTAACCCCCTGGGCCTGCTCCCAGAGGAGGGATAGAGTATTTTCTGTTAGTAGAGTGCCAAATATCTAATTCAGAACCACATGCTCTATATTATTCACCCATAAATTTGCATCCACAAAATGTACAGCTAGATTGTGCTTATGTTCAAAATGTGGCAATCTGAACTGAGGAAGGTGTCAAAAATAGACCTCCCCAGCTCAAGAAATTGATATTTTTGATGTGATACCTATTAGCCATTTTTTATCTTATTTTTCCTTAACAGAAAGATATAAGTTGAGAAAATAGCATTGAGGAATTAAAAATAGGTCTAATTATCTCTTCAAATTAAATTAGACCTGCTCTCAATTCAGTTGACATATGTGATATATCCCTTTAAAGTAAAATATAGTTTTCCAGTGCTGGGTTTTTTTCTGGTTAGCTGAGTCCTAGTTCTAGGGTATTCAATGTGCCAACCAATTTAGGGCAAGAAAATAGCTGCTGAAAAGGAGAATAGTTTAAGTGGCCTTCCAGATTATAATGTCTTTTACCAATATATTTGCTTGCTCAGTGAGGTTTAGCATCTTGCTGGAGGCAATGGTTATATAAAACACACAACCTTGCTGTGTTTGTCATGCCCATATCTCACCACACACTATTTTGATAATGAAATAGCTTTTCCTTTCTCATTGTAAGGAATTCACATAGTGATTCAGTGAGAGCAATGGAAGTTTAATTTTAACTTCCTTATTATCAGATTTGCCAGGAGGGCTCATCATTTATCCTATTACTGTAGATGCCAGTTCTGTGTTTGCCTGTAAGGGCAATATTTTTTTTTCTGAGCCTGCACCTGCGCGTGCACACACACGCACGCACACACACACACCCAGAGTTTTCCACAGTTTGGACAGTCTCTCCTTATGTTTCTCTTTTTATGTTGCTGGTGTAAAGGCACAGAGAAAGGACAAACATCTTGGGAATATATACAAAAGAATGAGGCAAATTTATGGCCCTGTGAGAGGTTAAAAGTGCTAGGACTCAATTGTTGATCATAGTCACGAAATTACAGTTTTAGTGATGATGAAATATTTGAAAATGCAATTAAATTTGATTTATATTAAATCCCAGATAGCATATGAGCTACGTGATGATATTTATTTGATCATAGTTAATATTTTGTGACGATGCTAACATATTCCAGACCAGATACCAGTTTACGTTAGGCCCTATTACAACTGTTCAGTTGATAATGTAAGCTTGTGTGTTGGACTTGAAGGGTATACTGGAAAGGCAAGCTCAGCAGTTTATGGAGATAAACAGAGCTCTGTGACTGGTGGTTGTGATGACATCAGGGCATCTCTCCATTCTTTGCTATTACAGACTGGGAGGCAGAGAATGTTTCCCCACATATCAATGCTGGTGTAATCAGCCTTTATGCTACTGTAAGAAAGGACTGGATAGACAGCTTAATTTATCCCAGTCAGGTATGGAATTACTATGGGGGAAATGGAAGTAAACCTCCTCCAATGTAAGCTCCACTAGTGTATATGTTGGCTATTAGGGCTGTGTGAAGCTTCAGTCCCTGATTCGATTTGGCAGAGACTTGGCCTGATTTGGTGGCTGAATCTCCAAATCTGAATCAAATCGGAGGACCCTTTAATCTCTCCAAATCGAATCAGAACCCTCCAAATCGATTTGGAGAGGTTTGGAAAGATTCAGATATAGATGCAGCTTTAAATGTTTTTTCTACATACCTGAAAATAGCAGGCAGCTCATGAATGCTGTAGGGTCTGCTGGCTTCACTGTGCCCCTCTCTGCCCCCCACCCCCCAACTTGTTGCTTAAGCAGAAATCCCTTCCTCCTCTCTACCACAGCAGGGACTATAGCCAGCATGTGGTATGCTAGCTAATGACAAGAGGTGTCTGTGTGTCTCTCTCCAATTTCACTGGGATAGGCAATCAGAACAGTGACTGCTTAGGGCTTTGGTAGCTAATCAGCAGGTCAACAGATAAGTGTTTAAGAAGCCTGAAGTAATGTGGAGAGAGGCTATTGTTTTGCTAATTGGGTGATAAAGACTGTTATCAGCCCCCTGGCTGGCTTGCTCACCTGTCAGTTTGCTGCAGACAGTATGATGATGCAGGAAGGGAGATTGAAAAGCTCCGTATCATCAACAGATGCATATACTGCATACCCCCCCTTGCCTCAGTGCTAGCCCAGGACTGGGGGCTGGCAACACTCCTGCCCCGTCAGCAGCCAGCAGGAAAAAGCCTGCGCCCGTGTTGGCAGACCTCTCTAATGAGAGAGTCCTGCTGGGGCTTGGCCACTTCCCTCACAGCTCAGCTCCCTGCTGTAGTGCCTCCTGCCTTCTAGCTTGAGCCACTGCAGGCACATGCCTGAATTTCCTCAGTCCAGAGAAAATGTCTGTCCAGTTTCAAACCAGTTCAGCCTAGCCAGGTTAGATTAATCTGCAATGATTGAATCAATTCAGGCTCAGGCTTTTTGAATGTGTGTCCCTAGCTTAGGAGAAACAGTTTGATTAATTTACACAGGATTTTTGTTTGCTTGTATGTGTAAGTAAAACAAAAAATGCCTATGCTGAAGAAATGAATTACATCTTATTCTGAAAGTAGGTCTATAGTCATTTTAATCTCCTGGTGGAGTGAGCTCCATTATCTAAATGCAGTTCTCTTGAAAGGTCTCTGTTTAGCACTCATGGACACATCGCAGCTTGGTAAGTAGATTTATTATTCCCAGGGAATAGAGTGATATGGGAATTCATGGCTATAGACAGAGAACTCTCATCTAGACCAGTCTCACAAAGGGTTCTGAATAGCCAAACAAAGGATTAGAATGGGACCTGGGGTCCAGGGGAGAGAGCAGACCTGAGAGTGCATTGTTCACAGTGACCTAATTTACTAAGCAGGCTCATAGGATGGCATACAGTCTTGTAACCAGCTGGAAATGGGCGTTCAGTAGCAATGAGGAATTCTAAAGGATTCCAAAGCTGCTCACCAATTTAGTAATCAGAGAGCAAATGCCCTTGATAACGTGGAATATTACAGAGGAGGTGAGATCTTTGAAGTGCTTCCTGCTTCCTACCAGTATCGCCCCCATTGGCAGGGGATTTGGCTCTAGCTGGTTTCTCTTCATCCAAGTGCTGAATTTGGACAGGCACAGAGAAATCTGGGAGATAGTGCAGTTTATATTTTAATCTCAAACAGATACAGAATAGCTGATTTCCTGCAGAGTCTGCTGCCTTTGCTGCCTTTCTAGTTTTCCCACTGGTTTTATATGGAAGTTAAAAGGTACGGGGAGATGACTGAGCCTTGTTGCACTCTGCCAGAGAAGGCTTTAGAAATGGAGAACCAATCCCCTGTAGTAACTCTCCATAATATCCTAGGAAGCAATAGTATCAAAAGCTGTGGGAGGGTCTAGCAGGAGGCACGTGCACTCTCTTGTCTATCAGCAGAAGGAACTCATTCACCAGAGCAAAAAGTGCTGTCTCTATTGTGCCCTGGTTTGAATGGGGATGTAGGAGGCTGGTAGATGGTGAATGGCATCAGAAACAATATTTTTCTAGCTTTTGACTATCTGGATTAGGGAAGGTAGGTTAGACAGTATGGAGGTTCATGCTAGAAAAGTGTAGAAACTCTTTTTCTAGGGCCAGGACAGATCAGGCAGAACCATTCTTAAAAGCAGTATTCCACATACAACCAGGCTAGAATGATGATACCTGGTCTACGATCACCAGATAAACACTGTTTAAACTGTGTGTAAAATTAGTCGGCTAGTATGATTTAGTTGACAGTTAAGGCACAGGCCTTAGATCTTTATAAAGCCTGAAACAGATTGGGAAACAGCCAGGCAGGAGACTAATAAGAGGAGTGCAGTCAGTGCTGTGCAGGAATCCAAACCTATGCATATAGTTTAAATTGGTGGCAGTCTTGCATCCAAACTTCTTTACTCTGGTTACGGCATAAGCATAATGAAAGGTCTGATCCTAAGAAATGCTGCATACCCCCAATTCCCACTGACTTCAGTATGAATTTAAAGCTTCGAGGACTTTAACAGCATCATTCCCCAAGTCTGCCATAATAAAGATCATCTGTCTTATACCTAATGTGGTGGGCAGCCCACAACCTGCCTTTAATTCCAGATTTGTTCTCAGTCTTGTGGGCTCTCTGTTGAAAATAAGAGCTGTGTCCCTGAGAAACCAGCTGACCAAGCCTCAGTTGGATACCAGCTAAGTTTGTATGCAAGTTCACAGGTGTTCCATCTTTCACAGCTTCGTTCTGGTCAGCAGGGTGAGCCCTTCCTCCTTTCTGTATTGATTAAGCAAAAGGGGGAAAAAGGGGGCGTGGGTAGGATGAAGGCTAAAGTCAACATCTGCAAGAATTAATTTCCCAGAGCAACCTGAGTGGCATGTTCTGAAATCATTCCAGAGGAGGGGAACTGAATAGCAATGTCCAAGTTCATTTATTTATTATATTAGATTTATATGCCACCCTCCCCAGAAAAGGCTGAAAGCTGCTCACAGAAAAAACAAGATAAATTACAAAAGCGGATAAAATATTAAAATAGAACAGCATGTAATAAATGACAGATTCCTCAAGCAGTGCCCTAGAATTTAACCTTGCCTGCTAAAAGCGTGTCAAAATAAAAAGGTCTTGTAACACTTCCTGAAGGTGTCTGGGCTTGGGCTCTGATGGGCTGTAGTGGGGAGAGACTTCCAGAACTGAGGTGTGACTGCTGAGAATGACCTCCCACATATTTTCACCAAATGAATTGATGCTCATATGGGACTTGCAGGAGGTTGCTCTTGGCTTGCTTTAAGCATCGCAGTAGAACGTACAATAAGTTACCAGTAGTGAACAATTATTATATGCATGATGGGAACCAGTAGCACCTCTTTTCACTCTTTTCTAATCTTTCTTGAAGAACTTGCTGAACCTCTGCTTCAGATTAAAAAGAAGGTGGGAAGAGGCTGTACAACTTTTATCCTGCTCACTACCCTGCTCTATTCTGGCTCCTTCTCTGTTCAAAAGCTAAATATATATTTAGTTTTTAAATAGTATGAAACCCCTGAGAACATATCTATTAACCAACTTGCATTTATAACCCTCTATATAGAAGTTTTAAGTAGTATCTGAAATACATTTGTATGTTTGTATGCTGGAAATAATATGCACTGGTAGTATGTGTGTGTGTGTTGTGTGTATGTGAGTATATGCACACACATACTCAAGTAATAAATGCAGTTCCTTTCAGATATCAGATGCAGTTTCAGCACAGTAATGACTTTGGAATGATGATGGTGTTATAACTCAATTAAGATGTTTTTAACAAACTGCCTGGAGTGGGCTGCAAACAGCTGCCAACCGCCCACTCCAATCTCTAATCATTGCCACACTAAATAATAGCACTGTCATGTATGTTTTCTCTTTACTGAATGATAGAGCACAAGGAAAGGGCTTTATCTTTGTTCTTTTGTTTCTTTTCTCCCACAGACCATCCATGTTGCCATTGTTTGTGCTGGGTACAACGCTAGTCGGGATGTTGTCACACTCGTCAAATCAGTCTTATTTCACAGGTAAAAATGGTTATCCTTTGTATGGTGTGTACCTGAATTTAATATAGTAAGGTCTTGCCTCTTTTAAACTCTTACTTTAGAGAGTCAGGTCTCTTTCCCAGGCTACAGAAAATAATGGATATCTTTGGAAGGAAAAAAGGATGACTGCCCAACAGTATTCCAAACAGAGTCTCCAACTCTACCTCAGTGAGACTCATCTAGGAGGCTCCTGGGATGTGTGGTGCAGTTGTTAGACAGCTTTTATTATGGGAGCAAGGGCTATTTCTTGCTGATCATGCATAAGTGCTGTAAAATAATAACATAATAATAATAATAATGTTTGTTAAGCTCAGGCTTATTAACAGTTTATGGCATAGCAGTAGTAAGGAATTTGAGATATACCGGGTATTCTGCTATCCCAGCCTTCAGTTTACACTCTGATTTTGCTGGAGACATCTTTACCATAAGTAATGTGTTTGCCAAGGCTCAGATTCTGAAGCCTCCTGGCTTCAGTGGAATTGTTTGCAAGTCTCCACCAGAGGGTTTCACTGTCTGGCCCGAACACATTTAACACAGTTATATCTAGAGAGCTGATAATTTTGAAAGGCAAGGAAGACAGAATATCCAGTTGTGATGGCCAGAGGTACTTCCAGAAAATTGAAGTGGTGTGCAATGATGTATGCTAACTTCATGTCAGTTGTTCAGCTTGGTAAGGGGCAAAAAAGGAGATTTTTACTTGTGGGAGAATTAGATAGAAATGAAGTTGGAAACGGACAGAGAGAAAGAAATCAGCCCTTCTGACTAAGGCAGGGTAGACAGACCAATGAAGTGTGCTTAGAGAACATTTTGCAAGGGATGCAAGTTCCATACTCCTCTGTTGGGAAAATTATCTGACAGTAGGAGTGTCCTTTTGAAGTCAGCAGACATAATTCTTACAGCTTGGACAGTCAGAACAGTGGTGTTTTATTCTCACCTGCATTTATTTGCATGGGTTAAAATGACTGTACAGGGGGCAAGATAATAAAATCAGGACAGCAAGACAATTTTTGTGGAGTATTAAGTGTGAGTCAAGTATTGGAATCTAGCTTGAAATATGGCCACAGTAGCTAAGGCATAAACTAGAAGAAACTTGGGACATGTCAACATGCAGAGCTGAACTGGATTAACATGAGGTATGATTTTTTTTAGACCAATTTAATTAAACTGATACAGAAAGCTGTGGGGATGTTATGGTAGTGAGAGAGTGATGTTTTATCCATGATGGTCCAGGAATTATGTGACAGGCAAGGATTTTGGTGGGCGATATCTTTTATTGGACCAAGTGCATGGCTGGGATAAAGTGCAGATATTATTTCATTTTAAATCAGGCTTATTGCAGGCATACAATCTTAAGTATTAGATGAGAGACAACAGAGCTATACAGAGAAACAGCTAGGGAGTTCAAAGAGACATTATTGGCCAGTATGATAGTCATGAGTTTCCCAGGGTGGATTGATCTTATTACTTTTACATTTTTAGAATCGTAGAAAATGGTGAATGATATCATGCTTATTTACTAGATAATTAATTCCTTGCTCATGATTTGCCAAGCAGCTGCATTTAGATGCTAACTGGAATTTAATTAAACACACAAAACTGCAAATAAAAATATTTTTATTAATTAAAGCAACCCTGACTATTGTGGGATCATATGAAAGTCAGGCTGGAAGGGACCTCACAGTATATTTTGGATATATTAACTGCTTTTACCAAAGCATGTTTTACATTTGCAAGTGATTTACAGAACAGCAGGATTGACTGTAGTTGGTGAATTTACACTGATAATTTCCAATTAGCCTGGGAACATTTTAATTTATGCCTAAGTGAAAGTGACTGGAACTGAAGTTCCTACTTACCTGAGAGGGCAGACATGTGACACATTTACTACCTAGTAATTTGGCTTTACCACATAGTAAAAGTGGATTGGGATACTCCATACGTACTGTGTAGGAAATCACTGAAATCAAGAATAAAGTTATCACATGAAAAATGTTTAGTAACTTTACTATCTAGGGGTTTGCTATACAGAATATGTCATGTGTCCATACCGCAAGTCAATTTTATGCCAAAGTAGCAGTTTGCTCAATAAACACTGGCTCCTCCACCATCTGGGGGCTAGGCACTATAACAGAATAAGTCATATTGCAGACAGGAAGTTTGGGAAAGCTGACTGTGTGTTTGCTGCTCACTATAGTAAATTTACTATAGAGTAAAACCTGGAGTATGTTACTTTAGTATCAGGTTTCTAAAATCTGTTGCAACTTTCAGGTTAGAGGAAACTGTAGCAGAATGAGACCATCCAGGCAGGCACAGTAGAGGATCCTGATGATATATCAGGATTGCCTAGAGTCAGAGATGGTCTCTCAAAGTCTGTGATGACTGCCAGCCTCTTTAGCCAATAGCATATTCTTTCGACCCCTTCTTCTCTAGCTCTCTGGACAAGCCCTTAACATGGTAATGACTTCCTGGGCACATCTACACATGCATTTGCTCTGGGGTGCGTTTACTCTAGAGTAAACCAGGGATGGGCAGGGAGCATGGGGCTGAGAAATAGCTATCTCCTTGCGGGGACTGGGAGATTGCAATGTCACTGGAGCCTAGAGGGGGACAGTGTCCCCCTGCCCTGGCAGCAAGGATCTCCTGGCCCCAGCTTCCCAATCAGGGTCAGGGGACTTGGAAAGCGCTGCAGGGGAGGGCAGGTCCCAGCCCCTCTTGCAGCTCTTTCCACGCCCCACACCTTGATCACCTGATCAGGGCATGGGCCTGGGAGCTGCCCCTGACTGGGGACAGTTCCTAGCCCCCACTTAACCATTGTGGGGTAGGGGCTGGGAGCCTATTCCCAGCCCCCGCTACAGGATTGCAGAGCTACAGCTGGGAACAATCTCCCTGAGACTGGGGAGCAGAGGCTGGGAGCTCCCTGCTGCCAGGGCATGGGGACATTGTCCCTGCCTAGACTCTAGTGCCCGGGCAGGGGGCAATTTACCACCTCGTGCTGCCCTGCTGACCAGTAGAAAGTTTGCTCCCAGTCAAATGTACTGCACTGTTATTAATCTTGAGTAAATTTGCTACTTGCTTTTGCTTGTAGCAAATTTATTCATGACTGGAGCCAGTTACTGTGCAATAAGTGTCTGCATGTGTAGACATGGATGCTTAGTGCACAGTAATTGGCTCTACTGTGCAGTAAAGCATCTCATGTAGATATGCCTACTGTGCCATATTTGTAAAACCAGTACTGAAAAATTAGAAGTTTTCCATTATTCTTTATATAAAAAAAGTACATGGCCTGCAATTAAAATTTTGGATAAAAGGCTGGATTCAGCATTTCTGTTTCTCATTTAAATGTTTTAAGAGATTCTAATATATTTAGAGGGGTTTTGCAATCAATTTTGAACAACCCTGATTTTTGGTGCAGGGGTTGTTCTGTAGACTTCGCAACGAAGGAGACTTCTAAATTCTAACACTCTGTATGACTCTGTGCTTAGACAATGCCTTGATAAATACTATTTTTAGAGTTTCAGAGGGAAACTAGAGATTCTCAGGAGTGTATTCTCTGACATCCGTAAAGCAATGATGGTTGATACTATGGAAGGCATGACAGGGATAAATCACCCTTGATACACTGTTCACTCCACTTCTGCCACTGTTAGAGACAAGATGCAGGCCTAGGTAGTCCATTGATCTGACCCAATATGGCACTTCTTATGTGCTTATATTCACGGCATGAAATAGAAACTTTCCTTATTAATAAATCATCTTTGAAGGATTTGACAGAAGCAATCAGTTCATAGAACTGTTCTACCAAGATGAGCACGATAAAGGAACGTGTCAGAAAGAACAGCAATAAAAAGAGCCTCGATCAAGTTTTAAGATATACTTTTAAAATTTAAACATATATTAATGTTAAAATCTATCCCTTCTTTATTAAAACTTTAAAATATTTAACATAAACTGAGTTTTCATTGTATTGATCATGCGCTTTTATGCCTAGGATTTTCTTTTTAACGACTTTTTTTGGAGACATAAAATATTTAGGTTGAAGTGATTGTTTCTTCCCAGAGATCAAC
The DNA here is from genome assembly GCF_001723895.1 of Crocodylus porosus. Lineage (NCBI taxonomy): Eukaryota > Metazoa > Chordata > Crocodylia > Crocodylidae > Crocodylus > Crocodylus porosus. The sequence continues at coordinate 48,775,046 of NW_017728931.1, read as the reverse complement.
TACTTTATCCCTTCATCTTTTAGCCTTTTTCTCCATTTTTGAAGGCTCCACATTACTTCATTCGTGGTTCCTGCTGCTCTACAACCAATAGGCACGTTACTGCCTAAAGATTGTGCATGTTTCCTTTCATTTTACTTAAAGAAAACAAGTTCTTTTTTTCTTACTTTTAATGAGGGACAACAACGTTGTAAATACTTCTCACCATGAATAGTTTGGGAAGTGTATTTACATTCTTTTAAAAAAAAAAAGGAAAAAAAAATACCAATATGGGCATTTCTGAGCCTCCTGGAATTTATTTCCCTCTAGGGTGTGATTGTCCTTTAAGTCTACCAATACAGCCTCTCTCAAGGTTTTGCCTTGCTTGGTCAAGCTTAAGTTGGTTTTAGTTAACACATTTATTAAGCCTTACTTAAATCAACCCTCTCCCTACTTTCAATGCAGTATAACATCTTGTTATACTGAAATGCAAATCAGGACAAATCTAAACCAGCCTTGCGGAATAACTAGAAGCTAATATTGTGGGGGTGGGGGGGAGAAACAGTGTGCGGGGGAAGGGAAGAAATGTCTGCATAATTCTTTCCTATCTTCCTGAAAAAGCAAGAGGGGATCTGGCACTGTAAACAACCACTGACTCCAGACCAGTGTCTTAGCAACACTTCCTCCTTGTATCACTTTTTTTCAGAGGGGCAGGTAAGGTAGGGTTACCATACCTCTGGATTTTCCTGGACATCTCCTCTTTTTGGGGTCCCCCCATCTCCATCTGGATGGGGTTTTTTTAAAAAAACATTTTGCTGTGCTCAGCATCAGAAGTTTTTCCTGGCACTTTGCAGCTTGCCCTAGCAAGGAGCTGCTTAGGGCTGGGGAGGGTAATTGGAGGCGAGGGGCATCACATGCTCTGCATGTGCACATGCAGACGGCTGGCATGCAGCCAGGCAGGGTGGTGAGAGCAGCCCTGACAGCTGCATGCAGGTAAATCTGTGGGGTAGGGACAGGGTGGGGGGCTTAAAAGGCCAGGGATTGGGGATTGAAGGACACTAGCCTGGTCTGGGGGGCAGGGTTAAGAGTGAGGGACAGCAGCAGGGCTGGGGGTGCTTGTGATTTCGGAGTGAGGGGCAGGGCACAGCATGGACATATCACTGCTTCCCCCCCACATCATATTACCACCCCCCCCCCGACAAGTGTCCTCTTTTTTAAAACTGGAAATATGGTAACCCTGGTAAGGAGAAAGTA
>NW_017728931.1:48761921-48773716 GCF_001723895.1 Crocodylus porosus | reverse complement strand
AAAAAAAAAAAAAAGAAATCTTATCAGATATTTTTAGCTGAAAATTGGTTTGAACTTAAAATGAGGTTCTTGAATTGTGTTCTTTGTCCAAACGATGCCATCTGGAAAAAATGGCATGCATTTTAGAGGTTAGGGAGATAGAAAAAAAGGCTTCTTGTTCCTTATAAGAGCTGTTTAACTGGATAAAAAACTTGATTCAGGTCTTACTGGTTCATTATGAGGAGTCAGGTGGGAACAGCTGATTGGTTTAGAAAGTAAGTACATTTCGTGTTAGCTCTTGCTTTAAAGTCTTACTGAAGGGTCACAAGTGAAAATTGACTTGGAGGTGTCTCTTCCTAATCCCTATATGTGCACTACATTATTTAGCATGGTTGGCAGTATCTTGTTGGGGGACTTGAATAGCCAGGGGTGATACAGGTCAGAGATTAGTTGCATAGAGGGCTCTGTGTGTGTATGGTAGGGCAGAATCTTTCTTGCTCTATATCTGGCTATCAATTGATGTTATTAATGCCTTGCTTTTATGATCTCTATATTCACTCTCACATATATATTTAAAAAGAGTAAAATGTACATGCCTCCAAGCATATTGTCAAAGTCTTTTCTGTAGATGCTTCTGATCATAAATGTTCAGCCAGACCTGATCTAACAGGTGGAGGATTTAACACTGCCAGCAACAAAGAAAAATGGAAAAATTGTGCTGTGTAACTGAAATAATAGATTGCAAGAAAATGGACCTGTTATAATAGACAGACACTGAGTAACTTCCTCTGAGACAGCCTTGCCAATGCACCTCAGCGCTTCCCTATCACCCCTCAAACACATCCTGCTATTTGAGTGATTGGCTTCTTCCAAACAAACACACTCATTGTCTACTCTTCTGCTAGGCTTCATTCAGGGTTCCTTGGAACAGCACTGATTGCAGAGAATTTATCTGGTAGTCATGCAGATGTCACCATGCTTTTATTGGCATTTCATTGTGATTTAGCAATTAAAGGGTGCTTCAGCTGGAATGTCACTGTATTTTTATACAATAGAGGTCCCTAGACTGTCCTATACAGTCTGTGGCAAATTTCTGAGAAAAGAACATCGTGTCAGTTTAATCACCTTCCCTCCTTTGCATTTACATATTTATTATGCCCCTACCTTTGTGCTGGAGTGCAGTAAAGAAAGACAAAAGACGGCAGGAATGCTGGGTCATTAGGAATGAAGTCTACAGGAGTTTCTAAAGATGGAGTGTACTATCGCTTTTCCCCATTTGTGAAGGTGGAGAAAATCTGGTATACGGAGTATGTTAGCTCTCCCCAGCTCTTCCTCTGCCAGCTACAAACACTGAGTTTGTGATTCTAGTTATACCATGGAGCTCATGAGACAGAGACAAAGCAACGTGTCCAAGCCATTTGAGAGACTGTTCTTGTATACAGGCCCCAGGGAGTAGGAAGAAGACTATGAGGAGGAAGAAAAGGAGGTGTATGGTTTAGTGAGGTTAGAGTCTTCCTTACTTGAACACACCAGTGGCTCAACACTGTACTTCATTCCCATATGAAATTTTGGTCCTGGTTTTGTCTTAGAAAGCATATGCTCCTGTCACACAATTGCAACAGCTTTTAACACAGTTTGACATAATTGACAGTCTGTTCTCAGGGGAGACTCACCAGAACTGAAATAGCAGTTTTCAGACTGATAAATATGCATTGACAGTGCTGCGTGGGGGAAGCTTTTAGAGTCAGTCTTTCATTCTGGCTTGTAACATTCCTGCTCTCCAGTCATGGACATCTGAATCCTTAGTTATTCCAGTTTTTATAAAAGTGTTGTGATGTCGATGGGCCTTTGTACATGCCACAAAAGTGGCTTAAATGCTCTTTTGCTCCACTTTAATGGCATTGCTGTTTGCACGTTCAGTGGTATAGTCTGCTTTAATGGTGTTGCTGTTTGCATGCTCAGCGGCATATTCCGCTTTAAATGACTGTGGTACATAGCAAGATAAAACACCCCTGAGATGTTTTAGTTTACTACCTAACAAAGAAAGTGTGTTTGTGTGGGGTGTGTGTGTTCTGGACCGAAGAGGCAATTAAGGATGGGGGTTTAGTTCGGTTTAATTCCCCCTTAATTGAAGCAGTGTTTTTAAAAACCCACTGTTTCAGTTTAGGGAGAACTAAACCGAATAAGTCCCCATGGCATGTACAAGCAGCTGATAAGTTTCCAGAGAGGGCCAGGTTGAGACTACAAATCTTATTTCATTTGTGATCTAAATAAAGCTTTAAACATAGTTTTACCAGGGCAAAAGAATAAACACTAAGTAATTACAAGTGTCTGATGGGTTGGCTAAGTCAGTGGGAAATTTTTTTGAAAGTACCTAAATTTATGTTTTCTAATGTGATATAAAGGATCCTGGATTCAGTTGACTTTCAAGACAAGTTAGTTATGCATCTCTTTTTTGGCCCAAGTTACTTGAAAATGGGAGTTAGGCTTCAGAATTACTTAGGCTTTTAATTTTTTTCCCCCCAATATGTCTAACATTATTATGTTGTGGCATTCCTCACAAATACTGTAAAAAATTCATGCCACTACTCTGTGTTGCTAAGTTCCACCTCCAGCCCCCATAGGTTTGCATTACCTGGAGTACTTTTAAATATTTCTTCTCTAGATCTTTCACAAGTTGTGTGTTCTTTCTCTAAAAGGGTACCAAACGCATTGTTGCCTGAATGAGCAAATGTAGGCCTCAATCCTGCAAACATCTAGTAATAAACTTTTTAAGTCGCTCCAGTAACTTTAATAACACGATTAACAAGCTTAAAACTGAACAGAGGCACAAATGTTTGCAGTAATTGAACATTCTTAACCCAAACAGAATGGACATAAACCAAGATCAATTATATAATGTGAGTAACATCTAATTTCTGAATAGAAGACACAAGTCAATACTGGATGGTAATTAAATGTTGTGTCAAGTCATGTCTGTATCCCAGGGAGACCATTTTGCTGTAATGGATTTAATTTAGGAGTCCAAGACCTCTGTCATTGTTTTATCTCCTTAAACTTGTCAGTCTATTTTAATCGGAAATTCTTTCCTCAAAAAATTGAATATGGTACCTGTTCTTTCCATTAGATACATCTGTAATAGTTCATCTTCTTTTGCTTTGCTTTCATCCATAACAATATAGAATTAAGGGAGAAAATAGGGGTTTTTTCCTCCCCCTCAGTGAAATAGGTTATCTGTACACACTTCACTTAATTTCCAAAGTTTTTTTATGTCAGCACAAAACAAGAAGATATGAGAGGGGGTGGTTCATTCCACCTTATGATCTCTCCAAAAGTTTGGGGAGCAGGTAGTTTTTAATCAATACTCTACGTGTAGGGTTAAGAAAAATCTTCAATGATTTTTCCACTGAAGTTCTCTCCGTGTGAGAGATGGTTTGTCATATGGTCACTGAAACAGATTTTTCCCCAGCTGTCTGTTATAATTTCTTTTTGAAGTTTTTGTATCCATTTGTTATAGATATAAAAAGTATTACCTTGTTGTGTTTCTCTTAATAAAGTATAGCTTTTGGAAATAAACCCCCTGGGCTACTGACCTTTATGTACTTTTAGAAAATACTTTTTTTTTCAGCTGTGGAGGGAGAGAGGATCATGCAACCAAGCAGCTGTTTTAGACTTGCTAACAATTGAGCTACCTATTAGTACAGAAAAAAAGGACAGCAGTGAAACTTGTCTGCCCGTTTCTTTTTTTCTATTACACATTTTTATATTTAACTCTGTGACAGTGGCTACTTCAAAGAAAATGGACCAAAACTTCATCTGGATTTTGAGGAAGATGATTTTTTTCCCCAGGATAGATATGCTTCTTAGATGTTGTTTATGCTATCAAATCGGGGTGGGGGGGGTGTATTTTTAAATCCCTTTCCTCAAAAGCCAAATAAAGAAAGTTTTGGGCCAAAATTTTCTAACACAGGTGCTTAAAATTAACCTTAAGTCTATATTTAGCAACCTGAATGAATTCTCTGGTTTCCAGAATTGCTCAGCCCCTTAAGGTCCACTGAAGTAAATAGGCAATCAAGAATTTTAAAAATCAAGCCATGGGTTTAGGAGCCTATCTTTAGGCACCCATTCTGTAAAAATAAATTTTAAAAACTCCTGGTGTTCAAATTTCCCATTCCAGAAAAAATAATTCCTTAGTATACTCTTGGTCTGCTCAAATGTTAGAGGCCCCTTCTGTATGGAATCTACTCTAAGCAGTGTTTAAACTGTGTGCAAAAAATAGTCAGTTATATGATTTGATTGACTGTTAAGATAGGGCCTTAGACCTCTATAAAACCTGTAACAAACTGGCACAGCCAGACAGGAGGCTAGCCTGACTGGTACACCCCAGGCCTAGGCAGCACCTCTGCCCTCCCAGACCAGCCAGCTCCCCTCTTCCACCTGGAATTACTTGCCTCCAGCTGTCTGCACAAATGTTTGCACATGGTGGAACCTGACTCAAGTTTATGTGGCTTAAAGTAAGCCACCTAACTTGCTAACTTGAGACAGGTCTTCTGAGTTCTTGTTTCCACCTCCAGAAAGCTTTATCCTGCATCGTTTGAGGAACAAAGGGCTAGAAGTGACTTCCTGCATCACTTCACTCCATCCCCTGCTGTTGTAGGCAACCACATTGTATGAAACCTTTCATAAAGCAAGCGAATTCTGTTTTATTAAGTAGCTAAATACTTTTTGTCCCTACTGATTCTATTGGAAGCCTGTTCTAGCATCAACGCTTTGTTGTTATAGGCTAATTTATTCATGGCTGGTTTATACCCATTTATTTTTAACCAGCAACAAAGGAATGTCAGATAAACAGTAAAGGCTTTTGTGTGATTTCAGCATTGCAATAAAGTATTTTGGGTTTTGTTCAATGTCTGATTACATAGTTAAAACCACTTCACAGAAGGTGTGCCATGGTAGCACAGGTTGGCTGTATCTGTGAGCAGCTCACTGGAACCTGTGCTGGTGATATACATTCATGATTGTTAAACCTCCATTTTGCATCTGACACATCCCATCCCTTTAAAGGAATCTTCACCATGATTTAACATCTTGAAAGTGATTTTAAGAATACAGCTATGTCTGTCTTCTTTTACCCAGCAGGAGCTAAACTAAAGAAAATGTCCATATTTCCATTAAAGTTTCAAATGCGTTAAGTCATTAAAAGAAGTATGAAATGCTTGTAGACATCTGAATTTCCTTATATACAAATTAAATGTTTCCTGGTTTGAAAAGAGAGGAAACTAATTTGTTTTTCTCAGTTTTACTCTTTCTCCACCATAACTTGAATGATGTGAATTAATGACTCAAAAAGGTGGGAACATCTTCCTGTTGCTCTTGCTTTACCAAGCAAAATATCACTTCAGAAGTGAAATCAACCTCAAATTTTGTTGGGTAGAAGAACCTATAGAATTCTTATACTTATGGGCGCTCACCTTGAGCTTTTCCCTTGCTGGTCCTCAGATTCACTGATGCTGTACTTTGTTTCCCTTGGCCTTTTCTCTGCCAGTGAAATGTTTTTTTCTAATCTCTGCTACTCTCTTTCCTCTGGCAAGGTGCCTAGTCTCTCTTGCTAGGAAATCTAGATGAGTCATGGTATCTTCCTCTTTTCTCATGCTGGTCGGATGAAGCAGACATAATTGTTTTGGTCCCTTTGGTTTTGTATTGGGATTCTAGTAGCTATTCATCTATTTTCTAGCATTCCCTCTCCCCTCCCCAGGCCAGGGCATGCTAGAGATTAAAAACCCTCTCTGTTCTCGTTGGAGTACTGCCATGGTTTCATTCATTTCATATAAATGAATAAGATTAAGTGAAGCCCTTACCTTATTCCACCACCTTGATTTTCCATTCCTTGATAGGCTTCTTAACTGTACTTCTTATACCTTTTCCTTGAGCATGTGACCCAATTCACTCCCCTACTGAAGTCAAGAGAATGACTTCAGTGGTGCTACATTAGATTCCAGTTGCAGAAAGCTTGTCTTTCTGGCATTGGAAGACTGGCCTAATGTCACCATAATGATCTTCTATTTTTGCTGGGACAAACTATTTTATTATATTCTGCTTGTTTTATACATTCTTGAATGCATATGGTATGATTTTTGTTTTCTTTCTTCCCTAGACACTAATATTTAGGTTCTCTCATTGAACACCATCAAAATAAAAACAACGTGTAGGGAGAGAAATATTTTTCTAGGATGTGGATCAGGGAAGAGGAAACACTTTTGACATTTTCAATGAAACCAAATCAAAATATAATGGAAGCACATTGGCCTAAACTCACATGAGTTTCCCTTGTTCTTGTTTGTGTGGCACAATTTAGTAGTATCAGCTACCTTCCATCTTACCCAGCATCTGAAATTAAATGTTCCTCTGTTGTGGATGAAAAATATCAGTTGACAAGTACACCCATTTACCTTTATAAATTCCACATAAATGAGACTCCATTATGTTTCCCTGGGGATCGAAAGAAGGTTGAGCTGATGCTAAAGGCTAAATGGACCATCTGTCTTCTTACTGACTTTCACACACTCCCATCCCTCTCTGCTGACTGAAGTTGCTAGCGTTTGGATAAATATGCGATACCCCCTCTCACTACAAATCATGACTAAATTCCACTGACAGGTCTCCATGCTCCTACCACAGAAGCTGAATAAAGACCAAGCTGTTGCTTTCTCTCGCCCAAAGAGGGAAGCAAGGAGAGGTGATTTAACCATGGCATTTATAATGTCAGAGCTCCTACTGCAGTAAAAAGGAATTCTGTAAGCTTTATCAGACCTTTGACTCAGGTTAGCTTTGTCTTATCACTCATCCTGGCTTGATATATCAAATCAATATTTGTCTGAACCCAAATCTGACACATTTTAAAGCAAAATATTTCCTTTGAGCCTGGTTTCTTCCAACACTTCCTTCCCCTTAAGGGTAGAGGCAAGAGGGGATTTGCAATTCCCAGTCAATCTATTTACTGAGCCCCTTTATAGTTATAGTTTCAGTAGCTAGGAGGCATTGACTTGGAACAGCCAGCTTGGTTCTCCTAGGATGGCTGGCTATACCCAGTGTTTGCTTTGAATCGCTGGTGTGTGTAAGCTCAATGGTCCTAGAATATCACCTCATTTTTGGGTGATTATTTTTTAACCTCTCCTCTTCCTCCTTTCCCAAGGGCAAATATTCTCATCAGAGAGACAAATAAACCAGGGTGACCCAGAAAACTAAATGCCATCATATTGTCAGGTCAAGTCCCTTACGGGGGATTGTCTTTATAGGCTTTAAAGAATCAAATTGGACTTTATGGCCAGATCCTGTGCTGACGTGCATAAGCATGCTCTGTTGGAATTGATACAACTACATTTATTTATACCAGCTGAGCAACTGGTTCTGTATCTCTATTATGAGTGTTGTTAATTCATTTACTGTTGATTTTTACTGTGATAATGTCTAGGAGCCGCAGTTATGGAACAGTGCTTTGCGATTCTTGCTGTTCCATATTATGTATGCAACAGTAGATGGGGTAAAGTTTGTAAATTCTAATGTCTTTGATTTATAATTTAAACTACAAATGTTTTAACCAGTGTGTATGTCTCCCTTTTGACATCAGGCGAAACCCTCTTCACTTCCACCTCATCGCAGATGCTATTGCGAAACAGATTCTGGCAACCCTCTTCCAAACCTGGATGGTCCCTGCTGTGCGCATAGACTTCTACGATGCAGATGAACTCAAGGTAAAAACAGACCAAACAAATGTGTACTCAAGCTGTTCTGGTTTCCCTTTCTTGTTTTATCTGGTGATTTGGATTTCGCCATATGGATGAAAGAATTTCAGTTTCTCTGAATAGGGTCTTAGCTCAACTTAACCAGAGCTGCTTGCTGTAGTGCACAAATCATTGCAGATACCACATTGCTAGTGCCACATATAGTCCAGAAGCTCTAAAATTCTCCTTGCTGTGCAGAAGATTCCATGCCCTTAAGGATAAATCACATTATTTTCCTGTTAAAAAAAATATATTCCCCTTTCAGGGAAGATACAGTCTTAAACCTCTTATACTGTAAGTACCTATCATTTGGTAGAAGTACTCAGTCTTTCAGGCTTCCAAAGGCATATAGGTAAACCACTGTAAGTACAACACACTGTGCCCCATATCAATATTTGTTTTTAAAGAAAAAAAGTAGCTGCCTTGTTTGGATACCTTTTCTAAAGGATTAATTGAAGCAATGAGGGCTCTATAAAAAGCATTGCTCACTCCTAAGCGTAAAGTAATTATCTTTTTGCAGAGTTATGAAGTTTAAGTTAGATCACAAAGGCTCAGTGTTGAGTTTCTGGGCCGCACGTTTTCCAGGTGTGGACATTGATCTTGCTATTCAAAACTGAGCTTTTGGAGACGGTGGCAGTAATTTATATAGCCAGTCAGCCTTTCCAGTGCTCAACTTGATCAACATCCTATAGAAAGGGAAAAACAAAATTTAGCAAACTGCTATGCTAATTAAGGTAAAATCAAAGCGTGCCACTTGCTAGGATCTTAAGAGTAAAATGTTGTAGAAAGAGATGACAGAAGGAAAAGATGATCTTTGAGATTTGGTTCATCACTGTTTTTATTTAATATTCTTTCAACATTTAGCAACAATCAGATACTAACCTAGGTAGAGAGCTACCATCCTTCTGGTCATTAAAAGCACACAGTCAGAAAGACATTAATGTGTCTATTGTACGTGCTACACTGCAGATGGTAGGGCAAAAACAGTACAAAATTAGCTTTTCCATTCAGGTGGGATTGTCTTTTGTCTTTTTCTTATGCTCTTTTAGGTCTGGGTGACATTACTTGCCTAAAGAGAAACCAAGGGAGCTTATTAGGTGTCGTTAATGTTATGTGCAGAAACTGTATCTTCCCTATCCCGCTATTCCTGCTTACAGTATGCCTTACTACACAACAAGCAGTTCCACAGACTTCAGTAGCCACATCAGAATGTAGGATATAATTCTCAATGTGGGTGAATGTGACAGAACTAAGCCACATGACAGCAAAGAGTTATTGATAGTAGTAGAATTTTAAGGAGTATTATGTCACAGGTGGGTATAATCTTATTCAGACTATTCTCAAAATTTCAGCTGAGTTTGCAGAGAAGCAGTTTACAGTTGGATGTAACAGAATAGCTTAGCTGCTTCTGAAATGATCTGTTTGGTTTGGGTTTAATTTTTTGTATGCATTGAACATATTTTATTAATTAGTGTTAGGAAAATTCACGTGGGCATCGGAGTAATTTCTTAGAAATCTTGCTAGCAACAAAAATGGACCTGTAAATAGGTTGATTTAATTTAGATTGTTTCAGAACTAATTATCTTCTATCATTCTGTTCTAATTGTAGAATTCTTATGAAGTCAGCACAGAAATTTAAAAATATTCAGTCTGTACTAAATTACAATTAACTGGATTGTTGCTTTTCATTTGCCTTTTATTTACCTATGTTTCATAGATTTGGGGCACCATTTTAACAGCTCAAAAAATAAAGCTGTCCTCTATCAGTTCCGAAATCATGAACTTCCATACCCGTTGTTCCTTATGGAGCAAGAGTCAGCAAGTCTGCCTTTTATATACTTCATCAAAGATGCTAGCCTAAGGCTTTCAGAAAGCTGTGGGAATACTCATTGGTTCTTGACTGCTCTTGCTCAGCCAACAGAAAGGAATACAAAAGGTTGTTTTGCCTAGGTCCTACATAAATAATGTCCTTTGAGAAAAACATTCTCAGCAAGAGAGTGTTTGTCTCTTTTCAAATAGCTGTTTAGAATTCAGAGGATACTTTTCACTAGATTATATATATAAGAAAGGTAGAAATTGGAGGCTAAAATATTTGGCAGTGTTCCATAGCATCTCCTACAGTTCCTAAAATATACTGTCATTTTCCTTGGCGTTACAGCAGGTAGTAGGGCTGTGGGCTGCTTTGGGTGCTGATTCAATTCGGAGGAGATTCGGCAACCGAATCTCTGAATCCAAATTGAATCAGGAGACCAATAAAAAGGTCCAAATTGATTCAAAGCTCTCTGAATCAATTTGGAAAAGATTCAGAGAGCTTCAGAGATTTGGATAGTACCCACTCGCTGCTGCAGGGCACTGGACCCCAACTCCATGCTGGTAAGTAGGGGGCTGGGGAGGGCAGCGCTGAAGGAGGGAGGACCGGGGGGGACCCAGGCCACAAGCCCCCAGAAGTCCCAAGGCTGTTGCAGCAGCTGGTGAGTGTGGGGCTTTTTTTTTTTTTAAGAGCCCGGAGCTGGGGCCTGGTGGGGCAGCTAAGGTGGGGTGGGGCTGAGAGAGCGGGCAGGGGTCAGGGAGCTTGTGGCAGAGCCCCCCATGCAGTATGGGGCAGTGGGGGAAAGCAGGGATTCCCCTCCCGCCCACACACACCTGGCAGCAAATGGTGAGTGCCAGGGTTTTTTTTTCAAAGAGCTGGGGCCAGGCAGGGCACCATTGACTGGGCTGGGAGAGTAGGCAGAGGATGGGGCCTATCTGATTTGGCTGATTTGGCCATGGCTGAATCTCTGAATCAAATCCAGCCAAATTGATTCAGGACAGTGATTCAAATCATCAAACTGAATCACTGGCCTCCAAATTGGCGAAATCCAATCCGAAGCAAATACTAGGGAGAGCTTCTGGAGGGGCTGGACGTGATCAAATCAGCGGATCCAGATGCTCTCCACCCCAAGGTGTTGAGGGAGCTAGCAGGGGTTATTGCAGGGCTCTTGGCACGGCTTTACGAGCGCTCGTGGTGCTCAGGCTAGGTGCCAGATGATTGGAAGATAGCCAACGTGGTCCCCATCTTTAAAAAAGGGAGGAGGGAGGACCCAGGCAACTATAGGCCCTTCAGTCTTGCCTCAAACCTAGGGAAACTCTCTGAGAAGATCATCAAGAAGTACATCTGCGATAGGCCGGCTTCAGGGATGATGTTCAAGGGCAACCAGCATGGTTTCATTTAGGGGCAGGTCATGTCAGACCAACCTGGTTGCCTTTTATGATCGGGTCACAAAAGCATTGGATGCAGGTGTCGCTGTGGACGTAGCCTTTCTGGACTTTAGCAAGGCCTTTGACACCGTCTCCCACTCCATCCTCATTAAAAAACTAGGCGACTGTGGCATTGATGCCTGCACTGTCAGATGGATTGCAGATTGGCTGAAGGATCATACTCAGAGGATGGTGGTGGATGGGTCATATTCAACCTGGGGGGAAGTGGGCAGCAGAGTCTCCCAGGGCTCGGTCCTTGGGCCTGTGCTGTTCAATCTCTTTATTTGGACGACGGGGTGAAAAGCACCCTGTTTAAATTCACTGATGATATCAAAATTTGGAGTGAGGTGAGGGAAAGACTGCAGCAAGACCTAGATAGGTTGCAGGGGGGCACTAACAAAAACAGGATGCCTTTCAATACTGACAGGTGCAGGGTGCCTGACTTGGGCAGTAGTAACCAGCAGCACACTTATAGGATGGGAAACTCCCTTCTTGAGAGCACGGCGGCAGAAAGGGATCTTGGAGTCATTACTGACTCCAAGATGAACATGAGCTGACAATGCGAGGTCACGGCTGGCAGGGCTAACTGGACCTTGTCGTGCATCCACTGGTGCATCGCATGTAGGGCCAAGGAGATGATCCTCCCCCTCTATGCGACACTGGTCAGGCCACAGCTGGAGTACTGTGTCCAGTTCTGTGCGCCCCACTTCAGAAGGATGTGGACAACATTGAGAGGGTCCAGAGGAGGGCCACCCGCATGATCCGGGGACAGCAGGGCAGACCCTACAATGAGAGACT
>NW_017728931.1:48749638-48761821 GCF_001723895.1 Crocodylus porosus | reverse complement strand
AACTTCCAAGGAAAGTGGTGCTGGCTCCTACCCTGGGGGTCTTTAAGAAGAGGCTTGATGCCTACCTGGCTGGAGTCATTTGAGCCCAGTTTTTCTCCTGCCCAGGCAGAGGGTTGGACTTGAAGATCTACAAGGTCCCTTCCGACCCTACTTCTATGATTCTGTGACTAGCCACTTAGCACAGGCCTAGCAAATAGTGTCCTAAAGTAAGGAAGAGAAAATAAGTTATTGACTAAATGATATGTTTCTTAAGGTTTCAGGGAAAAGTGGGAAACTCGGTGCAAAAAAAAAAAAAGGAGAACAAAAAGCTATTAATGATTCCAGGTTTTCCACACATATCAGTCCCACATATCTGATCTTAGGAACCTTATGTGAACTAAGCATTAGAAGCATTCATTTTTAAATCTGAAGTATGGTATTTTTGCTTTTTATAGAATTACATATATGTACATGGTCCCAACCATATATTGCCTACCCTTTCCCCTGCTCTTTTTCCTTTTAAGGACTATTACTAATACTACGTCTCTTTTAAAAAAACAAGCAAACAGCATGCAGAAGGAAATAGAGACCTCAGATCAATAAAATCAGAAATTGGTGAAAAGGCTCTGTGGAAATAGTTACAGCTTGTTTGTGTAGTTCATATAGTTTTAAATTTACCTTCTGTCCAATGCTAAGTTGGAGCTTGCTTTAGTTTACTGCACATTATTCATGTTGGGCCCCATAATTCATGAAATTTAGGTCATGAAAAGTGCCCTTTTATATTAAAATTCCTGTACTTTTATCCTGCCTTTGTCCTTTATTTTCAATGCTACAGACAAGACTTAAACTGTGTTTGAAACCTGTGACTTCTACAACCAAGTAACCAGCAGGAGATAGATGGTAGTGGAAAATCTCTAGGATAATGAGAGTCTCGTATTCTCAGATCTGTTCATACATACTGGGCACTTCTCCTCTTGCACATTTAAATGCACAGTAACCAAAATTCCTGCACAGTATGGGTGTGCATTGACACATGTACACCCATACTGTATCGTAAATGTGGTGACTTGTATCGACGTGAATCAGTAACTAACCTGATTAGCAACTGCACAGTAATGCACATATAGATGCCTTACTGCGCAGTCACACTGTGTGTGGACCAACTTGGGACTAACTTTAGTTCTAAGTCAGCCCACACACAGCATTACTGTGCTTTAACACCTGCACATGTAGACAGCGGCCTTTTCCCACTTACTGTGCAGTAACTTATTGCGCAGTAACTTTAAGCTGGTGTAAATGCATGTGTAGACATGCCCACTGAATAGCTTAAGGGCCACTTGCTCCAACTTCCCAATTTCTCTAGAAAACAAAGTCCATGCAAAATAGTAAATTAAAAATTGAACCATTGTCCATTTTTTTCATACCCTGAATATTGGAAAAGAATCTAGGATAAACTTTCAAAGAAACTGGCCCTTCAGTTCTCTTCTGTTAAACATATATATATATATATATATATATATATATATATAGCAGTGAAAGTAGCTCCACGTAATGCTGTGAAAACCAACAAGACCAGTCACAAATGACTGGAATGTTGCCATGTGAATACCAAGGTTGTTGCTGAAGATGGTTACCAGCAGAGTCTTTGTACCTGCAGTTTCATTTCTAGAAGGGGATGAATGGACCATAAGTGCCTTACCTATGATCTAGGGATATATGTGATTCAGGGACAAGTGCCTTACCTATGATAATATCACTGAAGAGGAAGCAGGGCACTAGGAAAGAAAGAACTCTATTGCATCCATTTTGTGTCCAGGGACCCATGTTTTGTTGTTTGTTTTCTTAATATCATCAGCTTGAGAATCACGTGTTGAAGAGACTAAAGCTGGGGAAGGCAGCATTCTCCTATATAAAGTTCTGGCTCAGTGCTGCCTGGTAACAACCTCTTTATACTTGTCTGTTGGACCCCTCTTGAGCAGAGAATGTGGTCTGTGCTGTGTAATGTCATGCTTTGGGGATCTGCATGGGAGTAAAGTTATCAACTCCAAAACTTATTTTCACCAGTGACCCAAGTCAGAACTTGATCCAGATTTTCCAAAGTGAAAGTACAAACAGTCCAATCTGCTGTGCCATTTCACACTGCCTACTGGTGCTGCCTGCCACAGAGGGAGATCTTTCACTCAGTTTTGTACCTTATCTCTCCAAAAACTGCATGCACTTAAGTAGACTCCTTCTATAGAGAGTCAAAGGAAAAAGAATGTCTTCATTCCAGTGCACCTCCAGTGGAGGTGTTAAAATTCAGTCACTTTAAATACACAGTGTTAATCTTCTTCCAGCTCGCAGCTGTGGCCCACCCCACACCACACAAGTCTGGGAGCACACGTGCCTTGACCCCTGCCCTCCTGGGGTGCAGGCGGTGGTGGGGGCTGCCCCCACCCCATAGGCTGCGCCTCCGTCCTGTGCCCCTGCCTACCCCGCCTGGGCAGCGCCTTCCCCCTCTCTCACCGCAGGGGGCATTGATCTGCCCCCCCATGCCCCTTCCCTCCCCTCTTCCCCTTCTGACTTACCAGCTGGAGGCAGCTTTCTACAATGCTGGCTCTGCTGTGTGCTGCACTGCGGCTGCACTCAGCACTGGCATTTATTGGCTAAATTATCAGCCCCATTGAGCCAAAATCCGATATAGACAATTTTCTTTATATCAGTACCAATCTGATATTGGACTGATGCATCAGTGCAGCTCTAGTCAGCGGTAGTGGGGAACTAGATTTGATGACCTTCCCAGTCCTTTGTTCCTATGTTTTCTGAGTACCAGAAAACTATCCTTTCTTTTTAAAGGTGACTTTTTATATATAAACAATGGCAAAATGACATGCATTGGAGCAGTGGTTCTCTTCTGTTTTAAATACGAGACACCACTCCATAACATTTTGAATATAGCGTCACCTCAGTTGAGAGCCATTGTTGTGCTGCCTTAGCTTCCCTCACTACTTTTCAGCTGGGGCAATGCTGCTGACACAGCTGGGTGGAGATGCCTCACGTGTTTTGTGCAGAGCCAGACTGGGAAGGGCTGTGGCAGGAGTATGCTCTCGTTCCTGCATTAGGATTATCTGATAAGCCTGAAATAAGCTGCAGAGCCTGCTCTTGCCACGGTCATTCCTGGTCTGACCTTGCACAGAAATGGGTGTGGAGCAGTTTTATCCCCTCCAGTTCTATCTGCCTTTGTTTCTAGGAAGAGGATACAGGGTTGGAAAACAAAGGGCTACGGCAAAAATTAGTGCTCCTGCCTGCTTTAGACTTATCAGATAAAACCTCATGCAGGCCACAGCCCTTTTTGGTCTGGCAGCACATGAGGCATGCAAGGCACTTTCATCTGGCTACAGCAGTGGTGCCCACATTACAATGTTTCTGAAAGGCTCTTATGGCTCCCTGGTTGAGAACCAGTGCGTTAGAAAGTATTAAAAAGTGAGATTTTTTTTTTTTTGCTAAGAAAACAAGGATATCTATATTACAATTCAACCTTTATAATGTGAGAGCTTGAATATCTGGGTGCCTGTACATGAGTGCGGAGGGTATTCTGACGTAATTACAGCATGTCAGAGCAGACTCGATTAAGCAAATCTGCTGGCACGTGGATCATCAAGTGAGCTTTAGTTCAAGCGCGCCCATTGCCGTTTTGAAGCATGGGAATACATGAAACACTGTGGTGCTTTAATTAGAGTGGATCTCGGAGCTGCTCTAATTAAAGTCCCACCCCCCACCCCCCTCTAACCCCAGAGCACATGTAAAAATGCCCTCTGGTTCAGCAACTCTGTTCAATTATTGTCCTATACCATCATTTGTTTTTCTTACCAGAACAAGGAGTAATGTCTCAAGTTGTAGCAAGGGAAGTTTAGGTTGGATATTAGGAAAAACGTCCTCACAAGGAGGATAGTAAAACACTGGAACAGGTTACCCAGAAAGGTGGTGCACTCTCCATCCTTGGAGGTTTTTAAGACCCAGCCAGACAAAGCCTTGGCTTAGTTGGGGATAGTCCTGCTTTGAGCAGGGGGGTTAACTAGATGACCTGATGGAGGTCCCTTCTAACCCTAAATTTCTCTGATTCTCTGGTTTCATACATAGTGTAAGCAGATAATGATTCAAGTCTCCATACTGCCACACACGTATGCCTGTGCCATGTTAATTGCTTTGCGATGGCTCAATAGCATAGACACTTAGTTTGTATTCCATGTCTGGGGTATCACTATTGCTGATACCAGCTTGTGTGGCACCTCCAGGCAAGATCTTTACCAAGACATAAGAAAGAATAAATGGCAGTACATGATATTTTTTCCACAGAAGAGTTCCTTTTTACAAAACTTATCCAAAAATGTGCTCTGTAAAGTAGAAAGTACCCAGTAATGGCCAATACAAGCTTCTGCACTTTTCAGTACAACAGCTGCTTTTTTTAGTACTGTCCAGTTGCTGTATCATCAGTCCAGTGTCCTACACATTTGGTTTTCTCTAAAAGTTAGTATGAGTGTCTCTTTTTCAGCTTCATTCTGTCAGGGCAAGGCTCTTAGGGCATTCCCTTTAATGTAATTCAGAACATTGGATTCTCTGTTTCTATAGTGAATGGTATTTATCTCCTGTACTTGCTGCTGAGGGTTTCACCCCTTGTTTCATCCATCAGTTCATTTATTGACATGAATGAGTGAGGATCTAGAAAGAGAAATATTAGCTATGTTTTCTTGTAGATGCTTCCCCAGCATTAGCAGTTCTGGGCATTCATTTTAAGGACTGGTATCCAAAAAACAACAGTTCCTCACCTCCCAAAATGGTTAGTGATCCTTGCTTAGATTCATAAAGAATTGAAGTGTACATATTGCCCTGTCTAATGAAAAGGGTAAAAATGAATGACAGACTGAAAGATATCCAAGTATAGGTCTCTCTCACTCCCACAGTGTTGGAATTGCTGGAATGCATCCTTCACAAAGTACTCAGTCCTTACTTATTTCTGAGAAACATCTGATAAGATAGAAAAAGAGAACAAGATAGAAGCTTCCATTTCATCTTCAGAACCCCAAGGTGCCCTGCTTTGGGCAGGAGAGGTTATGCAGAAAGAAGGTACTGGCAAGATTATACCACAAGTGTTGGGTCTCATGATGAAACAGAGCAATGAAAAAGACCCATGACATCTGTCTTAATGAGATGCTTTCCCAAACCATTGATGGTCCCAGTGATCACAAGCCACATCATATTTCTGCCATGCCATCTGTGCCTCATGGGTATAAGAAAGTCTTTCCACAGGTCTTCTGCATTCATTTCAGTTGGAGTCATAGATGCTTGTATAATTTGTAGTCTTTTCATGTGCTTTAATGACAGAGTTCATGGGAAGCACTGAATGGTGCTGTGGTCTTTTCTATGCTGATGAAGCCTCCTTTTGAGCCAGATGAAATCAGGGAGCTTGAGTTTCTAACGTGACATTTCATTCTTAGTGACAGTGACATCAGCTTTTGAGCAAACGGATATCAAACTGTAATTGTTTAACCATCCTACACTAAGTTTCACAAGGGTATGATGCTTAGGACTCACCCTTCAAAAAGGGATAATGGAATCTCACCAAAATGTATTAATAATTTTCTTGCATGCTTTTCCACAGCTGAATGGGTTCCTGAGTTTCTGTCTAGAGCAGGTTAAAGTTATTAAAGCATCCATCTGATTTTATTGTTTACATGGACTTTTTAAGAAGAATGTTTATATGTCTACCTGATTGCATTCCTCACTTGTTATTCCTTACCTAGGGTGACAGCACAAGGCTATGCTGGGAATATGTATTCAAAGGGATGTCAATGATTGTAGCCAGGCTGAGATTATTTATCATCCAGGAAATTTTTGGGCAGACACTTGGAGCTTTCCTTTAACAAAAAATTTTTCAAATGTTTACTCCTGGGACTTTACTGCAATCTGAAAGTATTTTTTAATTAATGAGGCCTCATCTCCATGTGGCATAACCTGAGATAGCTAGAACAGTGGTTCTCAACTTTTTTAGACTCAAAGCACCCCTTGGAATATGTCAGCTCTGAGTTTTCACTTGAATTGCTCTATTATTTTTCAAAAATCTTCATTGCAAAGATCTCAGAAAGACCACAACAGGGCAAAATGGTTTTAACACTATGAATTCGTATGTGAAATGTCTGGGTTCCTCTTGTGAATCATTTTGGCACATTTAACAAAGCTAACATTGCATGACATCCCATGGCATCCTTGAAAGGATCTCAAAGCACCCCAGGATGCCATGGCATCCTGCTTGAGAATTGCTGAGCTAAGACCTGTTCATTATTTTTTGCTTTGAAAGAGCCCAACTTTCTTGTTTCCATTACATTTTTATTTTTTACAGACTCTTTCTCTAGTTAATTTTGTATTGTTTGAGTAACATTTTATCTCTTTCTAAAACACAGATTTTTCTTACCATTGCATGCAGTGTCTCTTGTTGCGGGTCATTGTTAGTGCTGCTTGATTATAATTGTAATACTTTTTATTTTTTATTAGTGTATTTTTGGTATTATATTCCACATGCATTCCTGGAGCCTTTCAGCTTCCAGGAGTGGTGATCTATTATAATACTTAGCACTGAAGAAACAAGTGTTTCTTTCAGTTGTTCTTTTACAGAAATAATTGCAACATAATAGGTCCTCATTCACCTGTCCTCCAGCCCTGCAGGGCTGGGGATGATTTTTTTTTAATGCTAATTCTTTGCTTTTGATTGCAATAAAGAAACCAGTGGTTTCTTATGGGACAAGTAATTTATCCCTAGCTGGCAAGGAGGCATACCTCACCCACAGATGAGGCTGTTCAGCCTCTGAAGTCCTACTAGTCACTTGGAAGTATAGAATCTCAGGAGAGGTCAAGAGGGGATATGTGATGATTGTTTTAAGAGCAAAACAATTATAAACAAGTATTTTTCCCCTCTGATATCAAAGGTATAATGTTGAGTCAGTCTGCCACTGGCTGCATACAAATAACCTTTCCTTTGGAGCATCAGTGTCATAGTCTCAGTCTGTCATAGTTCCATCCACATATATTCTGTCTCATTTGAGAGAGAGTCAGAACCAGAACCTCCAGTCTAAAAAGGAAAAGAGAAGAAGCTGCATGACTGCTACTGGACACTAACAACACAGCTGTTTTATACCTTGACATCATGCAAAAATTAGATTAAGTGTCTTCAGACATTGACCGCCCGCCCCACCCCCCCCACCCGAGCCGCAAGGAAATTTGCCAGAACCTCTGATGGCTGCAGCTAATGCACGCATATTTGCACACTTTCTAAAATAAAAAAAATACAACAATTATAATATTTTTGTGGATTTGTATCTTCCGTGATGGATGAATACAAAGTGCTTGTTAACTGAGTTTTCTAGCTGTTACAGGATGTAGCTGATCTGTTTTATCTTTATATATGGATGAAAAGAAACGGCAGCTACAAGTTGCATTTGACCCTTGGTCAAACCTCAGTCAGCTCTGCCTAGCCTTCAGCTTTTGGCAAGAAGCTCAGGGTGTCTGCCTTTTATATATATATATATAATTCTGCTTCTGTCTCTCTGTTTCACTTATTTAATGCCAGAAAAGAAATAAATGCTTGCAGCCTTCACCTCCTACTCGCTGCAGATGCTGCATATTTCAGCTCTGGCCTGGACAAGTGGAGAGGGAAGTTGGCTGATCAGCTTGCCCTCTTTAGTCTATCAAAAGACACTCAGCATCTTCTGCCTCTTCTTGTTTCTACTCTGTGGTCTCATTGCAATTAGATGAGTTGGGAATCAGTGCCCAAAGTGGCCAGGAGGTGGCAGTGCATCACAAAGTGAATTTAAATAGCCTCCCCTTTCCTGCTTGCCAGCCTTGGAAATCTTCCAAATTTAACTTTTTGGGGGGGAAAAGGAATCATGGAGGAAGTGAAGGGCTCCTCAGAAAGGCAGGCATGGAAGGGCAGCAAGTGAGAGACACATAAGTGTTAATATTTTTAGATTTGGTAGGAGAAAATGAGAAATGAGCCATGAAAGCCCTCTGGAGAGAAATGGGATGGAAAACAAAAAGGGAAAGATGTCTTTTGAAGATGTTACAGGAAAATGTTCGGCCTTTGTCTCCTGGTCTTTGAAAATGTTACAAGGCCCACTATTTCATGATGGAAGGTGGTGAAAGCAAAAAAAAAAAAAAAAAATCCCTATTTTATGTTGGGGTGATAGCATACAGCTCTCTGTATGTTTAAAGAACTTTTTCCAAGTTTTTCCATGGCCCAGAATAGGCAGTTCTTATGCTGGGCTACCCTGTTTGATATGGTTGCCAAGGAACATAGTGTTGAAAAGGTATTCTTAAGTCACGTTTCCCTACTTAACTTCCTCAAACTGTGTGTGATGTAGATTTTCTTCTTTACAAATATATGAGAATTAATTAGCCATTATTCTTTCTCCTTTTCTCCCTGGTGACGGTGTGCTTGTTCAGTTAAATATCTAACCTTCGTTTCCTTGTGCATCTAACTTTGGCATCTGCATTTACTTCACATTATCCAGGCATCAGAGATTCTAATAATCATCTACTTTTACCTTCCTGCTACTGTTTGTATTGGTAGCCCTTGTATGTGGGAGATATTATCAGTTCTTAATCAGAAGATCAAGCATAATTATGTTGAAGACACCAGTAACTTTTTTGCTGAGTAAGGGGAAAGCATAAATACATTAAAATATATATGTTTATAATAAAAAAGCGTATAGCACAAATTTTCTTCAGGTTGTTTCTCAAGGTGACATTTTAATTTTTGTATTGTGCTCTTGTATATGAGAAATTCTAAATCTAGACAAGTTACAGAGCTTTACTTGGCACCTGGTTTCCTTGACAACCATTCTTATAAATAGTAAGGACCTGCTATGGGAGGGAATATCAATATTATCGCAGCCTGTGAATCATCCAGAAATAAAAAATAAAAAAAAAAAGTAAAAAAGATTCAAGGTTAAAGCCACTGGATTTAAAATTAAAACTGGAACTTTTGGTTAATGTTTACTGAATGTACTCAAGGACTGGGCAAAGGCACATCATTTTCAGAGGTGACTTGCAAGGAGAGTCTTTTTGGCACATATCCTGGAGAAATTGTTACTGGCAACAATCATCTTTCTTTTTGGCTCAGTACATACCAAGAAATGCTCTCTGCCTGGGTTTTCCCTGTTTTTGTGTTTTTCATATTTTACACGTAGTTTTAAAAACACCAATAAAATGTATTGCAGACACAAGAACCCTTGCTGACTTCTAGCACAATGTTCCCTTCTCTTCCCCAAGATTTGTGTCATTATAAATTCCAAGTTCAACCAGTCCTGACAAAATCCTTGAATTAGCTCCCTTGGAAGGCATTGGGAATTTTGGAGTAGGAAGTGGGTTCAGACAAAGTCACCTCTGTGATCAGGGTTTATTTGGTGATGGAAAAGACTATCCTGAGTGTCACCTTCCTCTGTATTAATTGCTATGTATATAAGTATATTTTCATGGGTCTGAGGGAGGAGCACAGGAAAAATTCAAGGCAGTTAAAAATGTATTTTATGTAAACTGTGGGTGTGTCTACATGTTCATTAATGTGCTTTTGCTAATGTGCATTACATTTAGTACCTCCATTTTAAGGTACAGTACTAAAAAAGGCGCATTAGCCTATTTTAATGCACATTAGTGAAAGCTCTCCATTTTCTTGTGATGCTTTAATGCACATTAAAATAAGCAATGTGCATTAAAGCACACATGCAGATGCACCCTGTGATGAAATAGATATTGCTTTCTTCTTACATACCAAAAAGTCCTCACCCAGCAGTAAAAATTTATTTTTGTTGCATTTAGTTGTATGGCATTTGTGTTGTATAAACTGCAGTGACTTAGAAGAACAATTCAAGATGATTGTTCTAACTGTGAACTCCTTTATGGTTGTGTCCAGTCATGAAACCCTTTGAAAAAAAGGATGTCTCTGAAGTCAGGCCCCTATGTCCGTATTTAAGTGCTTAAATAAGTGACCTGATTTTCAATAGTTTAGAGCATCTAATGAAGTCAGAGGCAGCTGTTGAACACTTCACACTTCTGAAATTAGGCTATTGACTTGGGAACCTAAATTCACATATCCATTTTTAAACTCCCAGCCAGTGTGTTCTAGAGCAGTGGTCTCCAAAGTGGGGTACACACACCCCAGGGGGTGCACAAGACGCTCCATTGGGATTCAGGAAGAAAATATTAGAACTTCTATTTATATTTATATAAATATACATATATTGGGGGTGCGTGCTCATAACATTTTTACTGATAGGGGTGCGCAAATATAAAAATACATGTATTGGGGTGCGTACTCAAAAAATTTTTACTGATAGGGTTGCGCAACCAAAAAAGTTTGGAGACCACTGGTCTAGACTAGAGATCAATTCTTTCCTTGTGTCCTAACACAGCAATTCACATTGTCTGGAGCCATGGTTCTCAACATTTGGAGACTCAAGGCACGCCTTGGAAATTGTTAACTCTTTGTTTTCACTTGATTTTTGATTAGAGGAAAATAATAGCAGTTCTTCTGTTGCAAAGAACTCAGAAAGTCCACAGTGGGTCAGAATGTTTTGAATGCTATCAATTCCTTTTTGCAATTTCTGCATTATACTTGTGATTCATTATACTTGTGCGAACACTGCATGGTATTCTGCAGGACTCCTGAAAGGCTGTCTAGGTACCCCAGGGTGCCATGGCATCCTGGTTCAGAACCCTGGTCTAGAGCGTTGAAATTAAGACCCCTTAAGACTGGTGCAGGGAGGGACAGGGTATCTTCATGGGAGGTTTTGGACTCTATAATTTGCTTTCCCCTGCACCCCAACAGAGCTTCAGTTTGACTTTTCAGGCATGTTGCAAGGTCTAAATACTTGGGCCTTTTCAGAAGGGGTCAGCTGAGTAGGGAAAGTCTTTTTTTGGTGGGACAGACAATTTGTTAGTGCTGTTAATGCATTTTACCGGTTGAGAGGCAGTGTGGTATATTTATGTTTGTATTGTTCATGCACCAAGAAACCCTGTCTGTGCAGCTTATGTGCTGAGAAAATGAATACATGTGGAAAGTTTTGTTTGTTGTTGAGGGATGCACCTCTGGTGAAGCTGCATTGGCCAGACAAACATCCCAGGCTATATGATATTTAAACAAGGAGCACCATGGGCAGTGCAATAGGAGGCACAGCAATAGATCCTTTGCAACACAGAGAGGAATTTCTGTTAAATCACATGTAAAAAGCATGTACACAGCTGTATGAGGTTTAATGTGCACATACTAGATAAAAAGAGTTCCACGGGCTGCAGTCCAGTTGCCAAGGAAACTTGGTGCACTTTCCACCAAGTGCATGCATGCATTATAGAGGTTTTCCTGAGGGGGAAACAGCAGAGA
The DNA here is from genome assembly GCF_001723895.1 of Crocodylus porosus. Classification (NCBI taxonomy): domain Eukaryota; kingdom Metazoa; phylum Chordata; order Crocodylia; family Crocodylidae; genus Crocodylus; species Crocodylus porosus. The sequence goes on along the minus strand of NW_017728931.1, from coordinate 48,750,435 downwards.
GCTTAGAAAGGACCTGAAGTCTCCGACTCATAGGGTTGCTGAGCTGAAGGGCTGAGTGCTTTGCTTAAAAGTACAGCTATATCCCTTCCCTACCCAGCAGTAAACACCAAACTAGGCTGCAGGTTTACCTGCTGAAGTTCTAGCTCCAGTTGTCAAGGCATGGATGGTGGGATAAAAGAAACCTGTGAAGTTTGGCATTGTTTTAGTTTGATGTTTCTTTATGTTCTTGAATGTTAGCTTCTTATTGTGATTTCTCTTATCCTTCCAAAGCCTGCTAGGATTTTCTTCCTCCACCATGTTTATCTATAATCCAACACAAGCGCTGTAAATAAATCCTATTATTTCACTTGTTTTACCATACTCTTCTATTAATTGAATGATAGCGATACGTGGCAGGGAGGGATGAGAAGCCAGTGTAACAAGATTGTGTTTGCAGCATGTCACTCAGGTCGGAAGAGGTAGCTAGAAGAATGAATGGGGTTTTTTTTAATGTTTGGAAGTTTTACCACTTTAAACAGGAGTGTAAAGATATTTAGATGGGTCTTTGGCAAACATTAAACCTGTCCCTCCCTGCTCCACAATTTCACAATAAACTCATTGATGCATAAAGTGGTTCGTTTCTCTGGAGGCCCGCAAAAAATTACAGATACACATACATTTAAACGGCACAAAAGATGTATTTGCAAACAGGGTCAGAGCAGAGTCAAGTACTCAGATTACTCCGAACCAACAAAGGAATTTTGCAGGCAGTATTTATCTTCTCCCTCCTGGGCACGTGTGCAGAAACAGGAACTCTT
>NW_017728931.1:48662683-48749627 GCF_001723895.1 Crocodylus porosus | reverse complement strand
CTACTTAAGTATGCAGGGCGGAGAAGTAAATATGCATCAGCTAATTAAGCATGCTCAGAAACTACAACAGGTCACCAAAAGTTTATTCCCCTCCCCACCCTTTCAAGGACACAGATAATTGAATTTTGGCTCCTGCAATTCGCATGAGAAAGACTTAAGGCAGGTGAGGGGGAGAAACTGCAATTAGCATAAGAAAGGCTGTAGCAAGGCTGGGAAAGAAAAAAGTCCTTGGCAGTATTTCTTTCTTATCAGGTGCAAGATGCAAGCTGCGCATTTTTAACAATATTCTATTTCTAACATCATATTCACAACTTGCCCTCATCCAAGCTATCTAGACTCATTCATACTAAAGCCTTAATGTTCTCTACTTGTTTCCTGACACTGTTCTCAGTTTCTGCTCCCTCTAGTCATCTCATTTAGCTGTTAACCCCTCATTTTCCTTGTTTCCTCCCATTAGTCATTGCCCCCATTCCTCTCTTTGTCATGCTAGTGGTAGTTTCAGTTGGCTGAGAGCAGAACAATATGGGGGGAACAGGGGCTGCTGAAGGCCTTTCAGTGAGGGAACTTGGCTTTTATGGCAGAACAAGCATTTCAAAATTAGGAGGGACTTTTTCTAGAAAAATCTGAATAGAGTCTCCCCTGTCAGTAATTTGGGGGGAGAAAATAAGAATTTCACCAAACATTGCTATAGTTTTTTGAGCTTGGATAACACAGAGTCTAACCCCCGTTTAATACCTGGTTTGCTAGAAGTCTTGTGCATGCTGTTCTAGAACAGGGGTTGGCAACCTTTCTGGCCTGCTGAGCAATTTTCTCTTGCCTGTGAAATTGCAACATCAGCAGCAACTTGGCAGTAGGCCAGAAATGGCAGGCACAGCTAAGTCAGAAGCCTGCCTTCAGACTGAACTCTGTTAATTTGGCCCAGCTCTCCTAAAAGGTTTCTGATCCCTGGAAAAGGATAGGAACCAAGTTCAAGCATCTGCATGAGAATAAAAAATATGAGGCTGCATGGCCGGATCCAGAAGTGCAGGCACATGTGGTTCGTGATCCTTCAGACCTCTTTGCAGTGCTACAAACTGCACATGTTGCACATTAAACTGTGTGCGGTACTGCTAATTTGCAGTACCATGGTAAAATTTGCTACTGGGATTTCTGAGTAGCAAAAAAAAAAAAGAGAGAAAACCCTGAAAAAAAATAGCAGGGCAAAGCATGCCAAAGTGGTATATAACACAGAGACAGGGAAGCAAGCGGCCCAAAGCTGCCTGCTCCCCCATCTCCGCATGCCATGGAGCCCCCATGCTGCCACACCCTTTGCTTCAGCCATCTGCTGCCCAACTGCGTGGGGCACAGGGTGCCTCAAGAAGGGGGAGCAGGTAGCCCTGAGCTAGCTGCTGCAGAACATCTGCAGTATAGTACATGGAGCTTCCCTCTCGAGGCACACTGCACCCCAGCCATCTATGGAGCTGCCTGCTCTCCCATCTCCATATGCTGCTCCTGGCTGGCTGGGACACAAGGTGCCTCAGCTTGGGGGCTGCCTGCTGGCTAGCCCAACACTGAAGCATCCTGTGCCCCAGCCAGCACGTGGAGCAACGGGACAATGTGTCCTGCTGCAAATTGCACAGGCAGAGGTGTGTACTGAAGTGCAGAGTATCAGCACAAATTTGTGCTGCTACCGTTTGTGCTACTGCAAATGCATGCTCCTGCACATAGGAGAGAGCACATTGTGAGTGAGTCATTCTGAAACAGCAGCTGTCCTGAGTTAACAATGAGCTGAACCCTTCGGAAGGGGCATAGTTTACTCTTAGGCTTGGCATATTTCATGAGACTTATTTTCTGAAAGCGTGGCACCATTGCTGTCTGTGCTGCATTTCTACTCTGCAATAAACAGGATGTGGGTAGCAAGCACATTTTAGCCAACTTACTTTCCAGATATTATGGTCTTAGCTTGGATAGGAAAAACTACAGGTAAATCAAAGGCACCAGATTATTCCAGCACAGAGTTGCTCCCATTGTTAAAGGACCTTCACTGCATTCATCACAATAATCACTTGTACTTTACATACAGCATAACATATAAGAGGTTTCTGTATCTGTAGCTGAAAGGGATAGTACATGTTAATGGAATCTTAAAATAAGGAAAGACTACGGAAAAATCTGAGGGAAACGTGAAAGAATCTGCACATCTTATTTCTCCTGACTTTATTATTGTGATTATGACTAACACCTGGAGCTTAGTAGCTACAGAAATTATGTAAAAAAATCCAACCTGTTCTTCCTAGAAACTACTTAGTTGAGAACTGTATAAATTACAGACTATACCACCCTGTTTTGTTTTGAGTCACTTCATTTACTGTCCATCTGATTGCCTTTGTGTGCTGTTTCTTCCAGAGGTACTTGCTGTGGTGGAACTAGCTCAGATACTACAAATAAAACAAACGATTCTTAGACATGCTATAAATAGGTCAATCTTCTAATGTTAAGATCACATCTCAAGGTCTACAGAAACATATTACAAATAAAAAGTGTTGCTTTTGTCCCCCAATATTATCTTAATGCAGTGGACAGCTTGTCAGTTACATAATTTGACATGAAATTGTTCTCAGACAAGTTTAGTTCACGTTAATTCTGACTTTTCTCTATCTTTTGAAAATGTCTGCACCATTAATGTTTTGCTTTATTCTTGTATGGCTACATGAAATGTATTAAGGGTGAGTGAGAATACATAATAATGTTCGGTAGTAAAAGTAAGTCTTTTTGGCATGCATTTGGAATAATTTAATTATTCATTAATGATGAAGTCATACATATATGATTCTGGGGACTAATCTGAAGTCCTTTTTGTCACAAAATTGTCTGTATCAGAGAAAGGTGGGCTTTGGATACATTGCACTTACAAGCTTATTACTAATTGTCATGTTAGACTTGGAGATATCTAGTCATGCAGATGACTCTTAACATGTGAGCCAGCTCTAATGGACCATTTGAACTCTGGATTACTCATGTCATTTTCAAACTGATGCTTTCAAAGGCCACCAAATTTCAGGATTACAGGGTTTTCACTTTTGAATGCCGTATCTGAAGGAATTACCAAGCAAGGATCTTATCCCTTCATTGACTCGCTGTACTAGTGTTAAAAATGGGATGGAATTCTAAATGTAAAGAAAGTAGTTGCTCCTTGAAGGTGACTCTTGTATTTGAGGTCTCCTGTTCCCTCTGCCGCTTGTCTCTGTATATCCATGAATCCTCTGAACCACTGTGTTATTAGGCTTATTTGCATAAGCATATTAGGAGGTATTCTAATGCAATATTGCATTTTCACTAATTAGACTAGGGACATGCCATCCAAAATTAATAACATAGGGATAGATGTTATTGTATTCATTAAAAGAAGCCTGAGTCTTTAAAACTGTATTAACCCTTTATCGTTATGGTGAGTAGAGAGCTGATTTTCATGTCCAGCCTACCATTAGTGCTCCAAGTGATAGCTCCAGGGTGAAATACAGAGATTGAGCTGAAGGTGGAGATAACCTTTTAGCAAACAGTGTTAACGGTCCATTCCCAGTTACACAATGCATAAGGAATTGAATTACTGGACCAACAAATATTTTAAGTGTTTAGGATCTGAACCCGAATTAATGTCTAGGTTCTACCTAACTGCCATGCAAATAAATATTTAAAATAAAAGTTCTGAGGAGTAGTTAAGGCTCATTTATGTATCTACAAACTTAACTATATTAAGATAGAAACTTGATTGGTTTATTAAGTTCAGGTAATGCACCATAAACTGAGGTCAAGAGAGAAAACATTAGGTAAAAAAGTAAACTACAACAGCTAATTTTTAAAACATTGCTTGCATTTGTTTATATGTACTGGCTTGCCCCCTAAAAGTCGTCTTTTAATTTCTTTTACACAAGTTTATACCAGGGTCACTACCTTTTTTTTGCTGTGTCACTTAAGTATGCAACCATTGCCTTTTCAATATCCAAATACCACCTGTGAGAGCATATGGATATTATACATGTTCATTGTACTTTCGGTGTGCAAGTGGCACTGCTAAAAATCTACTTTCTGAATGTTGAAAGCTATAGGGGGAATGCAGCAGGAGTTAAGTCTGGATAGGCCCTCCATAAAAACCCTTGCCTTTAGCATCCACTCCACCACTGTGAAAGACATCATACCGGTTTAGAAGGACTTCTGATTTGACCTAATATGACTTCTCTTATGTTCTTAAAGTATATGTGGAAATGGCTGGACATCTGAAGTTGCCTGCATGCAGAAACTAGGCTGAGGTCCCTTAAACTTACTTTTCTTTTGATGCTGTTCATATTTCTCACATTTGCAGTCCATTTTGAGTTCATACAATTTGGCCTCCCTTAAAATCTAAAGGGGAAAGTTTGCTGTGGTATCTCCCATCTTTTTTATTAAAAATGAACATTGAGGGAAAGGTCTTTCCCTGGTGCAGAAACTTAAAGAATACAGAAGAAAAATGTGTCGTGTTTTAAAGGAAATGGACTAGGTCAGCTTATATCAGCAGAGGCCTTGTTATAGCATAAATCAAACAATTGCTTTATATTAGAAAAGAAAGGTGCTATATTCTTAGCCATTCCTCATCCAAATTTCAAGCCAAGTTCCAGAACCTATTTTGTATAGAAAGAATTTGGGGGCTGTGGGAACAAGAGGCAGCATTTGGAGAAATAGGTTTTTCTGTGCAAAAATAACTTACCAGAGAACAACTCATAAATGCCAATGAATTGATATGAGGCTGCTAAACGAAAGAACAGTTCTGCCCACTGTTACAAATATGCTTTATGTATATCTGTCTCATTTTAACTTCTCCAAAGGAGGATTTGAATTTTTTAGGCCAAATCCCAAAAATCCATTCGTGATGAAGCCTCCCACAATTATATGTCTCATTGAAGTTAATGGGAGTTTTGTCTGAGTGAAAACCTAGGAACGATTTACGAGTTTTATTGTATTTTCTATCAGACACCAGACTGGAGAAACATCTGACGTGAACCTGAGATAACATTTTCAAAAGTTGTCTAAAAGTTTCATTTTCAAAAGTAACTTTAGGGATTTGGGAAGCTGTCTCTCACGAAAAGTCAATGAATCTTAATGAAACTTCTTAGTTACCTCTATCACTTTTGAAAAGGGGATTTGGGAGAGAAAAGAAAAGGAAAGCCTTTGTTCCATCTACTCAGAGACAGTAGTTTCTGGGAATGGCAAGCAGAATTATTTTGTTTTGAAAGCCGTGTAAAATACACCTGGGATTTTGGCTTAATGATGTATTTTAATTTTACCAAGACACAAATACCCACCCCTCCCAGGAAAGGATTGTCCAAGGTTTGAAATGCTGATTTAATACTCAGTACGTTCTGTGAAGCTGATGCTTCAAAGAACTTGGAGTTTTTTATTCAAGCTTTAAAAAACTTTAGCATACTTTTGGTGTTAGCTTAAAACTGGCATTGCAGATAGTGTTTGCAATGTATTTCTAATTAAGCCTGTTTCCCCCCCCCCACACACACCTCCTTTTCTCCCTTTCCCTTTCTTCCCTTTCCCTTTTTCCCATTAGTCGGAAGTGTCGTGGATCCCCAACAAACACTACTCCGGGATTTATGGGCTGATGAAGCTGGTTCTGACAAAGACTCTTCCTTCCAATCTTGAGCGAGTCATTGTCCTGGACACAGACATAACCTTTGCCACTGACATTGCTGAGCTATGGGCCGTCTTTCACAAGTTCAAAGGTATTCTGATGCCATTTTTAATGCTTCTTTTGTTAACTAAACATGGGGTGGAGAGTGGAGGGGTGCTGTGGGATTTATTTTTAAATACTTTCACTCTTAAGATTTCTGGTGTTTGTGTACATGTACTCTGCTTACTGGTCCTCTCTATCATGTTACTGGAGAGATGATAATAGTTGCCTGTATAAACTGTGGGCATAATTTGTCATGTTTTTCCTATTGCTTTGGGAGGAAACATTTATATTTGGAGGAATATTTTTACAGTATTATTCATTTACAGTTTTATTCATAAAAGCAAATGGATCATTTAAAATTAAACCTCTAGTTGTTACCACTGAAAAGGAGGGAAATATAGTTGGAGTGATGCTAGGCTAGGAGGTGGAATTGCCACCTGTGAACTTGGGAATGGAAGTAAAATATTTATGCTTCTGAGAAAATAACTATGAAAGGGATCTAGCCGCCCAACTCCTGTTAAAAACTTCAGGACTCAATAACACAGGACTTTCTCATTTCTTCTCCCTTAAAGGAAGTTACCAAGTTTCCCTCCTCTCACAAACATATATACACATGCTGTTCACATATTCAGATGTTCTTGGTTGGTTGGTTGGTTGGTTGGTTGTTTTTTTTTCTTTTTTTTCCCCCCCTCTGTCTTCAGATGGGTGAGTATGCTAGGGGAGATGTCAACCAGTATGCTCAGATCACTGATATGTTTGATTCTTTAACGTAGTCATGAATTTCTTCCATTCTTGAAGTGTCCTTTTATAGGTTTTTAGAAACTAGTATTTTAGACCTCTTTAATCCTGTCCCTGGTTTCCCATTAGGGGTCTCACTGTGACTTTAAAAAGACTGCTTTGGGGCAGTCTGCTGTGCTGCCTGCAACAGTAGTTAACACAAAAGTGATAATATTGCTGTTAAAGGAAGCTACCACCTCTGTGGGGGCCTGACACCACATCCTACTCAACCTGGAGGGCAGTTTTAGAACTGTTGACTCCCTGTACTAGAAATGTTCAGATGCCTAATTGTTGCCTGGAATTGGCCATTATAAATCTGTTCATGTCTGATCTTGCTTGAGCAGTCAAAGAATTTTCACAGCAGGTAAAGCAGGAAGGGACATACCTTCCTTCTGTGGACTGCTGGGGGATAACAAATATGACAGTCCTGCACCGCCTCTTCCAGTTTCCAGCTACAGTGAAAGACCTAAAGTCTGTGATTCCCAGAAACACTAGTTTTCCCAATAGATCATAATGGTGTACAGGGGCCGAGGGGACTGACTTCCATTTCCTAGGACATCCTACTCGACAGAGGTTTGAGTTCAGCGTTGTCTTTTAGTGTAGGCCTGTAAAATTTGTTATGTGGAACAATCCAAATTAATAGAGTTTTTTGTTTTGTTTTGAATTTGTGCCTCTGAGCCAAGGCTGTGAAGTTAGGGGTATTCAGATACCCATGGCCCAGGAAGGGTGCCACAGGCCAGCTGGGTGCTGTGAGTGTATCAGTTTATCACAGGCCAACTGGGCTGTTAGGTTGAGTTTCAGATCGAGGAGGTAAAGTTGGGAGTGAAATAAAGGCAAATTTATTATAGCTTACGCACAACAGTTAACAGAAGGATAAATACGATAAGCAGATACTGCAGTATTAAAGAGCTAATAGTAAATAATTACAACAGATAATAACAACAGATAGATAGATCAATTCTGTTGCAGGCCAGCTGGGCACTGTGAGGGTATTAGCCACGGGGCTGTTCAAAACAACAGATAGACAGACATGGGTTGGCAACTTATCGATAGTCCCTCAATGCCAGGTATGTGTCAAGTGATTCCAGCAAAGTCAGGCGTCCCCAATCGATGCTGTCAGAGGGTTACCAGGGAAGGTCCCTTGATCAGGATCCGATCCTCACTCACACCAGGAGTCCGGGCGTAGAACAGAAATGACCGTTCTGTTCCCTCCTTCCTGCTGGTCACCTGATGCACACGCTTTTTATACCTAGTCTTATGTTAATCTGTTGGCATTGGAGCCACTCACAATGTTACCCTCTAGCTGTTACCCTGTGGGATTGAAAGGTGTTAAAATTATCATAACAGGTTACTATGCAGGCTCGGGTTTATCCAATAAGCAAATTATGATGCAGCACTTCTTAGGTTTGAAATTGACATTGCTCTGCCTACTTCCCAACCCCTTGTAGGTTTCATTTAAATATGCTTTCTTGGGATGTTTTTTCCTGGAATGTATTGGGTGTGCCAGGCCAGGCAGTTGGATCCAGTTTATATCATCAAGGCTGAACCCTGAGCAAAAAACCATTAGGTCTCCTAATCTTACAGCTACAACTTTGCTTATGGGGCCCAGTCAGTTCCACAAACAGTTAATTTATCATTTTGGTTAAACTTATGACAGACAAGTTACGTTTGCAGTTTACAAATTTATAAGCTTTATATTAACTAATATTACCTGTTTAGGCAAAATACCAAATGTCTCCAAGAAGCACATATTTATGGCTTATTAATCCCTCTGGTTCTGGCTGTTACAGACGGGTCCCCTACTAATGATAATGTACGGCAATCAAAGTTATAGCCCTTATATCAGAGGTGGGCAAAATGTGGCCTGCCAGGCCATTCTATCCGGCCCATGGGGCCCCTAAAAATGTAGGAAGTTAATATTTATCCACTCCTGGCTGCCTGTCATGCAGCCCTTGGTGGCTTGCCAAAACTCAGTAAGTGGCCCTCCACCCAAAATAATTGCCCGCCCCTGCTTTATAGAAACTGATATTTTTGTTGGTAAAGTTAGTGTTGCATTCTGCATCATTCGATTGGGATGGGGTGGTGGTGATGCAAGAATTGTTCTTGTTGTAGCCCTTTGCTTGCTTACTTGTCTGTACATGACATTGCCAAGCAGGAGTCAAAGCACTGTGTACTTGGGGGCACACATTACTAATACACATATGTCAGTTTAACTGGTTTGAAAAGCTCTTCCTTGAAGTGGCAACATTAGGCTTCCAAAGGAATTCATAGCTTGCTTAGCCCGAAATAGTGTCTCTTAAGAAAATATGACATTTAGAAGTTTATCTCTGCAACCATAAGGGCTACATATTTACTAATACTTTGAAATGAAGGTTTTCACTCTGTATAATCTGAATGTGCCATTGGGGGCTGCAAATTTATATGAAGAGGGCCAGTTCTAGCTTGTCAGCTTGGAGTTTGACATTTCCACCTTGGTCTCTTCCCCCCCCCCCATGCACACACTCACACAGACAAGCATGCTGCAGATTTTATTTCCTCTGGATAGTTTTAAGCCAAATACTGACTTTAAAGGCAGGTGTTTGCAGCCACTGTGATAGGCTTTTCTCTTTGGCTTAGTTGACACAAGTTAGGCTTTCCATTCATCACACACTGGACTTTGACAGTTCCAAACTTGAGAAAGTAGCTAGATTAGGGGCAGAAAAACAGGCTGCAGAACACATACACATTCCTGGATAAAGTGCAATAAAATGTTTCAGACAGGTAGGGCTAGTATAACCAACTCACCTTTATTGCAAAAAATGTGTGAATTCTGCCAGGAAAAAAACCTGCCTAAACTGTGTTCTCTGCCATCAATCTTAGAACTTTTAGAAGTCCACCTCAGCTAATTATTTTATTTTTAAATCCTCAGTTGTCGTAGCATAGAAAGATGTTTTATTTTACCTTTCATGCTTTGGATTTAGTGTTTATCCAGTAAGCACGGATTTCACAAATCCCTGGTTTAAATGGCAACGTGGATCAATTTTGGCTCTGACTTCATTATTTGTATTTCACTGAAAAGCGCCCATCAGGACCTCACTGTGCAAGGAACTTTACAGACACATATTAAGAAAGAGCCTAAAGTTTAAATAGACTTAGGAAATGGTAATAGTCTTGCTTTATAGAGGGAAAGGTGAGGAACAGACTAAATAACTTTCACAATATCATACAAAGGAATCACTGTCTGAGCTGGGAAGTGAAATCAGATCTCCTGATTTCCATTCTAGAGCCTTGAACATGATACCACTTCTGACTGTTGTCATGTGAACAAGGTTTTTTTTTTTTTTAAAGGGTGCATCTACACATTCATTAATGCTCCATAATTGGCACTTCTGCACATTATCACAGATAAACGCTTTTTCTGTGACAGTTAATATGCATTGGACAAAATCTGCTGCCCATTAGCATGGTTTTTGCCAGCTACACTAATGTGCAGTAGAATTAGTCTAGTGTGCATTAAGCGTCTCATGTAGACTTGCCCCAAAACTGGTCCATCAGAAGTAGCTTCTTCTACTAGACTTTCTCAGTTGGTGTGAATGACAAAGAATATTAAAACCACCTTTAAAAACTATTTCTAGCCTGCCTAAATATTAATAGTTCCTATTGCAATTATTTATTAGATTTATATTCTGTGCTATCCAAAGTTGGCTCAGGGCAACTGCTCACAATAAAACCCACAAGGTACAAAATAAAAAACAGACTCCCATATGATAACTCCAAATATTAAGATCTCCACTCCACCCCAACTGCTCTGCTTCCCTGCCTCTCAACCAGGAAAGCATCCCTCCCATCCCATCTGTACTTCCCAGCCTTCCCAAACCTCCACTTGCGGCTTCTTTTTATTAGCTCGTTTTCAGTGGATGTTTGTACAGTCCTACTTATTCCTGCTTCTTATCACTTGCATATTTAATTATATTGATTGGTTTCCATGTTTTCTCTTTTTAGGAGAGTGTAGACAGTTTTTTTCTTCTTCTACATTATTTTATTTTATCTTCACTTTCTTTCTGTTCCCACCTCCGTGCCTCTTGGGAATTCACTGAGTTAAAGGTACTTACCGCTATCTCTGAGGCACCTGGACTTAAAGTTTCTATCGGGCATAGCTAGTCAGCTTACTTTCGGTCTCATTAGGTTGTAGCCCAGCATGTGCTGAGAGTGCTTTGCTCAGACAGAAACATTCTCCTCCAGCAACTATCAAGGCCAGGCAAAACTAACAGATTCTGGTTAAGAAGCCTTTCACAAACTACGCTTACATCTGTGCTGCTGCCCCTGATGATTTAGCATTTCCACATGGTAACAGACTTAGGAAGTCCTGATTGCCTCCCGGCAGCTGACCCTCGTTACAGTTGCTTGGTTTTCCGTGGCTATTGCCATGTATATGTAGGGTGACCATATGTCCTGGTTTAGCTGAGACAGTCCTAGATTTCAGAGGCTGTTGTGAATTATAATAGGTGTCCTGGAAATGCAGGGGTGCAGAGCACTGTCTGGGCAGGAATCAGCAGTGTGGAGCGCCTTGCAGGTGGGCAGGCAGGCTCCACTGCCTACCCAGCATGCCACCCTGCCCCCGCTAACTTTTGAGAAGGAAAGGGCAGAGGCAGTGTTTGGGATTTCCTTATGGTCAGCCTATGTATAAGTAACAATTCGGAACCATTAGTGAGAACCGAACAATTCCAGAGGTCAATGTAGAGCACTCCAGGGTGAATGCTGTTGCTTGCATACCAAGGGTTGTAGGTTTCTTTAAGGCATGCCAGACTTGGAGGATATATTGATCTTTGATGTCCCATGAATATTTATCAGCCCCATAATCCAACTGGCCACTTGCCTTTTACAGTAACTATGTGGAAACAGTTCAGATCAGTTGTCAATGGTTAGTAAAATATTTTTTTGTAATTCCGTATGCATGGTAGGTCACCTACAGTGTCTACATTACAGGTGTTAGGATTAAGATGTGTATACCTGTCCCCTATTAACCAAGGGGGAAAATGGACAGATTGAGAAAAGGGACTGAAATCCTAGTACTTCAACCTTGTATGGATAAACACAGGGTATAGAACCTGTTTGCTTTGTGTCAAGCGCTCAAACAGTGATAAAAATCCGTACTGACATCATAAATACCAGAAAAGGTCAGGAGCGATTTGGATGCAGAATCAAGTGCCCACAGCTGAAGAGGGATTGGCACATAGTCAATCCCAGGCTTTAAATTTATAAACACTCAACATGTTGGTGCCTTGGCATATTGCTCTGCAGAATGCCTAAGGTAACAATCTGAGCAGAAGCCATTTTTCAGCTTCTTTTGGTGAACCAAGAACCTCCCCATTATTTCCTGTGTAGGTGGCTTCCTACAGAAAATGTTCTCTGTTCAGTTTATCTATCAAATGCTGGCAGTCTTTTTTTAAAAATTTTTGTGGCAATTTAGTGCACAACAAAGTGTGGGACTGCAAGGCCAGCTAGAGTCAGGCATGAGTGTATGCAAGTGTTATTTAAATTTCCCTCACCATGACTCTGCCAGAGCAGCTTTATCTTAGGGTATTGTTACACATTATACTTAAGATGTATTTACTGCCCATATTTACTGCCCTTCAAACAGTAGCATGCGAGCATTCAAGCAGTAAAACACACCATCACAGCTGAGCAAAGTTAGTACTTTTCTGGCAAGAAGCATCTCCACATTATATACGCAACATGTCTTTAGCTAACGTCTGACTATTCCACAGTGATAATACAAGGAGGAGACTCTAGTGCGGTGGGGGTGCTGGGATGGACAACCACCTGTGCGTTGGTCCCAGCTCCCCTCACCATATCAGGACAGGCTCCTTTTCAGTGCGAGGGCTGGGACCGACAAGTGACACTTGTTTGTTGGTCCCATCCCGCACAGCATACTGGAGTCTTTAATGGCTCTAGTGTTTAGCACGTTTTATTTGGACCATAGTAAGTATTACTGTGTGACAGCTCTGAAAACGTTCTAACTCATAATAATGCTTACTGCAGTCTAAAAACACCTCTTAAGTGTAACATGTGACAAGGCCTTTGGTGACCTGAGCTGATCCTAGTCCTTTGTTTTACAAAAGCTCCAGGGATATGCATATTGATGACTTGTGATGAAGTGTGAGGGAGTGGGGCCTAGGAGCGGCCGTGAACTCCCTAGTGCCCCCAGCCGTCACTCACGGTGGACTCAGCACCCTCAGATTCTCGCCCGCCACGACTTTGATATTAAATAGGTTTGTATGGGAGGCTGCCTTTATCCCCGAGTAGACGGTGCATGTGTTCCTACCCCTACTCCATATGGGGTCCCGCTGGGCACCCCTGCCTTAAGGGCTATGTGTGCCTCCAAACCTCCCCTTTAGCACGCCCCAAGCCTCACAGTTGTTTGTGGACGATATCTGGTCCTTGTGCCTCTTGCCCCTCCAGGGGTCCCTGGCCGCACCTCTAGCGCCTCTCGCCCCTCCAGGGGTCCCTGGCCACACTCCTCGCGCCTCGCCTGCCCTGGGGCTTCTCCCACGCCTGGGGCACAGGTGGCCGTAGCCATGTCTGGCCCCTTGACCCTTTCTTGGGTCATTTGCCCCACTGGGCAAACTGCCGCCCTCACGGGCTGGGATCCAAACCCCGTACACCGCGCCACTCCAGCGCAAACAGTCGTGCCCCACTGGCACTGTGCCCCTGCTGGGCACCGGGAACCCCCAAACTGCTGGGGAGCTCCCGTGAGGCCTCCTCACACCCCTACAGCCTCACCCGGTCCTCCGGTGTAACTATAACACAAGCCAAGCCCAAACGGCTGTAACAAAAACCAACAAGGAGCCTTCCCGCTCATAATGCAAACTCCCAGCCCCCAGCAGGGCTTCCACCATACCTCCTTTCAGGGATCTCTCCTCCCTAGCATCATTGCGGCTGGTCAGCAAGGTAAGGCTGCAATCACCAACTCTGGCAGCTCAGCTCAGCCGCAGAGCTCCTGCGGCTGCCAGAAAGGAACTGCTAGTCAGGCTCCAGCCTGGGCTGTTTATAAAGGCCCGGCCCTGCCCCCTTCTGGCCACCTGACTGGCTGGTTGCCATAGCAACCCCCAGCTGCACTGCCCTGTTGATTGGCAGCTCGGTTCCTTTTACTTGCATGGCACAGGACACCTTGGTGCTCCTGTGACACACCCCCACCCCAAGTTACACTACCTGGCACAGGACACCTCCGTGCTCCTGTGACATGAAGTCAGTGATTCACTTGGAGCTAAAAATGAAAATATATTGACACCTATGAGCTCAGCCAGGATTGGAACCAGGGGTTTCTTTCTCAAAAAAACCACTAGAGTCCACTCTGCCAGTTTATACACCATAAATTATTACAGGTTTTCCCCTCCTGTTTTGAGACCAGGCCTCTGCAAGCTGAGATATTGCTCATGTGAAATCCTGCAGGCATCATTCTGTTTTTTCTGGTCCATACAGGTTTTCATTTTTTTTACTAATCACAAGGTATCGTTACTTGCACCTCGGCGTATGTGCAAATCCGCAGTATCAGTCAGTCATTTTATGAAGGAACAGGGCCATAGAGTGACTGAGTGCATTAATAAAATTGTCAGGCAGCTATTAAAATAGCTTAAAATTATCTGAATTTTTATAGGTATCTAAAAAGGCCGAATGGCACTTGTCGTCACTCATAAAAAGAACATCTGTTAGTTTCTGCAAGACTTCTATAAGTGTTTAATGGTTAGGCTACAGTACGTAGCTCATCATAGAGTTGTTCCACAAATGAAATAGATTTTCTCTTTGAAGAAGTCCCTGTGGAGATTATGTCTGTTTAAGATTTCCTATTCCTGATTATTGCATCATATGCTTCCTCCCTTTTCCACTGCAGAGGCTTTGAAGCTGCAGTGATAAAGAATCCCATTTGTTAGCTGTAGCTGGTAAGAAATATGGGGGTAGTTGGTATTTCTGATTCTTACTGTGCTGCTGTATAACTAGCTTGTACTGAACAGAAGTGTTTGCGTTGACAAGAGATGCCAACATACACTGGTAAAAGGGCAGCATAGTGTGAGGTCATTTGGAGGAAAAATAGAAAAATCTAAAAACGTGATTGGAAGTAAATAATAACAATTTTGATTTGGGGGTAAAACAAGGAGATAAGACTAACTTTAGTCCATGGGGCTATGAAAAATACTTAATCATCCTCACAGTGGTCAGCCAAGTTGGCTGGATAATATGTATACAGATAGAAGCCTTTTCATTTATACTTGCCCTCTTGTTTTTGCTAAGTTGCCAAGTTTGCTCTTCCTTAGTCATTCTTGCCTGGATAGAATTTGGCGTTATGTGCTGCATCACAAAAAATGGTGAACATTTTGAAAAGACCTGCACATGTTCTGTTTCTGTTTCTACCCTCAGGGGAAAAAACCCTAGAGGCCGGAGGCCCAACACTCAACAGAAATTTGGTGCATCTCCTAGGGGAAATTCTGAGAATTTATTTTTAAAGTTTTTTTTCTTTGGTTTCAGAGCCTCTAGGGTGCTGTTTGGTCACATTTTCAAGCTTTTCTTCACAAGCACAGGGGCTAGAAATTTCCTGTGTTAAAAGTGAAAACTGAGATTCCCTTGTTATCTTTTGCTTCTAGAGCTAGGTCTTTTAGAAAAAACACCAAGTGTCATGAGATTTCGCAACAGCAGTGTAATGACACAGCTAGGTGCTCAGGGCAATACAGAAGTAGTGTCTACAAGGTACTTCAGTGATCGTGAACACATGGCTGCTCTCAGCAGCTGCTTTCTTTTGTGCCCTAACCCCCACCCCAAGTCTGTTTCTGAGGTTGTTGCCCCTGCCTTCCCCCTTAGTAATACTACTGCTTAGCAATGCTGAGGTCACAAGAATTATTTCTGTCTTTTCAGCATCAATGGGGTGCTTTTTCTGCTCTGTTTTTCATGATGCTAATTTGTAGTCTGTAAGGTGCCATTCCACCCTGCTTTCTGCCTGGGTTCAAACTAACCCAGCTAACTACATCTCTCTCTGCTCAAAGAAATCCAGTATGGTCCAGTATGCTTGGTGCACACACTGGACCAGAATTCAAGGCCCAAATCCCCAGGGCCAGTTTGGCCTGAGATTTTTCAGGAGACCGGATCATCGGCTCCAGAAGGCAGACATAGGGAGAGGAAATAAGTCCACTGTGAATATGCCTCCCGAGCTCAGGGGAAGGATAAAAACCCTGGGGATCTTATTCATGGAGCTCTCTGAAGAAATGAGAGATGTACCAAAACAGAAGGAAGGAACAGATTGCCTTAGCGGGAAAAAACTTGCAATAAACAAAAAAGAAAATCAGTCAGGGGTCACTATGCACTGACAGAAAATTTGGGTTGATCTCTTCCTCCTTGATATAATACGCCCACTCGTGCAGTAATAGACATGCTTCTCTCTGACACATTTAGTATTCCACAAACTCACAACTTGTTTATATATATATAAATCCATATTGTCTTCCCTTAGGGAACATGCATTTTAAGTCTCTGTACTAATACCAGTGTTGGTAGCTTCTATATTCTGTGACTGCCAATAAGCAGAACATGAATGTGTGAAGGACAGCTACCTATCCATCTGACCAGGCACATTTAGCTGCTAGTGTTTCATGATGATTTGGCTTGACATATGTGAAAAACCTCACAGGAAGAGACGCATGGGTCATTCGTGTAACAAATGACGTTTACGGTAAAGTTTGATAGTTTTATTACTGGGACTAAAAGAAGAATGATATTTAATAGATAGATTTCTATGCCTACGGCTCTTGTTCTAATCACGTGCAATCTATCAAGCACATTTGCTTTCTCTATTCTCTGTGACATGCATTGTAATAACTTGAACTTGATATTCTATTTTCTTTAGCTCTGAGATGAGCACATTCTGTTAGCCCACCTTTTGCAGGAGTAAGAATCTATCCCTTTGAAGACCTAAGGACCTTTTTCCAGTTACAAAGCTCTCATCTGAGGTTTTACCTTTTGGATATCCTACTGCAAATCATATGTACGATACTATTCTTGGCAGTGGAAGAATTTGCATAGACTACAGAACAGCATAAGAGATATCTGCCTTGTAGACTGGAGTGAGAAGTGGCATGTATGGCCAACAGGTCAGTGGTGCAATTGTCCCATCTGCAGGATAACAACGTAATACTGATGTCCATAGTGCCTGAGAATTGGGGGAGAAGTGCTTACAAAGCTTACAAAATTAAGCCAATTGATTACATCGTTGACATAATGCTGTATATAAATTCATCCTGTGTGTAGCATCTAGTAAAAATGAACAAACTATCATTTAAATAAAATCCATAATCAGTGTAGTTCTATTGAAATAATAGAAACCGCTCAGATTTCTTTCCGTCCTGTCCTCGTATTCTGCAGAACCAAAGACCTTTAAACCCATTGTTCCAATTCTTAACCAACAATAAAAGGATATTCATGTGCAGTGGCCAATCCTCTCCTTCCCCAAGAGTCTGTGCCTTACCTAAGGCTCAAGCTTGTTCTACTTTATGCCCTTTATAGTAATCTCCAGCTTGCAATAGAGGGACTTTTCTTCCCTCCAGCTCTGTCTTTGAGTTAAATCTTTTCTGTGCTCTGAGGCACCACTATAGGAGAAGGGATTTTAGCCCATGCCATTTCAAATATACACTGAACAGGCAGTTATTCAACCACAACAAAGACAACAAAAGCTTAGTGACTCATATGTGTCATAAACATTTATAAGTCTTTATTTAAACGTATTAAATGCTCATAAATATGATGGAATAATTGTAAGCCAGGAATGTTGTAAGTTTCCTTGCATGGTTCCATCATTGATCTTCATTGCTGACCCCTCCAGTATCTCCAGGCTGGCTCCACAGCTTTATTGGTGCAAGTCAAGAATAAGAAACAATGTTCCTTGTCCTCTCTCTGCAGGTACTGTAAATCAGGATTGCCAAGCGTACTCAATTGTATAATAGTTTTGTGATGTGAGAAATAGAGGCCAGCTTTGGACAAGAGGGACCTAAGTCATGAATGCTATAAATGGTGGTGAAAGTTTAATGTTAGGAAGTTGAAGCGAGTATAAAGTAGTGTATTCTATATACCAAGGGCATGGCCCTCAGTTTATGTTAAGTTCTGTTTATGTTGCTTGGCCACAGATGCTTTAGCCAGCACCTCATGATTCCCCTGTTTTAATGTAGGGCTGCCCCTATGTCAGGTATTTCCAGTCTGTGTGATGTAGGAGGGTATTCTGGAGACAGGAGATTGTGGAAGGGATCAGGAGAGTGGCTTTTTGAGAGCTATTTTATGCTGGCACAAGTTAGAAGACCCTGAAAATGTTCCACTTGCATGTCATCATCCAAAATTAAGAGAACTTGGAAAGAGAGTACTGCTCTGTTATGCCTAGAGGACTTTGTCAGTTGAACTAGAAAGGTAGAGATATAGCGAAGAGAACACCCAACACTAGGGGGTAAGACAATGCAGGACACCGTACTTTATATTACATACTGGGCATGTCTACACATTCATTAATGCATAGTGGTTACTATATATTTAATTTAGTACTTGCATAATCAAGTACCTCTTAGGAACTAGATATAACAGTACCAGGGAGGTTCAGATGCTTTCCCCTACAAGTCAGACAAGGAACTGAATGCTAGTGGTACCAGCATCTGAAAACCTTGGGACAATTTTGGTGTAAACTGACAGTAAATCACTGAAGTTAATGGAGTGCTATCAACTCACACCAGCAGACTATCTCCATTAATTAACTGTAGAATGTACAGAAATATTCACAATAGAAGCGTAAGTCTTTCTTAACAAGATAACTATCAAAAGACGAGGGGTGGTGACTAGAGGGACAAGTCATTGATTAGACTAACCATGCACCACAACATATCTGGCATAGGCGACAGGTAAAAGGAGTTTGATGTCAGCCAGATCACAGAACGGTTGCACATTTGAGTACAGTGGGACATCTCTGCTCTTAAGAAATGAAAACCAAGGTTAAAGTGTATTAGCAGAAAGGCCTAGAAACCTAGTGCTGGAACCAGTTCAGGTTTTGACAGAACTATAAGAGAATGCTTGCACGCTGACGTCCATTTTGTTTTCATGATCATCTAATTCATTCAAATGTAACAGCAATTATAAAAAAGTGAGAGCAACAGATGAAAAGAGAGAAGATGGGTATGTGAACAATGAGGGCCTTGTTACATGGTAATTTTGAGCAGCTTAACACCTGGATTTTCCACACATTAACACCTGAAACTACTTTTAAGTACTCATTAGGCAGCTTAAAATTGTACCACTCCAGGGCAGGATTATTCCTGATTCATGTTACCTAGCTTGTGTTACACTAAGGTGTAGCGTTTTTGGTTGTAGCCGTGTTGGTCTAAGGACATAGGCAGGCAAGGTTCTTTGAGTAGATGTAATATCTTTTATTAGACTGAGTAGTTGGAAAAAAGTTATTGGCAAGCTTTTGGGTGCAGTCACCCTTCTTCAGGCAGGGGGAGTCTCTGCTGTTCTGAGACTCCAAAAAATGAAAGAAGTTAAAAGTGTGGCAGGATGTCAGTGAAAATAGGTAGAATTTGAAACACAAAAGGCGAGGCAGAGAGGTGAAGCAGAGCGGGGAGAGAGCAGGGGAAAAAAAGGCTGAAGGGAAACAGTGCAGTGATAATAGAGTACAAGGTAGAAAAGAGGCTACCTTGTATTTATCACTTCTGCCTTGTACTCTGTCACTGCACTGCTTCCCTTCAGCCTTTTTTTCCCTGCTCTCTTCTCCCTCCTCCTCCTCCCTCTGCTTCACCTCTCTGCCTTACCTTGTGTCTTTCTAATTCTACCTATTTACATTTTCACTGACATCCTGCCACATTTTTAGCTTCTTTCATTTCTTGGAGTCTCAGAACAGCAGAGACTCCCTATGCCTGAAGAAGGGTGACTGCACCCAAAAGCTTGCCAAGATCTTCTTTCCAGCTACTCAGTTGGTCTAATAAAAGATATCACATCTACGCAAAGAACCTTGCCACACTAAGGTGTAGCCACTTGAGGCTATACCTTAGTGTAAAAGCCTCATCTGGCCTCCGTCCCCTGCTGGTTGAGATCAGGCTCACTGCCTGCCCCACCCGTGTCCCGAGAGCATCCCAGATCCCCACTCACTGCACCCTTGCCCCCTCCTACTTACCTGTGGCTGCCTGCGCTGTCTGTTCCAGGGGACCAGGCAGGGAAGGGTTAATCCGCCAGCCTACACCAGCACCTCTGGGCTGGTCTCAAGTTTGGCGAAGAGCAGCAGGCTGGGAGTAGGACTGGGCAAGAAGATTAACCCTTTCCTGTCTGCTCCCCTGAGACAGACAATATGGACAGCCACAAGTAAGCAGGGCAATGGGGGGGGATCCCTGGGAATGGGGGTGAACCAAGGGAGCCCCAGGGGGCAGGAGGGAAGCCCAGAATGGGAGGAAAGGTGGGGGATTGCTCCAGGCCCCTACTGGCCGCTCTTTACTTGAGGGAGCACTAGCACCCTTCAACATTTGTGCGGCTCACAGTGTAACAAAGCCCTGAGAGTGTATGAAAAACAGCAAGAAAGGAAGGAATCAGGAAAAGAAATAGAAAGAAAGGACACAGCTGTAAAGTTAGTGGGGTTTATTTATCTTGGGGTGGAGAATTAGTGTAAATTGACACACTCCAATTGAAGTCAATATGTATTTTTACAAATGTATTACCTCTCCCTAGCAGAATTGTTGAATTGAAAGAAAATCTTACCATGTGAACAGTGGAACATACTTTATCAGTCAAGGACTAACATGGTATCTATTTTAGTTTATTTGAGCATTACCATCCCATCTCTTGCTCTAGCAAACAGGTAGCATGAGGGTCTGTCACCCATATACTCCTTCTGGCATTAGTCTATCAGAATTGCTATTATTGTTATCACATCTTATTATTTTTACTACCGAGGTGCACCAGATGTAGGCTACGATTCCTACTCTGAGTTTCCAAAAGGGGGCTGTAAAAAATTGTTGCAAATCTGATACTGTGTAGGAAAAATGTGACAGGTTTTCTTTTCTTCCTAAAGAGCTTTGCTCACTGTATTATCATTATCAGTTATGCACTTGAAGTGGGAAGAAGGGAAACTCACAGTGTCTTGTACTAAGGTGATATCTAGTTCCTTTGATTTTACGCTTTGGTTTTATGTTATTGCTTGTAAAGGTTTAGTTTCCATAACAACATAAAGCAGTCCCTTATTACCATAGAAACATGCTGTCCTGGGTGAAAGTTTTTATTTGTCAGTCTTCCTCTTCCAACATATCATATCTCATAGTAGTGATAATAGCAAAGTGCATTATTTTACTTAAGGCTTTTTGTGCAAATATAGTGAACCCCACAGGATTCAGCATACAATTACAGAATTATTTAACAAATAAATTAAAAAGTATAGTTCACTCCAAGTAAATTTTGCCATGGGTGCCTTTAATAAGGGGCCTGTGATTGTCTCCTATTGGTTATCTTGAGGTGGAGCATACCAAGCCTAAGTGCAATTTTAACCATTTAGATTGCTTGGGTAACTCCCCAGGTAAAAAAAATAACAAAATAGGAGTTCAAGTTTGGAGCATCTCTGAGTGACTTGTCACGATAGTTGCAGTTATCAAAAGAACGAGACTGCTTTCACATGCTCTACATGTCACCACTTCTTGAGAGTATTCAGAAATTGGAGATCAAGCCGCAAAATGGGGCAGGCAAGCACCACTTCATACAGGGAGAACATTACACCTGTGTTGTCTAATTTGTACTGGCTGCCTACTCGCTTCAGGGTGCTAGTTTTGACCTGTGAAGCCCAAAATAATTTGAGATCAGGCTACCTCAGGTACTCTTACTTTCTCTGTGTGATACTCTCAACAGCAGTGCTTTGCACTTGGACTGTCACAGCCCAATGGCAGAGCTTTTTCTTTGGGAGATCTTTGCCTCTGGTTTTTGCTCCCTCATTTAGTTTCCATAGATCCTTGCTCTGAGAAGCAGCAGCTAACTCAGTTTTTGGCTGTTGGGCATTTTGAGGGGGAACAGATCAAGTATCGCTGGTTAAACGTGGAGATATTTTACTGATCCTTATTTTGGGCAAGGAAGGTGCGTCTGGGATTAGTATCAAGAATCAGTATGGAATCTGTGGAGGCTCCCAAGTAGGGAGCAAACGGATCAGAAAAGCTGGCTATGAAACTAGAAAAGCTGCAGAATCCACAAACTTTCTCTGCTGGAGTTTAGGAGCTTTGCAGAAGCTTTGAATGAGGCTAGAAGAGCTCTAGGATCCTGAGGAGCAGTGTTGGGCTACATGAGTTTTTTGGAATCCAGCTCTGTGTTAGGAGTATCTGCTTATACACGTCAGGGGGTAGGGGTTGGACTTTGTCACGGTAGTGATTCTCACAGGGTCTGAGTTGTAAGTGAATGATAAGATTGAGTAACTGTTTTGTAGTTCTCATTGAAGCTCAGGATGCCACATTTCCCTGTTTTTTAACTCTGGCCTCATGGCATTCACTTTTTTTTTTTAACTTCACCATACACGTATCAAAGAACTGTTAATGCTGTGGAGGCAAATACTGCCCCATGTCTTCCTCCAAGGGAGTGTTTTTGCCTGAAAATTCTGATGTCTGCTCTCTGCTGGTGGTGAATGTGCATGTTTAAAACCTATGCTGCTAACATTTCTCTATGTGAAGTTTGTGTGGCTCTTTTGGGATGCAGAAGATTGTACTGTCACATAACTCCTGGCAGCATTGATTTGAGTGAGGCAAAGTTGTAAGGAAGTAGAGGAAATGGGCCATTTGGGGGTCTGCTTCATTTTTATTCCTAGAGTAAGCAGTAACCAATGTTAAGGGTAAAAGACGGCAGGATGGGTTAAGATAATGGACAAAAAATGTTTTTCTGATGGTTAGAAAATATTATAAGCAACAGAGTGCTTGCATGGTCTGAGCCTATGAATTTAAACAGCAGTGTCACTTTATATTCAGAAAAATGGAATGAGTTGTTTTTATATGAGAGGTTGCAGGAAAAGCCTCAGTAACAGGGCAGATACTTAAACAAGGTTTATGCATCTTGCAGAGAGAGGAAAGACAAATCACTGAATACATGGCACAAAAGAGCTTACTCTGACTTTTTGTTCTGATCAGTAGCAGTAAAGAGTATGTCCTCTTATTTCTGAATGTCTCTTTCTAATCTTATCAAAGATGTAGACTTCTCCACATGATCCTATTCTTCTCTTATGTCTGTTTCCTTATAGTATTAGAACAGAAGTCTCACCCATAACCTTGAATTTTTCCAAATGGATCAAGTACCTATTTCATTTCGTCACAGCCCTGTGGTAGTAATTCTTCTGCTTCTCTTCCCTTTCTAGCTTTGTAGGATGTTTCAGAGGAGCCAGTCGAAAATTAAGGTGACAGTTATTATAGCTGTGCATGTCATTAGCACTTTGCGTTTTTCTCTGTACCTGGTGATATGCTAAATTCACAAGATTTGGCCTCTTATACCCCATGAAGAAGTCTCAGCCAAACTTCAGAGGGAGTTTTTTTATACTGCCTTGAAATTAGTTTATTGCCCTTAAATTATTGAAGATTGACCACTGTGCAATGTGATTTCTGTCCTCATTAACCTTATTAACAGGCTGCATTCAATAGAAATCCATTCTCTGAGCAGTCCTCCTATCTCTAATTCAGAAAAGCCCATCACAGCCTATTCTTGTTTTCTTTAAAAACTTTACATTTTGTTACATACAGTTAGTTACCTTCTCTCCTTAGTTACAAGAGATCTTCATTTCTTAGTGGCCAGGCAGGCACAAATACTAATAGCTTCTACTTTTTTCCAGCCACATACAGGTTTTCCTCGACTTATGCAGTATATGTGTTCTTGGAGAACGACGCATAAATTGAATTTGCATAAAGCAAACACCTTTTATAATGTAACCAGTAGGGATAGGGAAGGGGCAGGGAGGGGGGTGCCACTCCCAGGACTGCACAAGGGAGGAAAGCAGAGGAAACACAGTGACACTCACCCCAGCCCCTGCTGCAGCAGCCCTGGGAGCGGCCAGCGCCAGTTGCCTGCAGCTACTGGGCTCCACAATGCTCTGCTTGTCCCCACTCACCCCAGCTCCTGAGCTGCTCCGTGCCCTGGTGTAGGCAGCTGGTGTTGGCTGGTCCTGCGGCCAGAGTGAGTGGGAAGAAATGGAACTGCAGGTGGCACGGGGCGCGGTGCAGCTTGTCCGCACTCACCCTAGCTCCTGCTGCAGCAGCTGCAGGAGTGGCTGGGGCCAGCTGTAGAGGGAACTGTCAAGGGGGGGTGCCTCTTGCTGCTCCACACCCACCGGGAGGGCTGGAAGCTGTGCCGGGCTCTCACTGGGTGTTGTGTGCTTCCCGATCTGCGTGCAGGATGACAGCAGGCTGCCGCTGCAGGCTGGGGCTGGCAGTGGTACCAGGCTTTTCCTGGTGCTTGGGGGGGGCTCCACTTCTTCCCACTCACCTGAGGCCCTGCTGCAGCAACCCCACGAGCAGCTGACATCAGCTGCCTACACCAGGGTATGGCGCAGCCCAGGAGCTGGGGTGAGTGGGGACAGGTGGAGCATGGTGCAGCCCAGTGGCTGTAGGAAGCTGGCACCAGCCACTCCTGGGGCTGGGGTGAGGGGGGCCCTGGCCCCATGGCCCTTTCCCCTGCCCCCCACAGACTTACCTGTTTGGATGCAGGCAGGGCGCCTATGCTGATCACATAAGAGCGAATTTACCTTGCATATAATGAATTATGGGTCTAAAAATGCTCGTTGCATAAGTGCAAATTTGCATATACAGAACCCGCACAAATCGAGGGAAACCTGTAATAATCTGGAAACAGTCATTGATCAGTGTTGTGGGGACTGTGTGTGCATGTGAGTATTTTTAAAATACTCCTTTCTACTTTAATACCAGGCCAAGGTGATATCAAACACACTCTGAACTGCTGAAAGTTGTTGACTAGTAACCTTATCCAGGCCTAGTGGTAAGGCAACTAAACTCTCCTGCAGGGTCATTTGCATGGGCTCACTAGTGGCCAGGTGTAGGGTTCTGTGCATGCTTTTCTCTTTGGTGATGCCAGCTCAGGTGAAGATGAGAATTTTATCCCCTAGTGGTAAGTTAGAACTAGATATTGAATCCAGTCCTAGTACCTTAGAGGGGGACAAAAATTAGATGTCCTGTTAAAGAGAAACAGGAGGAAAGAGAAGCTGCTAATTGCAATGTGCCTTCGACTTGGGACAACCACTAATAGCCTGACCTCTTTGCTGCTTCTTGAATGAGGGATGCCACAGAGCTCTTAATTAGAAGAAACTTAACCTAGCCAATGCAACATGCAACACTCTTAAGATGGCCAGCAAGCACCTGAGCAGCATATCAACTTGTCCCTGCTGGGGTGGATCTCCAAAGTGCCTCAAGTCCCTCTTCCAGTTGGATGTTAACAGCAGTATCTTCAGTGGCTTTTACTCTATTGATTCCTATCTTTATTGTTTGTTTCTCTCTCTCTCTCTTTACACTTTAGAGCTCAGATTTCCTCCTTCATCACCATTTATTTTCTGTAATTCTTTTAAAATGTTACGAGTGCAAAGTTCATCTGGTTTCTCTGTGGGGTATCTTGCCATTCATGTTAAAGAAGGGTGGGAAAAAGGGTTCCATGAGCAGAGTGTTTTGGGTCAGATGGAAAAAAGAATCCAAACAAGCGGTTATTGAAAAGATGAAATTTTGGGGGCTCTAGGCCCTGTATAACCTTAATTTATCTGTTGCTAGAGGCAGGAATGTTGAATGCATATTTAATAACATGAAGTCTCCATTTCAGAGGTGGAAAGCTGAAGTTATTGCAAAGACGGGTTTAGAAGTCTGGGCAATGTGTTGAGAATTTGGGAGCTTCTTTGACTTTTTTTTTTTTTTTTTACCAGTCGCAAGGAACCATTTCTGAACACACCTATGCCTGTTGGAGAGGGAGCCACATCTAATCTTCAATCACAGGCAGTTGTTTCAGGTGGAGGGCCACTTAATGAATGAGTTTTGGCAAGCTTTTGGGGGCCACAAGGGTAGCCCCACTCCCTGGCACGTGTCCCGCCGCCCCCTTGGTCACCATCTTGGGACCAGAAGTCCCGCCCCCTAGCCTCTGACCTTTGACACTAAGTCCCTCCCCTTGTCCCTAGAAATAGTCCTTTTGGGAAGGGGGTTGCTGTCTTGGAACCAGAAAAAAATTGTATACTAAAAATCAAACATTGACAATAACATATTTTAATTTTATTTAGAAAAATATTTTTGTCCTGATTTGCAGGTGTTTGTGTGGTGTATATAGAGGTAATTGCATAATAGCTCAAAATGAAGTCTTACTCTTGTATGTTGTAGGGGAGTGTCGGGGGGTATGGAGGGCTGTGTGGAAGTGGGTGGGTGGATATGGGAGGTTTGTGGGGACATGTGTGGGTATGTGTGTGGGTGGGTACGGGGTTTGTGGAGTGTGTGTGGGGGAGGATGGCTGGGGGGTGGAGGGGTGAGTGCACATAGCAATGATCAGGATTTCCCCCAGAAGTGCCCGGGTATGTATATGTGTGTGTGTGTGTGTGTGTGTAGGGGGGGGTGGTGCTTGTGAGGGAGAGTGTGAGTGGGTGCAGTGTTTGTGGGATTGTGTATTGGGGAGGGTGTGGTTGTTGGGGGAGGGTTTGCAGGTATGGTGGGCTGTGCATGGGAGCACTCTGTGCACACTGCACTAAGCTGGTCAGTACCTGCCCCTGCCCTGCAGCAGTCCGGAGCCCGTATGCTCTGCAGTGCCACCCCGCCACTGCCAGCAGTGCACAGGCCCAGCTCTGCCCCATACCCACTCTGGATTCACCCCTGCCAGAGCAGATCAACCAGAACCTGTGAGCAGTCATGCCCCAGCCCACCCCATGCCACCCCATGCAGTGATGTATCCTGCTGCCCCCTGAGCATGCAGTGGGGCTGGAGCAGCTCCATGGTTGAACTGCCTTTTTAGGCAGCATGAGTGGCAGTGGTTCCTTCCAGCTGCTACCACTGCTGGTCCCAGCTCCATGGTACCAGCAGGGACCTGGATGTGCAGCCCTGACCCCGCGCACCTCTAACCTGCTTTAGGCTCACCCACCCGGTCTCAGCAACAGCAGTGCGGGACAAAAGCTGTTGCTCAGTGTGACAGGGGGCAACTCCCAGGCCTGGTCACAGTACCAGTGCACCCGCCTGTCTAGGACAGTCTGCTCGGTCTTGCCTGCCGCACCTCAGATGCAATGTAAAATGGTGTTACAATAAGTAGGAGGTTGTCCATTTAACACCCCAATGCCTAAGGGTTTACACACAACTTGGACCTCCCCTTATTGTATTTCATACCTCACAGATGGCATCTGAAACAAGTTCTTAATATGTGATCTATACTGCGCCCCATAACATGCTAGTCTAAACCCTAACTTGATCCGTCTGATCACGCAGTCTACTCTGCCCTCATTCTGAGCTGCTAAACTCCCTGTACTCTTCTCCCTCTCCGCAGTGGCCCTCTCTCTGGGACCTTTGGCCACATTAGCTGTGGCCTCACCTGTAGGCCAATCAGAACCCCAGACCCTCTGGCTCTGGGCATCCCTTGCAGTGGGCACTCCCTCTTGACCCTTCTGGTCTTGGCCCCAGCAATGACTAGTCGAGAATCCCTCTGATCAGATCTCTGAGCAGCTAGCCCACTCCCTCTCAAACAGGTCTGCCTTCTTGGGCCCCTCCAAACACAGGTCTTACACCCCTTGAGTCCCAAGCCTCTGATAACAATCCTGGACCCCTTGCCTGTCCCCTCTGTAGGGTAATCCACCAGGTTGTGGGGGCTGGGGTTATAAGGCTCCCCTACCTGCCTTTCACTGGGGAGGCAACTGACCTGGCATTTCTGGGGAACTTCCCCACCATGGGCAGTCCTACCAGGCCATCCTTCCCCAGCAGGGTGCAGTTGCAAGTTACACCCAGGACCAGGAGCCTCCTGCCATCCCCATAACTCCTGCCCTTACTTCCAAGCTGTTCTGTGGGCAGCAGCTCAGCCAGGTGTTTTTGCTCCAGCTGCCAGCAAGCAATGGCTGGTTCAGCCCTGATGCCTGAGCTAAAATGAAGGCAGCTGAGTTCTCTCTACCAATCACATGGCCATGTGACCTACTCATCAAGGCTGGCCCATACCTGCCTGTTGCCCTGCTGTCTGCTCTCACCCTTAAAGTGGAGGGCACCAAAGTTGTTCTGCCACACACCTTCCCCCTTACGGCTGCCAAGAGGTGGGGGGGAATCTCCCTGCTGCTCAACATGCAGGCTCCTCTGTAGCCTGCAACAGTCCCCTAAGTGGCAAGCACCCTGATGGTGATCCTCCACACTCGGTATGGGGGGAGAGCATCCCCTCCCCCACCCACTGCTGCAGTTCCCTGCTGCAGCTGCGTAGAGCCTGCACTGGGCTGCCCTGCATCCTCTCTGCACCACCACTGCTGCCCCGCAGGGCAGCCCGGAGGCAGAGGTGACAGCAGTGGAAACACTGAGGGCAGCTCAGTGTGGGCTCCATGCAGCTGAAGCAGCAAACTGTCGGGAGGGATAGGAACCGCTTTCGTTCTACACTGAGCAACAGCTTTTGTCCTGCACCGCTGCTGCTGAGCCCAGAGCAGCTGCAGGGGTTGGGGTTACATATGTGGGTCCCCACCAATACTGCAGGGCTGGGGCTAGCAGTGGGGACAGTCAGAAGGAGCCACCTGGGCTGCCTGGATAGGCAGTGCAGTTGCAGAACCACCCTACCCCCCTGCATGCCCAGGGGGCAGCAGGATGCACCATGGTTGGACTGTGCCTGGGCCTGCCAACTGAGGGACCCACTGCAGGCCAGACAAAGTACCTGCCATGGGCCAGATCCGGCCCACGGGCCATATTTTGCCCATCTCTGACATAAAGGGTGGGGAAGCTGTGACTTCAAGCTCAGGGTCTGCTAAATAAAAATAAATAAGAAAAAAAATCCCCATTGTGCAAAAATCCCCCCTAAATGCCAGAAATACCTGTTTTTTTGTCCTGCTCTGCAAATTCTGTCTTTTTCTGGCCACCTTGTCAGATGAAATAGTTTGTGTGTTCCCAGAAGCTTTCCGGCCATGATGCATTGTTCATGTTGAGTCTAGTGAGTGAGTAATAGAGAAAATATGATCTTTTCCAGTCTTGGACAATCTTTTGCCAGACCTTGTCAGACCAAATATGACCTTGGACAATCTTTTGCCAGAATGATATTCTTGACTGGCAAGCCTGAAGCAGCTCTTCCTGATTTCCGTTCCCTGTTCTGGGAGTGGGCTTATGACCATTCATAACAGTATATCGAAAGTAGCTAAACAACAGTCTGAAATTGTCTCTAGTGAAGGTTTATGTAATTTGAGATAATGAGGGAAAGCAGGTGTAGTTAAAACACACAGGGTGTGTCTTTGCTGTATTGGATGCTGTGAGGGAGCACTGCCATGAAAACACGCTTTGCCTACTCACTCCCATTCCATGCCTGTGCTGGATGTCACACAGCTGCTCTTTGGCACATGTCCAGCACTGCTGTCAGGCTCTGGTTCTCAGGTGTAGTTGTAAGGGCAGCTACATGACATTTGGAACTTACAGAATAGAAGCAAATGAGCAGGATGTTTTTTCAGGATTTCCCTAGCACCATCTGATGCTGTATTGACACGTCCACTCATGTCCTTCCCACCTGGACTCAGAACACACACAAACTGAAGCAAGTTATTTGTTTGAGGTCGGCTTTTGTCTGCATATAATGCCATCATACAGGAGTTGTGTCAAATGGACAAGATGTTGTCATTCCCCTTCTTCAGAATCTCAGAAATAATTGTAATACTGTTGTTTAGATTTTTGTAATGCTGTTGCAAAATATCAGCCCCTGTATTTCTCCAGACTGGGTTCTTGCACACTTTAGCTTGGGAAAACATTGTACATTTTCACTGATGAGCTAATATTATTAATACAGAACTCGGTGGGAGTTGTTTCCCAAATTAAGGTCAGATTCTGATTGTCTTTATCTCATAGTGAATTCCAGAGCAATTCCATTTACTTCAGTGAAGTTATTCTTGGGTTTATATTGTTGGAGGTAAATAGAGAATCCAGCCCTTAATTAGAAGACAGTGCATATGTCTGAGATGCGTTGCACTTTTCACTTAAGAAAGCTGACTTTGTGATCAGCAGACATCTGCCAGAAGCAATCTTACTAGTTATGCTCAGCCTAAAACCAAAAGAATTATAATGAGCGGTTGACCTAGGTTAGACTTTTCTAAAATATAACGGATTCTTGGGTTATTATTTGAAAGAAAAAATAATAAACAAAACTATTGAAAAATATGACAAATATATTAATGTAGTACTTATGAAAAGTAAAATCTAATACCTTTGTTTGAACTGGGAAGAGTGTAGGTTGTGCTCTAGCATGATTACAATAGTTTTACCATATCCTTCCTTTACGATGGCATGGTCTAGTGATGTGTAGGCCTCAGTTTCTTGAAAGGCAAACCTAACTTTGATGGCTACTAATTACATTTTATATGCTTGCTTGGGAGGGAGAAATGGCTTGAGGTCTAAGGCTATACAGAGACCTATCATGTCCTGATAGCAGACACGAGGGAGACTCAACACTATATAGACTCTTTGATTTTCCCTCTCCCCAATAGAAAGACACAAATGAGCTGCAGAAAGATGGCTGAAGATGTTTCTCAGTCTGAAAGAGGCACAAATTTTTCTCTGTCCTTCTTTCGACTCTCAGTAGAAGTCCCCTCATTCCATCCCCTTGCTTATACTTGGTCTGGGGTCCTGAATTTGAGACCTGCAGGACAAGTGCTTGATAGGTCTCTAAGTCTCGGTGTCATCAAAGGAAATAGAGAGCGAGCTAATTAGACGGGAGAAACATTTTACCAGTGGGGACTGGCTTAATCTGTGTGAACTCAGCTGTGCATATAAAAAGAAACTCTCAGTCTCTGGTCCAAATTACAGTTCAGGTCAAATTATTAATAAAAAATGTATTGCACTTTTATAAGGCATTATCAATCTGAGGATTTCATAGCACATTAGCAGTATCTATGAACTAATTAAAAACAGGACTTAAGGTTATAGTGTTATTTCCATTTTACAGATGGGAAGTTGAGGCACAA
This sequence comes from Crocodylus porosus, assembly GCF_001723895.1. Taxonomy (NCBI): domain Eukaryota; kingdom Metazoa; phylum Chordata; order Crocodylia; family Crocodylidae; genus Crocodylus; species Crocodylus porosus. Next base: position 48,719,022 of record NW_017728931.1, on the reverse strand, counting down.
TCTAGAAGTCTTTACTCCTAATATTGTGCTTCAGCCACAGAGCCAAAAACATTTTGTTTATTCCTGAGACAAATCCCACACATCCTTTTTAGTAAGTCAGTACCTGATTCAGCCTTCTAAGCAGTCCTGGGTTTTTGGCTCTCTTGTCCCATTGCAAGCATTGATTTAATTTGCTGTCCATGATCAGAAATAATATTGCACTTAGCACTTACGTTTGCAGTGTTAGATCTTAAATAACCCGGGAGATTTGGGGTGGGGGCAACAGTTTGCACCTGAAAACTTGCCTAAGATCTCTCCCAACTACATTATTATTAAACAAGCCAGGCTTCTCGTATATATCCTGGACCATCATGGCTACAGCAGTGCTGCTTAATTCATCCTCACAGTATCATTTCAAGTCAGGGTAGTAGTCTCTGCATTAGGGCAGAGAGCAACTGACTTGGCAACGGACGTGGTCTGAGACGCTCTTAAAAATGAGAATAGAATTCGGGAGTTCTGGACTCCTGGCTCTTTAAATAGAACAATATATTGGAGCTCTGTGTTTTACTATTGCTAGATCTTTTATAGCATACTTTTACCATCTTTTCTTCCCCATTCGCTCTGTTTTGCTTTTTTCTCAGACCTATAAACTGACATGTTTTCCACGTTGAATTCTATTATTTCCCACCCACATTGGTGCCTTTTCTAGATTGGTGTTATTTCTCCATTCTCAGTGGTGCTTGCAGCACTTCACAATGACATTTGCATTTGTAATTAATGAGCTGTTTATCCCATTTTTCATAGCATTAATAACTGCATTCAGCTGGCAGCCTCTGCTCAAGAAGGAACAGGGATTTGTAACAGCATGGGGTGTTGCAGGTCAGGATTGAGTTACCTTGGCTGAGCTCTGTGTAGGAAACTTGCATATAGCACCTTCCCACACTATCCTTAGCTGTGAATGGGGCTACAGGATTAGACACCTTTCTTCATGTGCTCCAAATTCTCACTCTTTCTTTCTCTCTCTCAGTTTTATTTTAAGGTTTGTTTTTTTCTCTCGAGTCACAAATAATCGTTATGTTTTCATACCTAGTTCTGCTGTTCCATTGTAAGTGCCTCTGTTTTTATACTGAGCATCACTGGTGAGTCTCTGACCCACCTCTGCTGATCACTAAGCCAACTCCCTTTAAAGTGCACTTAATAAACTGCCTCATGATGAAAAGAAAAGCCTCATTAGTCCCAACCCATAGTTGGAACGTGCCTCTAACCCACACTGATTCTGCTTCCTTTTTAATGTACAACTTTCAGTACTGTACCTGACTCATCCAGCTTTGTAGTGCCATGCTTTTCCTGTGTTTATTTGACCCCTTTCTGTTTCAATGCTTCATTATTTACATCCCAAACCAGAGTCATCCAAGGCTCTGTGAAAACCTGGCAAAAGAGTATGGCAGCCAAGACTCTAGCTGTAGCTAATAGCTGTACCTTCTCCTTTCTCCTGGGGGAAAAGCTGTTGAAAGAGTGCCAGTGAAGCCCCAAAAGTGAGGAGCATTCTTCAGAAGTGCTGTATGCATGCAATACTATCAGGTCTCCTAAGTGTCTCAGCCTCAAAGCTAAGCAACTGCCATCTGACAGCAGTGCCTGGACCTACTGTCACTTCAGTGAATCCCCAGAAGTCATCAACCTGACTCAGAGATAGTGTCCCTCCCTTCCCTATGGCCGTTTCTCTAAATATGCAAGCCTTCTGCCCTGTGTCTGCTGTGAGTTAGCCCTTATTCCAGACACCAGTGGTTTGCATAACTATGCTGTCGTAGATCTCCAGTGAAACTAGAGTGAGTTGCATTGGTGCGAATCACAGTTTTCCTTGTTGTCATAGTTGTTTTGCAGTGGTACAACAGCTAAATTGGCAGCATGTATACAGAATCATCATAAAGCAGTTACAGAGGAAGAAATTCTTCTCCTGCAGCATTTAAAAATTACCTTTTTATTTGAAACGGGGCAGAAAAGTCAAGCGAGTGTTTCTTTTTCTAATCTTTATCTCCCTTGGCTGCTTGAGATTCTCACATGCGCCAACAGACTATTACACACGGTGCAAAACCATGGTAGTAGTAATAAAGTAGGAATAAGAAATAGGAAAGTATGAGATAGGCACAGCTTTATGTGAAATTGTGTACATAAATCTCTGTATGCCCTAATAGGGAGAACTAGGTAATTGTGAGTTTGAAATCTTCCCTACCAAGAGGATAGTGTTGTATCTTAGGCTTGCCTTCCAAGGCAATGCATCAAATTGTGACTCAGACCTCCAAAAGCACAAGATAAAAATCATGAGTGTTTTCCTTAAATAAACTTGGGAGCTTTTTGTTTTTTGTTTTTAATTTTTCTTCTGGCTTTTAAGCCTTAGGGTTTGCTTATTCTTTTCTTGGAATCTATAAGGACTTACTTTATTTAACTGAAAGCTGAGAATCTCCCATAATAAAGTCAGTCTAGAATTGGTAGGGCTTTAACGAAAAATCCAAATATGGTGAGTTTCACCAAAAAAAAAATCACTCTATGGTGCAACTACTTTCTGATACCACAAAGGCAAGCAGGCATTGAAAGAATAATAGAAATAGAATTTACTTGCGGTAATTTCAAGTTCCTAATTCTAAGAGGTGCTTCCAGCCTTTGACACAAAGCATGACACATTCAAGAAATTTCACAGTGGGGCCAAACTTCTTTGGAGATACAGCAGGGGTGTTTTGATCCTTTGAATCCAGCTCCATTTAGCAGGACATAAATAAGAGCAGTAGGCATTGCAAGGATTAAACAGACATTGAACAACAAAGGCTGTAGAACAGGAAGAGTTTTACTGTCTCCCCCACAAATATCAGGGGAGCACGAAAATGGGCAATGTTTCTCCATATCTGAATAGGTATTTCAGTAAAGCTGTCTGTTGTGGAATCCTATATAGTACCAACCTCAGCAGAACAGAAGGCAGGTGATTAAGGAGATGGGAATTGTGTGAATCCAGATCAAATGCACACATCTGTGAACAGAATCAGGTTAAAAATACAATGGTTGCTCTTTTGTAAAATCAAGTTTCTGCTACTGTACTCCTTAACATGTTTGTTCCCCTTTCAGCCTTTCTTTCAAGTTGATTTTTAACATTGCATAGTAATATCCAACTAATATTCACTATGCTCACTTGGAAGAGTCCTTTGTAATGAAGCATAGTTAGATCATTCAGCGTGGCATGGATGAGCTGGAGAGGGGAAGAAAAGAGTAAGCATAGCTCAAATTTAGCCTCCTGGCCAAAAGTCTGTCAGTCAGTTCAAGTCCTTTACCAAGAGTGGAATTAAACCTAGTGCTGACATTGCAGTGTTAGACAGAAGCTGCACTTAGAGCAGTATAATTCTTCAGATTAATTACTAAATAAAGGTCCTTTTTTGCAAGGTACATTAGCCCTTTGCACTTCAAGGATGGCACATAGTTGGGCTGAAAACACTCCTCCCCTATGTGCTTTCTGAGGAATACATGCTCCCCCTGTAGCTGATATGGAAAAGCATGCATTTTGACAGGGGTTAAACAGTTCAGTGTGCTTGGCTGGTAACTCTTGTTAACTTGCCAGTTACTCAGCAGGAAGTGAATAATTTGCTGACTTTCCCTCGAAAAAGGTTGGTAAGCCATTGAGAAAAAACATAGAGCCAATAACAGGTGGTATGGGGGAGGGGGCGGGGGGCACTGTTTCAGACGGTCCTTCACATGCAGGTAAAAGTACAATGGGTTTTAATATGTGATCCACACCGTTTTGCACCTCCTGCCATGCCACATGTGCATGGCATGAGACATGATTGTGGAATTGTGCATCAGATCCCATTGTGTTTTATTACCTGTGCAAGAGGCACCTGATCTTGGGCTCCCCCTGCACCATCAACAAGCAAGTTCTCACAGCTGCTGTAATCTCCCAGCCCTGGAGGGGATGCATCTTCTGGGACTGGGAGATCACACCCCAAGGCTGCTGAGACCCAGCTGGGTCCTGGCAATGGGAGGCATGCCACCAGGACCTGCAGCTATGGGATTCTGGGTCCTGGCAGCTGTGGGGTGTTGCTGTGACCCAGATTTGGCAGCTGCCAGGGCAGAGAGTCCCCTCAATTGTGGGACTCCCAGCCCTGGCTCGGATGGTGCACCCCTGTGACTGGGAGCCCCGACAGCTGACAAGACCACATGGGAGACCCTGCTACACAAGCAAATTAAAGCTCAATAGCAACCAACTATAAAGTTAGTACATATTTTCAAGATCTAACTTTATAGCTGTTTGTTGGTTTTTATGGTGTGATAGCTACTTTGCACATGTAGCTTATCTCAAGGTAATTGTGCAGTTAACCAGTTAATTGCACAATAGCTGTAATGTATTACACAGAGAGTCTCCTTTAGTTTTTACTTGCTACAGTTAAGAGCTATGGAATCACCTCTGGGCATGAGACCCAAGAAAGATCCCTCCAATATTTCTTTTTTTTTTTTTCTTTTAAAGCCCTAAGACAGCACCTCAGGAAAGGGGTGCAACTTGGATATGTTTCTCAGAGGCCATTTTGCTGAAGTCCTAGGGAGTTTTGGGTGCTCAGCTGCTCTAAAAGTCAGCAGCCTCTGAAAATGAACAAAGTGTCTGGTCTCTCTTATAGGGAGGCCTATGCCCTCTTGCACTTTTCTTTTCCACTCCTGGTGAACGCCCCCCTGTTCATGAAAGGTAATCATCACAGGCCACTTACTTTTGAGAAGGGGTGGTAACAGCAATATCGTGGCCAAGATTTCCTTTCTCAGTAATAATCACCAGAGATGGGCAGAAGGGTCCCATTACAGGCCTGTCAAACCTGCAGATCTTGGTTCAGATCTGCATTACATTATAATTAATGAAATGTGTTTAGTAGTCTCATCCAAGCCTTTAATGGACTGTTATCCACATTATAGATCTAGCACATACTTCTGTATGATTGATAGCTAGCTCAGTAGACAACAGAGGTGGAAGGCTGGTTTGAGGTGTGTAGGCTGAGTTGTGGGAAGAATATGGTAAGCTTGTATCACTCCTAAGAGCACAATGCCTCATTCTAAACACTGATGTGCCAGTCTCTTGTTTTCATCTTCACATCTCATCCGTCACCAAGAACCTTCATAATATCCAAGTGCCATTCTTTGTGGCAGTATAGTAGATATGCCTCTTGCAGGATTGCCCCCCAACACGCACATAATTCGACAACCATTTCTTAAGACTAAGGGAGGAATTGTTAGCCTGGGTGAGCCTAGGAAATACTACTAGACAGCTCTTTTCCTAACTTCATCCTTCTCAGTCTTGCGATAAGCATAGGTTCTAGGATCAAGAACAATCTCAAGATGTACCCAGATGACACCTGGAATTTAATGTGATGGTTCCTATTTAGCAAGGTGCTTAATCATATCTTTAACTTTTAAAGGACTAGTGTTCCCAGTGATTCAGTGGAATTACACACACGCTTAAATTTAGCAATTCACTGAATTACTATGTTGAAGCCTGTTATATCTATCCCTGCACTAGTCAATGCAGGCAGGGTGAGAACGGCCTTTCACCATTCAGTGGACACTCTGAGCTCCTCACTAGGTAACATCAGCTAATTGTTCCCCTTCTCCAAAGGAGGAATTGGTATGCTAGTTTCCCATTAACCCCATGATGCTGAAACACAGGTTAAAATCTAAGGTCATTGAGTTTGGTGTTGGAGAAGAGGAGTCACTAGAATGCCACCATTGGCCTTGATGAACTGCCCCTCCCCCTTGGCATGTATTGCAGCAGATCCTGTATACCTGAGGCTACAAAGTCTCAGCAGTCCTCATGGAAAAAAGCTCTTGCCCATAACTCATAAATTTTTAACCCTGTTATAATTTTCTACATGTTGATAAAATTCAGTAGATTAAATGCGTACCTTGCTACAACAATGCAGCACCAGCTTCTGGCAACTTCAGTCCTTCATGGAAACATAGTGCTATCACTGCCTTATAGACTGGATTTGTGAGCTGTATCTTGCCAGAGACCTGTTTATTTAATATCTTCACATTTTGATGAATTTCTTTATCATTCATTAATGGTTTTGTCACCTCTCTATCCATCTGTCTATTCATCTATCAATTTGCTTGTCACCCATCTACCCATCTGTCTTCCGTCTATTAGCTGTGTCATCCTCTTGCTCATCTTTCCAGATATGTAATATTTCATGTACTATTTTGGGCATTTATTCATGCCTACTCCTCATTTTCTAGTTTATTGTATATGTGTGTGGTAGCTGTTCATCTGTCTAACTAATTGCTCTCTCTGTCGTTCTCTTCCCTCCTTCTCCCCCCCCCCCCCAATCTTTTTCTCATTATGTAGGTGAAAAATAGCCTAGTATTGTTATGGAGCTTAGGGAGGTGGAGCAGTTATTGGTTCTCTTTCAGTCCCTTTCTGTAATAAAATGAACCAAATAAATAGTAGTGCCCCCCACCATTTCCTAAATGGTATTGCTTCCTGCCAGGGACATTGGAGTTTCAGCCTGTTTGGTTTTTAATTAAAAGTAAGTTTTCAGCTGTCTCTTTCATCATCAGAATTTTCTATCACCTTGAAATGAAGGCTCTGGCATTGTCTTTTAAATTATTGAGCGCTGGCCAACTGGGGGGAGTTCAGTTTAGAGTATACATTAATCTTGTTAACTACTCTCATCAAATTGACTGTCCAGCCCGCCACAGATTCAGTACTTTTGTTCCTTGCCTCTCTCCCTTATTTGTCTACTCACCATTATGTATAAAACATGAATATAATCCTTGTGCATGCTTGCTAATTATTGGGCCACTGATTTATATATTCTTGGTGTCTTAATGTGTTACATAGCGTTTTCCAAGGTCATGTCCAACACAGTAATGAATCAATGTAGAGAGTTGTTCCTTTGCCACTTTGTTAGCAGAACTTGTACTAAAAACAGTTGTTGGGGGAGTTATTTGAGCTCCTTCAGGAAAATTTTGTCTTTTTGTCCCCCAACCTTTCTGATTTGTAGATCTAAAATATTAACATCAAGTGGAGCGGAACTGAACTGCAATCGCACCAGCAGTTTTTTTTTTCCTGTTAAAATAAAGAAAACCCTTATTTTAATGTATACATGTCAGAGCAATCAATACTTGCAAATTTCAATGCGTTTGTTCCTAAAATAAGCAGTTACAAAACCCATCTGGAGCAAATGCGATAGGATTAAGGTTCTGTGGCACTGGAAGCCTTTTACCTCAGGTTTCCTATGTGGCCTCCAGTGAATCCTTTTAATATTATGGGCTTATAGTTTCTTTTCTGTGGCATCTTTGCCTCATTTGTTTAGAGCAGGGGTGGGCATGGGGCCCCTGAAAAATTTAGAAAATTAATCTGACCCTGGCTGCCTGTCATGCAGCCCTTGATGGCCAAAACTCAGTAAGTGGCCCTCTGCCCAAAATAATTGCCTGCCCCAATTTAGACTGTAAGTTCTTTGGGGCAGAGATTCTTACCATGTGCCTTTACTGTGTGTAAGGGCTTCATCATACATCTGCTTGCAACAACTGCAAATCCATGGAATATAGTCACCTATTACAGTTAGCATGTCTAGGAGATAACTAGAGACCTACCCAAACCGTGATTGTGCAGGTTTCACGGAAATCGGAAAATCAGGTGATCTCTGCAAAGTTTGCAAGGAGGAAAAACTTACTAAAAATAAAATGCTGGCTTCCATTGGCAGCCAGCAGTCCTTCTGGTTGTGCAGCCTGGCATAAAAGGGGCTGACAGCATGAAAGCAACTTGGCAAGATGGCTGGTGCCACTCACCACTGATTGGCTGAGAAGGCAGCCTGTCACATGGCCCCACCCCTCTCCACCAATCAGCGGTGAGGAGCAGGGCTGCATGACAGACACCCCTCTTCACCAGTCAGCATCAGGGGAGGTAGGACATTGGGGCTCCTCAGCCAGTCAGAGGCATGGGGGACCCCTGCCATGATAAGCTTCCAAACATGGTGGCTGGCCCCATAATCTGCTTGTGAAATCGGCCAGCCGCCACTTTGAGTTGGGTAGACCCCTAGAGGTAACCCTCGCCTGAAAGGGATCGGCTTTGCAGCAACAAGAGGCTACTTAGTATATGCTTAATTGCTTTAACATATGTCTGCTTGTGTTTTAACTGCACTCACTAAGTGTTATGATGAACACGTGATACTACCCTAACTCAGGGAGCATCAGTGTGTGTTGTTACAAAAATAAATTATCATTTGTAACAAGTATTTTTTAATTCAGCCTGTTCTTCCACTGGCAGGTCACAGCTTTCATAAATGTATTGCTTGCTTGAATGTACCCAAAAAAAATTTTCTCAGTGGACTGATAGTGTAAAGTGTGCACCAAGAATTTGAAATCAAAGCTATTTTGATTATTTCAGCCAGATAAATCTCATGACATTGACTCTGTTCCCTGATTGGATAAGTCTGCATGCCCTTTTGGTACAAATATGTGAATTTTAGAATTTAATTTCACACTGGTTCCTGAAATTTGCTACCTGCAGAGATCCCTGCCAATAAAACTTGAAAAGAAGAGTACTATCACTAATTCCAAGTTGTATTTTGTACGTGCTTTGTGGCAAGCCTGTGAATGTCACTGTTAGCCTTTAACCTCTTTGGTATTTAGGGCTGTTCTGTTTTTTTTCAAAGCCTGAAATCTGGTTTTCAAAATTAGCCTGGCCTCTCCTGAATGATCACACTGTTTTTGGCAGTGCCTCAGCCATTTAACAGGATTGCTTGCCAGTTCTGCTCCTTTTCTGGCACGTGGCATTATCACCCAGCTTTGACTATGTGGGTAGGTGGTTATTGGTCATTGGCAAAATCAGAACTAATTGATAAAACTGAGTGTTTTTATGAGGAAACATGAAAAATGCCATCCTCCTTGCTGCCTGTTGGTGTTGCTCTATCGAAGCAGACTTGCATCTATTTGTACTAGGTCTGAATTGTAGTCTCTGTGAAATAATATTTCTGAATGGAGGGTCTACATTCTCTGTTTTATTACCTCACACTACAGGCTTGACTTTAGGAAATACAGTAGTTGGCACTGCTGAAATCTAAGAGCAGCATGTTGAGTGTATTTTATTCAACAGTCTTTCAAAGCCAGGAACCCTGTATTTCAAGGGGCTTAATGGTATTGGAAGTCCACTGAGGCACTCTTGAAAGACAGAAAGCATCTGAGTAGACAGATGCCCATGCACCAGCATACACCTCATTTTATTCAGACATCTGGATATGTGCACTAGCTTTGCACCTAGGACCCTCATTGCTCAAGCACAGTCTGCATTACAGAGTAGTGTTGATAAAGGAAATAAACACTGGCATAGAGCATATTTCTCATAGTAGAAGAGGGAAAAGTAGATTTTTAGCAACAAATCCAGATCTGTCCTCTTGATCAAAGGTGGAGTGTGGCATACCCGCACTAGAACAATCTAATATAAATCTGATCAAAATACGTTGAATTTCTTATGGATTAATTTAAAGTGCTCCTCAACGAGTTGCAGCAGCATTTGAAAGACTTTCTGCCATTTACCTGATAGTTTTGAAAACTATATTATAAACTCTCATAGTTATCAACTACGACCCAAATTTAAATGTAGCAATCTGATTCCTTGGGATAACCCTTCCCGTGATTACTGGTTAGTTTTATCAAGAGGTTTCTGTATATTTAATGGAAACATTTTCTGTTCCAATCAGACATGACCCTATTGTCAATTTCATTTAGGCATACGTCAATCCATCACCACAGAAATGATTTTGATGTCACAAATATGGGATTGTGACATCAACAAATGTATCTGGCAAGCAGATCCAGACTAATTATGAAGGAGAGAGATTACATTAAATACATGCATATATTGACAATCCGTAATGAGGGAAAAGGACACAAAGAACAAGTCTAAATGGTCCAGATAAAATAGATCAATGTTGGCTGGAGGCCCTCTATAGCTCTTTAAACCATGTCTCTGCTCTGTTGTGGGAACACTGTAGTCTGTGGTGCAGTATACATCTTACAGCTTCCTCTCAACACCTCCCCCATCATTTTGCTCAAGTTACCAGTAATTCATTTCCAGTGGTAGTGCATCTGTTGATTTCCCCACCCTCAGTCCTCCACCTCCACACCCTTTACTACATAGGTGTGTGATGCTGCTATACATACGTCCCCTCTCCCCTTTCTATGTATAATCGATATCTACCTGGAAATTATCAGTATGACTAATAAAAGCAGTAGAATCTATATTTCTACTGTTTTTTTTTCAAGTGGCGATCAAACTAGTGATGTTGTCTATGTATTTATGTTTGTAGGGTCATGATATAAAATCTGCTAAAGTCAACAAGTCTTTCCACTTCTACTTAAGTAAGTGGAAAGACTGCATAAATGTTAATTGTGCAACCATGTGTCACACGCATGTAGAAGCCTATAGAGAAGACTTTCTAAAAAATTATTCCTATCTTATTGTATTTGGCCACAAAAACCACATGAACTGTTTCATAAATTGAAGGGTTCAAAAGGAGTAGAAGATGAAAAGATCTTGTAATATCTTTCAGTTACCTTTCATTTGCCCTCAGGAAAAAAGATCCATTTCATTTTTTATATATTAGAAGGAAAAACAAAATGTAGCCAAAGGGAGATTTTACCTCTTAGCTGTTATTTAAAGGGATTTTGTCAAGGTTTGTTAATCCCAAAAAATCAATCCACAGTACTTTACAGTGTGATATTACTGTCATGATTCTCTCTATATTAATATTTTTCTGTTTTTTATTGTGGCTTGAAATTTTAAAATTTGCTAAAAAAACTAATTTGATGTCTACAGTGGTAAATAGTTTGACAACACTTTTATCTTTGGAAGAGAGATGTTAAGAGTCTGCATTACTAGTAAATCCAGTATCTCCCCACTAGGTCTCCTCCCTGCCCCCACCCAATTTACGAAACTGGTTCAAATGGCAGGAAGTACCTTGAAGTTTTTCCATAGTGGTTCTCACTAGACGAAAGATAAAGTTCCAAATGCTTGTTGCCGAGTAGTTTGTTGCACTAGGCAGGTGTAGTTGTTTAGCTCTTTGGACAAACCAGATTCAGATTTAAACCATCTCAGATCCAATGTTGGAGGCAAAGAAGGTCCTCTCTCTCCAGTACAGCCAAACATTCTGTGTTCCAAGCAGTCAGACTCGAACCACAATTTAGTATTTACCCATCATTGTTCTGGTTATCGTTCTTCCTGGTTCAGGTGTCTTAGGCTATCTGTACACCACAGTGATCTGTGAGGTCTGTAAAGTGGAACAGAATATATAATATCCATTAACCTTGCAGTTGAATAGTATTAACCAAAAGATTATTATCTCTGTCAGCTGACATTGCACACTGAATAAAATACCACGGATTAGGAAAGTCTTTGCTTTAAATGTGTTCTTATACTTCCTACGTGAACAAAGACAGACCTACTCCACATGTCACTCTATCCTGAACTTCAGTATGCTCAGCTCCTGGTAGCTTATTTCTGTCCCCTTAAGTGACTATTAAAGGGAGGTAAGCATTAGAGCTGTGCAAAACGGGCCCTATTCGATTCAGATTCAGCCCAAATCAGGAACAGTTATCCGATCCGTTGACTCAGATCACTGTCCCTGATTCAGTTTGGCCAAATCCAAACCTGAAGATTTGATGCTGATTCGGTGAATCAGTGATTCGGACACAGGCACAGCTTTAAAAAAAATTTTCTACGTACCTTGAGGTAGCAGCACAGCTCATAGAGCATCCCACGGGGGGCTCTCCAGCCATTTTTGTGGGCAAATCATGGAGCCACCCACCATTTTCAAGGCTTTATTGTGGCTGGGCCTGCCCCCTAATGCCTCTGATTGACTATTGGTCCCTGCTGGTCCCATCCCCTGTCACTCATTGATGGAGAGGGCTTTCCGTCATATGGCCCTGCCCCTCACCTCTGATTGGTTGAGAGGGCTGTCTGTCATGTGGCCCTGCCCCTTGCTGCTGATTAGTGGAGAGGGGCAGGGCTGAACAACAGGCAGCCCTTAGCCAATCAAGGGTGAGGAGCAGGGGTGGCAGCCATCTTGCTTTGCCTTCATGCCAGCAGGCCCCTCCTCCCATCCTCCAGGTGAGCTGTGTGGCTGAGAGCCAGCCTACTGTAGAGCCAGTATTTTAATTTTAGTAATTTTTTTCCCTCATGAATTTCACAGGGATTGCCTGACTTTGCAATTTCTGCAAAATTCATTAAATTGTGATTTGGGCAGGTCCCTACCTATAGAGCTTTCACTTTGTACTGATGAAATAGGCATTATAACACTGAGCAAAGAGGTAATGAAACAAGATGTAACCCTAAATCTACCACCCTACTAATCTGTCCTCAGCACATGAAAAATAAAATGAAGCCACCCTTCAGCTCCTTTCTTAGGCCTAAAAGGTGTGTGTGCATGTGCAGGGATACTGCTCCCGTGTGATGTAATTACAGTGCGTTGGAGCAGACTTGATTAACGAAGTCAGCTGGAGCGTGGTAATTAGCACACCTCCAGCACCTCATGTTTCAGCATCCCTGCACTTCAAAATGGTGATGGGGGCGCTTTAACTAAAGCTCGTCAAATGAACTTTAGTTAAAATGCCGCCACTGCCATTTTGAAGCGCAGGAATGCTGTTACACAAAATGTTGAGGGCACTTTAATAGGAGCAGCTCTCATAGCCACTCTCATTAAAGCACCCCTCCCCCCGCATACCGTTGGAGCACGTGTAAAGACGCCCAAGATGTCAAAAGCCCCTTCAGCTCTATACCTCTCTCATTTAACTGACCAAAATTTTCTTTCCACCATGCATCACATGTATAAAACAAAGCACGACATCTCAAAATTGAATCCCCTCTTCGGCTCTTAACAAAATTCACCGGCAGTCTGCTAGTATTGCAGTGCAGCTTCAGCCAAATAGACTGACCTACTTTATAGGAGGAAAAGCTTGCTTGAGAAGGGTGGTCCAGACCACTGAGAAACATTACCTTTGTGGTCAGGAGACTGCCCCGTTCTGTCCCCAGAAGCATTTTTCAGTACTCTCCTAAGATTCTTGATGCACGGAGACCACAAAAAAGGTTGGAGACCCTTCAAGGAATACCCATCTATTCTAATGTTCCCAATAGTGAATTGGTGCTGTGTAGATCGTTCCCCCCACCACCCTGAACTAAAATGTAAGTGCCACACAGAAAGGTAACTTAAACTTTTTTCCTCCTGCACCAATTTTAAACATAACTTTACTGCATCATCCACAGAAAGATTATTTTAATTAATTCTTTACTCCCAGCCCCAATTTATGGTGATTCAGCAACAGAAGCCCAGCATTTTCTTGTTGTAGAGCATTTACTTAATCCTGTCTTACCTGCTTGATAATTACTGCTGCAGATCTGTACTTGCATTAGTTACAAAATTAGCTTAGAGGACTTGGAGAAAGAGAGGAGGGGGAAAAAATCTTTCAAATTAATTAATAATTTATGATCGGCTCTCATCCAGCCTTTCTGAAGGCTGAGCCTTCCCATCTGTTGTGAAATAAAATGGCATTTGGTACTTTCCAGTTCTGAGAGTTGATCTGCATTAGATTATAATATATAAAAGATCTATTCCTGAATTCTGGTACAGACAGTGTTCTCCTTTTAATGCCATAGTGACTTAAGTTTCATGAATCAACTTTTTGCACATTGCACACATGCATATATATATATGCACATTTTTCTTCTCTTTCCTCATTAGTTTTATAAGTTTAATTGAAAAGTATTTATTTTCCTTTCACGGAAAACAAGAGTTAAACTTCTTTTTGTCAGGTGACAGGTGAAAGGTAGTCCTAAAATTTGATCTGTGCCGTGGTAGTGGCTGCCATAATCGCTTGTATGCAGTGTTATAAGCTAACTCAGTTGACGGAATAACCATCATACATTCAGTCACAGGTTATACTTCATTCCAGATGCAAGGAAACCACCTTCCTATGTTCTTTTTTTTTTATATATATATAATAATGTTGATTTTGTGCTTCTTTGATTTAAGAGTCTGTCAGTACCAATGATCCCTAGATTATTGTGGTCCCTAAAGCACCGTTACCAATATAATTTTACTGCACTGCACACAGTTGAGCAGAATTCTAGAAATCAGAGATGGAAACAACCTTGTCAAGAGGTATATAGACCTCCTGACTCGTGATGGCATGAAAAGAACGATTACAGGCCACAAGGAGGTAACAGTAAGGGAGTGGGATTTAATTTTTCAGAGTCCTGAGGGAAGGCTTCAGTCACATTCACAGCCAGAATCTTCCATAGACTGGGGTAGAAATACGAGCTAATTAGGGCGTACGAAAATATCTATGGACAGTTGGCTTCGCTGGAACCTTTGCTAATTTGGGACTGTTGAGCCTGCAGAAGATTTCATAAATGGGCTATAACTCTACAAGATTCTAGTTTTACCCTAGACATTTGGCCAAACACAATGTAATATTGATCTTGATATCTCATGTAAGGATCAAACCCTGCAGTCTTTGCACCTGCACCTCCCACTGCTCTTTGGAAACTCTGATGAGACTTGTAGTTTTTCTTTTTGGATATTGTTTTTCTGATCTATGAATTCATATTGGATTGTTGCTGTCTCTCACTGCTTTGAGTCCAGTTACTTTCTTTGCTGCCCAAGTACCAAACAGTTTTCAAACTGTAGTTTGTATCGATTATTGAAGGTTGGGTACCTAGCAATTCTGCTGCATTCCCTTGTCAAAAGAGAAGCAATCTTAACCTTGCCCCATGTGTAAAGTTGTATCAATAAATAGTGATGTGTCTTTATGGTCAGCTTCTGCAGTTAAACTGGGGGGGGAGGGAGATGGCAATTATTTGGGCTGGAGGGCCACTTAGGGAATTTTAATGAGCTGTTGCAGGCTGAGTCAGCAGCACCTCTTCCCCTACACCTGCAACAACTCACCAAAACATGCTGGCTGGGTGCATGGGATGGGGCCACAGGCAGGCAGGGAGCAGCGTCCAGGAGAAGGATGGGCAGGCAGGGCCAGGATTGGGCTTGGGATCACAGGGCAGTGACAGTGTGGGGCCAGGGCCCAGGGCAGAGCCATGATAAGTTCTTGGTACAACAGATTGTGACCAGTCTGACCCAGGAGAGAGGCAGAGCGTATGCATGTGACTCAGCTCCAGCTGTTCCTGCCCCAACATAGGCATGTGCAGGCAGCCCCAGTACAGCGCAGTTGCAGTGGTGCAGCCCAGAAGCACAGGATCATGACTGGATTAGGCAGTCCCGCGCTGTGGGGCTATGCTACTACCCAGCCATGCTGTGCTGGGGTGGGTGCCGGGTCACGGGGATACACTCTCTCCCCCATCTAGGTCAGGCCAGTCACAATCTGTTGTGCAGGGAGCAGATCACAGCTCTGCCCCAGGCCCTGGCCCCTTGCTGTCACCACTTCATGATCCCGGCCCTGCCTGCCTGTCTTGCTACCAGATGCCACACCTTACCTGCCCTCAGTCCCATCCCATCTGCCAGGGCTGGCAGGAAGCAGAGTCCAGCTGCTGTGCACCCCTGGTGGCAGCAGGACCAATTGCTGGCACCCACATCTTGGCCAGGTGAAGCCAATGGACCCTGCATGGGCCCAGTCTGGCCCATGGGCCATACTTTGCCCACCCCTGAGTTAAACTGTACTTATTTTTATGTACTGATTTTTATGTTGATAGAGAATGAGAGAGAAACAATGAACTTTTTCTTGTGATCACTTTCTTGACAGAAAGAGGGCTCTTCACATGGACTTATTGCCAGTAACTGTTATACAATCTGAATAATTGGTTCACTTTAAAAGAGAGAGTTCATAGTGTCAGTTTGCATCTGTGTTATGAGTGTTAGCCAAGTCTGGTTGTGAATTTTACAACTATCACTTTTTATATTGCTTTCCATCCTGCCCCTAGGCAGATAACCAGGGAAATAAGCAAAGGGAGATTTATTCTGACTTGACTCCATTTTCTTATTTTTTTTTTATTAAAAAATACATCAAGACATGAGATAGATGGGAAGTTCATAAAAATTGTTTTACTGCTTCAAATGGAATGCTATTTATGTATCATGCATTAGTACAAAATAAGAGGATTACTAGGTATAACGCTTTTGTCTTTTGCATGCTTTCTTGCTGTGGTTAGACATGGATTCATAAGAATAGCTGATACTTTTATTTGGGGATTGAAAGGGTGGCACTTTTTTTTCCAGTCACTTCAGTGCTTTATCTAGGCCATCTCAGACTCCATGAAGTATTGATTAAATAGACACGATCAACCCTAAATCCCTATTTTTAAAATTCACTGGTAGTATCTAATGTCCCACACAAAACATGTTAACATTGATGTACCTTAAATTGTTGAGTACACTAGTGTTTGGAGTAGACAGATGATAAGCTCTGTTAGGGTCAGTTGCCACAGTATGTGTTGTTATAGCATTTTATTATTAGAGAGAAGAGGGAATTGCCTGTTTGTGTTGAGGATCTGGCTATCCTGGAACAGAAGCAGACATACCACACACATCCCGGGGTAGCAGAGTCTTCCCAATGTAACTCTACACCAAGTTATAGTTAGAGCAGTATATGGCTACACATCATGTGTTTTTACAGGTCTAAGTGTGCATTACACTGTTGTGTGTTCAGGCCCATATTCACTTGACTATCAGAATCTGTTTTTGAAATAAATTTTTCTGTTGCAGAGATTTCAGCCATTTGTTGGAAGCATGCCTAAAGATGCATGAAGATGGAGAGATTTTGATATCCTGGTTTATCTACACCTGCACAAAGGCAGGTCTTCGCTTCAATATGTACTGAACCAGATACCCAGTTGATGTGACCTGGCATTGCTCTATTGACTTTAAAACTACATTGCTTTATATCAGCTGAGGCTCTGGCTCATTCTTGTTTTGTATTAAGATCTTACGTACACAAAACTACCCCTGAACCTATAAAGAGTTTGAGAAGCTCAAATTAAACAGGATCGATTCTCAGAATTAGCAGTATTTAACAAATGAATCTCCTGTTTACATTTTTAGAAATGTTCATAAACATGAGTCTAATTTCCCCTATCACTTAAACTGAACTTAAACTGGTTAACTACAGTGACAGAACACTCCAGCTGATACAATGTGGCACAACCCTATTATCTTAAAAGGAGCTAGGACAATTTAAGCCAGCAATGAAACTGATCCAAAGATTGTGGTGGAGTTAACTTTGCTTTATGCTAATGTAAAAGGAGAATCACACTCTACAGAGTACATGAAGATTTATATAGTACCTGAAGACTTCAATGCCTGATAATACTTGTGTTAATACAATTAAATATCAAAATCTAGCTTCAAATACACAAGTACATGTGCCCTATGTACATCCCGCCATCTTGCAACAAGAACCACCATAGCCAACAACAGCTTCTGTTTTGTTTTTGTGGCAGGGCCAGGGTTGAGCAACACTGAAGCATCCTCTTGCAAGCCTGACTTCTGCTTTCTCCAGCCACTTGGGCCCTTCTCTCTCACTTACCTGCCACACCTTGATGTTGTTTGGAAAGAAAAAGTTGGGAGACTGCCTGTCTCAGGAAGTAATTCTTGCCTGCTCCTTTAAGGGCAGAGGCAGCTTAGCTAGAGAACCCTGGAAGCTAGGCAGAGCTCCATAGATGCAGGTTGCCTTGGCAGCAGGCTAATGAGGGAATTAGCTGGCACCTGTACCTGGTCAGCTGACAGGAAGAAGGCAGGGCCCTGGGCACATATAAGCCCCAGGGCTGGGGCTAGCAGGAGTTTTTTTTCTGGCAGCTGCCAGGGGGTGGATCTCTTGCAGGAAATACCTACTTGGAGACTTTTGATGGCCTGATTTGCTGCTTGTAAAATTATAGATCTCATAAGGTATCTGGGGCTAGGAGGCACACAAGAATAGAAGTTTACCTTCTTAAAGGGGCTGAGTGTGGCCTCCATTATTATTGTTACGCTGTAGCCCAGGGGCTTGTTTTTCTGTTGTCTTTTTTACTGGTGGACTGGGAACAGGCTAGTAGAGGAGGAAGAGGTGGCTTCACTGGGGCACACAATAGTGCATAGCCCCAGCACCAGAGAGGGTGCAGTGATAGGGGCTATAGAGCCCAGTAACCATGGGATGCCAAGTTAAGCCAAGACTTTATTAGAAAGATAATATTTAAATACCACCTGCAAGGCATTGGGCGTGGTAAAGGGAAGGTTTTGGAGCCACGCGTCTAGCCCATAAGGCTTGGGGTGTTCCATGAAGCACCAACTTAGAGCAGGACCCAGCAGGGGGTCCAAGAACCTGCAGGGTTTAGTGGGCTCCAACAGGACCTTGACCGAGCAGAAACTTGTGAGTACCCTCCCTATTAATCATTTATACCAACAAGACGTGGCAGGAAAGAAAAGAAGGTTCCCATAGGGCAGAATTGACATTGTCATGGAGCCCTAGGGGCATCACGACCATCCCTGGGGACCCTGTTCCATGACATTGCTAAAGGCCTTGAGGGAACCCAGTTCACTGTCAAGTCACTCTTTATTGGTGTCCTCAGACACTAGATGCCTTAAGGGTTGCACTCATGGTCTCCAGCCTCCCCTACACCCATGGCCATGCCTTGTAGGTGTTGCCAGTCATTACTACAGTGGAGATATTTGATTCACTCATCATTTGACTCACTCCGAGTCTGTGTAGGAGCCTCAGCCCTCCTGGCCTTGCCTCCTTTTATCTAGTTGTATTCCCTTGCTCAGGTCCACTGTCTGGGGCCTCAGCTTCTGGATCCAGCCCTGTAGGCTGCCACCAGCCTGGCTTGTGTATGGCCCTGGCAGGACCACACTCCTCTGCCTTTCTTGTCACTAATACCCTTGTCGCCCTTGCGAGGTTCAGAATTCAGTGTGCTCCAACCCATGGTCTTCTCTTCACCCCTTTTGTAGCCACACTTAATCCTCTGGGTTTAACTATAACACAAATGTAGGCTTTCACCTTAACAAAAGCCTCCCCTTTCAGGGTAAGCAAGCGTCATGAAAGAAAAAGGTCCTTTTTCCAAAAATTGGCTGCAGACCTTTTCCCCGGGGCTTCCTGAAAACAATACAAAAAATTTAAAAGAATTGCAAAACCTGCTTGGTTCTGGTCTGGCTCTGAACACAATCTACTTTGTATTATTCCTTCTCCTTACCCCAAGAATACCCGCCCTGTATGTGCTATTTGATTTCTTCCCATGCCATTCTGCATTCTCCCTGGTCACCTTCCCAGGAAATCTGTTTCCACTTCATATCTTTCTGCCATGAATACTTTCTTTCCTATCAAAATTACTCTTCTGGGGCAAGAGTCCATCTCATTTCCTCACCGGCCAGCATCAGACTTCAGGAAAATAGAGACCATGAGCTCTAGGTCCTTCCCCCACCCCAACTGGAATAGCACCGAATAAGATGTCATAGGGCCTGTCTCATTCCATTGGATTGCACTCATGTAGACAAGTGGACAACATGGCTTTTTGCATTCAGCCATGTGTTGCCATGCATATGTATCCCCCGCATCTGTAAACTACTATCTGGCACCTGGTTTCAGTGCGAGTCAGATCTAGGCCCAGTCAGCCCAGGAATAACCTAGATGGACATCTTGAGGTTTTGGGGGCGTTTTTTAACCTCACATCCTGCACCCTCCCATTCTGTGTGTAAGAATTTGATGTGGGGTTTTCTTTCCTGTGGGCCCCTCTGGCTAGGCTGGAACCCCACACAGACTCTCATATTGACAAACAAAAAAACCCCAGCCCAACTAGTTTTTATGCTATCAAAGTGCAAAACTTAAGCTTAGGTAAGCCTTGATTCTTTCTTTTTATGTACTGCAATTAAGCATTTGGTTTAAAAATAAAACTCTGTAATCTAAGCTTTAAAAAAAGTTAAAAAAGAAGAGACTCTGGTAGAGAAATTTAAACATGGAAGATCCCATGAACTGCAAGACGCACTGTTTTTAGTTGCTTTTACACATCCAAATGATGCATTTGGGTCAGCTGAATATATGGCATTTGTCACTTCTAAAGAAAGTATTGAGACTACAAAGTAACTGGCCTGTGCAATCATTTCTTTCTCAGGCAAACACCTAAAAGCAAATCCTACCGCTGAACAGAAATATACTGGACTCGGTTTAATTTTCACTTTGACTTTGCTGGAGTGTGGGTTTCAACTCCAGGCTAGACACTATTAAGACTCGATGATCTCCCGAGGTCCCTTCCAGCCCTAATGTCTATGAAGACTTTGCCTCAGAGTAATTGTGGCTCATTAGAGTTAATTGCCATTTAAACCTCTTGTATAAACTTCCCCACTTCCCTGCCTTGGTTTGGACTGTCCCACACCTACAAGATTGCCTAGTTTGAGCTCCCATGTACCTCAGGGCTTTAAATCTACTCCTATTTACTACTGTAGGTATTGGTTCTGGGTACGACTGTAAACTGTATCTGACAAGAGGGCCTGGTGGCAACATGGTGGGGCTACTCATGGCTTCGTAGCTCCTATAAAATAACCACAGCGTTGCAACCTCCAAAGTAATGCTAGTATAGAGCTCCTCAAAACCACTGCCTTATGGGCATTCCTTGGTTGGAGAAAGACTAAGGGACATCATCATGACAAACATACCCTTGCTATGGCGTTTGGCAGTCATCACTTGTTCTTATCTGTTGTTCTCTGCCAGAAGCTACGACAGTTGAAGCACTAAATGTCTGGACTTGCTCTGGCCTGTGGATTCTGTCTCAGTGGTCTGAATGGTAGGTCTCAGGCAGCCTTCATTCCTCCATACACTTACCTAGGCATATGCGTTAAAGGTCTTGGTATGATGGTTGCGGGACTCTGTACAAACGGATTCATCAAGCACCTAACTAGACCTCTTATGTGTCTACTGCGATCCAGAGGATCAAGGGTTGCCAACTACATTGTCTGTAGCAGTAGCATTGGTTTTGGGGTATTTTTGCTGTTTTGAGACTATTCTTCCAGTTTATAATAAACAACCCGCCCCCCAAAAAAAAAAGTACAAAAAAAAGCAAAACTCTGAACTCCCTTTTCCACAAAGTACATCAGGGCTCCTTGTTGGGATCCTGGTAGGTGTTTACTAGATTTTGGGTGTATAAATTTGTATACAATGTCTTTTGAAATATTGGCGTTTTGGGCTTATGTAGGTTTCTACTAGTTTTTTACTCAGTATACAGCTTATACTTCCTCCCGTGATGGGTTTTGTTCTTTCTGTCCTTTTATTGTTGTTGGCTAAAAACAACTGTAACTTTTAGCCACTTTCCATTTCATGCAATATTGGCAACCAGCAAGTGTCAGCAAGCATCCTTCAGACTTTGATGGTATTTTTAACACTAGGATGAGAGAGAATTGGCTCAGTTGAAGGTGCCACATCCTCTCTTTTGGAAGCATGAAGTTCTGGTAGATTTTCTTTAAATCTGGATCCCAATGATAGCTTTGTAGCAATGTCAAAGTGCAACGGTTCATAACCGTATCTCTCTCCTTCATCCCTATGCAGAAAAGGTGACTAAAAATGACAGTTAACATGAGAGCTGAATTCTGCCTCCAGGGCTTCTCTTGTCACATCTATTTACATAAAGCTTGCATCAGGAAAACAGGATAACCCAGGCTCTTTCCTCGGTCTCTACAGGCAACATGAAGCAGACTGTAGTCTGATGAAGTAAATGCCTTTCAGCTTCCAGGAAGTGAACCAAAAAGTCTTTCCAGCCATCAGAAGAGGTTGACTTTTTTGGACTTTGTTGCTTTTGTATCCATGTGACATCAACATTATCCAGAGAGCGAACTCCAAGTAATGAAGTCTGGATCTCTCCCCATCTGTCTCACTAAATGCCACTTGGAACAAGCGCCTTTTCCTTTGACAATAAAATCAATGAATGAAATATTAGAAGGTGGAACAAGATGATGTGCAGAATTCATTATGGGAGTTCTGTTTCAGTGGACAGCAAGTCTTGTCCCCCTCATCACCTGTTTTTCCTGTTATCATCAACATATCTCTACTTAATGAATCTTGTGCCTACTGTTAATCTCTCACCTCTTTACTTTTATCTTTAAACTTATTATAACACTTTAAAGTCTCCTTTGCTTAGAGCTATGTAATAAAATTTTGCACTCTTGTGAGCTAGTGGCATCATATTTTTCATCTGCTTGTCTCAATTAAAGCCAGACCTTCACTGATTGAATAATGACAACAGAGAGATCGCTTGAGAGAGCTGATTTTCATAAAACATACGTTTTTCCTTCTTCAGTCACATTGGCTCCCTCCTCTTTGCTCCAGTGTTCTTCTGACTGAAAGGAATTGTTCAGTACTAAACAAATAAATAGGAAAAAATGAGAAATATCAGTGATAAGATTGACCTTGGTTAACCAGTCTAAAACCTTGAGGGCCATCAGCCAAGATTTATTTTCAAAATGCTGGAGAAAGTTTTCTTTTTATTTCTCCCTCTAAAGAATAATTTGATTCTTTTGGGAATATTAACCACTTCATCATCTTCTGTGGAGGTATACTATGCCATGACCAGCTGAGAGGTAAAAATATGAATAGGAAATAATATTTAACAGCAACACCTTTCATTTCAGAAGCTCAAGGTGCTTTACCATGAAAGGCATTTGCATTGTTATGCAAACCTTGATTTTTGTCTGTCATTGCATTCTGCAAGGGATAAAAGTTTAAGTTTGAGCAAAGCCCACCTGTATTACAAGTAAAGTTAAACACTTTGCTCCCCAGCCTAGGACAGAATGACTCACCTAGACTGTGCTGGACAAAGCCTTTTTATATGTGGGGAAGCTGAAGTATAACAACGGTACAGTTTATTTAAGACTACACAGCAGTTCAGGAGCAGACCTCAATTCTGTACTCTCATTACTAAGCCATGCGGCTTCCTGTTTTGCTCTGTACAGTCTCTGCTTTGTTGCGTGAAGCATAAATATGCCCAGTGCTGTGGACTCGTGACACGAGGCAGCAGATTGTTGTTTGGTGCAGCAAACACAACAATATGTGAATGAAGGTAACTGGGTTCAACCATTACAAATGGACAAGTGTTTACAACGTTGAAGTTACCATTGCTGTTCCTCCTAAGGATGCGTAGATCATCCTTAGCAATAGTAGTGATAAAGAGCTCTAACCTTTTTTGAAGCCGATAACTAACAATGAAAGAGAGGCTCTTCGTGTAAACAAACCCAATCATCAGTATAAGAAGTGTGAGGCATAGAAGCATCCTTATGCAGCAATCCATGTCCACCAAGCTGAGGAATACTCCTCCACTCTCATTATCAGTAAATTGCTCAAGCTGATTGTCACATAGCCAAAGGGAATGGCAGAGCTTGTTTATTTTAACAGAGCTAAGCTGAATGAAAGAAAAAAATGTCAATGTAGCTTAGCTTTTATTGTCATTAACCCAGCAGTATTTTCACACTGAGCATGTGGCTGCAATCCTTCCTTCCAAAGATGGTGGCTTTTTCTTTACTTAACTCTAGAATAGCGGTTCTTTTCATTTTGTCATATTTGCTTTCTGCTTCTGCTACTGCCTTCTGGGATCCCCTCTGATGAAGCAAAAAGTATGTGGATGTACCTGCATTAAACCTTCTGGCTGTTTCCATCCTCGGTTGGGAGACGTGGGAAATCTGACAGGTTTTGCTTCAAAAGAGACGATGCCTTTTAATATCTTGCCATTTTTATAACAAGTGTTTGGTGTGATATAAAATGGAAGAGTGCAAAAACTCTCTATCATTAGTTAGTGGTATACATTTTCTCTCTCTCTCTTCCCACCCCCAACCAGCTTCATTCATACTAATTCTTCGTTAAAAATAAGCAATAGTATCCAGTGCACAGTTCCTTAAATATTATTGAATTATACCTTACAAATAGCATTGTGAAGGAGGGTGTGACACCCTCAGTTTTCTGAAAACCTGAGAGATGGGACCAGATCCTCATTTCTAGGATTAAATCAGTTGAATTCAGGGCTGAATCTGAGGAGAATAAGAAATGGGGTGCAGTGGTGTAGTCACACCCCACTTCCACAGTGAATGTTATATGCCAGCGGCTCCATTTCCCTGAGGCCCCAGATGCCTGGGTCCCTTGCAGTGTTCAAGGCCTGGCTGGAGCAGGACCACCAGGGGCCCAAATGGGAAGCAGGTAAGGAAGTGTGGGATCTCTGCTTCCTTCCCCTCCACCATGTAGCCCTCTCTGACCCGAGGACTTCAGCTGCAAGGAGCAGCTGCGTGGAGTGCCGGGCAGGGCTGGGGACAGCAGCATCAGTGAGTCATTCCCACTCCACACCTCCAACCTTCCAGTACCTGCTCCTGGACTCCAGACAACAACTGGGGGCAGGCAGGCAGCAGCAGCACCTGGAAGGGGGAAATTACCATTGATACTACCCTCCCCAGCCCTGCCCAGTAAGCTACACAGCTGCTCCCTCCAGCTGGACCCACCTGGCCAATGGGGAAAATGCAATGGAGGGGAAGGAAGCAGTAACCTTGTACACCCTTGTAGCTGCTCCTTGTAGCCCCTGGCTGGATTAGCAGGTACTTCTTCCATCCCCAAGTCTGCTAGAAACAACTGTGGCAGCAGGCTTTCCAGGTGTCCCTTGCAGCCTGGGAGCATTCAGTGGAAAGGGGGACATGCCTGTCACTTCAGCTGTCCCCAGCCAAGCCCAGCACCCCACACTGCTGCTTACCAATGCCCCCAGGGCTCCTTCACCCCTGGGTCAGTCAGGAACAGTGGTGGCATCAGGTAGTTCCCCCCTTCTTGCACCCAAAGGCAATCCCTGCTGACGAGGGGGAGAGGAAGGGAGGTGCCTACACGGGCGTGGGGCATCAGGATGCTGAGAGTGGTGATGGTGGGAGTTTTACCTGCTTCTCCCAGCAGCTGCTGTGCCACAGTCTGCTCATGGGTGAAGCAAGCAGGCCTGCAACTCCTCCACTGCTGCACTTGTGACATATCCCACACCCCCTTTTCAAATGCCTGGGCCTGCCCAGGGTTGATTTCAATGACATTACCTCCAAGTTGATACTTCTATTGCTGAAGTGCAGCTGTGGGCAAGAGACTTGCCCTGAGTCATGTATCAACTCTGTCAGAGCAAGAAGTTGAACTCTCATGTCCAGATGCCAAGTCCTTTGTTTCATAGGAAAGCAGAGTTGGGGTAGGGAACTTCTCAGCCATTGATACATTCAGCTGAGAGCTGGTTCAGGTGGCATTTAATAAAAGACTGCTTCAGAGTATTGGATACTTCTGAATGTTTGTTGGCTGGTGAAGTAATTGCATGGGTTATAGGGCTGATGAAGGCATGGTAGGTCAGTGAACAGAGAGGACAACTGTTCCTTAGAAGATGTGTTTCTATTCTTGTCTTGCCCAGCTCACTCAGCAGGCCAGTGGGGCAGCCACTTCACCTCTCTGTGGCTCAGGTTTCCCAACTGTCACAGGAGAGAAATGGTACCTTCCCTTTGTAATAACACATTGAGAGCTCTTTTTATTAATAGATCCATCAGTGATATTTTATGCAGCTAGGTTATTGTTATACACGGCAGCCCCCCACTACTTTTTTCTCCATTACTGAGATGCACTTCACAGACAGGAGTTGTGCTAACCACTCGGCATATCTTAGAACTTCCTCCCCTGAATAATAAAACCGATAAAACTGTGAAAGACAGTCATAGTGCCTGAACAATTACTTTCATGCCTTCGGCACATTTCTCCAAGATGGTTTCATTACATTATCTTTGTTAAGAGAAAAAGAAAGCCTTTCTTTATTCAATAATCATGCATTCCTTTGTGGCATAAGTGTGCTTTATGCCTTAAATAGCCTGTGTGTTCTTAAAACACTGTGTATGTTCATTTAAAATTTATCTTTCTCTCAGGCTTGTGCATGAATATTAGGGCTGGCGAATTTGAAGGTTTATTTTAAACTATAGGAATTTACTTTTATTTTAAATAATTTTGTTACAGGTATTTCTGTATTTTCAAATGAAGAACATTATGCACATATTAAAAAATAGGCCATTGTGACCAGAGACTGGTAATGGGTTACAAAGGACTTTCACCTGCCCCTGATTTAAACAAAAGTCAAATGTATAGTCCACTGTCTCCAACCAGATTGGTGTTAATTATTCCTTACTTTATTAACAAAATGGTGGCATCACTGCTGCAACCTTTTGCAAGGCTGTGACAAAAGTTGAAGCAAAGAAAGATAGTGTTATTGCAATGTATGAATGTTCCTCTGGTACAGTTGAGTTCTTATTTCACAAACTTTTCAGTCCATTCCTATGAAAATTGAATGCTAGGGTAAGTTTCCTGAAAACAGCCTCTAGCACATCTTTTCCTGGCAGGCAAAAATGGTTCTGCTTGTATAATTCATATCCCATTTGAGCCACCTTTAAAAATAAGCTGGAGGTGCAACCAACACTTGAACTATGTTATTTGAGGATACAAGGACATAATTTAGCAGCATACAGCCTTTGCGAGTTTTCCTCCAATGCCACAAGTTTATTTAATACTGACTTGCTTTGTAAACACTGAGAAACCAGTGAATTTGAATCAGTCAAATCTGTTGAAGTTCTACTGATAAAATTATTCAAATTGTATTTTGCAATGCACGTCCTATCTTGACAGTAGCTCAATCCTATCCTGAGTGTCCCTTGCTATTTCTGTTGAGTGACTTCTGGAATTTCAGTGTGTTCTTTTTATCTGGTTGATTTTAGCCTTTCACTAGGTTTTAGCTACCATCCTGTTTGGTAGCAACTCCCATTTAACTCCTTACTTCCTGCCGTCTACTTCTGTATGCCTTGGCCAGTCTCTCTGAGGATTCCTTGTGTATATAACCCTGCCAGCTTAAATGTAAACTCACCAAAACTCAGCTGCTTGGACCGTCCTGCTCCTACCCATTTTCTGTCACTAATGAGAACTGCCTGTCTCTCAGGCCCATAGCCTGAGGGTCTTTCCTGACAACTGGTTTTGCACTGTCCCCTCTGTGCATCCAAAACACTTGTCCAGCCCTTCCCCATCTCCTTCCTGGATTGCTTTATAACTCCCTGCTCTCTATAAAATCCCAGTTGGTACCTTTCAGTACCTAAACATTCAACCATCTTCCTTTCCCATTATTCTGACATTGCCAGTGCTTTCTTTCAGTCCCTTCACTGGCTGTCCCTTTCTCTACTACGTTAAGATGCTACATCTTGTCTTTGCTTTCAAAGTAGTGAATAACTGTGCCTTTCCTTCACTTACATAGCTATATTTCTTATTGAATCATCCACTACTTTCTCTGTTCCATCACTCATGCCAACCTATTGTTCCATTTTTCTTCTTCTCCCACAATCATCATGCTGTTGTCATGCTGCTCAATGCAATCTCATCTTCCCTGAATTGGTATATAAAACTTGTATCTTCTTTTTGTTCAAGTCACATCTTAAGATCTCTTACCCTTAACATCTACAAACAAAAAAAATCAGCAAGCTGATAATGGCTACACAGAGAGTCAACTGGGAAGCAGCCATGTACTTGATAAAATTAAAGTTTCAAAAAACAAAACCATGTTTGCTCATTAGGCATGTTTTCCCCATGCTTTGTTTTTGTCTTTTGTTACATTGAACATAGCCTTTTGGAGAATAATTTCTTCTTTCTCTCTGTTTATACAGCATCAAAATACATTTAAAATTGGCTCAAGTTTATAGTAAGGTTATTCATTTTTAGTTGAACTCTGCTAGAACTGATAAGATGCAGTACCTTGCCCTTGAAGCTGACAGCCTAGTGTAGCCACACTCAAAAGATTTCATGCACACATAGTGCATTTGATTATGGCACAAGTTCTATCTGGTGCAGAGGCCCTGTGAAGGGCATTTGTCAAAGATTTTATGCAAAAAGTGTGTTTTCAGAAGGGATCTGAAGAGCTTTGCTGCAGGAGAAGTAGGCATCTGTTCCAAAGATACAGGAAATCATGGAAGAAGCTGAAAGGAAGGGCACTTGGGATTAAAGAGAAAGAAGAACAGATATGAGTAAAGGCAGGTTTTAGAGGGCATCAGGGATGAGAATGAACTTGACAGGAAGTTGCATAGGGAAAGGATGGGTGGAATAAGTAGCAGGAGAAGATGATTTTAAAAGAAGTACATTTTGTGTAAGGACTAAAACAATGTGAGATGCTAGGAGGCCAGAGTGGGGGATGCAGTCATAGAATCGTAGACAAGGTTGGAAGGGACCTCAGGAGGTCATGTAGTCTAAGCCCAGCTCAAAAGCGGGACCACCCCCAACTAGGTCATCCCAGCCAAAGTTTTTTTCCACCTGTGTCCTAAAAACCTCTAAGGATGGAGATTCCACCACCTCGCTGGGTAACATATTCCAGTGTTTTACTACCCTCCTTGTGAGAGTTTTCCCCAATTTCTAACCTAAACTTCCCTTGCTGCAACTTGAGACCATTGCTTCTTGTTCTGTTAGCTGCCATCACTGAGAACAGTCTAGCTCAATCCTCTTCATAACTACCCTTCAGGGAGTGGAAGGTTTCATAGTGAGTAGGGTCGGAAGGGACCTTAGCAGATCATCAATTCTGACCTCCTGCCCTGGGCAGGTTTGTTACTAAATCCTGCCTCCCACCCAGTCTTCTCTTCTCCAGCCTAAATAAATCCAGTTCCCTTGCCTGTCATCTCACAAGTCATGTGCATCAGCGCTCTAACCATTTTCATTGCCCTCCTATGGACTGTCTCCAATTTGTCCACATCTTTTCTGCAGTGAATCCATGCTGCCTGTTCCTAATCATCTTTTTCTCATCCAAGTGCTTAGAAATAGATTCTTTGAGGATATGTTCCATGATTTTTCCATGGTCTGAGGTGAAGCTGATCGGTCTATAATTCCCCAGATCTTCCTTCTTTCCTTTCTTCAGGATGGGCACTTTATTTTCCCTTTTCCAGTCATCCAGGAACTCTCCAGACAATTGCCATGAGTTTTGAAAGATAATGGCCAGTAGTTCTGCAGTCATTGGCCAACTCCCTCAGCATCCTTGAGTGCATCCTGTCTTAGCTCCATGGACTTGTTGCGTGTCCAGCTTTTCTAAATGGTCCCAAAACCGTTCCTTTGTCACCGTTGGTTGCTCACCTCTTCTCTGAACAGTGCTGGCAGGTGCAGTAGTCTGGGAAGTGACTTTGCTTGTAAAGACAGAAGTAAAAAAGTCACTGAGTACTTCAGCCTTAAGTTACCACCCCCATTCAGTAGGGGACCCTCACTTTCCCTTATCTTCTTCTTTTTGCTGACATAGTTATAAAAAACCTTCATACCCTTCATGTCTCATGCTAGCTCCAACCTCAGTTGCACTTCAGCCTTCTTGATTTCATCCCTGCATGCCAGAGCAGTACTCTTCTACTACCCACCCCCCATAGTTTATCCAAGTTTCCACTTCTTGTAAGCTTCCTCTTTGTGTTTTAGCTCATTAAAGAGTTCTCTGCCAAGCCAAGCTCATTTTCTGCCATTCTTGCTAGCCTTCCAGCATGTTGGGATTGTTCATTCCTGAACACTTAGTAAAGTTTATCTGAAGTACAACCAGGTCTCCTCCTGGATGCCTTTCCTGAGGATGCTGCCCATGAATTCCCTGAGTGAGTTGAAGCCTGCTTTTCTGAACTCCAGGGTCCTTACTTTGCTGCTGTCCTTCCTTCCTTTCCTCAGGATCCTGGACTCTGTCACCTCATGATTGCTGCTGCCCAAGTTGCCATCCACTGCCACATTTCCCACCAATTCTTCCTTGCTTGTGAGTAGTAGCTCAAGAAGAGCATGGCCCCTAGTTGGCCTCCAACACTTGCACCAGGAAGTTGTCCCAAACACTCTCCAAAAACTTCCTGGATTGTCTGTGCACTGTTACAGTCCCCTCTCAACAGATGTCATGGTGACTGAGGTCCCCATGAGAACCAGAGCCTGCAATCTGGACATCTCCGCTAGCTGTTTGAAGAAAGCCTCATTCACCACATTCTCCCAGTCTGGTGGTCTGTAGCACACACTTTGTTGTTCTCCCCTTTGACCTTAACCCAGAGACTTTCAACAGGCCTTATCTCCAGTTTCATATTGGAGCTTTGAGCAATCATACAGCTCTTTTACATAAAGCGCAACTCCACCTCCTCTTCTCCCCTGCCTGTCCTTCATGAACAGTTTGTACTCATGCATGGCACTGCTGCAGTCATGTGATCTCCCACCAAGTCTCTCTTATTCTGATCGCATCATAGTGCCATGACTGTGCAAGGACTTCCAATTCTTCCTGCTTGTTTCCCAGGCTCTGCATTTATGTATAGACATGTTTAAGGTAACTAGCCAGTTGCCCTACTTTCTCAAGAAGAATGAGGGATCCCTTTTTTCCCCCTCCTGCTTGTGCTTCCTCCAGCTCACCCACTTCCCCAGTTACCCCAGGGCTTTGGTTTCCAACCCCCCAGAAAACCTAGTTTAGAGCCTTCTTCACTAATGTAGCAAGCCTGTCTGCAAAGTGCTCTTTCTTCTCTTCATTAGTGGATCTCGTGTCTTCCTAGTACTCCTTCTTCTTGGAACAGCACCCCATGGTCAAAGAACCATGGGCAGCGGGGTTCCACAGGGCTCGGTCCTTGGACCTGCACTGTTCAACATCTTCATCGGCGACTTGGACAAGGGGGTAAAAAGCACCCTGTTCAAATTTGCAGATGAAACTAAGATGTGGGGAGAAATGGGCATGCTAGAAGGGAGGAATAGGCTTCAGTTGGACCTAGGGTACTGGGGTGGGCGGATGAGAACAGGATGGGTTTCAACACTGACAAGTACAAGGTGATGCACCTAGGGAGGAAGAACCAGCAGCATACCTGCAGGCTGAGGAACTCCCTTCTCATCAGTGCAGAGGCAGAAAAGGATCTCAGAGTCATTATTGATGCCAAAATGAACATGAGCCAGCAGTGTGGGGACATGGTTAGGAAGGCCAACCATACCTTGTCATGCATCCACAGATGCATCTCAAGCAGGTCCAGGGAGGTGATCCTCCTCCTGTATACGACACTGGTCAGGCTGCAGCTGGAGTACTGCATCCAGTTCTGGGCACTGCATTTCAGGAGGGATGTGGACAACATGGAGAGGGTCCAGAGGAGGACTACCCGTATGATCAGGGGGCATCAGGGCAGGCCCTACGAGGAGAGGCTACGGGACCTGAACCTGTTCAGCCTCCGCAAGAGAAAGCTGAGGGGGGATCTAGTGGCTGTTTACAGACTAGTCAGGGGGGATCAGCAGGCTTTGGGGGAGTCCCTGTTCCTCCGAGCACTACCAGGAGCGACTAGAAATAACGGTCACAAGCTGGCAGAGGGTAGATTCAGACTACACATCAGGAGGCGCTACTTCACTCGGTGGCTGGGATCTGGAACCAACTTCCAAGCCAAGTGGTGCTGGCTCCTACCCTGGGGGTCTTTAAGAGGAGGCTAGATGAACACCTTGCTGGGGTCATTTGACCCCGGTACTCTTTCCTGCCATGGCAGGGGGTCGGACTTGATGATCTGCTCAGGTCACTTCTGACCCTACATCTATGAAACTATGAAACAAAAGCCCTGCTGGTAATACAATCTGTACAGTCATGTTGCATCTGCTCCTGCCTGGGTCCTTCCCCTTGATTGGAAGGATCAAGAAGAACAGTGCCTGAGCCCCTGTCCTCTTCTCCCCTTCACCCTTGCAACCAAAGCCCTGTAGTCACTTTTGATCTGCTCAAACTTTTGATCTCCACCCCCCCAATCAGTATCATTGGTGCCCACATGGATGAACAGCATGGGGTAGTAATCGGAGGGCCAGATGAGTGTTGGTGACCCTTCTGTCACATATTGTATCTAGGCTCCAGGCAAGCAGCAGACCTCCTGAGATAAGACAGGCTGGCAGGTGAATGCTTCTGTCCCTTGCAGAAGGGAATCACCAACAACCACCATGATCATTTCCTCTTGGTGGCAGTGTTCTCAGTCCTCCAAATTTTGGGGACGTCTGGCCTGGCCTCTTCTGCTGATTTCACATGCTCCTTTTCCTCTGTTGTCAGGACTCTGTATCTGTTCTCTAGTCAAACCACTGCAGGTGGGGATGAAGACTTCCGCTTGCTGCCAAGGGCACAAGCTTCTAGCTTGCACCTTTCTGGGAGTCCATGTCCTCATGCTTCTCCAGGACCGCCTCTGGCAGTCTTTGCTCTGCAGTCCTAGAGGTCTGCTCCAGCATCAAATCGATGAAGTCCTTGTGCCTGAGGAAGCTTCAGAGCCTTGCCACCTCCTCCTGTAGCTTTCTTACTTGCTGCCTGAGGGACAACACCAGGAGGTATAGGTCACATCACATCTCACCTGGCTATCACTGGAAGGAACATACAAGCCACAGTCCCCACAGTACCAAACCAGGACCTTAGTGGAAGCCTAACAGTGAGTGGTCCTGGCTGGACAGATGCTTCAGAGGTGCGAACAGGGGAAGAGCTTGCAATGGCAGGAACTCTGGCATGGCAACATCCTCCAGCCATCTCTCTGGGTCTCTTACATCCGCCACCTATGTCTTCCTGCCCCTCTCTCCAAGTAGACCTGCCCTAGCAAACTCCCATGTAAGCTGTCCTGTTTGCTGCTCCTCAGTCCTGAAAGGCTTCCTTTTCCCTGCCAACCTGCTTCCTCTCGCCAAGCTTGCAGTGAAGGAGAGTGAGAGAGACTGTTTCTGGGCAAACACCCTAGCGAACTCCCCCACCTGCTTTGGTCTCTAGTTAAACAAGGGACTTACATATTGATCTAACTGCTGAGTTTTAAGTACTTACACTAAATACCTAGATTAGATGCTCTTAATTAAAGGAAAAATGTACCTCAAAGGCTCCCCTTCAAAAAAGAGGGTGGCAAACTGATCTGCAAATTGCCCTGTTTACTGTCCCTGATGAGCCGCTCCCTGGTTATTTGGGGAATCTCCTTTTGTACTCTCTTGGGCTTGGACTGGTTCAACCCCCTTGCTCTAGGGCTTTTGTCACACACAAGCAGCAATCACTCAGCTAGCAGCACTCACCAGCTGCTCAGAGCACATGTCCAAACACACAGCCAACCAAACGCTCACCAAGACAAACGCACAGACAGTTCTCACTCACTTACCTTCCAGGACCAGGATCTGGTGCCTGACTCTTCCTTGTCTTGCTCCCAGCAAACAGCTTGCAAAACCTGCCCTGTTTGCTTGCAAAACCTGCCCTGTTTGCTTGCTCAGTCATTCAGGTTAGATGAGATACCAGCTTCTCATCTGCTGTAAATTGTCATAGCTCCCTTAACATTCTGTGAACTCATACAGATTTACACCAGCTAAGGATCTGGCCCAAGGACTTTAATGGGCAAAGTGGAGAGGAGAAGGTGGGATTTGAGGGGTGCTTTAGTTTGGATGAAGTGGTGGGATTTTGGTAAGGACTTGCTTGGGGAGAGTGAAAACAAACGTCTTGCAATGGCTTTAAGCATGCATGATGGAAAGATGAGGTTGTTAGGAGTGTAGAAAAAGGTGGTAGGGTCTGAGGGAGTTTTAAAAGAGATGTTAATGAAACAGGTTTACCAATCACTGGTATGAACAATAGGTTTGCCTTGCTCTGTAACATCATAGATTCTGCCAGTTCTGACCATGACTGCAAAACTTGGTGCTGGCCAACACAGAGGTACCAGCTGCTTGGAGTACAGTATTTATTTCCTTCGCTCTTTGCCACTGCCTACCCTTTTACTTTCCATTTTTGTGTTCCAAATGAGAGACATCATCTCTACAACTCCTTGCTCCTGCCAAGCTTGCAGCTCAGCCTCTAATTTCTTCCCTCTGTTCTTCCCTTAGCACACACAGGGCACATTTACAATGCCTCAGTACTATACCGTGGAGCCCTGCACTTAGGATTGTTGCACATGCTTGGCACACCATGTCCCAAAACAGAGGCAATGTAGCTACCTTAATACAGCACTGGGCATTCTCCATTAATGCTCACCTGCATTTTTGGATGTAGTATGCATAGTACATGCGCACATGTTTCACAACAATGCTCTTCAGCACAGTATTGAGGTGGTGTAGTTCTGTCCCAGGACAGGCATTCACATTACTGTAGCATAAAAACTGATATCCTAAACCACAGCAGTGGAGGTAGCTACTAGAGGGACCTGAATAGATTTCTATTCTGTCATCCTTTAACAATCTCTGTTGCACAGAAAAGTCTACTTTTACATTTTTAAAGCCAGAGAAGTATATTCCAATTACCATTTTCTATGAAGACTTGTACCAAATGTAGCTAAGCTTTGCTAATCTGCACTTCAGCAAAGCTACAGTGAAAAAGGATTTTCAAGTTTACAGAAGCAGTTTAAATGAAGTTTGTTTGCTCTGCTTGTGGCAAGGACATTATGCTTGACATCACACCTCCTACAGGCCATTTGGAATCAGGAGGTGACATCACATTTCCTCCAGGTACAAGCATCCAGTGAACATCATTGGTTTTACTTACTTTTGATGATTAGCTTCATGTATTAGAGATCACAGAGGGGGCAGCCTTGCTAAAGTTTTCCCTGCTGGAAGGGACCCCTTGCTCTTTTGGTGACATGGAGAAACACTTAGGAGCAGTTAAAGAGTCTAAGATAAAACAAAAAAATTCAATAGGGAAAATTTGGAAAATATTCACAATGAGTATTTTAATTATAATTTAAGTCTAAACTGAGCTAAGGACCTCATTGCCCATAGGGATATACAAATATGTAGTGAGACAGCCTTAAAGGGCTTGTGATCCAAGTAGAGGAGACAGTAACAGAAAGAAAATATTGTAATTTCTTGCATACCATGTGCCCTTAAATAAGATGCTTACCTTGTTTATGGCAAGCAGAATGTGGAGAAAAAAGATTTTTCCAGAGTCATGGCAAACCGTGTGAAAGTGTAATTCTTTCTCGAAATATATGGTGTCTAAGAAGCGTAGCACCCAAGAGACAATCTGGGTGAGGCAGCAGGAACTTCCTAGTGTGGCAGGACAGCAAAAAGGCTAGGGTCCAGATCTAGGCAAGAGCAGTAGCAAGACTGTTGCTTCTTTACTGTAAATAGTTCTTTACATAAGATCCTGTAAATAATAAAGGGTTGCTTCCACATCATATGCCTCATCAAGAGACTACAGACTGCATGCAGCAGCTAGTTTGTGCCTGAGACATCAAGTAACTGTGCTCAGCCAATAGATAGTGCAAGAGCCTAGGACTGTGAGAGGTCTTCCATTGGTCTCCTCTCGTTCTGCCTGATACACCACAGAGAAGCAGCAGACATTAGGCGTGCAGACAGAAATGCAGCTCCTAGCTGTAACTCAGAACAATTGTTGCAAAGCGCTCTTAGGTTACCCCAAACCAAACTGAAGTTCAGTGTTGGTTCCAGGGGAGGAATCTAGCTGTAAGCTGGGAGTCTGCAGCCAGGTTCCCATAGCAGTGGCCAGGGCTCTCTGCGAGTGCTCCCTGTTTTCAGACCGGGAGGAGGGAAAGGCAGCAGAGAGAGCTCATTTTTGGGAGCTCCAATGCACTCGCCCCACCCCTCTAGGGGGTGCTGAAAACTCCGCGGACTGAACTCCCTCTGCTTCCTTTCCCTCCTCCAATTCTGAAAACAGCACCAGGCTGGGAACTCCTCAGACACAAGTTACAAAAGACGCTATGTTTTGAAACTTCTTTATCTGATACCTCATGCAGTGAAGGGTCAGATTTTCACCCAATCAGCCGTTTTTTTAAGCTGTTTGCAGCCATGCACTTGTTTGGTCACAGCTATAAACTACTTTCTGTGGCCAGATCGGGCGAAAATTGTTACTTCTGTCTGCACCGTAGAGCACAGCATCTGCATGCTTCTACTGCAGCAAGGAAAAATCTGCTTCCCTACTTATAACACATAGGCCAATTTTGGAGGACTGGTTTTGGGAGGGTGAAGTGTGTATAGTATATAAGTAAATATGATGTTAGTATCCCCTTTTTTACTGTTGAGGAGTCAAACACAGGCAGATAAGAGACTTGTCTGCAGTCACACAACAAATCCATAGCAGAGCTAGGAACCAAACCCAAACCTCCTGAATCCCTTTCACTGCCTTGACTATATGCTTGTCCTTCCCCTCTGTCAGCCACCAAAAATCTATGAAGTGAAAATAAAATTGAAGGCATTGAGTTGTCAGGCTCAGCACTATCCACTTTCCATGGAAACCTGCCTTTCTGACTATAACTGATCTTGTACATAGAGAGAAGCACTTCTCATCATGTGAGCTGTCAAAATGTTTCACTTCGCAAAATGCAGTAGATGTGCAGCTGTCTTCTGGAGGAAGACTGTTCAGTCAGCCAGGCAGAATACAACCTGGTTCAAGACAACCCAGTTCTAATTCTGCCTATTTGATAAATTTGCACTGTGGTCATGTCAGAATCACAGCCTTGTTTTCTGTTGTCTGGCTTTTAGTGATGATGTATGAATAAGTAAAGAAGACAGCTTCATTTTCATAAGCTAACTTGTGCCTGAAGTACCGGTAACAAAGAGCGAGAGGAGTGCACTTAATCATAACTGCAGGGCCAGAGCAGAAAACAATGACAAAGCTTTTGCTGTTAGTCACGGTGTTTTATTATAACAACTCTTAAGAAGAAGAGACAAACAGTACAGAATACTGAGCAATTCAGATGCGTTATGGTAGCCACTGTATCCTCATCTAGGAAAGAAAGGGCTTCATGCTCAGTGGCATAGCGGAGTCGTGCACTAATCTTTCACCTCAGGAGAGCTGGGTTCAAATGCCAAGCATGGTCAGAGGTGGAATGAGTCCAGCAAAGTGCCTGTGGAGGTTTGTTCACAAAAGCATGCCAGAGTTTGGTACTGCAGTCCCTGCTCAGAAAACACCCAAGGGTTTGCTGATGGTGGATGTTGGAATTACTGAGAATCACCATCAGAACTGTGCGTATGTGATGAGGAAGACTGGGGTAGCAGGAATGAGGCACATCCGGACTAATGTACAATCACAGGACTGTTGGTAGGGGGAGTTTTTTATAGCCTCTGAAAACATTAGACATAGTTTCAGCCAGTGCAACCCGTCCTTTAACACTCTTACATTCAAGCTAAGAAGTAACCTAATAAATACAATCATGTTTATCAATTGCCATTAAGGAGACATGGGCTGGAAGTGGGGAGGGTGGAGGGGTGTTGAAATTTTATCAACAAATCACTTTACACCAGAAAATTTACTTTCATAGACATGGAAATGATTCATAAACTTCTTTAACAGAAAAAAAAGTAAAATGGTTCAAAATCATAACAGAGTATTTTGTTTTGTTCCAATTTTGCATGTTTCATTTCAGCTTTCAGAAATTATTTTATTACATTTTAAACATATATGATATCATGCATCTATATTGTTCAGACATTATCAAAACAAAATATTTCAGTTGAGTTGCATGTAGTCCAGTTTGGGATGAAACCAAATTTCGAAATGCCAGAATTTCCTCTAGGAAGGAAATTCTCATTTCTGACCAGTTCTGGCACTGGAAAAGATGGTACAGAAGGTATAAAGGTACAACATAGCAACAGTGTCACAATCTAGAGCAGGGGCAGCCAGATATGGCTCATGGGTTGCATCCAGCCTGCCGAGCACTTTCATCTGGCCCCTGGTACCCACCAATAAATTGTGCCCCGCCCAGCCCTTCTACCCACAAGGGTGGGAGCAAGGCTCCCAAGTATACCCTCCCCACCCCAAGATACCCTGTTGCTCTTCACTGCCACTCTCAGGGGTGGAAGGGCCCAGCCTGGCCAGCACACAGCTTCCAGGTTGGGCTGCTGCTGCCACTGCTGCAGCCACTGGGGCCACCAGGGACCTGCTTCACTTCTCCTGCCTCCCTCCAGGTCACTGCAGGTAGCAGATAGGAAAGCAGTGGGGACAGAGCTGCAGCTGGGCAGGTGCATGGGCTAGGGATGGCAGCAGCGGGGAGCCCACACCCAGGAGGCATCAGCAGCCCGGAGCTTGGGTGGGCAGCATGTGGGTGTGAGCGAGGGTGTAGGGTGTGAGGAATCTACCCATGGCGCACAACCCTGGCAGGTGGTGGCAGCAGCAGCAGGCAGGGGTGCTTAAGGTGCAGGTGATGATGCCTGGCAGGGCCTGGCTCCGACCAGCACTGCACATCGCAGAGAGTGATGCAGCCACCAGCAGGGAATCGGTATCGCTGGCACTCCCCATCACACATTGACGCATGCCCCCCCACACATACCCCACATCCCAACATACACACGCAACCACGCACCCCACCACACCACCGTACAAACACGCCCAGACCTCACCACACATACGCATCCCCACATGCCATTATACGCGCGCGCGCGCGCACACACACACACACACACACACCCCCTGTACAAGACTAAGAATTTATTTTTGAGTTATGCGATCATCTCTATGTGCACAACGCAAACACAAATCACGCCAAACTATTTTTTTGTAATAAAAGTAAAATATGTTATGGTAGGTGTTTGACTTTTAGTGTATGATTTCTGGGTTTTTTCTGGCTCGGTCATGGCAACTGCCCTCCCAGAAGGAGTATTTCTGGGGGGCAAAGGGAGGGACTTCCTGTGCCAAAAGCCAGAGGTTACGAGTGGGACATCCGGTCCCAAGATTGTGAATAGTTGAATAAATTAGTTGTATTTTCATAAAATTTACTCCAAACTTACTTAGAAGAGAAGTTAACTTGTCAGATTACTAAAGCCAATAGGTGCTACTATTTCCTGCCTTCATTTATGCCCTGTTAAACCTCCACAGATGCCCTGGAGGGCCGAGTTTGGGCTGGTGCCTTTAAGAAAAGATGATACAACTGAAAAAATACACCTAGAGACAATTTACTTAGCCTTTCAGTCTGTTTTTGTGTGGGAAATGCCTGCTGAGGGATGAGAGTTAGTTCATATGGTTCTGTTTTCAAAACTGATAGTTTGGATTGGTAGGGGGGGAAAGCAAATCCATTAACCAGCAACAAGGTTTGTGCTTTACCTATTAGAAATCAGTTTGAAGGGTGAACTCTGTGACTTTGTTTGGTAATGCATAGGGATAAAATAATGAGAGCAGACTGATGTTTCATGGACAAGAAGTTCAGTATCTGCTTCTTGCAAATGGGATTCTAACATTTATTTATTTATTTATTTATTTATTTCCTTTGATGTGAGAAGTACAATCCTGAGCAGGAACTGCTGCTGACTGCTGAGTTGTGAAATGCACTGTTAAAATACAGGCAGGGTCATTCTTTTCTTACCACCTGTGACATTCCTTTACAGCTCAGCTGTGCCTGAATTTCTGTTCTGGTTTCCTCATCTTTTACTACTCATGACAGTTCTTTGGTTTTTGATTTACACTACATCATATATAATAATGGAGTTGTGTTTAGAAGGAACAGCCAGCCTTCCAGTCTGGAACCAACAAGTGTTAGCCTTGTCAGCCTGTAAATAGATGTTTATTTTTTCCTTTTTAAAGAGATAGTGCTTGTGTTCATTCAGACCTCTAAATCATGCTCATCTGCTTTTTTGGCTTCTTTATCTAAGTTGCTATGGAATCCTCATGCAACAAGAAGAGCCATTTATGATACAGAAAATATTGATGTAAGAACAAATGGTCATAAATTGTCCATGAAAAGATATACGGAATTAGAAGAAGGTTTCTAACCATCGAAGTAGTGAAGTTCTGGAAAAGCTTCCTGGTAACTGAAGTGAAGGCAAAAACCCCCCAAAAAACTTACCACTTTTTAGAAGAAGTTTGATAATTTATGAACAGGATTTTGATATAGGGCCTGCAATAGTAAAATGGGCTTGATGAGCCAGTAAGTTCCCTTCAGTTATTATTGTCCTGTAGGGTCAGGCCAACTCTCAGGATCTCAATATTGTGCTGTTGGAGAGGAGGGTGCGACACAGTTGCACATATACAAACACAAATCAGTTAGGTGCATACACACACACACTACCAGCTCAGGCACACACACACATCCAAACCAGCCTAGGCATATACATACCCATCACCAATTCAAGCACATACACTATACACCCCAAAAGTTAGACACAGATCACTAATTTGTATATCATGCACATAATGATATATACACACACACCAATTCACACACATACAACCCACCTACACATACACACAGGTAAGTTCCTAACTTGGATGGTACAGTGTGTAGGTGTGTGCTTGGGGTACCTGGGATACTTGAGGGAAGGTGCAGGTGAGAGAGAGAGAGTTAAAGTGTAGGGAGTGGAAGTTGCCAGAACCGGGATTAGAACTGGTAGACTACAGAGAAGCTGGCTGAGGAACTGCAGCTTGGGTTTACTTAAGGTAGACTGGGGATGGAAAATGAGGCAGACAACTGAGATATTGGGGGTGGGTGGAGGGAAGATAAGTGGTGGCAAGGAGGAGACAGCCATGAAAGAAACTGAGGCAGAAATCTGGTTGCTCAGGGAAAAAGGAAAAAGGCAGTGGGGATAAATAACACAGTGGCAAAGAAACAGGGTTTGCAGGCAAAGAGGAGCTCAAGACAGGTGTTGGAGGTGGCAGTGAGCCAGAAACAGGAGAGGGAGAAATGAGACAGAAGTTAGAGATTGGAGCAGGGCCAAACCATAGTAAAGCAAAACCCAACTTAGGGGTCCAAATAACAGTTTTATTACAGAGACAACACACTACACAGCCCCATGAAGTTATTGGTGCGCATGCACACATGCACGCACGCAGCAGGAGAAGGAGACTCAGTGCAAGGGTTGGAGTCCAGGTAAGGAAGAGAAGCAGAGTCCAAGTCCTTGGTTGAAGAGGGGTGGGGGGTGATAGCTATCTATCCAGGCTGGAAAGGGGTTGTTATCCAGAGGGGGGTCGCCAGCAGGGCCTCTGGGTGGATAGGTGGTGTGGCATGGTGCTGGTCCAGATGGAGAGGGCATCCCACTGGGTCTGTCTTCACTGCCCCTTTTTATAGGGGCAGACCTTGTGTGACCCTAGTGACAGGAGGCATGCCCAGGCAAGGGTCAGTCCCTGGCATACTGAGCATGTGTGATCCATGCAAGGATGTGCAGTTTTGGGTGTCTGTAATGGTGGGGTACAATGGCAGAGTTGTTGGATCTGCAGGGTCTCTTGTCTTTCAAATCCTGGGTTCTTGTCTCTGTTCCTGGGTGAGGTCTGTGGTTCCTGGATGAATCAATTCAAAGTGATGGCCTGGTCGTTACAGGTCATTCAGTAGAGGCCTGCTACCATTGTATTTCAGTCATTCTCAGTCACTCTCATTCATCCGGGAACAAGTTTACGTGGGACGGGTACATGAATCA
This sequence comes from Crocodylus porosus, assembly GCF_001723895.1. Lineage (NCBI taxonomy): Eukaryota > Metazoa > Chordata > Crocodylia > Crocodylidae > Crocodylus > Crocodylus porosus. The sequence continues at coordinate 48,677,784 of NW_017728931.1, read as the reverse complement.
TACAGCTGCAACACCAGGGATGCCCTTGCAGAGGACACAAGATGGAGGTTTGACATACAAAATGGAAACTTGACATGACTTACGCTAACTTACATATACAGACCTAAAACAGTAATCACGTAATATAAAAGCAGTACAAATATAATAATTGTTACTTATAAAACAGGGGGTATCGATATCAGAATAGCAGGGAACTTATTCCAAAGAGGGCAGAGAAAAATAAAACTTACTACGTAAAATAAAATGTTAAAACTTATCCTACATCTTAGCTTACTTATATTTATCTATAGGGGATAAAGAAGGAGAGAAAAAGTCAGGAGTGGTTGGGTAAGGGGAGGGAATGCATTTTAAAATAAATAAAAAAAGAAAAACTGGGGATTTTGCTACAGTATCCTCAGGCTCAATTAGAAAGTGATAGTTTGCTTGTGTAGCTTCGAACTTCAGCCTTACAACCATCTTTATTTTCAGAGCATGATTTTAAATCCTGTTGTTCAAGATGTGAAAAAACCAGTTTCAAAATCAGTCATTCAAACTTTGTCCACCCCAAGTTCATTGAAATAGATCAGCCATTGAAGCCCTATCACCATTTTTAACTGGGTACAAATGCAATTTTCCCTCTTTCCTCCATCACAGAAGGGCAGTTGCAGTCACTATTCTTACTCCCGTCAGATGTAGTACTCTGAATAGATAATGAAGGCTTTGTCTACATGCAAATAATGCACTACTATAACTTAATTCATTTTTCAATTGATTGTCAGACAAGCCCATGTGGACAGTCTTATTTTGGTTTACAATCAATGTATTTACTTTAGCTTAAGCAAATTATTAATCAATTTAAGTTGAACCAACATGAGCCGGGTTTAAACTGAATTCAGTGTGTCCATGCTGCATTGCACACTGATTTAACTTAATGAGTTTTAAATTACTCTCTCTAGTTAAATCAGTCTTGCTTTTTTCCCCCTTAGATTCAGCCATTTCCTAGAATAAAAGAAACTTCTTATGTTGATCTTTCAGAGAGAACCAAAACTCCTTGGAACCAAACAGGGATTAGCTAAAGAAAATAACTTGCTATCCTGGGCCCATTATTGAGTTATATTATCACCATCATCAGACTGTAAGCAGACTATTATGTTACTAATCCTGTCCTCTCATTGAAAGAATTCTTGAAAATGGTACTCCACAATCAGGCGGCATTCAGTTTGCCTAGGTGACATATTTTTGTCAGCATGACAAAGATTCCTACAGTGTTTAATTACTCAAACTAGCCAGGGGACAAGAGAAGGAAATGAGCCGTGATGAGTTTGTAGTGCCATAATGGTCCTATGTGTTTTTTAGGTGATTAGTTACCTTCCTACCATGTGAAGTGAAGGCAGTGTCAGAACTGCTGTGCTCTGTTTCCACTGCCCATCCCTCTCCAGATTTTGTATTTTTTCCCATTAATTATCTGTCTTTTGTCTAATGATCTATTTGTATTTTGCTTTCTTCCAGGCCAGCAGGTTCTTGGCTTGGTGGAGAATCAGAGTGACTGGTACCTGGGCAACCTTTGGAAGAATCACCGTCCCTGGCCAGCTCTTGGGAGGGGTTACAACACTGGTAGGTCCTGAATTGTCTCTATAAATTAACATTGGGGTCAGCTGACAATCTGTCTTGGGTGTGGAATATATGAGACAGCTGTTCATACCTTCCTTCCTACCTGCTGCAAAGATTTATTGCTAAAAACAATGAAAATGCAATGTGGTACATTTTGAAGCAGCAGTTACTTTTATGGAATCATAGAAATTAAGGGCTGGAAGGGGGCTCAAAAGATCATTGAGTCCAAGCCCCCTGCTTTCCAGTCTCTTCTTGAAGACTTCCAAGGTTGGACCACACCTTGGGAAGTCTATTTCAGATTCTGGTCACCTTTACCGTAAAGAAGTTCTTTCTTGCATCCAACCTGAAACCATCCTTTAACACTTTGCGGCTGTTTCTCCTTGTCCTCCCCTGGGGTTGTGAACAGTTTTTTGTCCCAGCTCCCAATATTCACCCCTTATGTACTTATAGACAACCACCAAGACGTGTGTGTCTCCAGCCCCCCCACCTCCTCCAGTCTTCTCTTCCCCAAGCTGAACAGTCCCAGATCCCTTAGTCTTTCCTCATAAGGTTTGTCCTCCAGGCCCTTAATCATTCCTGTGGCCCTTCTCTGGACCCTTTCAAGATACTCCACGTCTTTTTTGAAGCGCAGCACCCAGAACTGGACACAGTACCCCAGTTGGGGTCTTACTAATGCCGAGCAGAGAGGAAGTATCACTGCCTTAGCACTGCTTGCGATGCATCAGCTAATACATCCCAGTATGCTATTAGCAAAGTTGACTACAGCGTCACACTGGCAGCTCATGTTCATTCTGTGATCAACCATAACCCCAAGGTCCCTTTTAGCCATCAAGCTGGCCAGGACATCTCCTCCTAACCTATATTCATGTCAGTGGTTACTTCTTTCCAGATGAAGCTTTCTACATTTATTCTGAAGCACTCTGCACTTATTTATTTGTGTAATGAGCTATCAAATTAATTCATTGCCCTTTGTGTTACTTTGGGGATCACGGTAGTGCTACAGCCACTCTTTAGGAAGGTTACTTGCCAACTTTTGGGAAAGGCAGAGGTCTTCAGTGGGTTCGCAAGTGTCCTTCCCATCTTCGCCACAGGTAGCATTCTTGATGATATGCACCAGAAGGAAGTGTAGGTTGATCAAGAACAGAAGCAAGCATGCATTTTCTCTCATTTAGAGAAAGATGGTATCACAGAATGTAAAAGCAAGAAAGATCTAATCCTCGAGGACAGAAGTTGAGCCATAATCATCATAATACTGGTCATTCATTTCATCTTGCTGTGAGGGTGGAAATGCACTGTATCAAAGAATCTACTACATCAGGAAACACAAATTTTCCTGCTCATCTGTGTTTGAAATGTGTGAAAACATACCAGGTGCATGAAGAACACACATGTCTCTAACTCACTTCTATCTTAGGCTTTATGTGCTAGGGTAGTGAGATAAGTTCTTTCTGTATTTGTAATAAAAGAGTAGAACAGATGGTGAAGGCTCCATTTAGAAAAGATATGCCAAATTAAATAACCCTCCCTACTCCACCAAAAAAAATCTTCAATATAATAGGATTTTTTGCTTTGCAGGAAAACAATGGACTTCATTAAAAGCAATCACACCTATAAAGGGTTCAATAGAGTCGCACTGTGCTATATTTCAGTCATCTGGCTCTTCATAATGCTGCGCGCCATGAGTTGGGCATCGTGGCTGTTTGTGGAACTTTGAAGTTCAGTTTCTGGAGAAGCATTTTGCTCAGTTCTGCAGAAATGATATCAAGACTCCTAACCTATACAGGATCTAGTAGCTTGCAGGGTTAAAATACAAGATTTGAGAGGATGTTACTACAGTATTATGTGAGGTTTATTTCTTCATTGTGAATTCACCGAAGTTGAAAAGAAAATTTAGGGCCAATATCCATTGAAAACTGTATAAGACAGAAATCATTTTCATAGGATTGTCTGACAGCCTTCAAAACTGCCATATAGGCTGACAAGAAATGTCATTTTCATCTCAGTTTCAGTGTCATATCACAGTGCAGTACTTTTTGTTTGACTAAAAGGCTCTTTATAATAAAACCCCCTTGTTCCTCATTTTTATATTTATTTTTCTTTTGGCTGCTTTAAGGCATATAGGAGGTCACCAACACAAAGCCAGAATAGCCACAGCAGTGAACTATACCTCGGGGATTAAAAGTAATTCAGTTATCTCTAGAAATATCTAATCTTGAAGTTTTTTATGACTTTACAGTGGCATAATCCACTGATCCAGACACGTTACAAAAGTACCAAACAAACAACATTACAACATTACAAAAGTACTATTACAAAATAATTATTACAAAATAATCTTTTCTTTAAAGCTAAAGTAATTCAATAACTACAGTGTTTCACATGCATTCCTGTACAGCAGTTCTTGACAGATGTACGTACATACATAGCTAAATGACCATGCAAGAAAAGAGACTTTAGTCTATTGTCATAAATCCATTTTTCAGTTATCTCTGACAAATCAATTAAAATGCAACTCTTTATGGCTTATATGCAGTTTTGAAAGCACAAAAAGAAAGCAAGAAAATCAGAAAATGGTGAGCGAAGGAAGATTGCATAGGAGGCTATAATAAATGGAATGAATTTTTTTAAGTACGTGGAACAAGAGGTCAGTAAGTGGGACAGTGCTTCTAAGAGGTGACCAAAGGTAGATTATTAACAAATCAACATGTATTACTGACAAAAACCCTAAAAAAAAATAAATGCATTGTTTGCATCAGTGTTTCTAAAGGAAAATGAAGAAATCAATCTTTTGGGGTGCAGACAGAAATGCAGCTCCCAGCTGTAACTCAGAACATTTTTTGCAAAGTGGTCTGGGTTGCAGTGTTACCCCAGACCAAACAGAAGTTCACTGTTGGTTTCAGGGGGGAATCCAGCTGCAGGTTGGGAGCCTGTAGCCAGGTTCCCACAGCAATGGCCAGAGATCTCTGCTAATGCTTTCTGTTTTCAGAATGGGTGTGGGAGAAAAGCAGCAAGGGGAGTTCATTCTTCGGGCTCATCAGCTAGTGCTGAAGGGTCAGGTGCATGAATTGGAGCCCTCCCCTACCTCGAGAGCTGCAGTACACCCACCCCGTCCTCCAGAGGGGACTGAACCCTGTGTCCCCCCAGACTGAGCTTCCTCCCCTGCCTTCCCCCCCTCCCATTCTGAAAATAGCAACCGGCAGGGAGCTCGCAGACATAAATTACAAAAAACACTAAATTTTGTAGCATCTTTATTGGATACCTCATGCAATGAGGAGTCAGCTTTTCACCCAAACAGCTGTTTGCAGCCGTGTACTTGTGTTTAGTCACAGCTATAAAATGCTTCCTGTGGCCAGATTGGGTAAAATTTGTCACTTCTGTCTGCACCTTTGATGAAGTAGTACAGAACGAACTCAGTGCCTATTTCGATGTGATCAGCAAATAAAAAGAGCTAATATAACTTAGTCTCTGCAGCCTGGAAGGATCTGAAGAAAGTAGCTAAAGAGAAATGGTTGGTAGAAGGAAAGTGGAGCCGTGAGTTCCTAGCACACTGCTGAAGAACAGTAAAAGAGAAAGATGAAAATTGTTGACCTGATAAATAGAGTATTACATATAAGTAGAATTATGTTAATTGCTTTTGTAAAGGCATAGTGATGCCATATTTACAACCGTCTAATTAACATTAACATTCAAACTTAAAATTCTAACTTCCACATTCTCACGTGATCATATGGGCTAAGTACAGATGTTAAAAAAACCCAAGACAGAAGCGCCCTAAGTATAGCACTTTACTCACAACAATCTAGATTAGGTCAAGACCAAACAGAACACACATGCGCCATTTGGTGGGGGCAGAGGTGGGAGGACTAGGTCCCTACCTGCAGTGGCTGACGCTATCTGGTTGGGGGTGCTCTCGCACACCTCCCAGAATGCTGCAGGAGAATGCTGAGCCCAGTTGCGCAACTGTCCACCCCTGATTAGCTAGCACAGCCCTCTCTCCAGGTCTCCCCACCCCCTTCCCCCTGCTGACCACTGTCAGCACCAGCAGCTGTGGAGTGAGGGGTGGGTAACAGAGCCTCTCTGCTTCATGGGCCCCCCCCACTCCAAACCGCACCACATGGCACACGGGCTCTGTTTCCACCCCTTCCCCCACCCCACTCCCAATTCCAGGCATAGCGAAAAGCGGCGCAGCCCCAAGCTGTAGCTTTTGGCTGCAGCTGGGGAATGGGGTGTCTCTGCCATGTAGACCTTGAACAGCCCCCACTAAGACCCAAGCCCGCAAGCTTTGGGTGGGGAGAGATCCATGTGGCAGAGAGGTTCTATTTCCTCTTCCACCCCTCTTCCCACCCCCTGCCAACCACCACCATCACCACCAGAGCTCCCAGTATGGCAAAAAGCAACGCAGCCATGAGCTACAGCTCCTGGCTGCAGCCCAGGAAACAGACCCTCTCTGCTGCATGGATTTCCCTCCTCCCTCAGACTTTGGGTATGGGTCTTGGTTGGGGCTACACTAGGTCCTGTACACCCCAGACCACCCTTTCATAGTTCTCTGTGCAACAAAAAGTGGCACAGCCCCAAACAGGGAGGCTGTGTTTCCCCAGTCCGACCCAGCCACACAAGGAGGAGATGGAGCCTTTTCTGTCTCCATTCTGTGACAGCCCCGGGGTAGGGCTGAGCCAGTGCTGGAGCACACAAGCACTATCTGGGGCTAGCAAGACTCCCAGGAAAGGGCCCCTGGGATGCTGGCAGAATGCAACCTACCTTGACTCAGGTTGGGACATGCTACAGACATTCAACAAAGTGTTCTAACATAAAGCGCTTTAGTGTAATACCACATCCATCCAGGGTTAACTTAGAGTGGGATCTGCCATTTTAAAGCACTCTGTGTTCCATGTTTGGTTATGGCTTTAGAGCACTTTCTGTGTGCTTACCATGTGATAAGTGTAACTTCTGTATAGATCGAGGATGACGAAGTTTAATCTAGTGCAAAGTAATGAAATTGTGAGTAAAGAACCAAACCTCCAATATTCAGAATTACTAGGTGTAATATCAGCAGATAACCATCACGCTGAACAGCATCAGGGTCCCTGAGATCTATATTCTCTTGTTGTATCCTCAGCTCCCATTCATTTGTCTGTTATAGTCTTGCAGCATATACAGCCTCATATCATATGTGTTGTGAGAAAATTTTGTCATCATGTTACACTGTAAGCTTCTATTTAATTTACTGTCATTTTTTACTCGCCTCTAGGACTTTTATAGTACAGCTCTACTTCAAGTATCTTTAGGTTTCAGATATCCCCCATCAGCACTCAGCTGTGGTACCTATGATACCTGTCCAAGCTAAATATAAACTGTTATATCTTCTCCCCACTTCTACCTACTCTAGACCTTTTTTGGAGGGTTGGTTCTCTAATTTGGTCCCTACACAACTGGATGTGGAACCATTGTCTCTGTTCTTTCTTCTTCATTTTCACTAGAAACAGTAATTAGACAGTAACATGTGTGACCCCCTAACATGTTGTCTCCTAATAACACACTTTTATCCTCTCTATGCACTGGCCCCATCTCCCTCTCTTTTCTGAGACGACAGACCTTCTTACATCTTCTACCCCTGCACAGTTGCAGAGCAGAAGAGCAAAATCTGGTTAATCCCTGCACATAATTGTTTCATGGCTGTTAGTGATTTGTTAGTATGTCCTATTTTGGTAGTACTAGCAAACTCTTATCAATGCATTGAAAACTAGACTGATTGACTTCATGCACAGCCTGGAGCAAAGTGCCGAGAGTGAGCTGTACTTACCCAAATCAAGCCTTTGGAAGCCTTGGCTCAGAAACACACTTCTGAGTTGAAGTCATTCCCCTGCTTCCTCCTTGTTCCCAAAAGTATGCTTTTGACCTCCACCTATCTGTGGCTCAACCAGTCTGGCTACTATATAAGTGGGTGTGTTGGAGCCCAATCTTTGCTTATTCCCTGCACACTTTTGAACCCTAAGTATGTGAGTAGCTGTGGTATCATGTATCACTTCCTAAACCCCCATAGGTTTGGGGGTTTTCTTGCATTCATTTGCACAGAAAGATAGTCCAGGTAACAATCTAGCCTGCATAATTTATATTTAAAGAAAACCAGAGAGGATTCAATATCCACTACTGAGGTGGGTGGACCCATGGTAATTTCAGTTGGAGCTCAGGAAGTTCCAATTTACAGCCACTCTTTATTTCCAGTGTTTGAGACACTTTTCAGTTTAACCGTAGTTTTAACATTCCTTCTGCGCCTCATCCAACAACTCAGTGTGTGGTACCTTATCAAATGCATTGTGAAAATCTAAGTGCTGTATATAATGTCCACAGAGTCCCTCATGTCTATACTGGCAGTGATATTTAAAAGACCCCAGCACGTTAGTTAAAACAAACCTTCTCTCCTTTAAATCCATGCTGGCTGTCTCCAATTAAATTGTACCTCTGAAAATATTTCCTAGCTACTGTGAGTTTGGTAGGCTTTTTTTCCCTAAAATTATTTCCCTCTACTGATGCTAAACTGACTGCTCTAGAATTGGTCTCCAAAGCTTGTCACTCTATTTTTTGCGTGTGTGTAATAGTCCTAGTCCTCAAGAAACTTTGTTGTCAAAGAAATTTTAAGCAAAGAAGCAAAGGCTTCTCTAATCCCTCTTATTTACTTTTCAAATGAGAAGAGGTGTAAATTCTGTAGACTTGGTAATGTATTTGCCTTAAGGTCTCAGCATGTATTGTACTTTCCTACATGGTAGAAAACAGATTTTAAAAGCAGTATCTGGGGACTCCACTGTAATGACTTCAGGCCATTTTCTCAGCTGGTGTAAATTTCTCATAGGTCCATTGGCTCAAATAGAGCTGAGCCAATTTACGACAACTGAGGATCTGCCCAAAAGTCTTTCAGATGGTTTTAGATTAGGTCATGCTAAATTATGCTGTGCAACAATTTTAGTGCTGATTTTAGGGTCTGAGAGAGCTTGGTCTTTCTCAAAACCATATCCACTTGTATCAGCACAGCATTTAATTCCTTTCCTACCAGTCATAGTGCTGGAGTCCATTCTTCGAGTAATCCCAACTCTGTGAGATATATGAAACTCTAACAAGAACAGAGTCAATGTGAAAGTACACAATAAGAGTACTATGTGAAACCATGCCAAACACAAAACATGGGGGAGCAAGATTAATCTGAAGAAAGAAAGACTAAGTACGGAACTGAGACTAATTTTTTTTTATCTTTTCTGTATACATAAATAGTCTCTAAGAGCTTCCTTTTAATTTAAAAAAATTAATTTTCATTAGAAAAAAACTGAAATTAAGCCTATCACAAAGTATAATTTTCATCCTATATCCTAGAAACTTCAAACCAAATGCTTCCAAACCAAAATTGTTCTTTATGTATCATCTCTGTAAAAATGACCATCTCTGTCAACACCAGGGATTGCCCATGTGAGCTAGAAACAAGAATCTCAACATCTTGCATTTAAGAGTCAGTTTCTGTAACATAGTAGTATCCTCTGTGGGCTGGGCCACAAAACAAATACTTTTACAAATACAATAGATTGAATACTGCTTCTGAATGGAGGATGCCCATTTGAGGCCTAGTATATTCCAGACTAGCTGCCATTATATGATGCAATTCCACACTAGCTGCCATTATAGGATCGCCACTATCTTGATGGATCCAACAGAGATTGATCCACTAATCTCCAGAACAGAAAGCACGAGTCTCTACAGCCTAAGACAGAGGAAGATAGATTCATAAACTGGGAACTGTCTGTGGATTGGATACAGAAGGGGATGCATAGCACATATAGACTAGTGGAATAAGTGTACGTACTTGATTATTATTACACTAGATTTCATGGGTGGTCTGGTGGTCTTGAACCTTTTTTAACTTTGTGACTTAAGAAAAGACCATTGAAGTAAGTGTTTTGTGTGTGAAACGTACATAAAAATTATATATATGAAGGTATTATAAATAACAAGGCCTCTTTCAGGGAGACTATTTGTAGAAATAATATTAAGTAACATTTTGTGCCTCCCACAATTGGTACCATGTATCATTGAGATAAGGCATTTTATTATCAAGGATAGCAACGACTTTTAATGGAAATTAATCACTTCTGAATGGAGCATCTATGGTTCTGATCCTGGGAAAGGCATATGTGTACCTTTAGATGAATGCCTTTCACCTCAGAGGAAAGATTCAACAGTAAGGCATGTTTGTGTTCAGAGAGGGTCCCGATTTATCTTGTATCTGGGCCTAATCCTGAGAGATGCTGAGCATCTGCTACTCTCAGTAATTTCAGGAGGGGCGTTTGCTGTTCAGCAATATTCAGGTTCAGCACTTGTAAATATTACTGATGAATTCAGTACAGATTTGGAATATAAACAAATACCTCATTACCAATTTATTGTGTCCTAGAAAATCCAGAAATCAACAGGAACAACCCATTTGCAGTACTAGTTTGCAATTTATAATCTCTAGGTCCTGACCACAAATGCAGGCTTTCCTGCTGACCTACAAGAGGGTGTATTTTGAAAAGGAGGCACAGGATGATGGGCAAAGGAAGCCAGAAATGAATTTTTCAAGGGCGGTTCTCCAGAATTAAAGCAGTTGTAAAGTAGTGAGTTACAGACCTCTAAATTAGACAGCCAGAAAAGGGAGTGATACTGGGAGATATTACTCAGTTTATCTGCAGCCTCCCTGAAAGCCAGTGCTATATTCATGGCTATTATTTTGCAAAGCTAGTTCCAGTTCAGTAGGATTCTGTAGAATTCCAGTTCATAAGCAGAGCTGATTCCAGTTCCGTAGGATTCAGCATAGGAGCCCTTGAAGACACCTGCCAAATTCTCTATATACAATTTGAAAAAATAGAGGAAAAATGAGGTTGAACACTTGTGTCAAGACAAAGCATAACTCTGTACCCATCTAATCAGCTTTATTGTGTGTCAGAGTTACAGATTTTTGCTTTCTTTTTTTATATATATAATTTTTTGCTGGCTTTTTTTTTTTTTTTACCATTATCTTACTTGGAAAACCTTGAAATACACTTTTCCATCATACATTCTTTTACCCATAGTTTTCATTCCATCATGTGTAATAATAGTGATTTTGTGAGTGTGAGTTCTACCAATGCATTGATTCATTCATCCTTGAGAAGAAAGCTGATTCTATCTGTGTCATCAGTGAAACACCAAGGCAGTAATTGTCTTTTAATGACTGCCTCCATGTGCCTTGTTTGGTGTACTCTACCACTTGCACTTTGAAACAAAATATCTAAAAGCTGGCCCCAACTTGAGAACAGTTTCCTTTCCATCTGCCTCCCCTCACCCCCTTCCCTCAGTTTCTAAAGCACTGGAGGTACTGTGAACCAGTTTACAGAATGCTTGACATTGCAGAAATGCAGGTCAATGTGTGTTTCATTTCTAAAAATGGTGCATCCTGCTTGAGTGGCGTATTCAGGAAATAATGATATTGCTGTGAATGAATTGGTCCTCTGTTCATAGCATTCACTGAGGCACATACCACTACTCCTTGGTAATTAATTCCATTAAGTTTTGTTATAACTGCATTTTTTAGAATGACATGTGCCTTCATTTGGAACACTCACAAGCTTCATCTCCCAAGAAACCTGTGATAAAGATGCTGCAGTATAGACACGAGGGACCTGATTCTAATTTCTGTTATATTGGTGAAAATACTGAGTAACTAACTCCATTAAAGTTAACAAAATTGTCCAGATTATTTTTTGCTGATTTAGCAGAGAATAAGCTCTAACCCTAATGTTTTAGCTCTGTTTGACAGATTTACATAGACAGTATATACATGCATATGCGTTGTGAAATAAAGGATATACAAAAAAAAAATGTTTCTTTCCAGACCACTCTGCACAGTAGGGTATCATTTTGGAGTACTGTATTTTTACCTTTATGAAGACATCTATTTCATACTTTGTGTGGACACAAGCAAACTGATGATTTATTCAATTGCCCATCCCCTTCAGATGCTGTTTCTTTATTTTAGAGTGGTGACAATTACCTTTTCAGGATAATTTGAAAAAATGTTACATACATTCTGGGCATGTCTCCATGTTGCCATACAGTAAGGTTGTAACTGCGCTGTGTTTTAGTACTTGATATGCAGAAGTAGTAAAACATGGCGCAGTAACCACCTGAACTGCAGCGTATGGGCGGCGCACACCGAGGTTCACCAGCTTTGTTGCTGTAGCGGCGCACTATAGCTACGGCGACATAGCCGGTGATTATGTATAGATCCACACGATTACTACGTAGCCATAGCGTGCCATGTGGTGATGTAGCGCGTCGCTACATTGCCGTAGGGGGACATATAGATGTGCCCTCTGATGCCTAAATTGAAAACAAAAACTGTAATACACTTGGAGAATCCCAGACAAGCACATATTTGACAAAAACAGGAATCTCTTATCTCTGATAGAACACCTTTTATCCCAGCTTGTCACCTTACAAGGGTGATTAAATAAGCATGTCTGCATTTTGTAAATGGAGAACCTGAGCACTTGCATGGCTTGCCCACGGTCACACAGCAAGCGTCAAAGTCAGGATTAGAGTCCATTTTCCCTGTCGTATCCATCACTGCAGGATGTCCTAGCATGTGTCACATGGTAGCAAAGTGATCAAGGCATCTTACTCTAGATCCAGAAACATGAGTTCAAGCATCATTTCAGTCGTGTACTGAAGCACCCCCTCCACCCCCCATTGTCCCAGCTACACCTGGACACCTGGGGAGTCAAAGATGTGTGAATATATTAGCCCTTTTTTCCCTTTTGTGTCTATTGCGGAAGAAACTGATGAGTCAGTTGATTATCCCAATGGGTGTTTTAAGCTTGGGATGGAGCTTTCACCTTTTTTGATTTCTTAGCGTGTGGCATACTACCCAGAAGAAAATCATGAGAAGGAACCCATTGGATTTCCCCCCCATTTGTCTGGTTGCAGGTGCGAGCTGGGTGCTGGGAATCAGAAAGAAGTGTGTACTTATTTCCCTCTGAATCAATTTGTCCTCTTTCCTTATTCTGTCTCTTTCCAACCTTAACTGTTCTTGCGGCAGCTTCTCAGCCTTTCCCTTTCCATGCTGCTTGCGTAGGACTGAGCTGCAGAGAAGAAGATGGAGCACTCTAAGAGGTTTTGGTATCATTCCAACAGGTGTTGTTCCCATGCCAGAGCTATGCAGGCAAAGGTGGTAAAAAGGGAAGCAGTTTGATTTGTAGCCATCCACCTAGGAACCACCAGCAGCTATAAGCAGAAAACCACAGTACTTACTCTTCACAAAAAATAGCTGTGTTTAATGCTGTGAATTGAACCCCACAATTCTTCTTATAACATTAAAGAATAGGGGAATGGGCAGAGACCACAAGTAGTCTCCATGGTGAAACTCACTGCATTAGACAACACAATCTTTTTTGTCATAATATATATTTAGATACTTTTTATAAAGCAACCAAACAAAGAGCAATCCGAGAAGCAACCAAAAGTATTATTTTTCTAACTAACTTGAGATGGACTAAAGTAGAGTTAAAAAACAAGTGTGGTAGCATGCTACATAAGTGTTCTGGTGTCAGTCAATCACTCAAGGCATCACTTTCAGATTGTATCCCTGTTCTCCCTCCCTTAATTGTTCTAGCAATGTTTTATTCATCAGCCAGAATATGGTCTGGTTGCTTCTTGAAAATCAAAAACCAAGCAAATGAACTTCACCACCTTCCAAATAAAAAGGAAGAAATATTGACAAGGGTGCTTGTCCAACTCAGTACATCTTTCCTCCTTTCTTTCCTTGCTTTGTTAAAGCCCTAACTGAGCAGCAGGCCAATGAAGGCTGTGACCAGTTCCCAGCTACCATTCCCATCCCTACAATTAGCATTGTGGGCTGCTGCTACTAGAAGCCAGCTGAGATAATTTCCTACCTCTATGTTCATTTTTTTTCTCCTCACTTAACTCAGAATGGAAAATCTGTTAAATTATTGGCATTTCATTCTACATTAAATACGATGCCTTTAGAAAAGACAGTGTAAGTAAGAGCAACATTCTTTGCTAATTTTCTCCCTTTCTTGCCTGCTTGGAAAATTGATGAAACCCTGCACAATGGATTGGAACCTCCCCTGTTGTAAATGGACATCTTTCAACTTCAGTGGAGCTAGGCTGATTTTATATTGGCTGGGAATCTGACCCAATATTTTCCCCCTCATATGAAATCCACTTATCAGGGGAAAGTGCCAGAAAGGTCTACCACACTGGCATCCTGTACACTTGTGAGTGACTGGTCACATTGGAAGCAGGGTGCTTCAGTGAAATTTTTTACCATCTGCCCAAATAGAAGAGGGCAGACTCAGTGTCTGGAAGCTGATGCATAAAATAACCCTGCAGAGTCTGCATTGCTCCTGAACGGGTGAAATTCTGTTCTTCCTAGAGGACAGCCATCTAAAGCCCAGTTATCTGGGCCTCATGCAGACTTCCAGAAATTCACTCCAAGTGTACGAGCATCAGTATATCCAAACATACATGCATACATTTAGGAACAATGAATAAAGGCCATACTTACAGGGTGGGAGACTCTTGCTGGGGAAGCAGTGATTAAAAAAAAAAAAGACTGGTGGAGTCATGGTGGATAACTAGCTGAACACGAATTTGCAAGTACAATGCTTTGACCCAAGAGGCTAAATGTAATCCTAATGTATAAATAGGGAAGCTTGAACTAGGTTATCCCAGCTCTGTATTTGGTCCTAGTGCAGATGCTGTGTCCAGGACTGATGTCCACAATTCAAGAAGGAAGTTGTTACATTCAGAGTATTCAGAGAAGAACTGTGAGAACAATTAAAGGATTGGAAAACTTGCTTTACACCAGAATACTCCAGGAGCTCAATCTGCTTAATTTATCAATGAAAAGATTAAGGGGCGACTTGATCACAGTATGTGTATATCTACAGGAGGAACAGAAAATTGATAATAGAGGGCACTTCAATCTAGCAGACAAAGGCATAACAAGATCTAATGGATGTAAGATTAAACTAGACAAATTCAGATTAGAAGGAAAGCATAACATTTAACAGTGAATGAATTACCCGTAAGAAGAAACTTTCCAGGGACCTTGGTGGATTTTCCATTACTGGAAATATTTAAATCAAGGTTGCATTTTCCCCTAAAAGATGAGCTGGAGTTCAAACAGGAATTAATTCAAAGAAGTTATATGGTCTGTTTTGTGTATAAGGTCAGATTAGATTACCATAATTGTCCCTATTGACTTTTTACTCTTAAGAATCTATGTAGCTGCATTTAATCACATTTTTTCTCTGGCCATAAAGTCTGTATGAACATCCAACAGATCAGTTTGTTTGATGGTGTCGGGGAAAACCGACGGATCGGGCCCCAAGGTCACGGTGGGCCGGGGTGGCAATTAGATACGGACAGGTGGGATTAGCGGCGTAGAGTCTGGAGTTAGGGACTCGGAGCGGATTGAGAAAGAACAG